>NC_142284.1:23307932-23912294 GCF_965620075.1 Prunus avium
AAGGAGTGGAGAGAGGCAACGAGATAGGCCGAGAAGTGGATAGGGGCAATGGTATTTGAAAATGAGTTGTATAGTATGAGTTTCGGTTATTTATTGATAATACCGTTCGGTAACGTTTTAAGAGGTTGTTTTCATTTTCAAAGAACAAAAATAAGGCAAAAACACGTTCGGTGGCCCAAAAACAGAAAACATTGAGAATGTTTTCATAAAATGAAAACAAGTTCATGTGTACTTGTAGAAAACAGAAAAAAGTTGTTTTTATTCTCGTGGAAAACGTTTTCATAAAAATAACTCACATATTATTATTTCAAATTGTACTACCAGACGCGTTTTTATTGTTTTTGTTTTCTGAAGATGTTTTCTAATTAATCTACCAGACGCATTTTCATTTCCTGAAAATGCAAATTCGTTTTCTTGTTTTCATTCTTTGAAAATATTCTCAGAAAACACTCTCCGAAAACGTTACCAGACGGGCTTAGTATTTGTGGGTGAGCTTGTGCTATTATTTTTGTGTTGCATTGCATTTACTTGTTGTTTTTGTTTTTTATAAGCTTTTATTTATGTATAAAGATGCATTTGAGGGTAATGATTATTACGTCGATTGACTAGGTGTATTTTTCTATGTTTATTAATGAAATTCACTCATATGTCAAGTTTTTCATGTAAGTTTCGTTCGACCGGCTTTCGAATCTTAGATCTGCCACTGATTCCAATGAGGGCATGATAGTGGGATCACTCAAGAGAATTCGTGAATACTTTTGGGACAAACAATAACACGAAGGTTGTTGCGTTTTTGGTTATCACACGACAAAGAGAAATTAGTTTACCCCGATCGGCCCACACAAGTGAGGGAAGAGAGTGTCTAGGGTTTGCTCACTATTTGATTCAATTTATATAGGATTCTAGAACTCTCAAATGAAGATTGTTAGGAAAATAAATCATTGATCTAAGCCACTTTTTAATTTTAACTCAATACTAGTTGGAATTTAATTTCTAAACTTCTCTCTCTTCTCTCTCCCCCCGATCAGTAGGTCTGTAAACGAGTCAGAGATGGAGCGGAGCACCTAAAATCCGACCCGATTTAATCCAAAATATGACAGATCATTAACAATTAGATCTATATTTGATTTTTTGAATTATTCGATATCAGATTTGATAAGCCGATCCAAATTCTTTTATGTAATATATATAAATAATTGAAAAATATTTTTATTTATTTTCAAAATTAACAAGATTGTTACATATGCATATATATATATTAAGTAAGTAAAAATAAAATAAAATGAAATATATGTTATATCAAATAAGATCGAATTATTATCGAATCGGATTAGACAAGATCCAACTTTATTTCGTTAACTTAACAGGTTATCGGATTGGATCAGTGGCCCATGATTGCACATGTTCCTTGTTCCCAGCTCAAGATCAATAACTGTCAACCAAAACCAACTTGCAACACCAAATATGACTACAATAAAATAAAAGAGTGCTTTGCCCATGTCACCAAATAAGGTTTTATACTCGCCACTCAAATTCCTTCCAAATTCTGACCAAGTATGACCAAATTGCCATGCATGCATGGCAACCTAAGAGTCAAGAGAGAACCCTAACATTTATGGATAAGAACAAGTATATATCAACCAAACAGGCTATTTAGAGGCATTGCTTTGCTTCTCCAGACTGGAAATTCAAGACTCATCTGTACACAACTTCAATTACAAAAACCAAAAAAGAAAAGAAAAGAAAACGCTGACAAAAATATCTAATGTTCATTTTGCCAGCCAAATATAGTACTTTTAGAAGTACTAAAAATCACTACCTCAACCACTACTGTTTTTGGGGGAAACCCTTCCAAGAGCTTTTAATTAAACAGCTAGCTGCTGTTGCTGATGGAAGGTTTCACCCTCATCAAAGCACAAGTGGAGCTTTAGTGATTTGCCTAAACTAAGAGAAGAATCTGCAGAATCTAGAGGAGGCTGCAGTAAGAGCATCTCTCTCTGGAGGTAGGAAAAGTAGGTGGTGAAGGTTGAGGGGGTCACATTTAAGTTGAAGTTCAAACCAAAAAGGAAATCCACCTCAAGAAAATTCATCTCTATTGTGCTGATGCCTCCAACTTTTGCATAATAGGCATTGTTGTAGTACCTGAATATTACATGGAGATTAGTTCATTCTGACATTGCACAAAATTTTCTGTGAGTGATGACCATATGAGCCAGAATATTCCAAAATATTCCAGTAAATTCAGTTTCAGTTTCCATCTACATTCATGCATGAAACAGAATATTCCAAAACTTCTATATTTAGATGAACACAATGCAAAATGGCCACATAAACAAATACAAAATCTTTGAATGATCTCCCTTTGAATTTCCCAGGCTTAATTCACTTATGTAACTAAAACTAAATAACTTGAATAAAAAATCATCTAAGTAACTCAAACACCAAAAGTTCAAAGCCAAAGATATTTTCCAAACTCTGTTCATCATGAGCTAATAAAATTCAACTTTCAACACTTACATGTCATCCATGAACTTTGCAGCCACCATGACACTAGTAATCAGCAACTGGTGAACGTTGTACGAATTGATAGGCAAATCGGGTTGCCTCTGAGAAAACCGATCCAGATAAACATATGCAACAATTAAGCAAGATGGGCTACAATCGGCGTACTTGAAAATTCTCTCTAAAGAGCTCTGTATTGATATGGGGGGCCTGGTTTGGCCATGGAAGACAGAGATTTTCTGGGGTTGGAATTCACAATTGATGTCATTTGATTCAGCCACCCTTTGAACCAGGGAAGAGAGGAATGTGATGACCTTTGTCATCACTATTGGGTTCTCTAGCTCTGCCATTGATGATGAGAACAAGTTTTGGTTTGGTTCTCAAGTGTTTTGAATTTCTGTTGGTGCTTAGTGCTTATGTTGGGCTATATATAAAGGGTCGTTAGGAATTAGTGTTTTGTATTTTTGGGTTTTGGTTTTTAGTTAAAGAAAAGAGGGAGCATGAGAAATGATAGAGGTCAAAGAAGAGAAAGCAATGGAAAATTTATAAAACTAAAAACTAAAATTATTTAAAACTGTATTTAGTTTTTTTAGGTTTATCTTTTATTTGTTTGTTCCACATTGTTCTATGTATTTTCACATGGAATATTTTCTTACCACAATCATTTTTCTCTTGCTCTCCCTTTTTCTTTTTATTTCGATTATAAAAATTAAATTAAAAAAACGGAAAACAAAAACAGTTTAAACAAAAAGGTAGTTAACATTAATGGGTAGGTTCTTATTACCAGAATAGCCTCAACAATTGGAATTAGAACTTTACATATCCTTACTGGTTTAGTGGGGTTTTCACTTGTCTCATTTTCAAATAAAAAAGATTGAATCTTGAGTTGGGTAAAGGATTTTTTTTCTTTTTCTTATTAATAGCCTCTCCGTACATGCTTCCGCGCCTGCGAGAGGCTTTTTTTTTTTTTTTTTTTTTTTTTATAAAAAAATTTAAATTTATTTTAGAATTAAAAAAGATAATGAGTAGTCATGTTCCATAAAAATAGGATCAATTATCTGATTTTTCTTTTTCTTTTAATTTTTTTTAATATGAAAAGTTGTGAATTTACCATATTATCCTCATTTAATTAATAATTTCAATTCTTAATGTTTGCATTAACTAAGGGTATTTTTTGGTATTTTGAATGTTTTACCATTCTTTGCCTTTTGCTTTATATATATAGATTTCAAACCTTTTAAGAGAGGGAGAAAGGATGGATTAATAGTGTCTTTTTCTTCAAATGAATGTGGGATTTTTTGGTGATTCGCTGTGACAATTGTGGTAGCATGCAGTACCAATCATGTGACATGTTGGAAAATTTGTGATTGTAATGTGGGGCCCCACGTTCTAAGAGATCTTGCATCTTTGCATTGCATGTGTTGTGATTCCCATACAATTGGGTGGCATAACATGGAATTGCTTTGTTTGTCTAGGGCATTTATATATGCTGCTTTTGTTACACTGAAAATTAAAGTTGCAAATTTAGAGCATCCGCAATCATGCTCCCTATTTCTTAGCTAAATTTTAGCTAAAACACCCAAAAGCTATTTTATGAGCTCTCTAAAAAATTTCAACTCCAACCATACTCCATAATTTGGAAAGTCATAAATGCTTTATTTCTTACGAGTCTTACAAAGAAACTCGCATTCTTCTGGTAGACTCTTCCAAATTCTAAGATTATTGTGTGTTTCCAACAAGACTGTCTACAGTAGGCAGAAAAAGATAAATAAAAAATAAATAAATGCATGAAATAAAAATAGGCCAACTAACTCTTTCTTCTTGGTCAACAATATCAGCCAACTTGAAAAGATTGCTTTCAAGGTTAACAACTTCTCTTTGTTATTTGATTTTGGATTAGTGGTCAACTAACCCTAAACTATAAGTTGACGAATACCACGCATGAAAATAATGCATTATTTTAGTGTAACGGAACACCCACACACAGAAATGTATTAAAAATAGTTGGTTGGATTTAGTATTTAAATGATGTAATTAGAGGTCGACGGCAAGCCCTATGGGAATAAAAGCACGTCAAGGAAAGACTTTGGAATCTCTATATCAACTTCCAGCCAGCTTCTTGCTTCACCAGAACGTGAGTTTTACCCAAAAAGACAAAAAAGAAAAAAGAAACGTGGGCTTGAACCAACATGCCCAGCCTTGAGAATAAAAGTAATATAAAATGATAACACGTTGATTTTTTAAAATTAGTTTTTATTCTTCTTTTGTACTTGTGCTGTTTGGCCCACCAAGCTAAGGTTAGAGGCCGATTGGTATACACGTAACTGTTAGAAAAAATTTATGTGAAACCTTGAATTTAATATTCCTTTCCTTATTCTTCCTGGATTAGTCAATTTCCTTAGAACATAAGGAGTGACCAATTTCCTTATAGCATAGGGAGTGACCGCAATTTTGTTAAGGCAGGCATAGGGAGAAGGGTACTGTTCTTTATAAATAGAGATATTCGCATGCTATCGATGAATGTGTTGTAAAATTGGCTCACATTTAGGATGCTTGTGGACCAGGGGGCGACCAGTCGCAAGTTTTGGGCGACCGGTCGTTTTTACACAAAGTCGAAGAAGTTTGAGAAAAGCTGGAGCAATCGGTTGCAAGGTATCTGCGACTGGTCGCAAGGTATCCAAAAAGTGTCCGCGACCGGTCGCAAGGTATCCGCGACCGGTGGCCCAGAGTTGCTATTTCGGATTTCCTCGAGTTTCTAACTCTATTTTCAATGGCTATCACTTTCCACCGAATTGCAAGGACCCTAGGGGTCACCTATGAGTCAAATAGGGGTTGGCAATCAGTTGGGAAGTTTGAGGGAGCATTGAAGGATGTTTGTTGACTTGCTTCAAGGAGTACCTACCCTATGGCTCTATATATGGTGGCTGAACATGCAGCTACAAATGACTAGCCTTTGGTCTGCCCAAGTTGTGGTCCATGTCTGGAAACCAAGGGCAGAATGTGGGAGGAAAGAATGAGTCTTTTCTCAAGTCCAAAGGCTTGTGTATTAAAGGGAAGAGGAAGCAAGACAACAAGAAGTGTGGTTAATCTCAAGGTGGTCAAGTAGCTGGGAGCTATTGTGTTAGAGTTCAAGTTAGAGTTGAGTTGTAGTCTTGTAAGTCTAAACACCAAAGGGGGAAACACCAAGGGTTGTGAGAGTGTTCACAATTGCATCAAAGTGTTGAGCAAAGGGGTGAGAGAGAAAAGAGAGCTTGGGAGAGAATAGAGTTCTAAGGGGTACCTACCCTATGGCTCTAGATAGGGTGGCTAAACATGCAGCTACAAATGACTAGCCTTTGGTCTGCCCAAGTTGTGGTCCATGTCTGGAAACCAAGGGGAGAACGTGGGAGAAAAGGATGGAGCCTTCTCCTTGGTCCAAAGGCTTGTGTATTAAAGGGAAGAGGAAGCAAGACACAATGGAGGTGGTTAATCTCAAGGTGGTCAAGTAGTTGGGAGCTATTGTGTCCAAAGGAGGTTTAACTCACCAAGGGAGGAAGAGAGAGAGGGCAATCAGTTCAAGTTGGAACTAAGTTGTGGTCTTGTACGTCTAGACACCAAAGGGGGAAACACCAAGGGTTGTGAGAGTGTTCACAAGTGCATCAAAGTGTTGAGCAAGGGGTGAGAGAGAAAAGAGAGCTTGGGATAGAATAGAGTTCTAAGGGGGTTTTCTTTGTAAACCAAAGTTGTAACTTATTCTTTCATTAGTGAATTTCTCAAGGGGATCACCAAGAGGATGTAGGCAATTGCTGAACCTCTATAAATTCTTGTGTCACTTTGTGCTTGGTTGGTTTCTCAAGTGTGTGTGTGTGTGTGATTCATCCATTGCTGTGTTTGTCACAAACTCCATCAACAACAAGATCATTGGGGGGAGAGTGAAAGTGCAAGTGCCATTTTCACAACAGAACGCATACGGAAATTTGCAAAACATTGTCAAGTTTTAGATTTTCCAGGCGAGTAAACCCCAGCCATGGCTTCCTTCAAGGACGCAGACCCAACCCTAGGGTTCTTAACCCGAAAGGATGCCGACGTCATGCTACCACGACCCATTAGGGTTAAGAACAAAACCCCGACCCCTGTTCAAATTACCGCAGAGCAAATCCTCCGTGAGGCACGTGAGTGCCAGGAGGCTGAAATCTGACCTCCCAAGCAGAAGATCACTGATCCCATCGAGCTCGCAGATTACCGCCTCCGAAAGCGCAAGGAATTCGAAGACCAAATCCGGCACGTGAGTGTTACACGTTATTTATACTCATGTAAAAAGAGTGAGGATGCACTATGGACACCAAAACTTTATGTATCAATAAGAGAAATTCATGATCAAATTTTATTGATACAAAAAAGGAAGATACTGAACAAGACTGGTTTCTTCCTTTTGAAAACTTCTTTGTTTGACCAAATAGACTTATGAGTCTTACAAAGAAACTCACATTCTTCTGGTAGACTCTTCCAAATTCTAAGATTATTGTGTGTTTCCAACAAGACTGTCTACAGTAGGCAGAAAAGGATAAATAAAAAATAAATAAATGCATTAAATAAAAATAGGCCAACTAACTCTTTCTTCTTGGTCAACAATATTAGCCAACTTGAAAAGATTGCTTTCAAGGTTAACAACTTCTCTTTGTTATTTGATTTTGGATTAGTGGTCAACTAACCCTAAACTATACGTTGACGAATACCACGCATGGAAATAATGCATTATTTTAGTGTAATGGAACACCCACACACAGAAATGTATTAAAAATAGTTGGTTGGATTTAGTATTTAAATGATGTAATTAGAGGTCGACGGCAAGCCCTATGGGAATAAAAGCACGTCAAGGAAAGACTTTGGAATCTCTATATCAACTTCCAGCCGGCTTCTTGCTTCACCAGAACGTGAGTTTTACCCAAAAAGACAAAAAAGAAAAAAGAAACATGGGCTTGAACCAACATGCCCAGCCTTGAGAATAAAAGTAATATAAAGTGATAACACGTTGATTTTTCAAAATCAGTTTTTATTCTTCTTTTGTACTCGTGCTGTTTGGCCCACCAAGCTAAGGTTAGGGGCCGATTGGTATACACGTAACTGTTAGAAAAAATTTATGTGAAACCTTGAATTTAATATTTCTTTCCTTATTCTTCATGGATTAGTCCATTTCCTTAGAATATAAGGAGTGACCAATTTCCTTATAGCATAGAGAGTGACCGCTATTTTGTTAAGGCAGGCGTAGGGAGAAGGGTACTATTCTCTATAAATAGAGATAGTCGCATGCTATCGATGAATGTGTTGTAAAATTGGCTCACATTTAGGATGCTTATGGAACAGGGGGCGACCAGTCGCAGGTTTTGGGAGACCGGTCGTTTTTACACAGAGTCGAAGAAGTTTGAGAAAAGCTGGAGCGATTGGTCGCAGATTGGTATACACGTAACTGTTAGAAAAAACTTATGTGAAACCTTGAATTTAATATTCCTTTCCTTATTCTTCCTGGATTAGTCCATTTCCTTAGAACATAAGGAGTGACCAATTTCCTTATAGCATAGGGAGTGACCGCAATTTTGTTAAGGCAGAAATAGGGAGAAGGTTACTGTTCTCTATAAATAGAGATATTCGCATGCTATCGATGAATGTGTTGTAAAATTGGCTCATATTTAGGATGCTTGTGGAACAGGGGGCGACCGGTCGTAAGGTATCTGCGACCGCTCATATTTAGGATGCTTTTTACACAGAGTCGAAGAAGTTTGAGAAAAGCTGGAGCGATCGGTTGCAAGGTATCTGCGACCGGTCGCAAAAGGTATCCACGACCGGTGGCCCAGAGTTGCTGTTTCGGATTTCCTCGAGTTTCTAACTCTATTTTCAATGGCTATCACTTTCCACCGAATTGCAAGGACCCTAGGGGTCACCTATGAGTCAAATAGGGGTTGGCAATCAGTTGGGAAGTTTGAGGGAGCATTGAAGGATGTTTTTGACTTGCTTCAAGGAGTATCTACCCTATGGCTCTATATATGGTGGCTGAACATGCAGCTACAAATGACTAGCCTTTGGTCTGCCCAAGTTGTGGTCCATGTCTGGAAACCAAGGGCAGAATGTGGGAGGAAAGAAGGAGTCTTTTCTCAAGTCCAAAGGCTTGTATATTAAAGGGAAGAGGAAGCAAGACAACAAGAAGTGTGGTTAATCTCAAGGTGGTCAAGTAGCTGGGAGCTGTTGTGTTCAAAGGAGGTTAACTCACCAAGGGAGAAAGAGAGAGAGGGCAATCAGTTCAAGTTAGAGCTGAGTTGTAGTCTTGTAAGTCTAGACACCAAAGGGGGAAACATCAAGGGTTGTGAGAGTGTTCACAAGTGCATGAAAGTATTGAGCAAAGGGGTGAGAGAGAAAAGAGAGCTTGGGAGAGAATAGAGTTCTAAGGGGTACCTACCCTATGGCTCTAGATAGGGTGGCTAAACATGCAGCTACAAATGACTAGCCTTTGGTCTGCCCAAGTTGTGGTCCATGTCTGGAAACCAAGGGGAGAACGTGGGAGAAAAGGATGGAGCCTTCTCCTTGGTCCAAAGGCTTGTGTATTAAAGGGAAGAGGAAGCAAGACACAATGGAGGTGGTTAATCTCAAGGTGGTTAAGTAGTTGGGAGCTATTGTGTCCAAAGGAGGTTTAACTCACCAAGGGAGGAAGAGAGAGAGGGCAATCAGTTCAAGTTGGAACTGAGTTGTGGTCTTGTAAGTCTAGACACCAAAGGCAAAGGGGGAAACACCAAGGGTTGTGAGAGTGTTCACAAGTGCATTGTTGTGTGGATACAGCTGCACCAAAATGGATTCAATTGCATCCTCAACTTGTGATACTCGCAAGTGCACGAGCCGTTAGGTAGTATAGCATATGTAAGTGCGAGGTCGATCCCACGAGGATTGGTGATTGAATGATCCAATTCATTTTTCCTACACAAAACAGAAATGAAAAAGAAAGGAAATAAATAAAACAAGGAAGAAAGAAATAACTAACTCAAGCAGATAAGTTCCCAAGTTCAATTAGATTAATGGATTGATTCTAGCTAAAGTATGATTAAGCCATGGTGTGTGGTCATAACCTTGTGTTCCTAATTCCCTAATTTGATCATTTGTTGTCTAACCTAAAATTAAGCATTAGGAACCCATTAAGCATAGAAGAACATTTTAAACAACCAAGTATGTATCTAATCCCTGTTGTCGAATGTCCATACATACTCTTCCTATTCATAGTTCAATTCGAATTAAAGCATGGTGTATACTCTTAATTCAAACCAAGATAGCTAACATGCAAGCCTAAATGGTGATCAATCATTCAAACTAGCATATTAACTTATAAGCATAATGAATAAGAACATGAACCATAATTGAAACTTGGAAACTAATCAAACTTGAAAAACTAAAGAAAAGAATTTACATAACAATGAAAATTAAGTAGAACTTGGAAAAACTTAAGGAGAATTTCAGCACAAAGATCTCATTATAACAATTGAAAACTAGAAAGAGAAACTAAGAGAATTTGAGGGAGAGAAGGGAAGGGAGCTCTAGAGAAGTGTTTGAGAGCTCCCCCCCTTGGGGTGTGTTTACAAGCTTGGGAAACCTCACTATATATAGGCCTAAGGAAGCTGAAAATCTGAATTAAGTATGGCTAATGCATACAACACTTGTTTTATAAAATCTGAAATGGTTGATGCACTTCACTAATGCATACAACACTTCCATTATAAAATCTGAAATGGTTGATGCACTTCACTAATAAATCCCACCAGCAGCCCTAGCTCATCTTCATGTCACCATGACCAAGCTTCCAACCAGAAATAATAGCTCATCCTGAGGTCAGCATGACCAGCAACTTCAAGGGCTTACGAATTGGGCTTCCCTTAAGCAAATTAAGACTTTAAGCACTCAAACTTGAAGTTCAGAATGTCTTCTTTCCAGCCATATATCATTTGGGCCAATCCAAGGTCGGAGGAGGAAGTTAAGGCCAAAACAAATTGCTAACTCATTTTGCGCGCTGATAAAATCCATCCTGAGCATGGCTCTGTGTTTGCTAGGTAACAGACTCCATATTTATCCAATGGGGCTGAATGTTGGATATGTTATATTACACACCCATTGGAACAACTTTCATGAAGAATGTGGCCTCATCCGAGCTATGTAGGTTGCTGAAACAAAGCTTGCAATATGACCTACGAAACTGGGCTGGCAGGGGACTGTAGCCAAAATTGAGTTTGTCTTTAAGCTCTTCATCCATTCATCCAAATTAGGCCTTAACATGCATGGATTGCATCATTTACTATCCAAAGCCCTCATTATTACATAAAGCTCAATGAACTGAAAGATAAACACAAAAAAGATTAAAAGCACAAGTTTAACTCAAAAACATAACCAAATCATAAGCTAGAAGGGTACAAAATGATATGTAAATATGCACCGATCAAATACCCCCAAACCTAGATTTTGCTAGTCCTCGAGCAAAACAAAAGGAAAACAAAGATAAAAACAAACAAGAAGTTAACTAGACCACTTTCGTAGGTAACTCGATTTGCATTGAGCATATGCAACAAGCCTTTAAACCTCTAGGCATCCCTAGTAGGAGGAGTTTTGTCTCCTGAGGGTTTAACAGATACGATACCCACAAACGTTTTACTGACTCTGTAAAACAAGGTAATTAGAAAACTTAAAAGATTGTTAGTCCTTAAGCAAAAAAATAATAATAATAATAATAAATAAAAATAATAATAATTACATTAACAAAAACAGAACAAAACAAAACAAAAAAAATTACAAAAATAAAAAGAACTCAAAACAATCTTTCCGAACATTTTCTGAAGAGAAATGACTCATGCACATGACTCAAAAGTTTTAACAATAAAAGCTCAATTTTAAACATTATTCACAAAGCGGCAAAGTTCAAAACATAATATGCTCAAAGTGTGGTAGTGTGATAGCCAAATGCAACAAATTCCCCAATCTTAGTTTTCACACAATTTCAAAAATCATACAAAGCACAAGTTCAACTTCAAATCTCACCAAAGTTGTCCTCTCACAAATGAATCACTCGGAAGAGGGCTATAATGCAACACTCAGTTATAAACATGAGATTAGAGTTAAACCATAAAGACTTAACTCGAAATAGAAAGATGAAGAACTTGCATTAATATGATCTCAAGAAGGATGCCAAGCACTTAAAAGTAGAAAAATGAATGCAATTCAACCACATGACATTTAAGATCAATTTAGGTCTTTAACATAGGTTGTAATGGGGCCAAGGGTGTAAGGTGAGTAAGAAATGAAGGGTATGGATAAAACAAAGTCCAAGAAACTCAAAATATAAGAGCATAAAACAATTTTGGATATGTTATATTACACACCCATTGGAACAACTTTCATGAAGAATGTGGCCTCATCCGAGCTATGTAGGTTGCTGAAACAAAGCTTGCAATATGACCTACGAAACTGGGCTGGCAGGGGACTGTAGCCAAAATTGAGTTTGTCTTTAAGCTCTTCATCCATTCATCCAAATTAGGCCTTAACATGCATGGATTGCATCATTTACTATCCAAAGCCCTCATTATTACCTAAAGCTCAATGAACTGAAAGATAAACACAAAAAAGATTAAAAGCACAAGTTTAACTCAAAAACATAACCAAATCATAAGCTAGAAGGGTACAAAATGATATGTAAATATGCATGTTGTGTAGATACAGCTGCACCAAAATGGATTAAGCTGCATCCTCAACTTGTGATACTCGCAAGTGCACGAACCGTTGGTAGTTTAGAGTATGTAAGTGCGAGGTCGATTCCACAGGGATTGGTGATTGAATGATCCAATTTAGTTTCCCTACACAAAACAGAAATGAAAAAGAAAGGAAATAAATAAAACAAGGAAGAAAGAAAATAACTAACTCAAGTAGATAAGTTCCCAAGTTCAATTAGATTAACGGATTGATTCTAGCTAATGTATGATTAAGCCATGGTGTTTGGTCATAACCTTGTGTTCCTAATTCCCTAATTTGATCATTTGTTGTCTAACCTAAAATTAAGCATTAGGAACCCATTAAGCATAGAAGAACATTTTAAACAACCAAGCATGTATCTAATCCCTGTTGTCGAATGTCCATACATACTCTTCCTATTCATAGTTCAATTCGAATTAAAGCATGGTGTCTACTCTTAATTCAAACCAAGATAGCTAACATGCAAGCCTAAATGGTGATCAATCATTCAAACTAGCATATTAACTTATAAGCATAATGAATAAGAACAAAAATCATAATTGAAACTTGGAAACTAATCAAACTTGAAACTAAAGAAAAGAATTTACATAACAATGAAAATTAAGTAGAACTTGGAAAAACTTAAGGAGAATTTCAGCACAAAGATCTCATTATAACAATTGAAAACTAGAAAGAGAAACTAAGAGAATTTGAGGGAGAGAAGGGAAGGGAGCTCTAGAGAAGTGTTTGAGAGCTCCCCCCCTTGGGGTGTTATTACAAGCTTAGAGAACTTCCCTATTTATAGGCCTAGGGGAAGTGAAAATCAGAATTCAATAAGACTAATGCATACAACACTTGAATTATAAAATCTGAAATGGTTGATGCACTTGTATTAGAAAATCTGAAATGGGTGATGCACTTGTATTAGAAAATCTTGAATTGGTTGATGCACTTCACCACTAAATCCCACCAGCAGCCCTAGCTCATCTTCATGTCACCATGACCAAGCTTCCAACCAGAAATGATAGCTCATACCTAGCTCACCATGACCAAGCATCCAACCAGCACATGCTGAGGTCAGCATGACCAGCAACTTCAAGGGCTTACAACTTGGGCTTCTCTTAATCAAATTAGGACTTTAAGCACTCTAAATTGAAGTTCAGAATGTCTTCTTTCCAGCCATATATTATTTGGGCCAATCCAAGGTCGGAGGAAGAAGTTAAGGCCGAAACAAATTGCTAACTCATTTTCCGCGCTGATAAGATCCATCCTGAGCATGGTTCTGTGTTTGCTAGGTAACGGACTCCAGATTTATCCAATGGGGCTGAATTTTGGATATGATATAGTACACACCAATTGGAGCAACTTTCATGAAGAATGTGGCCTCATCCGAGCTATGTAGGTTGCTGAAACAAAGCTTGCAATATGACCTACGGAACTGGACTGGCAGGGGGCTGTAGCCATAATGAATTTGTCTTTAAGCTCTTCATCAATTCATCCAAATTAGGCCTTAACATGCTTGAATTGCATGAATTATGTTCTCCAAAGCCATCATTGTTACCTAAAGCTCAATTAACTGAAAGATAAACACAAAAAGGATTAAAAGCACAAGTTTAACTCAAAAACATAACCAAATCATAAGCTAGAAGGGTAAGAAATAATATACAATTATGAACCGATCAATGCACCGATCATGCATCAAAGTGTTGAGCAAGGGGTGAGAGAGAAAAGAGAGCTTGGGAGAGAATAGAGTTCTAAGGGGGTTTTCTTTGTAAACCAAAGTTGTAACTTATTATTTCATTAGTGAATTTCTCAAGGGGATCACCAAGAGGTTGTAGGCAATTGCTGAACCTCTATAAATTCTTGTGTCACTTTGTGCTTGGTTGGTTTCTCAAGTGTGTGTGTGTGTGTGTGTGTGTGATTCATCCATTGCTGTGTTTGTCACAAACTCCATCAACAACAAGATCATTAGGGGGGGAGTGAAAGTGCAAGTGCCATTTTCACAACAGAAAGCATACGGAAATTTGCAAAACATTGTCAAGTTTTAGATTTTCCAGGCGAGTAAACCCCAGCCATGGCTTCCTTCAAGGACGCAAACCCAACCCTAGGGTTCTTAACCCGAAAGGATGCCGACGTCATGCTACCACGACCCATTAGGGTTAAGAACAAAACCCCGACCCCTGTTCAAATTATCGCAGAGCAAATCCTCCGTGAGGCACGTGAGTGCCAGGAGGCTGAAATCCGACCTCCCAAGCAGAAGATCACTAATCCCACCGAGCTCGCAGATTACCGCCTCCGAAAGTGCAAGGAATTCGAAGACCAAATCCGGCGCGTGAGGGGGAATGTCAGAGACTGGATCAAGTATGCGCAGTGGGATGAGTCCCATAAGGACTTCGAACGTGCTCACTGTACCGGAACCCTACCCTGTGGCGCAACTATGCTGAGGCGGAGATGAAGAACAAGTTCATCAACCATGCAAGGAATGTGTGGGACCGTGCCGTCACCCTCTTGCCTAGAGTTGATCAGATTTGGTACAAGTATATTCACATAGAAGAGATTATAGGGAATGTGGCTGGTGCTCGGCAGATATAGGAGAGGTGGATGAATTGGATGCCGGACCAGCAAGGCTGGCTCTCTTTCATCAAGTTTGAGCTTCGCTATACTGAGATCGAGCGTGCTAGAGCGATTTTCGAGCGTTTCGTGCAATGTCATCCGAAATTTGGTGCTTGGATTCGGTATGCCAAGTTTGAGATGAAGAATGGTGAGGTTGCGAGGGCAAGAAATGTATATGAGAGAGCAGTGGAGATCATGGGCGATGATGAGGAGGCCGAGCAGTTATTTGTGGCTTTCTCTGAATTTGAGGAGCGGTGCAAAGAAACTGATAGAGCAAGGCGTATTTATAAATTTGCACTTGATCATATACCCAAACAAAGGGTTGAGGATTTGTATAAAAAGTTTGTGTGTTTGGAGAAGCAATATGGAGATAGACAAGATATTGAGGTTGCGATTGTGGGAAACAAGAGATTTCAATATGAAGACGAGGTTAGGAAGAATCCTCTTAATTACGATTCCTGGTTTGATTATATAAGGCTATAGAAGAGAGTGCAGGAAATAAGGATAGAATTAGAGAGGTTTATGAGAGAGCTATTGCTAATGTTGATGCTCAAAATGTTTTGGCCAAGATTGAGTCCAACTTAGTGATGAGGTGTGGTGGATGATGGGTGAAGGTGAGGACCTTCAGCATGTATGTGAGGACTTGGGCAAGCGATAAATATACGAAAGACAAGATATACGTGGTTCACCCTTAATGAATGGGCTACGTCCACGGAGAAGATGTTCTCATTATGATAATGTTTACATTTGTACAAGGGGATTAGACCCAAAGATAAATGGAAGAAGGCCTAGGGCCTAAGGTACAAAGTTAGGAATCTGAAGCCTAGAGGTCAAGTCCCCATGTCCAGAGACCCAGGACCGGTTTCTACAACACCACAATTGGAAATAACACTGACAGAGTCTATGGACAAGCACTTTGTAGAGGGGATGTGAACTCTACAGTTTGTCAAAATTGCATCTATGAGGCGAGCCAGGAGCTTTTCAAGAGTTGTAATACGAATGATGCAATGATATGGTACGAAGTATGTCAAGTCCGCTATTCCTTCTAGATGTTCTTTTCATTGATGGTTTACGTTGGAAATTATCCAAAGCAGGATAGTCGGGAGAAGAGAGTGTCAAATCCGGGTAGCTTTAGTCATGTTTTGATTTATTTGATGAAAAACCTGTCCGATGAGTGATCGGTTCATAATTGTATATCATTTTGTACCCTTCTAGCTTATGATTTGGTTATGTTTTTGAGTTAAACTTATGCTTTTAATCCTTTTTGTGTTTATCTTTCAGTTCATTGAGCTTTAGGTAATAATTATGGCTTTAGAGAGCATAATTCATGCAATTCAAGCATGTTAAGGCCTAATTTGGATGAATGGATGAAGAGCTTAAAGACAAACTCATTTTGGCTACAGCCCCCTGCTAGTCCAGTTCCGTAGGTCATATTGCAAGCTTTGTTTCAACAACCTACATAGCTCGAATGAGGCCACATTCTTCATGAAAGTTGTTCCAATTGGTGTGTACTATAACATATCCAAATTGCAGCCCCATTGGATAAATCTGGAGTCCGTTACCTAGCAAACACAGAACCATGCTCAGGATGGATCTTATCAGCGCAGAAAATGAGTTAGCAATTTGTTTCGGCCTTAACTTCTTCCTCCGACCTTGGATTGGCCCAAATAACATATTCCTGGAAAGAAGACATTCTGAACTTCAATTTCGAGTGCTTAAAGTCCTAATTTGATTAAGAGAAGCCCAAGTTGTAAGCCCTTGAAGTTGCTGGTCATGCTGACCTCAGCATGTGCTGGTTGGATGCTTGGTCATGGTGAGCTAGGTATGAGCTATCATTTCTGGTTGGAAGCTTGGTCATGGTGACATGAAGATGAGCTAGGGCTGCTGGTGGGATCTATTGGTGAAGTGCATCAACCAATTCAAGATTTTCTAATACAAGTGCATCAACCATTTCAGATTTTATAAAACAAGTGTTGTATGCATTAGCCATATTGAATTCAGATTTTCACTTCCCCTAGGCCTATAAATAGGGAAGTTCTCTAAGCTTGTAAACACACCCCAAGGGGGGGAGCTCTCAAGCACTTCTCTAGAGCTCCCTTCCCTTCTCTCCCTCAAATTCTCTTAGTTTCTCTTTCTAGTTTTCAATTGTTGTAATGAAATCTTTTGTGTTGAAATTTTCCTTAAGTTTTTCTTAGTTCCACTTTACTTTTCATTATGTAAATTCTTTTCTTTAGTCTCAAGTTTGATTAGTTTCCAAGTTTCAATTATGGTTCATGTTCTTATTCATTATGCTTATAAGTTAATATGCTAGTTTGAATGATTGATCACCATTAAGGCTTGCATGTTAGCTATCTTGGTTTGAATTAAGAGTATACACCATGCTTTAATTCAAATTGAACTATGAATAGGAAGAGTATGTATGGACATTCGACAACAGGGATTAGATACATGCTTGGTTGTTTAAATTGTTCTTCTATGCTTAATGGGTTCCTAATGCTTAATTTTAGGTTAGACAACAAATGATCAAATTAGGGAATTAGGAACACAAGGTTATGACCACACACCATGGCTTAATCATACATTAGCTAGAATCAATCCGTTAATCTAATTGAACTTGGGAACTTATCTGCTTGAGTTAGTTATTTTCTTTCTTCCTTGTTTTATTTATTTCCCTTCTTTTTCATTTCTGTTTTGTGTAGGGAAAATGAATTGAATCATTCAATCACCAATCCTCGTGGGATCGACCTCGCACTTACATACGCTATACTACCGAACGGCTCGTGCACTTGCGAGTATCACAAGTTAAGGATGCAACTGAATCCATTTTGGTGCAGCTGTATCTACACAACAATGAGGCTGTCTTTAATCCTTCTAAGCATATGTTTGCAACTGGGGAAGTAAAATTTTCAGGGAAAAAAAATATTTATGGTCTGCAACAGTGCACGAGAGACATCTCTGAAAGTAACTGCAAAACATGTTTGGTTTCTGCTTTAGGGGATCTTTGGGCTTGCTGCTCTTCTAGCCAAGGTGGTGCCGTTGTGGGTAGGAATTGCAACGTGAGGTTTGAGATGTTCCGATTTTTTGACGACATGTCAAGCTCTCTGTTAATTTACCCATATTCCGAAGGTTAGCACATAAAAATTTTGTTTCCTTTTTTTTTTCCGTTCATAATCATCTGTGTGTATAGACTTCTAGGAAGAGCCTTGGTAAGCAACTCTTTCCATTAAAAAGCAGGAGATAAACGGAAGACGTTGAAGGTGGTGCTTATATGTGCATCAACTTTCCTATTAGCATTTCGCATTGTCTGTTGTAATGTCCATCGCCAGCGGAAAAAAGGTTTAGAAGAATTAAAAGGTACATTAGATGGAAACATGTGGCTGATGCTAATGATTGTGAATTAATTTATGTAAGATTGCCAACTAAAATTTATTGTGTGCGGATGAAGAAAACAGCCAGCATGTACTAATACATGATTTGGCAAGCCCGACCAGCGTCACGATCACAGAAGATAGACAATTGACAAGTTCTGAGGAGCTGGCCTTCATGGATCTAGCTACTATTAGGGTAGCTACAGATGACTTTTCAGATTCAAACAAGCTTGGACAAGGTGGGTTTGGCACTATATACAAGGTAATGCACCATCTTTGGGTACAGTACTAATAGATTCCTCGGACCAAAGTCCCGAAACATGCATCTCATCTGATTTAAAAAAATATTATTTCACAGGGTTTGCTATAAAATTGGAAGGAAGTAGCTGTTAAAAGAGTGTCAAGAAAATCATGGCAAGGCTTGGAGGAGTTTAAAAATGAGGTCATACTCATTGCAAAACTTCAACACAAAAACCTTGTGCGGCTCTTGGCATGCGGCTTTGAAGGAGAGGAAAAGCTGCTTTTGTATGAGTTCATACCAAATAAAAGCCTTGATACTTGTTAGATCGAGGAGGTGTGTGATGTGTGTTGCTCTGATACCAAATAAAGACCAACCATGTCAGCTATGGTTGTATTGCTTGGAAGTGAATCAGTTGATCTTCCCGAACCAAAGCAGCCAACAATATTTGCTGTACGTAGATTTCTTCCAATTAATGAGTCTATAATTGATCCTTCTGCAAATGGTCTCACTATATACATAATTGCGCCAAGGTGAATCCGTTCGCTTGCTCGTTTAGCAAGATTGTAAATTGAAAACTGCAGTATTTTAGCATTTGGTTTCTTTAGCATGGGAAAGTGATATATGTGATGCATAAAATTAATTGCATGGAAGGTCAGTCCATGGCATTGCAATGTTATGTTGTAATATAAAAAAACAGTTTCTCCATATTGTAAAGTAGTAGAAGCATCACAGACATGCAATGCATGTAGAGTGCGATGCAAGTAATTGACAAGTAGAAAGAGAAGTCATGAAGGTCCGCATTCTTACGTACTCTCCTTTCAATTATATGTACAACTCAGTTTGGGATTTTCCTATCTGATTGTAAGAGTGAATTTTGCAGCAAGCAATTTCAGCCATTTCTAATTTCTTCTGGTATGATAAAAAAATAATGGTATTTTTTCTTTTGGTTGAAAAGGCTGATATTTCGTAGAAAAACAATCACAAAGAGACATTACAAAGGGTGTGGGAGCAAAGCAGCCCATCTCCCAAAGGAAGCTCGATAGAACAGAAACAGAAATAGACTACTTCAAAACACAGCCCAAAGGTGTATTCAATTTAGATTTTAAATGATTTTAAAAGAGTTATAAAGTTTATGGAGTTTAATTGAGTTTAACTGAATTCTACAAACTCCACATATCTTTTGATTGAATTCGTGTGTAGATTTTAACTGAGTTTGTTAGAGTTTTATTATTGTTTTTAATGGAGTTTATAGCACTCAAAAAACAAAGAGTTTAGGGTTGATGATGGTGGTGGTGATGACAGTGGTGGTAGGTGATCGGTGCATATTTACATATCATTTTGTACCCTTCTAATTTATGATTTGGTTATGTTTTTGAGTTAAACTTGTGCTTTTAATAAGTTTTGTGTTTGTTTCAGTGTTATAAGCTTGAGACTCACTAATTGCATTTTGGAGACAAGTTAGCTCAAAACGGTGTCTGCAGATCAGTCAACTTCACGGATTGGACTGTACTTCCTCAAGAATAACCAGATGATGAGCCATACATCATTGGAAAGATACGGAAGTCTAGTTTCTGTATAATTTTACGGTTCATGATTCCGAGTCTTCTAGAGAAAGTTATACATGTTTTGGCAACTTAAGGTCAAATTCGGCAGCATCTGTGTTACTGGGCCAAAAATCACATTTGAAGGGCTTTCCGATTTTTCCTTGAGCTGGGCTGCATATGCTTGGAAAGATAAGACAAAGAGCTTCAAGATCCATATTTTTCCAGATTTTTCAGATTGGAGCCACAAGCCCAAAACGAGCCCACAAGCTGGCTGCAATGCATTGTCATGCATGACATATGCATGATGAAGTGTTGTTGATTGTGGGAAAGTTTGGTGAAGCATATTCAATACCTATTTTTGAGTGGAATTTTGCAGCAGCCAAATGAATTAATTGAAGTTGAAGTGGGGGTGCAACACTAAGCCTAAAGACAAGAGGAATTATTTTCAAATGCAATTGTGTGTTAGGTTAAGTTGGTGAATTAAGTGTAGTGTGTTAGGTGAAGTTAGTGTGTTTAGATAATTCAATTGTATAATTCAGATTTTCAACTTCCTTAGGCCTATAAATAGTGAGGTTTCCTAAGCTTGTAAACACACCCCAAGGGGGGGAGCTCTCAAACACTTCTCTAGAGCTCCCTTCCCTTCTCTCCCTCAAATTCTCTTAATTTTGCTTTCTAGTTCTCAATTCTAGCTTTCCTTTTGCTTCTTAGTTGTAATTTATTTTTCTTTGTAATGTAAAGTCTTTTCTTAAGTTTTCAAGTTTAATTAGTTTCCAAGTTTCAATTATGGTTTTTGTTCTTATTCATTATGCTTATAAGTTAATATGCTAGTTTGAATGATTGATCACCATTTAGGCTTGCATGTTAGCTATCTTGGTTTGAATTAAGAGTATACACCATGCTTTAATTCGAATTGAACTATGAATAGGAAGAGTATGTATGGACATTCGACAACAGGGATTAGATACATGCTTGGTTGTTTAAATTGTTCTTCTATGCTTAATGGGTTCCTAATGCTTAATTTTAGGTTAGACAACAAATGATCAAATTAGGGAATTAGGAACACAAGGTTATGACCACACACCATGGCTTAATCATACTTTAGCTAGAATCAATCCATTAATCTAATTGAACTTGGGAACTTATTTGCTTGAGTTATTTCCTTTTTTCTTGTTGTATTTATTTCCTTTCTTTTTCATTTCTGTTTTGTGTAGGGAAAATGAATTGAATCATTCAATCACCAATCCTCGTGGGATCGACCTCGCACTTACATATGCTATACTACCAAACGGCTCGTGCACTTGCGAGTATCACAAGTTGAGGATGCAGCTTAATCCATTTTGGTGCAGCTGAAATCCACACAACAGTAGGCCTCATCATTTGGCCCGCGGGTTCATGGGCCTACGGGGGCCCGCCCGGCCCATTGAAAAAAAGCCCGGCCCGGCCCGTTATGGGCTTTGAGAGGGCCCGGCCCGCTTGGGCTTGGGCCGGGCTTGGGTGTTTGAAGCCCGGCCCGGCCCGATTAAGCCCATGAAAGCCCGGCTCGGCCCGCCCACAAAAGCCCGGCCCGTTAGGCCCACATACATATATAATTATGTATAAATAAGGGTTTAGGATTAGGATTACATCACTTGAATGACAAATCTCCCTCTTTAATTTTTTTTTGTGTGTTACTTGTTATAAAAATTGTGTTTGTTTCCATTGAATTCTACTCATTCCTAGTTTATAATTGGATGATTAGCACATTAATTTGTGTCATTTATTAATACAACAATTATATATATATAATAAGACAAACAACATATCATATCACCAAACATAATCATACCACCTGTTGACGCTAAATCTTGAATAGATAGAGATGAGTGCAACTTACAAGTGGGATGGACGATCAAGAGATCGATTGGGTGTTGGATGCCGATTCTTCCTGTCCTTGGATGCTGATCCTGAATAGAAGATAAGCGAAGCTCGTAAAGTCTATGGAACCGGTGTGGAACCAGCCTAAGACCCTCCGATGCTCGAGTAAGATTGTTTTTAAGAGCTCTTGCTGTTGACTATATAGTAGTATAAAAGTCAAGCTGAAAAGTCTTACCCCTGTATTGTAGTGGGAGGGGCATACTTATAGAGGGCATTTAGTATGCTCTTAGCGCTCATTTTCGATGTGGGACTCGTGGGAGGGCCCTATGAGGTTGACACGAGTCCTTAGATATTTCAGGCGGGTGCTTCGAGGTTGATTCTGCAGAATCGGTAGGGGATACCGATTGTAGGCTGTGTTGGGCCCTGTAATGATCTTTTGCTGCTTTGAGACAATATCATCAGTAGCCTATGCCGATTGTCCGAGGCCTTGGGTGCTTGGGCGAGTTTATGAGATCCACGTGTCGTTGTACGAGTGGAGGGTCAGATATGGTACAAACAGTAGTCCCCCAAGTTGCCGATTGAGAAGCTTCTCGGTTGGGGACTTGAATGTGTATTCGGCATTCTGACCCGGACACAATGGTCCCATAATTGCCGATGGTGGTATGTAGTCCCCCAAGTGCCCAAGGGAGTGAGCTTGGATAGGAGACGGCATGATGTGCCGGTTGTTGCAAAGGGGCGAGTGAAAACTCATGAATATGTGGCTGCCGTTCGGCACGAGAGGTGAGTGAGAACTCATCAATGTGCGTCTGCCGTTCGGCACGAGAGGTGAGTGAGAACTCATCAATGTGCGCCTGCCGTTCGGCACGAGAGGTGAGTGAGAACTCATCAATGTGCGCCTGCCGTTCGGCACGAGAGGTGAGTGAGAACTCATCAATGTGCGCCTGTCGTTCGGCACGAGAGGTGAGTGAGAACTCATCAATGTGCGCCTGCCGTTGGTTAGTGGAGTTGTGCTCGAAGGTGGCTAGATCTGCCACGTTCGGGAAGTTGAAGCGTCTCCGAGGATTGGAAGCGTTGCAACTGACGTTTGGTCTCTCCCATGCATGCGTGACACGTGTCGGCATGGCTGTGAAGAGCCGCGTCGTTTCGTATCCCGATGCGTCGCTTCGCTTCCCGATGCTAAATCGGCCTTATAAATGTGAGGAGAAGACGAGAGTACAAATACTTGGAAATTTTGAGAGCAAAGAGAGCTTGTGAGAGGCGATTTCCGGCAACCGTGCTGAGGCTGAGCAGGCGATTTCCGGCAAGTTTGAACAAGGCGGAGGCGATTTCCGACGAACTTGAGCCACCGTGCAAACAAGGTATGTTGCCGTGTTTTCGTATTCCCATGGATCAAAGTGTTGAATTGCAAGAATTTATGTTTGAACAATGTATGAACAAGCATGAACACGCATGAACACGTATGAACGTAGTGTTTTTAGGAGGTAGAATAGGATTTGGATTCTAGCACAGCCCTTAGTGTACGTTCGTGTGTTGTTTGTAGATGTCAGATACCGAATCCGAGCGTAGGCGTAGTCCGAGGGCATACGAGGATGAGTCGTCCTCGGGGAGTTCTGCCGAAGAGAGTGGGAGTTCTGAATCTGCGAGCTCTTCGAGCTGTGAGATAGTGGAGGGGGCAGGAGGGCGTGCCGAGGCTGGGGGTACTTCAACGAGGGTGCCTGGGGGTGATGAGCCTTCGACCTCGGGTCGTGAGGCCGATGGGGGTGGTGTCTCTGTTGCCGTTCCCGGGGAAGGGGTGTTGAGGGTCGTCAGGGGTAGGCAACGGATCCCGATGGCGAAGCCCACGGAACCTGTGTTCGGAGTAGATGACTTAGAGCCGAACACACTGACCGAATCCGAGTTGGCGAAGATTCGGTCGGAGTACAACATTCCGGAATCGGTAGGGATGCGAATTCCGGAGCCCTTAGAGTCGCTAAGTGACAATGACAAGGGGGTGGTCTTCTTCACAGATGTGTTTAAGCATGGCCTTCGGCTGCCGTTAAAGCATTCGGTGCAGAAGATCCTGGCGGCGATCGGTTATGCGCCAGGGCAGTATAACCCAAATTTTTGGATTACGCTGCTCGGGACGATCACGGCGTTCAGCTTGGCCGGTGAGGGGGAGCCAAGCTACGAACAGTTCGCCCAGCTGTACAGTGTGACGAGGGCGAAGAGTGCCGATCATGGAGGGTGGGTTCAGTCCAACTGTCTCTCGGCAGGGCAGCGTGGGCACTTTGTGGTGGGGGTGCCGAGCTCTCAAAAGACGTGGCGCAAGCGTCGAGTGATTGTCTCCGGTGATTGGGAATCGGCACCCGGAGTTATCGTTGAGAGGAGGATTCCTACGTCCTTCCAGACAGTCGGTAGGGTAGAACCTGCCGTTCGGCAGGGTTAATAGTGTTGTTTTTTTTTTTTTTTTTTTTTTTTTTTTTTTTTTTTGGGTACTGACCGTTGGTATTTTGGTTTCAGTGTCCTTGAAACGGCCGGCCGCACCGATCAGAGAGATTGAAGCAATCGAGAGGGTGAGAGCGAAGATTGCCGAAGAAGATCGGTTTTGTAAGGAGCTGCTCTACTTCCGGAATCTGTTCAAGGCAGGCCTGATCGGTAGGGCCGAACACGATCGGAGGGTGAAGGAGGAAGAGGAAGAAGAAAAAAGGCAAAGTAAGAGATGCCGTTCGGCAGGGTCGGTGTTTTTTTCTATGCTGCCGTTTCCTTTTTGACTTCGTGCTTTTCCTGTTTTGCAGTGGCAGGAGGGAGGCCTATGAGCGAGGCGACGAGGAGGCGTCTGGAGGGGCAAGGGGCGCCAAAGACGAAGAAGGTTCAGTCCCCCGGGCCGAAGAAGAGAAAGACGGCAGGGCCAGCGGGAGGGACGTCGGCTGATGAGCAGACGGTGGCTGACCGCCGGAGGGAGAAGAGGGCGGCGGAGGCAGAGGTCGTTCGGGAGGCCCACCTCCAAATGACGGGCAAACGGCAGATCGAGGGTCCCATCGATGTGACGCCGTTGCCGAAACGGCCAAGGGGCCCGAACGAGGGGACATCGGTGTTGATCCCTGATGATGAGGTGGAGGGAGAGGAGGGACCGGTTAACATCGCGTGTCCTCGGAAGGCTGTGCCGTTCATCAACTGTATGATTGACGGTGCTCAGATGGAGCTGGCTGAGCTGGAGCAACTGTCAACGAAGACGTTGCGTGAACAAACCGGTCGGGCCTTCCGTCTCCAAGCAGCGGTAAGTGTAGGATTTGTAGCTTAAGGATACTTTGATTCGGCATGTATTAATGTGTCCGTTGGTGTGGCAGGCTAATATGGACATGTGGCTCTGCGCGAAGCGAGCTGTGAATGCTGCCGAACGGTACCAAAAGAGATTTGAAGAGGGCCGTTCGAAGATCGCTGATGCCGGAAAGATGCTGCAGGAGGCGGACCAGCGTGCCGAGGAGAATGCGGCGAAAATTGCTGAGCTGGCGTCGAAGCTGGCGGCGACCGAGCTGGACGTGATGGCTGCCCATGAGGCGAAGGCAGCGGTAGAGGTGGCGATGGATGCGGCCGAGCGGTCGCATGCCAGGGAGCTAGTAGAGGAGAAGGCGAAGGCCGTTGCGGACTACCGATCGTCGGAGGAGTTTACACGTTTGGTGGATAGAGAGGTCATGGAGCAATGTGACGACTTTCTCTATCGAGTCAAACGGTATAATGCTGACAAGAAGCTGAACCTGAACTTCCTCCGGGATCCACCACCGCTGCCGGAAGGGGTGACCGAAGAGATGGTGGAGGCCTACAAGGGCGAGGATGCCGAGGCCGAGGAAACCGACGACACCGATTCAAGCAGTGGGGAGGAAGGTCATCCCGGGCCGAGGGCTGCCGTTACGTCTACTGCCGAGCCGTCGACTGATCCTGTGCCTGCGTCAGCTGATGTCGATGTTGTAGCGACCGAAGCCGATCCACCCACCTCGTAGACTTTTTGTTTTTAACATTTTTGAGCGTGCCGAACGGCGTATTGTAAAGACAGATGGCCCTTCTGTGGCCCCTTATTTATCAATGTTCAGTTTGTTTCGGGTTAATGTGCCATGTCCCTTAATTCTGTATGTGCGCATGTCGTATGTAGAGTATGTTTGACATAATATTGCTGAATGGTAGTGCCGTATGTATAGAATAGGGAGTTCCAAATTAAACCGATTACAAAAGTTGATGACCGAAGGTGACGACCGAAGGTATGATACAGAGGTGATGACCGAAGGGGCGTTCACTTGTAGTAATATTTGAGATGTTCTATATTCCAAGGGTGGCCGAGGGTTTGACCATCGGTACCACGCAAACGGTAAGTGCCTGGGCGGCAGATGGTGACAACTTCGTAAGGACCTTCCCAAGATGGACCAAGGGTGCCGTCGTTGGAGTCCTTGGTGGCGAGGGAGATTTTGCGTAGTACCCAGTCCCCTACTTTAAACGATCGGCGTCTGACGCGCGAGTCGTAGTAGCGGGAAGTCCGTTGTTTGTAGGCGGCATTCCGAAGCTGAGCCTGGGAACGGTGTTCCTCAATGAGGTCCAGGTTGAGAGTGAGCTGGGCTTCGTTTTGCTCTGGCTCGTAAGATGCCGTTCGGCACGATGGTGCGTTGATCTCGACTGGAACAACGGCTTCGGAACCGAAGGCAAGGGAAAATGGCGTCTCGCCAGTCGACCGTCGATAGGAGGTATTAATGGCCCATAGCGCTTCCGGAAGGAGATCGGGCCAAGCTCCTTTAGCTGTCCCAAGCTTTTTCTTCAGCGTCTTCTTGATGATCTTGTTGATTGCTTCGACTTGGCCGTTCGACTGCGGATGTGCTGGGGAGGCGAAGAACAGGTTGATGCCAAATCGGTGGCATAGGTGCCGGAACTGAGAGGAGTCGAATTGTTTTCCGTTGTCGGTGATTATTGCGTTCGGGAGGCCGAATCGACAAATGATATTCTTCCATACGAAATGTTCAACCCTGGCTGCAGTGATTGTTGCCAAAGCTTCGGCTTCGGTCCACTTGGTAAAGTAGTCGACGGCGACGATGGCGAATTTGACCTGTCCCTTGCCCTGGGGCATAGGGCCGATGAGGTCTAAACCCCATTGGGCAAAGGGCCATGGGCTAACAATCGGAGAGAGTGGTTCGGCAGGCAGCTTTGGAACGGAGCCGAAACGCTGGCATTGATCGCACTTCTGGACCAGGGTGGTGGCATCGGCATGGAGAGTCGGCCAGTAGTACCCTTGCCGAATGGTCTTGAAAGCCAATGATCTAGCCCCAGAATGGTCCCCACAGGCCCCCTCGTGAATCTCTCGTAGGACGTAGTTTCCCTGCTGCGGGGTCATGCACCGAAGCAATGGTAAGGAGTGACCACGCCGATAGAGAATCTGATTCAGAAGGAGGTATCGTGCCGATCGGCGGCGGATAGTCGTTGCTTCAGGTTTGGGGCCAGGCAACGTGCCGTTGGCGAGGTAGGCGTGGATAGGATCCATCCAACTTGGATCCTGCCGAACGGCATGTACTTCGAGGTCGGTGGTACTGCGCCGAGTGAGGACCTCGATCGGCACACGGCGCCCTATGTTGTCGTCGATCGCTGATGCAAGGCGTGATAGAGCATCGGCGTGGCTGTTCTCGGATCTGGGGATCTGTTGAACTTGGTACGCAGTGAAGTGGTGCAGCAATCGGCGAGCGTGTGTCAAGTAGGCAACCATCGAAGTGTCCTTGGCTTCAAATTCAGTCAGTATCTGGTTCACGACAAGTTGTGAGTCGCTACAGATCCTGAGTTGCTGAGCGCCCATTTCTTTAGCGAGCCGAAGGCCGGCCAACAGAGCTTCATATTCGGCTTCGTTGTTGGAAGTCCGGAATTGGAATCGGATGGCATATTCGATGGTTGTCTGGTCAGGGGCCTTGAGTACCAAGCCGGCTCCGCTGCCCTGTCGGTTGGACGAACCGTCCACGTAGAGAGTCCAAAGTGGAATTGACGGATTAAAGATTCCTTCGGTCGGGTGGGCGACTGGTACCGTCGAAGATGAATCGGATGCGGCGTCCTTCGAAACTGGCCCCTCGGACGCGGTTAACTCAGAGATGAAATCGGCTACAGCCTGTCCCTTCTCGGCAGGACGAGGGTGGTAGCGGATGTCGAATTCGCCGAGCTCGATGGCCCATTTGACTAGCCGACCGGATGTCTCCGGTCTCTGGAGTATCTGGCGCAGAGGCTGATTGGTGAGGACGGTAACACTGTGAGCCTGAAAGTATGGCCGAAGCTTGCGTGCTGAAAGGACGAGAGCGTAGGCGAGTTTTTCGAGCTCGGGGTACCGAATCTCAGCGTCTTGCAAAGCATGGCTAATGTAGAAAATGGGGAGTTCGATGCCGTTCGGCTTGCGAATGAGCACAGAGCTAAGTGCCGTTGCCGAAACCGAGAGGTAGAGGATGAGTTCTTCGCCGGGGAGAGGAGTGGATAATAGGGGTGCTCTGCTCATGTAGGCCTTAAGATCTTGGAAGGCGCGATCGCATTCGGCAGTCCAGACAATCTGCCGTTTGCTTCCTTTGAGGGCTTTGAAGAATGGAGCGCACTGATCGGTAGACTTGGAGATGAACCGGGCTAGAGCGGCGACACGCCCAGTCAGACTCTGAATGTCCTTTTGTGTCTTCGGGACCTGCATGTCGAGTAATGCCTTGATTTTTTCAGGGTTGGCCTCGATTCCTCGTTGGCTGATCATGAAGCCGAGAAATTTGCCCGAGGAAACGCCGAAGGCACACTTGCTCGGGTTGAGGCGCATGTTGTACTTTTTTAAGACGCCGAACATGAGCGAAAGGTTGTGGAGATGAGAATCGGCCGTTCTGCTCTTGACCAGCATATCGTCCACGTAGACTTCCATCGAGGTGCCAATGAGGTCGGAAAAAATTTTGTTGACCAATCGCTGGTATGTAGCCCCAGCGTTCTTCAGGCCGAACGGCATGACGTTGTAGCAGTAAAGTCCCTTGTCGGTGATGAATGCCGTGTGTTCGCGATCGGTAGGGCTCATGAATATTTGGTTGTAGCCTGAGTATGCATCCATGAAGCTGAGAAGTTCATGGCCTGCCGTGGCATCCATCATCTGATCGATCCGTGGCAGAGGAAAGCTGTCCTTTGGGCAAGCCTTGTTTAAATCGGTATAGTCTTGACACATTCTCCAGGCGCCGTTTGATTTTTTGACTAAAACCGAATTTGCCAGCCAAATTGGGTAGGTTACTTCGTGGATGAAGCCGATGGTCTTCAGTTTGTCTACTTCGAGCCTCATTGCCTCATACCGTTCGGCATCGTAGGCCCGCCGTTTCTGCCTGATGGGTTTGAAAGTGGAGCAGATGCTGAGCTTGTGGCTGATGACACTCGGGGCGATGCCGGGCATATCGTCGTATGACCAGGCGAAGACTTCTGCATTGGTTTGCAGGAAGGTGATAAAATCGGCCCTGAGTGCCGGACTCAAGGTTGTACCGATTCGAACTTGTCTGTCCGGTTGTGCTTCGGAGAGGGTGACTGGTTCTAAATCTTCGGCGGGTTGCGCTTGCGGGGTTACAGTCTCATCTCGGGGGTCATCTGGTTTGTCCGTCCCCCTGCCGTTCGGTACGCCCAAGCTGGTGGCGACCGAGTATGTTTCGCGAAGCGCAGCCCTTGCCGATTCCTTGGTTGCCGAAACGTAACACGTCCGTGCACTCAATTGGTCCCCTCGCACTTGGCCGACGCCAGCGTGTGTGGGGAACTTGAGGAGGAGCATGTGTGGTGACAGCATGGCCTTCATTTTTGTGAGCGCCGTCCTGCCGATGATAGCGTTGTATGCCGTTGGGCAGTCGACCACTAGAAAATGGGTGTAGAGGACCGTTCGTCTGGGGATGGTACCGACAGCGAACGGGAGCTGGACACTGCCGATTGGTTCAACCACGTCGCCAGAGAAGCTCAGGAGAGGGGTGATATCCTTGTTCAGATGCCGAGGGTCCACGCCGAGGGCGTTGAAAGCGTCGGCGAATAGCACGTTGACCGAACTGCCGGTGTCGATGAGGATTCGGCCTACGTCGAAATCCGATATATCAGCCCGTATGATCATAGGATCAGAGTGGGGGAAGATGATGCCTCGCTCTTCTTCTTCAGAAAAGGTGATAGGTTCCCAACCGTTGCGTTGAATTTTGTCATTGCGTCCTCCCGCCACGCTGAGGATTTGTGGATGCCGTACGGCACGAACGTAGTTTTTAACGGATCGGTTGCTGGCTTCGGCAATAGGCGCCCCTCCACTGATCATATTGATCTGCCGATTCAATGAGTTATCCGTTGCTGGCTTGGTGTTTAAATACTGATCCAGCTTTCCGTCATTGATGAGGCGTTCAACGATTTTGCGCAGCGCGATGCATGATTCCGTATCATGGCCGTTGTATTGGTGGTACCGGCAGAAGACACCGGTGTCTTTTTCGCTCTGGCGAGGGAGTTTCCGATTGTTCGGCTTCGGTATCATATCCCCTTCGGTCAGGAGAACTTGCTCATAAGTGGTGTTGAGCAAAGTGAAGATTTCGTCTGGCCGATTCCCCTTGTGGTTGCCCTTCTTGTTGTTGTCCTGCCGTTCCCGGAAGTTGTCCTTCCGCTTGTTTCGCTGAGTGGAAAAAGCAGGGACAGGGGGTGCCGTTCGGTAGGGGGCCTGGTTTGCCGATCGGTCGACCGGGAATCGGTCGTAGTTCTGCGTTGGAGGCTGATCGGTCAACGCCGTTTTGTTTATTGGGGTCGAAGCCGATCCCTTGGAGTTGAAATGCTCAGCCTTGGCGTGGATAGCCGCCTGTTTCATTAATTCGGAGTAGGTGGTCCAGTTGCTGCTGTGGACCAAATAACGAAACTGAGACGACCGAAGGCCGCTTTTGAAGGCACCGAAGGCCGCCCTGTCGTCAGTTTCCGGACATCTGGAGTACTCATGGCTGAACCTAGCCGCATATTCCCTCAACGGCTCATCGTCTTGCTGCCGAACGGTATATAGATCATCGGCGGAATATAGGCGATCGGTCTGAATCATAAAATGGTTGAGGAAGGTTTGCTTCAACTGATTGAAATTGTCGACCGTGTCTGGCTCCATCCGATAGAACCAATTCAGAGCGGCTCCGGTCAGGGTGGAGGGGAATAGCAAACATTGGCCTTCGTCCGTCAGTCCTTTGCAACCCAGAGCTGATTGGAAGGTATGAATGTGGGTAACGGGATCTTCGACCCCCGAATAAAACGATATGCGGAGTGCTTGGACCTCCTTCTCGTGTCTGAATGTCCGGATTCGATTGGTGAACGGCCCTGGCTGTACCGTTCCCCATGTTGGTGTCCGAGCCTGGTCTTGTTCCTTCTCGATGCGAGTCATCTTCTGTAGGAGGAGACGAATAGTCGGATCGGTAGATGGAAGATCGTCACCAAAGGGTTCGATCGCTCGGTTCCCTGTGCGTTGGTCAGTATTGTGACCTCGCCTTCCTTGGTCTGCCGTTCGGCTGGGGCTTCTCTCGTAATTTCCTTTTCGCCGATCGTTGTCTTGGTTTGATCGGTGGCTGTGGCGTCGTGCAGAGGGCCCTGCCGATGAGATTGTGGTTCCTGGGGATGTTGGAACATAATCTGATTCGTCCGTCTCTTCCAGGCCGATCGCGCCGTACCTCTGGCGTAAGGGGGATTTTGGTCCAAGTACCTCCAGGCGTGGATCGTCTAGCTTCGCCCGGACCTGGATGGGCGATGACTGCCGTTCCCTGCGCCGATCGTTGATCCTCTCGCGGCAATCAGAATAAACGCGATATTCGGGATGGCGTTCCTTCGGAGTGGGCACGAACAGTCTTCGGGAGACAGTTGGTCCGTTCGCGGCCTGCTGCTTCCCTCTATCCTGGAAAGTGGGCTTTCGTACGCTTTTAAACGATTTCTCCTGCCGAAGCTGTGTGGCTGGTTCCCGATCGTTCTGCAACTGGGCGGAGAGTGTTTGTTGTTGATGCAGTTGCCTCTGGGTGTCATCCAGTTTGGAGGCGAGAACATTGTTGTGCTCCTGCATTCTTGCCATATCCTGCTGTAGGGTCTCCATCCGAGCCTCCAGGGTGGTCGGTCGAGCAGGTGTCTGAAGCAAGGGAGTTGGATTCGGCTCGCCAACGAGGCCGAGGATGGGGCCATCGGTAGGGAGGGCCGAAGATGGATTCATTTTTTGGTCTCAGAGTTCTTTGTTTTGAGATATGGGTTGATCGATAAGCGATTCCCACAGACGGCGCCAATCTGTTGACGCTAAATCTTGAATAGATAGAGATGAGTGCAACTTACAAGTGGGATGGACGATCAAGAGATCGATTGGGTGTTGGATGCCGATTCTTCCTGTCCTTGGATGCTGATCCTGAATAGAAGATAAGCGAAGCTCGTAAAGTCTATGGAACCGGTGTGGAACCAGCCTAAGACCCTCCGATGCTCGAGTAAGATTGTTTTTAAGAGCTCTTGCTGTTGACTATATAGTAGTATAAAAGTCAAGCTGAAAAGTCTTACCCCTGTATTGTAGTGGGAGGGGCATACTTATAGAGGGCATTTAGTATGCTCTTAGCGCTCATTTTCGATGTGGGACTCGTGGGAGGGCCCTATGAGGTTGACACGAGTCCTTAGATATTTCAGGCGGGTGCTTCGAGGTTGATTCTGCAGAATCGGTAGGGGATACCGATTGTAGGCTGTGTTGGGCCCTGTAATGATCTTTTGCTGCTTTGAGACAATATCATCAGTAGCCTATGCCGATTGTCCGAGGCCTTGGGTGCTTGGGCGAGTTTATGAGATCCACGTGTCGTTGTACGAGTGGAGGGTCAGATATGGTACAAACACCACCAAATATAATCATACTTTTCTTTAACACATCACCAAACATTTGCATATTTATTCATACCATCCTTATAAATTTTTTTTTTTTTTATAATTTTTTTTACACTTATTATTTTTTAGGCCCATTTCGGCCCGGCCCGGCCCGATGGGCTTTTTCAAGCCCGGCTCATGAGATGGGCTTGGGCTTTGAATTTTCTAAAAAAGCCCAGCCCGGCCCGGCCCGATATTTTCTCTCTCCTCTTTAAAGCCCAGCCCGGCCCAGCCCAAGCCCATTAAATTTGGGCCGGGCTAGCCCGGCCCGGCCCATTGACGAGCCCTAAGTGGTGGTGATGGTGGTGGCGATGATAGTTTGTGGGTGATGGTGGGGAAGGTTGTGGTGGCAGTGATGGTGATGATGCTGACAGTGGTTGTGGTGGTGGTGACGGTGGGGGTGATAGTGGGGGTGGTAATGGTAGTGGCGATGGGAGTAAGGGTGGTGGTGGTGACAGTGGCAGTGATGGTGATGATGCTAGCGGTAGTGGTGGTGACGGTAGGGATGACGGTGGGGCTGGTAGTAGGGTTGGCGGTGAGTGGTGGTGCGGGGGGGTTTTGAATGCACCCAAACTTTTAAGAAGTCTTTTAAAGTCATGATTGAATACACCTAAATTTGAATGGAATTTAAAAAGTCTGAATTGAATACACCAAGAATTATATAGACTTCTATAAGATCGTGAATGAATACACCTGAACTTTTAAACTTCTTTAAAATCTTTTAAAATCTAAATTGAATACACCCCCCTAAGACAGATAATGGAACCAGGGCAGCCTAGCTCAAAGACAATCTTGACAGTGACAGATGTCGAAACTCCCTTAGAGCATTTCCACCCATTTGTCATGGCAAAAGGTAAGGGGAGGTAAGAGTTGTTACTATTCAAACAAATAGTGCATGTCTTAGCAATTTTTTTGCTGGTTTTCCACCTATTGCCATGGCAACCACTATTCACATGAGATATGATCAGAGGAATTTGTATAGAGTTTTGATGTGGGAAGTGAAGAATATGACTAGGTATTTATAAATAAAAAAATTCTGAAATTTTTGTTATTTTTTTTCAATTTTCTTGTTATATAAATTTATTGCTTACTTCATAATGACGTCGTCATCATTAAATCATCTTGCCCAGGCAGCAACCGAAGCAAGTCTTGCCTTGGGCCTTGCCCAGGCTGGTGGAGCCCAGCGCTTGTCCTGATAAGCCTTACCCGCTGGAAATAGGATTAGGGTCCTAGAGGGCCTCTTGCTTGGGCTAACCCCTCCTACTGGAAATGCTCTTAGTGTTCCTCATTCATGACCAAGGGATGGGCATGGAAGGTCATCCCTGCTCAAAACATGCAAAAGTGAGGATGGAGGTCTGGATATCTAGATTTCCAGGGCTCATCCTCGATAGTGCCAGCGAGGCCAAATGGTCCGCCACTTGAAAGTCCTAGGCACCTAATAAATATTTATGTAAATTCCCCTCTCCCAAGTACTTGAAAAAAAAAAATTCACTTGTATAAAATAAAAAAAAATAAAAAAGCCTTTTTTTATTTAAAACCAATTCAGTTCTAATCTTCCTATCTTATACACGACTAGCACCTAACTTTTAACCGTGGTAGCAATGTAACTTCAGATCAACCTTTGCTCTGCTTCTTTTCTAACCCTCGATATCTACCTCTAGTCGAAACTTTGTCCCGCTTTCAATTTTTGCCGGAGAAAACTATGAGTGTCTTTCCTATCTCTCAGTCTTCCTTGTTTTCTCTTTCCTTCCTCTCTTCTTTCATTGTGTCTTCGTCCCTCTCTTTCCATGCACGGCCCCATCCTTCTCCTCTCTCGCCATGTAAGTAACCCCCCAGCGCAGCAATGCACACAGCAATAAACCAATGCACGTCCCCAGTCGCTTTCTCTCTCATTTTCTCTGTTCTGTATGGGGTATTTTAACAACAGCATTTGCTTTCGCCTGTTCTTATTTGCAGAGGCCAGAGCTCAAGAAATCAGAAAGCTTCAGGCTTCGTTTGGTATCTGATTTTCATACAGTTTCAAGTCTTATACATGTGTTGATCCGAGTGTAACCAGCGCCGACGTGATACTGTGAGACCCAATACCCACCCAACATGTACCTTTTCATTCTTTAGAATCTATACCATCTCTTACACTACTTCCTTCTCTCTTTCTTTCACATTCATTTGTTGAGTAGTTGGCCAGAGGTTGAGGGAAATGTTCGGGCCAAAGTGTTGCATATATGGTGTTTGTTGAAACGTCTAAATGAGATCCAAAGTAAACCAAATACGCTTTCATGGTCTTTTAGACTTCAAAAACAATTTTCAGATACAGTACCAAGCATTTCTCAGATTTTGCAGTAACTATACAGCCCAGATTTTTAGATTGTATCCTGTTTTTTTTTTTTGGGTTTTGTTGGGTAACAGATTTATCCTTGTTTTTGAATAGGAAATTTCAGATCATGAACCAAACTAGCCTCAGTTTGTTTTAGCTTTTTTCTAATCATATCTGCTTATGAGTTGCATTTTTGTCTCCTGCAGTCTGGTCACTCTTCTCCGACCCAACTAGCAATCACCAAGGATCTTGGATTTACAATGTAAGAGTTTTGACTCTCATTTTTAATATGTATATATGCATATTTTGTGGTTTTTTTAGTTTTAGTTTCTAGCTGCTATTATCTGGGTCGGTTTTCTCATTTTGATTCTTTATCAAATGTGGGTGCCATGGTTGTAGACAGAGGTCAAAATATTTAGTATATATATTGGCAAAGCGGTAGGATTTGAGTTAGGCAAAGGGCTATAGTCAGGGGTAGTTATCGGTACAAAAGTGATGCTATTTTATGTTTGTACTCCTGTACTGCGTTCTTCTTTTTATTTATGTGTTTAACATCGAGTTAGGCAAACTCACAGAAGTCTCTGAAGCGGAGAAGCCTAATATCTCCAGTGATGGGGATGCTGCCAATTCAACCCCTGAAGTATATCCTTCATCTCTCTCGCCTAAATATTCGTTATATATCATCGACGCAAGAAAATCTCTCAACAAAGCTCATTCTCTGCAACGACCCCTCCCTACAACAATCTTACATGGAATTGTCACAGACATTCTATGAAGCCATGAAAGCTTGTGCATCTCTCAAGTCAATACCCATTGCCAGAAAACTCCATGCCCAACTCATTTCCATAGGATTGGACTCTGCTATTTTCCTCCAGAACCATCTCTTGCACATGTACTCTCAATGTAGCTTGATAGAAGACGCTCGTCGGATTTTTTACAGTATTCAGCATCCTAATGTGTTTAGTTGGAATACTATGATCAATGGATTAGTAGATTTGGGTCGGATAAGGGAAGCAAAGATCTTGTTCAATGAAATGCCTGAGAGAGACTCTGTCTCTTGGACTACAATGATGTCTGGCCATTTTAATAATGGGCAACCAGTGGATGCAATTAAAGTTTTTGCTGCAATGGTTCAGAATTGTGAGAGTTTTTCCGACCCATTTTCCTTCTCTTGCGTAATGAAAGTCTTGGCAACATCAAATTGGCTCTTCAGCTGCATAGTCTTACGGAGAAGTTAGAATTTGGAAACAACATGACTATTCAAAATTCGATTATCGATATGTACATTAAGTGTGGTGCATTGAGTTCTGCTGAGAAAATGTTTTTGAGGATCCGAAGTCCTAGTTTGTTTTGTTGGAACAGTATGATATTTGGTTACTCTAAACTTTATGGGGTTCAAAGGGCTCTTCATATGTTTTTTCAAATGCCTGAACGTGACTGTGTGTCTTGGAACACCATAATTTCAATCTTTTCTCAGCATGGGTTTGGGGTTCAGAGTCTCAGTATGTTTGTTGAGATGTGGAACCAAGGTTTTAGACCAAATTCTATGATATATGCCACCGTACTTAGTGCATGTGCAAGCATATATGATCTGGAATGGGGTACCCATTTGCATGCTCGGATCATCCGTATGGAACCAAGTCTTGATGTCTTCGCAGGTAGTGGACTGATTGATATGTATGTGAAATGTGGACACTTGCATTTTGCACGGCAGGTGTTTAACAACATGACAGAACACAATGCAGTTTCTTGGACTTCTTTGATCAGTGGAGTTGTCCGGTCTGGACTTGAGGACGAAGCTTTAGTACTGTTTAACCAAATGAGAAAGGCTCCTATTTCCTTGGATGAGTTTACTCTCGCAACAGTTCTTGGGGTTTGTTCCGGCCAAAATCATGTTTTAGTTGGGGAACAGCTCCATGGATATACAATCAAGGCTGGAATGATCTCTTCTATTCCTGTAGGGAATGCTCTTGTTACGATGTATGCAAAGTGTCAAAATACTCATAAAGCAAATCAGACATTTGAGTTGATGCCATTCAAAGATATAATATCATGGACAGCAATGATCACGGCATTCTCTCAAGTTGGTAATGTTGAAAAAGCTCGAGAGTATTTTGATAAAATGCCACAGCGAAATGTCATAACTTGGAATTCAATGTTAGCAACATATTTTCAAAATGGTTTTTGGGAAGAAGGCCTAAAATTGTATATTCTAATGCGAAGGGTAGAGGTTAACCCTGATTGGGTCACCTTAGTAACTTCAATCAGTGCATGTGCTGATTTAGCAATATTAAAACTTGGGATCCAAATTATAGCTCAAGCTGAAAAAATAGGGCTTGGTTCTAATGTTTCTGTCACAAATAGCATTGTTACTTTGTATTCACGATGTGGGCGAATTGAAGTAGCAAAAAGAGTGTTTGACTCAATATGTGACAAAAATTTGATTTCTTGGAATGCGATTATGGCAGGATATGCCCAAAATGGTGAAGGTAGGAAAGTGATTGAGATTTTTGAGAATATGTTGAAAACGGACTGCACACCTGATCATATAAGTTATGTATCTGTTCTATCAGGATGTAGCCATTCAGGGCTCGTAATAGAGGGGAAACACTACTTCAGTTCCATGACTGAAGATTTTGGCATCAATCCAACATGTGAGCATTTTGCTTGTACGGTAGATCTACTTGGCCGGGCGGGGTTATTAGAGGAGGCCAAGAATTTGATTGATACAATGCCCTTTAAGCCAAATGCTGATATATGGGGGGCTCTGCTTGGCGCATGTCGGGTTCATCGCAATTTAAAGTTAGCAGAAGTTGCAGTGAGAAATTTGCTTGAATTAGATATAGATGATTCTGGGAGTTATGTCCTTCTGGCTAATACATATTCTGATTGTGGACAATTAGAAGCTTTTGCGGATGTGAGAAAAGAGATGAGAAAGAAAGGAATTGAGAAAAAACCTGGTTGTAGCTGGATAGAGTTTAATAATAGGGTACATGTGTTCACTGTAGATGACACCCATCATCCACAAATGAAGGACATTTATAGAATACTTGAAGAGATAATTAAGAAGATAGAAGATACCGGTTGCTATGTCAATCCAATTAGCTCATTTCTTTCTCAGTGTTATCACAGGGAAAAGCTTGATGTTGTTGTTGAGCTGCTTAGAGTGCCTGCTTGATGCCTATCTGCATAATGTGAAACCTTCAAGTTTCCCATGATTGTCACTTGATAATGAAGCTGATTTCCCTTGATACCTCAAAGGAGCTTATAGTGCTGGATAGATACCAGTTTCATCATTTGAAAGGTGGATTTTGCTCCTATGGAGATTACATGTGATCTCTGGTATGCAATATATTCTCTTACTATCTATGCATTTATCCTCTGTTCATTGTGGCTACTGTTATCACTAGTTGTTTGAGGAAGACCACTTGTTTCGAGTAGATCTATTACTCTGTGACACATTTATTTACACTCATTTATGTATTCATCCACTAATAGTGAGTTTCTCTTTATGGAACTGCACCCTGAGAAAATAATGAGACCAGAAAAATTGATGGTTCATTTACACCTCTGTTTTGCAGAATGTGATTCTCTAGCCTTCACCTTGAAGACACGACATACGTAATGGATAGGTTCATAATTTTATAAGAGTCTGCTGTAAGCTGACAAAGTGATGGCTCATTTGGTAAACAATCCTTTTTATCCTCCTGAAAGTTATGTTCTTTTTTTCCATGTTCCTCTTGAACTATTACTCATGAATCATGATATCTAATATTACAGACGAGTTTCTTTATCAGCTGTGACAGTGGTCCGCATGTTCAGCATTTATTTGATGGCCCATGTAAGGTACTTAAATTTGAAAATTTGCAAGCTTTCTTATCACTTCAACTGGAAATATATTTTGATCTCTTTGCACATTTTCAGTCTTTGTTAGTCTCGTATTTTAACAAGGTTAAACAAATGGTTATACATTAGCGTTTTGGACATAATATTTCTATGGAAAAAAATGTGTACTAATTAACCAAAAGAGTGGGAATAAGCATTTGGACATAAGATGTTTGATGTGTACTATTTAAACATCATTAGATGTCTTTAGAAATCTGCATACGTTGTTGAATGTTACTATTATTAGTTGTAGCGTTATATGATTCATACAAAACTATAGCATATTGGCACTGACATGGCAAGATGTTGGCTGTAGGGTTATTTTTAAAAAGCAGAAATCAAAATCCAAAGATATATTGAACTTGGGTTGTATTTAGATGTGTGGATTTAAAATGATAGATAACGTGACTACTTAAATTTGACTATTTAAGATAGGATGGATTTCAAAACTTTAGAGAAAAAAAAAAATCATTTCAATTTTTCTCCCTGAATCACTTAAATATATAAATTTCTTTTTTTTATTTTTAAATTTCCTGTATTTTTAACATTTGATGCAAGCAATTAAACTAGGTAATCAAATCCAAATCTCCCATTGCAAATCCATATAAGGCAACCTTAGTGTTTCAAACAAAAAGTAAAGAAAGAAAAAATGTTTTTCTTTTTCAATTTAGTTTTGATGCAGGATTCACATTGCTTAATTTTTTCTTTCCCCTTCTCTTTTCTTTTCTTTTTTTTTTCCTTTTTGCAGACCATTGTTTCTTTTCAAACCCTTGTTTCTTAGCTTTCCTAGTTTTGGTTTTTATTTTTCTTCTAAAAAAAATCGTTTCTTTAGGTCACTCTTCTTTGTGTTTCAAGTGATCTATCTTTGACTATACTCAATTGCTTGCTTATTGAATATTAACTGCTTAATTTCAAGCAGCAAACTAGATGGTATTTTGCTGCCGCCCACACCCAACTGCATATCCTTATCTTGCAATCACATAGTTTTAATCCTTGCTTCTTCTGATGCGTTGTTTTGTCCCACGGTATGTGTTGAAATTCAGTAAATATTTTTCATCTAGAACTCAGCATATGAGGTATGCCAGGTATAATGTAATCATGCCTTTGTTGATTTCATATTGCAGAAACCCATGTTCTGGTGCTAGTTGATGCAATTTTGAATAATTAATAGAGCCTCTAGTATCCAGTTCCACCTTCATATGATCCACATGGGCACTGAGCCCTCTGATTTGCTTGACTTATGAATGGAACATTCAGATTTTTCAAGCAACATTTTAAAGTTCCCACCCATTAATGTGAATTTCTCATGGGTTTTTTTTTTCTTTGTAGGTACCAATTTCTGAGTTTGGATGTCATAAGGAATACCAGCCATGGTCATTAAACTCGCCAAAACGAGTTAATTTACAATGCCATGGGACCTTGGTTCTCAATGAGAAGTGAAAAATAGGACTGCTTGCCTTCATAAATATTTTTGCGCAGTCCACGATTGGCTGCCAATAGCTCAATGCAAGCCAGTGGGAGAAGCCAAAGTGTGTTTGTTACAGCCATTTTGAAAAGTAAAGGGGCTTGTAGATCTAGTGGTTAAGATAAAGAAGAATAACCTAACCTTTAGTGGTTGTTAAATGCGCATTAAATCCCTTTTCCCTTCATATAAGCTGACAATCTCAATTAACCTGTAAATTGTGCTTCACCCGATTTTAAAAATACCATTGTTTTTCATAGAAAAGAGGCTAAGGCCAGGGAAAAGGGTGGCGATCGTCTGAACATTGACTTGAGCTTGCTTGAGATGCGGGATAAGTGCTCTATAACTAAAACATGGATTTCAGGGGTAAATGATTTTACCCATTGAAAGTTGTACGCCGGTTAATGTGTACACTATTAAGCCAAAACATCGAATTTCTAATGAATGACTTCAATAAGCAACCAAGGATTGCCAAAACAATGAGAGAACCCAAAATTATTATATGAGCCAATAAATTGTAAGAACACCCACTGCTGCTGCCATAACATGATTGATTAGAGCATAAATTCCAATTACACGTTGGATTTTTAATCTTAGTGTTCTATTGCCCCCTTAAACTCTGTTGAATTTAGCATCAACTCGTCTATTAATATACTAGGAAGATTAGATCCTGGTCCTACATCCATTTTCCTATACAAAAGTTCAATAACCTTTTGTCAACGGAGTCTAACCTAGTGAAAAAGGGTCTTGACTTACAAACCAAAGGTCTGCGTGTGTATCAAAAAACATTATCCTTAGAGTTTAGATTATCGCTTGTACTGAAAAACGGCTCAATAACTTTTATTGTCGAATTAATTTTTTGAACCATTCTCGTCCAAAAAAAAGAAGAAGATAGAAGATAGTTTCTGTTTGGGCTTGGGGCTTCGGGCTTGGGGCCTCAAATTACAAAGGAAAAGAAGCCCAAACAATAAGAAAGAAGAGAGTTTTAGATGTCTTGGCTCATGTTTCCGTACTTATTGTTCTCTTTGTTTTCAACTCCAATTTCAGTTTGAGTTTGGTTCATTTCGTTTTTGGGTCATTGCTTATTTCAGTTTGAGTTTGTTGATCTTTTGCAAATGGTTTGTTTGAATTGGAACGGAATGCCATATAAATTTTCCATTTTGAATGCCCATATCCGGGTTACGTCTATTTTGCATTAATTTCTTCTGTGATTGGTTATTAGATTGTTGTTTCATTTAGGAGAGGGAGCCATAGCATCCCACCGCCTTTTCGTAATTAGCTGTGGGAGGACTTCAGGTGGGCTTAGCCTTGCTCATCTTAGTGAGTGGATCAGTTTTGATAGATTCAGTGTTTATTTTATTTGAATTATTTCCATTATCAGATTTTAGTATGTGATCTTTCACTCAGATTTATAGCATGTTCTTATCATATTGCAAATACATGCATGTCACTTCTAAGGGGGAGGGTGCTCATGTACCGGTTTTGAAACTAGTACTGATGATAAGATATATTTTATTATGTAACACAATTGTTTCATTTAAAATTGTATTTTCATGTAAGCCAAATATGAATCCTACAAGATGATTTTCGAAATGAGAACATTTTTTTGCTTTTTCTTCGCAACGGAAGTTCCGGACAAGTATTGCTTAGATTGTTGATTTTGCCTCAAAAGGACATTAGCATTGCTTAGATTGTTGATTTTTCTTTTTCCACTTTTTAAATGATTTTCCAATGTGAATAAGGTGTGGGACACAGTAGACACCTAGAATGAAATGATCATGCAATTTGTGAGTGTCCACGTATATTTGCACACTTCGCTTGTGATGACTGTTGGAGTAATAACAACACTATGTAGGATAAGGGACTAAATGCTAGTACGTATTTAAAGGACCCTGATAATGTGCACTGTTAGACATGGATAGACAAACTAAAATAATGAAAAGAATTCTATCAGAGCTAGAGAAGCGTCATATATGAGTACTTTGTCAGTGAATTAAACACTCTACTGAGAGGAGCAAGTGTCCTCCATGACATTTGCAATTACCTCAACAATTTTCATTTCCAAGGCAATTTTAGTATTTTCCTATCTTTTTCTACCGTTTCTACAGAAAGAGAACCACTCAGTTTTACATGGCTTTTGACTAATCATCCCCTAGAACTAACATTGAAAGTATGTTTTGGTCAATTGCGTCTAAGAAATTTGAATGAGTATCTAACTTGTTGTATGCTGGCAATGTTCTACGAGCATGGTAGTCATATAATTATGGTATGTTCGTATGATGGGCCAGTAACCTTTAGGGATTTATAATTGTATAAGTTGCTTTCTTAGATTTGGTCACATGTGCATAAAGATTGGTGCCTTGTTTCAGACTTATCATTTGCAATTTTTTGAAGCAGCATATAACTTATACTGTTATTACACTTGCTATCATGTTATGGTTGTAGTTGGTCAAAATTTTAAGAAACAGTGTTTAAGAAGGCTGCTGAGATCATATGGTTTAAACATGCTGTGCGACGTATTTTTAAAATTTTGATCAACTACATCGCACAGCATGTTTAAACCATATGATCTCAGCCGGGCCGGGCCGGGCTTTAAAGAGGAGAGAGAAAATATCGGGCCGGGCTTTTTTAGAAAATTCAAAGCCCAAGCCCATCTCATGAGCCGGGCTTGAAAAAGCCCATCGGGCCGGGCCGGGCCGAAATGGGCCTAAAAAATAATAAGTGTAAAAAAAATAAAAAATAAATAAAAAAAATTTTATAAGGATGGTATGAATAAATATGCAAATGTTTGGTGATGTGTTAAAGAAAAGTATGATTATATTTGGTGGTATGATTATGTTTGGTGATATGATATGTTGTTTGTCTTATTATATATATATAATTGTTGTATTAATAAATGACACAAATTAATGTGCTAATCATCCAATTATAAACTAGGAATGAGTAGAATTCAATGGAAACAAACACAATTTTTATAACAAGTAACACACAAAAAAAAATTAAAGAGGGAGATTTGTCATTCAAGTGATGTAATCCTAATCCTAAACCCTTATTTATACATAATTATATATGTATGTGGGCCTAACGGGCCGGGCTTTTGTGGGCGGGCCGGGCCGGGCTTTCATGGGCTTAATCGGGCCGGGCCGGGCTTCAAACACCCAAGCCCGGCCCAAGCCCAAGCGGGCCGGGCCCTCTCAAAGCCCATAACGGGCCGGGCCGGGCTTTTTTTCAATGGGCCGGGCGGGCCCCCGTAGGCCCATGAACCCGCGGGCCAAATGATGAGGCCTACTGTTGTGTGGATTTCAGCTGCACCAAAATGGATTAAGCTGCATCCTCAACTTGTGATACTCGCAAGTGCACGAGCCGTTTGGTAGTATAGCATATGTAAGTGCGAGGTCGATCCCACGAGGATTGGTGATTGAATGATTCAATTCATTTTCCCTACACAAAACAGAAATGAAAAAGAAAGGAAATAAATACAACAAGAAAAAAGGAAATAACTCAAGCAAATAAGTTCCCAAGTTCAATTAGATTAATGGATTGATTCTAGCTAAAGTATGATTAAGCCATGGTGTGTGGTCATAACCTTGTGTTCCTAATTCCCTAATTTGATCATTTGTTGTCTAACCTAAAATTAAGCATTAGGAACCCATTAAGCATAGAAGAACAATTTAAACAACCAAGCATGTATCTAATCCCTGTTGTCGAATGTCCATACATACTCTTCCTATTCATAGTTCAATTCGAATTAAAGCATGGTGTATACTCTTAATTCAAACCAAGATAGCTAACATGCAAGCCTAAATGGTGATCAATCATTCAAACTAGCATATTAACTTATAAGCATAATGAATAAGAACAAAAACCATAATTGAAACTTGGAAACTAATTAAACTTGAAAACTTAAGAAAAGACTTTACATTACAAAGAAAAATAAATTACAACTAAGAAGCAAAAGGAAAGCTAGAATTGAGAACTAGAAAGCAAAATTAAGAGAATTTGAGGGAGAGAAGGGAAGGGAGCTCTAGAGAAGTGTTTGAGAGCTCCCCCCCTTGGGGTGTGTTTACAAGCTTAGGAAACCTCACTATTTATAGGCCTAAGGAAGTTGAAAATCTGAATTATACAATTGAATTATCTAAACACACTAACTTCACCTAACACACTACACTTAATTCACCAACTTAACCTAACACACAATTGCATTTGAAAATAATTCCTCTTGTCTTTAGGCTTAGTGTTGCACCCCCACTTCAACTTCAATTAATTCATTTGGCTGCTGCAAAATTCCACTCAAAAATAGGTATTGAATATGCTTCACCAAACTTTCCCACAATCAACAACACTTCATCATGCATATGTCATGCATGACAATGCATTGCAGCCAGCTTGTGGGCTCGTTTTGGGCTTGTGGCTCCAATCTGAAAAATCTGGAAAAATATGGATCTTGAAGCTCTTTGTCTTATCTTTCCAAGCATATGCAGCCCAGCTCAAGGAAAAATCGGAAAGCCCTTCAAATGTGATTTTTGGCCCAGTAACACAGATGCTGCCGAATTTGACCTTAAGTTGCCAAAACATGTATAACTTTCTCTAGAAGACTCGGAATCATGAACCGTAAAATTATACAGAAACTAGACTTCCGTATCTTTCCAATGATGTATGGCTCATCATCTGGTTATTCTTGAGGAAGTACAGTCCAATCCGTGAAGTTGACTGATCTGCAGACACCGTTTTGAGCTAACTTGTCTCCAAAATGCAATTAGTGAGTCTCAAGCTTATAACACTGAAACAAACACAAAACTTATTAAAAGCACAAGTTTAACTCAAAAACATAACCAAATCATAAATTAGAAGGGTACAAAATGATATGTAAATATGCACCGATCACCTACCACCACTGTCATCACCACCACCATCATCAACCCTAAACTCTTTGTTTTTTGAGTGCTATAAACTCCATTAAAAACAATAATAAAACTCTAACAAACTCAGTTAAAATCTACACACGAATTCAATCAAAAGATATGTGGAGTTTGTAGAATTCAGTTAAACTCAATTAAACTCCATAAACTTTATAACTCTTTTAAAATCATTTAAAATCTAAATTGAATACACCTTTGGGCTGTGTTTTGAAGTAGTCTATTTCTGTTTCTGTTCTATCGAGCTTCCTTTGGGAGATGGGCTGCTTTGCTCCCACACCCTTTGTAATGTCTCTTTGTGATTGTTTTTCTACGAAATATCAGCCTTTTCAACCAAAAGAAAAAATACCATTATTTTTTTATCATACCAGAAGAAATTAGAAATGGCTGAAATTGCTTGCTGCAAAATTCACTCTTACAATCAGATAGGAAAATCCCAAACTGAGTTGTACATATAATTGAAAGGAGAGTACGTAAGAATGCGGACCTTCATGACTTCTCTTTCTACTTGTCAATTACTTGCATCGCACTCTACATGCATTGCATGTCTGTGATGCTTCTACTACTTTACAATATGGAGAAACTGTTTTTTTATATTACAACATAACATTGCAATGCCATGGACTGACCTTCCATGCAATTAATTTTATGCATCACATATATCACTTTCCCATGCTAAAGAAACCAAATGCTAAAATACTGCAGTTTTCAATTTACAATCTTGCTAAACGAGCAAGCGAACGGATTCACCTTGGCGCAATTATGTATATAGTGAGACCATTTGCAGAAGGATCAATTATAGACTCATTAATTGGAAGAAATCTACGTACAGCAAATATTGTTGGCTGCTTTGGTTCGGGAAGATCAACTGATTCACTTCCAAGCAATACAACCATAGCTGACATGGTTGGTCTTTATTTGGTATCAGAGCAACACACATCACACACCTCCTCGATCTAACAAGTATCAAGGCTTTTATTTGGTATGAACTCATACAAAAGCAGCTTTTCCTCTCCTTCAAAGCCGCATGCCAAGAGCCGCACAAGGTTTTTGTGTTGAAGTTTTGCAATGAGTATGACCTCATTTTTAAACTCCTCCAAGCCTTGCCATGATTTTCTTGACACTCTTTTAACAGCTACTTCCTTCCAATTTTATAGCAAACCCTGTGAAATAATATTTTTTTAAATCAGATGAGATGCATGTTTCGGGACTTTGGTCCGAGGAATCTATTAGTACTGTACCCAAAGATGGTGCATTACCTTGTATATAGTGCCAAACCCACCTTGTCCAAGCTTGTTTGAATCTGAAAAGTCATCTGTAGCTACCCTAATAGTAGCTAGATCCATGAAGGCCAGCTCCTCAGAACTTGTCAATTGTCTATCTTCTGTGATCGTGACGCTGGTCGGGCTTGCCAAATCATGTATTAGTACATGCTGGCTGTTTTCTTCATCCGCACACAATAAATTTTAGTTGGCAATCTTACATAAATTAATTCACAATCATTAGCATCAGCCACATGTTTCCATCTAATGTACCTTTTAATTCTTCTAAACCTTTTTTCCGCTGGCGATGGACATTACAACAGACAATGCGAAATGCTAATAGGAAAGTTGATGCACATATAAGCACCACCTTCAACGTCTTCCGTTTATCTCCTGCTTTTTAATGGAAAGAGTTGCTTACCAAGGCTCTTCCTAGAAGTCTATACACACAGATGATTATGAACGGAAAAAAAAAAGGAAACAAAATTTTTATGTGCTAACCTTCGGAATATGGGTAAATTAACAGAGAGCTTGACATGTCGTCAAAAAATCGGAACATCTCAAACCTCACGTTGCAATTCCTACCCACAACGGCACCACCTTGGCTAGAAGAGCAGCAAGCCCAAAGATCCCCTAAAGCAGAAACCAAACATGTTTTGCAGTTACTTTCAGAGATGTCTCTCGTGCACTGTTGCAGACCATAATGAGAACATCTTCTCCGTGGACGTAGCCCATTCATTAAGGGTGAACCACGTATATCTTGTCTTTCGTATATTTATCGCTTGCCCAAGTCCTCACATACATGCTGAAGGTCCTCACCTTCACCCATCATCCACCACACCTCATCACTAAGTTGGACTCAATCTTGGCCAAAACATTTTGAGCATCAACATTAGCAATAGCTCTCTCATAAACCTCTCTAATTCTATCCTTATTTCCTGCACTCTCTTCTATAGCCTTATATAATCAAACCAGGAATCGTAATTAAGAGGATTCTTCCTAACCTCGTCTTCATATTGAAATCTCTTGTTTCCCACAATCGCAACCTCAATGTCTTGTCTATCTCCATATTGCTTCTCCAAACACACAAACTTTTTATACAAATCCTCAACCCTTTGTTTGGGTATATGATCAAGTGCAAATTTATAAATACGCCTTGCTCTATCAGTTTCTTTGCACCGCTCCTCAAATTCAGAGAAAGCCACAAATAACTGCTCGGCCTCCTCATCATCGCCCATGATCTCCACTGCTCTCTCATATACATTTCTTGCCCTCGCAACCTCACCATTCTTCATCTCAAACTTGGCATACCGAATCCAAGCACCAAATTTCGGATGACATTGCACGAAACGCTCGAAAATCGCTCTAGCACGCTCGATCTCAGTATAGCGAAGCTCAAACTTGATGAAAGAGAGCCAGCCTTGCTGGTCCGGCATCCAATTCATCCACCTCTCCTATATCTGCCGAGCACCAGCCACATTCCCTATAATCTCTTCTATGTGAATATACTTGTACCAAATCTGATCAACTCTAGGCAAGAGGGTGACGGCACGGTCCCACACATTCCTTGCATGGTTGATGAACTTGTTCTTCATCTCCGCCTCAGCATAGTTGCGCCACAGGGTAGGGTTCCGGTACAGTGAGCACGTTCGAAGTCCTTATGGGACTCATCCCACTGCGCATACTTGATCCAGTCTCTGACATTCCCCCTTACGCGCCGGATTTGGTCTTCGAATTCCTTGCACTTTCGGAGGCGGTAATCTGCGAGCTCGGTGGGATTAGTGATCTTCTGCTTGGGAGGTCGGATTTCAGCCTCCTGGCACTCACGTGCCTCACGGAGGATTTGCTCTGCGATAATTTGAACAGGGGTCGGGGTTTTGTTCTTAACCCTAATGGGTCGTGGTAGCATGACGTCGGCATCCTTTCGGGTTAAGAACCCTAGGGTTGGGTTTGCGTCCTTGAAGGAAGCCATGGCTGGGGTTTACTCGCCTGGAAAATCTAAAACTTGACAATGTTTTGCAAATTTCCGTATGCTTTCTGTTGTGAAAATGGCACTTGCACTTTCACTCCCCCCCTAATGATCTTGTTGTTGATGGAGTTTGTGACAAACACAGCAATGGATGAATCACACACACACTTGAGAAACCAACCAAGCACAAAGTGACACAAGAATTTATAGAGGTTCAGCAATTGCCTACAACCTATTGGTGATCCCCTTGAGAAATTCACTAATGAAATAATAAGTTACAACTTTGGTTTACAAAGAAAACCCCCTTAGAACTCTATTCTCTCCCAAGCTCTCTTTTCTCTCTCACCCCTTGCTCAACACTTTGATGCACTTGTGAACACTCTCACAACCCTTGGTGTTTCCCCCTTTGCCTTTGGTGTCTAGACTTACAAGACCACAACTCAGTTCCAACTTGAACTGATTGCCCTCTCTCTCTTCCTCCCTTGGTGAGTTAAACCTCCTTTGGACACAATAGCTCCCAACTACTTAACCACCTTGAGATTAACCACCTCCATTGTGTCTTGCTTCCTCTTCCCTTTAATACACAAGCCTTTGGACCAAGGAGAAGGCTCCATCCTTTTCTCCCACGTTCTCCCCTTGGTTTCCAGACATGGACCACAACTTGGGCAGACCAAAGGCTAGTCATTTGTAGCTGCATGTTTAGCCACCCTATCTAGAGCCATAGGGTAGGTACCCCTTAGAACTCTATTCTCTCCCAAGCTCTCTTTTCTCTCTCACCCCTTTGCTCAATACTTTCATGCACTTGTGAACACTCTCACAACCCTTGATGTTTCCCCCTTTGGTGTCTAGACTTACAAGACTACAACTCAGCTCTAACTTGAACTGATTGCCCTCTCTCTCTTTCTCCCTTGGTGAGTTAACCTCCTTTGAACACAACAGCTCCCAGCTACTTGACCACCTTGAGATTAACCACACTTCTTGTTGTCTTGCTTCCTCTTCCCTTTAATATACAAGCCTTTGGACTTGAGAAAAGACTCCTTCTTTCCTCCCACATTCTGCCCTTGGTTTCCAGACATGGACCACAACTTGGGCAGACCAAAGGCTAGTCATTTGTAGCTGCATGTTCAGCCACCATATATAGAGCCATAGGGTAGATACTCCTTGAAGCAAGTCAAAAACATCCTTCAATGCTCCCTCAAACTTCCCAACTGATTGCCAACCCCTATTTGACTCATAGGTGACCCCTAGGGTCCTTGCAATTCGGTGGAAAGTGATAGCCATTGAAAATAGAGTTAGAAACTCGAGGAAATCCGAAACAGCAACTCTGGGCCACCGGTCGTGGATACCTTTTGGATACCTTGCGACCGGTCGCAGATACCTTGCAACCGATCGCTCCAGCTTTTCTCAAACTTCTTCGACTCTGTGTAAAAACGACCGGTCGCCCCCTGTTCCACAGGCATCCTAAATATGAGCCAATTTTACAACACATTCATCGATAGCATGCGAATATCTCTATTTATAGAGAACAGTAACCTTCTCCCTATTTCTGCCTTAACAAAATTGCGGTCACTCCCTATGCTATAAGGAAATTGGTCACTCCTTATGTTCTAAGGAAATGGACTAATCCAGGAAGAATAAGGAAAGGAATATTAAATTCAAGGTTTCACATAAGTTTTTTCTAACAGTTACGTGTATACCAATCTGCGACCAATCGCTCCAGCTTTTCTCAAACTTCTTCGACTCTGTGTAAAAACGACCGGTCTCCCAAAACCTGCGACTGGTCGCCCCCTGTTCCATAAGCATCCTAAATGTGAGCCAATTTTACAACACATTCATCGATAGCAGGCGACTATCTCTATTTATAGAGAATAGTACCCTTCTCCCTACGCCTGCCTTAACAAAATAGCGGTCACTCTCTATGCTATAAGGAAATTGGTCACTCCTTATATTCTAAGGAAATGGACTAATCCATGAAGAATAAGGAAAGAAATATTAAATTCAAGGTTTCACATAAATTTTTTCTAACAGTTACGTGTATACCAATCGGCCCCTAACCTTAGCTTGGTGGGCCAAACAGCACGAGTACAAAAGAAGAATAAAAACTGATTTTGAAAAATCAACGTGTTATCACTTTATATTACTTTTATTCTCAAGGCTGGGCATGTTGGTTCAAGCCCATGTTTCTTTTTTCTTTTTTGTCTTTTTGGGTAAAACTCACGTTCTGGTGAAGCAAGAAGCCGGCTGGAAGTTGATATAGAGATTCCAAAGTCTTTCCTTGACGTGCTTTTATTCCCATAGGGCTTGCCGTCGACCTCTAATTACATCATTTAAATACTAAATCCAACCAACTATTTTTAATACATTTCTGTGTGTGGGTGTTCCATTACACTAAAATAATGCATTATTTCCATGCGTGGTATTCGTCAACGTATAGTTTAGGGTTAGTTGACCACTAATCCAAAATCAAATAACAAAGAGAAGTTGTTAACCTTGAAAGCAATCTTTTCAAGTTGGCTAATATTGTTGACCAAGAAGAAAGAGTTAGTTGGCCTATTTTTATTTAATGCATTTATTTATTTTTTATTTATCCTTTTCTGCCTACTGTAGACAGTCTTGTTGGAAACACACAATAATCTTAGAATTTGGAAGAGTCTACCAGAAGAATGTGAGTTTCTTTGTAAGACTCATAAGTCTATTTGGTCAAACAAAGAAGTTTTCAAAAGGAAGAAACCAGTCTTGTTCAGTATCTTCCTTTTTTGTATCAATAAAATTTGATCATGAATTTCTCTTATTGATACATAAAGTTTTGGTGTCCATAGTGCATCCTCACTCTTTTTACATGAGTATAAATAACGTGTAACACTCACGTGCCGGATTTGGTCTTCGAATTCCTTGCGCTTTCGGAGGCGGTAATCTGCGAGCTCGATGGGATCAGTGATCTTCTGCTTGGGAGGTCAGATTTCAGCCTCCTGGCACTCACGTGCCTCACGGAGGATTTGCTATGCGGTAATTTGAACAGGGGTCGGGGTTTTGTTCTTAACCCTAATGGGTCGTGGTAGCATGACGTCGGCATCCTTTCGGGTTAAGAACCCTAGGGTTGGGTCTGCGTCCTTGAAGGAAGCCATGGCTGGGGTTTACTCGCCTGGAAAATCTAAAACTTGACAATGTTTTGCAAATTTCCGTATGCGTTCTGTTGTGAAAATGGCACTTGCACTTTCACTCTCCCCCTAATGATCTTGTTGTTGATGGAGTTTGTGACAAACACAGCAATGGATGAATCACACACACACACACACTTGAGAAACCAACCAAGCACAAAGTGACACAAGAATTTATAGAGGTTCAGCAATTGCCTACATCCTCTTGGTGATCCCCTTGAGAAATTCACTAATGAAAGAATAAGTTACAACTTTGGTTTACAAAGAAAACCCCCTTAGAACTCTATTCTATCCCAAGCTCTCTTTTCTCTCTCACCCCTTGCTCAACACTTTGATGCACTTGTGAACACTCTCACAACCCTTGGTGTTTCCCCCTTTGGTGTCTAGACGTACAAGACCACAACTTAGTTCCAACTTGAACTGATTGCCCTCTCTCTCTTCCTCCCTTGGTGAGTTAAACCTCCTTTGGACACAATAGCTCCCAACTACTTGACCACCTTGAGATTAACCACCTCCATTGTGTCTTGCTTCCTCTTCCCTTTAATACACAAGTCTTTGGACCAAGGAGAAGGCTCCATCCTTTTCTCCCACGTTCTCCCCTTGGTTTCCAGACATGGACCACAACTTGGGCAGACCAAAGGCTAGTCATTTGTAGCTGCATGTTTAGCCACCCTATCCAGAGCCATAGGGTAGGTACCCCTTAGAACTCTATTCTCTCCCAAGCTCTCTTTTCTCTCTCACCCCTTTGCTCAACACTTTGATGCAATTGTGAACACTCTCACAACCCTTGGTGTTTCCCCCTTTGGTGTTTAGACTTACAAGACTACAACTCAACTCTAACTTGAACTCTAACACAATAGCTCCCAGCTACTTGACCACCTTGAGATTAACCACACTTCTTGTTGTCTTGCTTCCTCTTCCCTTTAATACACAAGCCTTTGGACTTGAGAAAAGACTCATTCTTTCCTCCCACATTCTGCCCTTGGTTTCCAGACATGGACCACAACTTGGGCAGACCAAAGGCTAGTCATTTGTAGCTGCATGTTCAGCCACCACATATAGAGCCATAGGGTAGGTACTCCTTGAAGCAAGTCAACAAACATCCTTCAATGCTCCCTCAAACTTCCCAACTGATTGCCAACCCCTATTTGACTCATAGGTGACCCCTAGGGTCCTTGCAATTCGGTGGAAAGTGATAGCCATTGAAAATAGAGTTAGAAACTCGAGGAAATCCGAAATAGCAACTCTGGGCCACCGGTCGCGGATACCTTGCGACCGGTCGCGGAAACTTTTTGGATACCTTGCGACCAGTCGCAGATACCTTGCAACCGATTGCTCCAGCTTTTTTCAAACTTCTTCGACTTTGTGTAAAAACGACCGGTCGCCCAAAACTTGCGACTGGTCGCCCCCTGCTCCACAAGCATCCTAAATGTGAGCCAATTTTACAACACATTCATCGATAGCATGCGAATATCTCTATTTATAAAGAACAGTACCCTTCTCCCTATGCCTGCCTTAACAAAATTGCGGTCACTCCCTATGCTATAAGGAAATTGGTCACTCCTTATGTTCTAAGGAAATGGACTAATCCAGGAAGAATAAGGAAAGGAATATTAAATTCAAGGTTTCACATAAATTTTTTCTAACAGTTACGTGTATACCAATCGGCCTCTAACCTTAGCTTGGTGGGCCAAACAGCACAAGTACAAAAGAAGAATAAAAACTAATTTTAAAAAATCAACGTGTTATCATTTTATATTACTTTTATTCTCAAGGCTGGGCATGTTGGTTCAAGCCCACGTTTCTTTTTTCTTTTTTGTCTTTTTGGGTAAAACTCACGTTCTGGTGAAGCAAGAAGCTGGCTGGAAGTTGATATAGAGATTCCAAAGTCTTTCCTTGACGTGCTTTTATTCCCATAGGGCTTGCCGTCGACCTCTAATTACATCATTTAAATACTAAATCCAACCAACTATTTTTAATACATTTCTGTGTGTGGGTGTTCCGTTACACTAAAATAATGCATTATTTTCATGCGTGGTATTCGTCAACTTATAGTTTAGGGTTAGTTGACCACTAATCCAAAATCAAATAACAAAGAGAAGTTGTTAACCTTGAAAGCAATCTTTTCAAGTTGGCTGATATTGTTGACCAAGAAGAAAGAGTTAGTTGGCCTATTTTTATTTCATGCATTTATTTATTTTTTATTTATCTTTTTCTGCCTACTGTAGACAGTCTTGTTGGAAACACACAATAATCTTAGAATTTGGAAGAGTCTACCAGAAGAATGCGAGTTTCTTTGTAAGACTCGTAAGAAATAAAGCATTTATGACTTTCCAAATTATGGAGTATGGTTGGAGTTGAAATTTTTTAGAGAGCTCATAAAATAGCTTTTGGGTGTTTTAGCTAAAATTTAGCTAAGAAATAGGGAGCATGATTGCGGATGCTCTAAATTTGCAACTTTAATTTTCAGTGTAACAAAAGCAGCATATATAAATGCCCTAGACAAACAAAGCAATTCCATGTTATGCCACCCAATTGTATGGGAATCACAACACATGCAATGCAAAGATGCAAGATCTCTTAGAACGTGGGGCCCCACATTACAATCACAAATTTTCCAACATGTCACATGATTGGTACTGCATGCTACCACAATTGTCACAGCAAATCACCAGAAAATCCCACATTCATTTGAAGAAAAAGACACTATTAATCCATCCTTTCTCCCTCTCTTAAAAGGTTTGAAATCTATATATATAAAGCAAAAGGCAAAGAATGGTAAAACATTCAAAATACCAAAAAATACCCTTAGTTAATGCAAACATTAAGAATTGAAATTATTAATTAAATGAGGATAATATGGTAAATTCACAACTTTTCATATTAAAAAAAATTAAAAGAAAAAGAAAAATCAGATAATTGATCCTATTTTTATGGAACATGACTACTCATTATCTTTTTTAATTCTAAAATAAATTTAAATTTATAAAAAATAAAAAATAAAAAATAAAAAATAAAAAAAGCCTCTCGCAGGCGCGGAAGCATGTACGGAGAGGCTATTAATAAGAAAAAGAAAAAAAATCCTTTACCCAACTCAAGATTCAATCTTTTTTATTTGAAAATGAGACAAGTGAAAACCCCACTAAACCAGTAAGGATATGTAAAGTTCTAATTCCAATTGTTGAGGCTATTCTGGTAATAAGAACCTACCCATTAATGTTAACTACCTTTTTGTTTAAACTGTTTTTGTTTTCCGTTTTTTTAATTTAATTTTTATAATCGAAATAAAAAGAAAAAGGGAGAGCAAGAGAAAAATGATTGTGGTAAGAAAATATTCCATGTGAAAATACATAGAACAATGTGGAACAAACAAATAAAAGATAAACCTAAAAAAACTAAATACAGTTTTAAATAATTTTAGTTTTTAGTTTTATAAATTTTCCATTGCTTTCTCTTCTTTGACCTCTATCATTTCTCATGCTCCCTCTTTTCTTTAACTAAAAACCAAAACCCAAAAATACAAAACACTAATTCCTAACGACCCTTTATATATAGCCCAACATAAGCACTAAGCACCAACAGAAATTCAAAACACTTGAGAACCAAACCAAAACTTGTTCTCATCATCAATGGCAGAGCTAGAGAACCCAATAGTGATGACAAAGGTCATCACATTCCTCTCTTCCCTGGTTCAAAGGGTGGCTGAATCAAATGACATCAATTGTGAATTCCAACCCCAGAAAATCTCTGTCTTCCATGGCCAAACCAGGCCCCCCATATCAATACAGAGCTCTTTAGAGAGAATTTTCAAGTACGCCGATTGTAGCCCATCTTGCTTAATTGTTGCATATGTTTATCTGGATCGGTTTTCTCAGAGGCAACCCGATTTGCCTATCAATTCGTACAACGTTCACCAGTTGCTGATTACTAGTGTCATGGTGGCTGCAAAGTTCATGGATGACATGTAAGTGTTGAAAGTTGAATTTTATTAGCTCATGATGAACAGAGTTTGGAAAATATCTTTGGCTTTGAACTTTTGGTGTTTGAGTTACTTAGATGATTTTTTATTCAAGTTATTTAGTTTTAGTTACATAAGTGAATTAAGCCTGGGAAATTCAAAGGGAGATCATTCAAAGATTTTGTATTTGTTTATGTGGCCATTTTGCATTGTGTTCATCTAAATATAGAAGTTTTGGAATATTCTGTTTCATGCATGAATGTAGATGGAAACTGAAACTGAATTTACTGGAATATTTTGGAATATTCTGGCTCATATGGTCATCACTCACAGAAAATTTTGTGCAATGTCAGAATGAACTAATCTCCATGTAATATTCAGGTACTACAACAATGCCTATTATGCAAAAGTTGGAGGCATCAGCACAATAGAGATGAATTTTCTTGAGGTGGATTTCCTTTTTGGTTTGAACTTCAACTTAAATGTGACCCCCTCAACCTTCACCACCTACTTTTCCTACCTCCAGAGAGAGATGCTCTTACTGCAGCCTCCTCTAGATTCTGCAGATTCTTCTCTTAGTTTAGGCAAATCACTAAAGCTCCACTTGTGCTTTGATGAGGGTGAAACCTTCCATCAGCAACAGCAGCTAGCTGTTTAATTAAAAGCTCTTGGAAGGGTTTCCCCCAAAAACAGTAGTGGTTGAGGTAGTGATTTTTAGTACTTCTAAAAGTACTATATTTGGCTGGCAAAATGAACATTAGATATTTTTGTCAGCGTTTTCTTTTCTTTTCTTTTTTGGTTTTTGTAATTGAAGTTGTGTACAGATGAGTCTTGAATTTCCAGTCTGGAGAAGCAAAGCAATGCCTCTAAATAGCCTGTTTGGTTGATATATACTTGTTCTTATCCATAAATGTTAGGGTTCTCTCTTGACTCTTAGGTTGCCATGCATGCATGGCAATTTGGTCATACTTGGTCAGAATTTGGAAGGAATTTGAGTGGCGAGTATAAAACCTTATTTGGTGACATGGGCAAAGCACTCTTTTATTTTATTGTAGTCATATTTGGTGTTGCAAGTTGGTTTTGGTTGACAGTTATTGATCTTGAGCTGGGAACAAGGAACATGTGCAATCATGGGCCACTGATCCAATCCGATAACCTGTTAAGTTAACGAAATAAAGTTGGATCTTGTCTAATCCGATTCGATAATAATTCGATCTTATTTGATATAACATATATTTCATTTTATTTTATTTTTACTTACTTAATATATATATATATGCATATGTAACAATCTTGTTAATTTTGAAAATAAATAAAAATATTTTTCAATTATTTATATATATTACATAAAAGAATTTGGATCGGCTTATCAAATCTGATATCGAATAATTCAAAAAATCAAATATAGATCTAATTGTTAATGATCTGTCATATTTTGGATTAAATCGGGTCGGATTTTAGGTGCTCCGCTCCATCTCTGACTCGTTTACAAACTTACTGATCGGGGGGAGAGAGAAGAGAGAGAAGTTTAGAAATTAAATTCCAACTAGTATTGAGTTAAAATTAAAAAGTGGCTTAGATCAATGATTTATTTTCCTAACAATCTTCATTTGAGAGTTCTAGAATCCTATATAAATTGAATCAAATAGTGAGCAAACCCTAGACACTCTCTTCCCTCACTTGTGTGGGCCGATCGGGGTAAACTAATTTCTCTTTGTCGTGTGATAACCAAAAACGCAACAACCTTCGTGTTATTGTTTGTCCCAAAAGTATTCACGAATTCTCTTGAGTGATCCCACTATCATGCCCTCATTGGAATCAGTGGCAGATCTAAGATTCGAAAGCCGGTCGAACAAAACTTACATGAAAAACTTGACATATGAGTGAATTTCATTAATAAACATAGAAAAATACACCTAGTCAATCGACGTAATAATCATTACCCTCAAATGCATCTTTATACATAAATAAAAGCTTATAAAAAACAAAAACAACAAGTAAATGCAATGCAACACAAAAATAATAGCACAAGCTCACCCACAAATACTAAGCCCGTCTGGTAACGTTTTCGGAGAGTGTTTTCTGAGAATATTTTCAAAGAATGAAAACAAGAAAACGAATTTGCATTTTCAGGAAATGAAAATGCGTCTGGTAGATTAATTAGAAAACATCTTCAGAAAACAAAAACAATAAAAACGCGTCTGGTAGTACAATTTGAAATAATAATATGTGAGTTATTTTTATGAAAACGTTTTCCACGAGAATAAAAACAACTTTTTTCTGTTTTCTACAAGTACACATGAACTTGTTTTCATTTTATGAAAACATTCTCAATGTTTTCTGTTTTTGGGCCACCGAACGTGTTTTTGCCTTATTTTTGTTCTTTGAAAATGAAAACAACCTCTTAAAACGTTACCGAACGGTATTATCAATAAATAACCGAAACTCATACTATACAACTCATTTTCAAATACCATTGCCCCTATCCACTTCTCGGCCTATCTCGTTGCCTCTCTCCACTCCTTCACCTGCATTAACAGCCTCTGTAGGCTCACTGGCGTCTGGCTCGCGCACCTCCAAAACCTCACTGATTTCACTGTCTCCAATGTCCAAGTCAATGCCTCTGGACTCTTTGTCATTCATAGTAACATGAAGAAGCTCAGGTCTGTGACCATCTCTCCTCATGCCAATCTAACTGGTAGTGTTCCAAGACACTTCAATTTGAACCTTACCCACGTCGATTTTTTGGGTAATAAGCTACAGGGGAAGACACCCTCTTCAATCACACTCCTTGAAAACCTTGGAAAACTTGATCTTTCCTCTAATTCCCTCAATGGAGAAATACCCATTTCATTTGGGGACCTGATTCCAGTAAAGAACACGTCTTTAGCTTCAAATTCGTTGTCTGTAGCCATACTAGAGTTAATGTTTGCAATTCCAGGGTTAGTTCATGTTGATCTGAGCTCTAATAAGCTAAATGGTACAATTCCAGAGTTCCTCTTTGATATGAAGAAATTGAAACACTTGAATCTTGCAAACAATGACTTCGATGGAGTTTTGCTTTATAAGCAAATTGTCAGTGTTTAAGATTAGCAGGCACATCAATTTGTGCTATAACCACTCTGTTTTGTCATCAAAATTGAAGCTTGGGATTTCTCCTTGTGACAAGAGTGGTGGTCATGGGGAAGGGGAAGCTAGTTTGGGATGATTTTTTGTTTTGTTTTTTCTCTTTTTCTATAGTTGCTGGGGTTTTGGGTTTGTCGGGACAATGGTTGTGGGATGGATTTGAGGGTTGGAGCTTGCGGGTGGTGTTCATAGGGAATGGGGGATGAAAGAAATCGACGGGGGAGAGGGAGAGCGCAAAGTGGGGAGAGAGAGAGAGAGAGAGTTTAATTTTTTAAATTTAATATTTTAATATTTTATTTAATTAAAAAAAAAATTATTTAAAAAGAACCGAGTTGAACTGGAATTGGAACCGGGTTGAACCAGTCCAGTCCGGTTTTTGGTCAACTCAATTCGATTTTAGTCAATACGATTTTTTCCGGTTTGGTTCGGCTCAGTTCTTCGATTTTTCGGTTTAAATGCCCACCCCTAGTGGATTGTTTTTTATTTTTTGGGCTAATTTTTATATTTGATTTAAAAAAAGAATTTTTTATTAATTTGTTTTTCTCCGTGGAGTCCACTACTAGAGCAAAAACAATTCTCTCAGTCTGCTCTATCTTTTCTCATTCGATGGTGAGTGGGAGACAATATTTCCTTATGCTACATTTCAGCGTTGGGGGGACATATATAAAAATTGCTTATTATTTTTGTTTTGGGCCCCTACATGATTAGGCCAAGTTTACTACTAAACTAATCTTTTTTGCGTGGGCTTGGGCATCGACATAAACAATAAATATTATTGTCAAGAATATCTGAACATTGTGACAAGATGATAACAATATAAAGGATTGAATGTAAACAAAAATGTAAACAAGCATTGAATTTAAAGGATGATTACTTTCTGGACAAGTATTGATGAGAACAACGGAGAGGGAGAGGGGATGCAAGGCCTCTTCCTCTTCGCATTGAATTCATTGGAAACTTAGCTTTAACTAGGCTAACATCACCCATATCCCCAAAGCTAGTCTCCATTATCAACCATTCTTTTAGCAACATCAACCTTTCTACCTTCAATTTATTATTCTTATCCAAGTACTTGACAGCTCTCTCGAAAACCCCTCTACAACGCTGAATGCATACACATTGTTCCTCTCTTCCTTGTGCAACAAGAGAATCCTTGGATTGATGACCTTGTGCCTCAAATTTTGCATAGCTGATCCACACCTTTAGGTGCTGTGTCCGGTCTAAGAGTCTCTCGTAAATCTGTCTAGCTCTCTCAACCTCACCCTCCCATCTCTCAAAGTCAATGTAAGCCTTCCACAACAATCCAGGCTTGTCAAGTTGCGGCTGCCCAATTATTGCTATTCCGTGGTGACCAATCCAGAGTCTTCTCTAGCTCTGCGTACTTGACCCAATTATTGCTATTCCGTGGTGACCAATCCAGATAATTCTCATACAGTTTCCGACATCGATCTACATTCCCAAGTCTCAGCTCCATCTCTATGTACTTGTCAAATATTGCAGCTTTAGGTGCACAGCCTATTGACGCGCCGAGGATCTTGCGCGCCCCCTCGAGATTCAGCTGTCGAATCTCAAACTGGGCCGCATGAAGCCATGCTTTCGCAAACGAAAACTTGGTATGAGGAATCAATTCAAGGCACTGCCTATACGCTTGTCTGGTTCGTTCCACGGCATCTCCTCCAGCAGCAACAAATTCCTCATACCGTGCATAGTCGATCCAAAAATCAACATAGCGCTTCCAAAGCAGCTTGCAAAGCGGAGGAACATTAGCTAAAGCTCTGGCATAGAGCTCTCTAATTCTGTGCTTATTGGCTGGAGCTGGAGCACTATCTTCTTCTAGCCGTATGTAACCAGTCCAGGAATCGTAATTTAGAGGATTGTTCCCAACCTCATGCTCGTACTGAAGCCTCCTCCAATCCCTATTCTGCCTCTCAACATCATAAACCATTGGCCTACGCCCACCCGAGAATCAACTCCCAATTTCTAAATACAGTTCTGAGAATCAACAACTGCTGCTCCTGCTTCTGGCAATTGGGTTTTTGGGACAAGAGAGAATCGTGTTCTGAGACGGGAGGTTTAGAGAGAGGCGAGGGACCCGGTGTACTTCTTTGATTTTTGTTGATGCTCAAAATGGTTGGGCCTTTATTGAGTTCAACTTAGTGATGAGGTGTGATGGATGATGGGTGAAGGTTTGGACCTTCAGCATGTATGTGAGGACTTGGCCAATTTATGAGTATACAAAAGACAAGATATATGTGGTTCACCCTTAATGAATGGGCTACGTCCACAGAGAAGATGTTCTCATTATGATATTGTTTACATTTGTACAAGGGGATTAGACCCAAAGATAACTGGAAGAAGGCCTAGGGCCTAAGGTACAAAGTTAGGAGTCTGGAGCCCAGGTGTCAAGTCCCCGGGTCTGGAGACCCAGGACTCGAAGGCCAGACTAACAGGAGAGTCCTGAAGAGGAAGCCCAGCTCAGTTTCGGATCCTCTCTTAAGTGGAGAGTGGTATGCTTTTATAGGTGAGAGGGAGCCTTCACTTCTTGTTGTTTTCCGATGTGGGACTCCTCTTGCTTTGCTTAGAGTTTCTTCTAGTTGCTTGGTCAGTTATGGTGTCAACAGTAGTCCCCCAAGTTCGCGAGTAAGAAGGTACTTTTTGCTTGGGGATTTGTAATTTTAAGTGCACTGGCCGAGCAACACCGTAGTTTGTCTTCCAAGTCGTATAGTGCACTATCCCCAGTCCCCCAAGTCCCCGGGTAAGAAGGACTTTGGAGGGAGAGAAGTTGCAACAAAAATTGAAGTGGTTTGCAAGTCTAAAAAAAAAAAAAGAATTTCTCTCTTTTTTTTTTTCTTTTTTTTTTTTTTTTTTTTTTTGTGTGTGTGTGTGGCTAGGTCAGCCAAGTAGGCACCTCCACCTTCTGCACCTTATGCATGCTTCCTGCCGTTCGGCAGTCTTTTTTTTTTTTTTTTTTTTTTTTTTTTTTTTTTTGGTGGCTAGGTCAGCCAAGTGCTCCCTCACTTCCCATATTCCTTCTGCATGTTGCCTACCGTTCGGCAGGTGCAAAATTATTATTATTATTATTTTTTTTTTTTTTTTTTTGGTGGCTAAGTCAGCCAAGTATGGTCCTCCCCCAAATTTCCTTCTGCACAATGCCTACCGTTCGGCAGGTAAAATTTTTTTTTTTTTTTTTTTTTTTTTTTTTTTTTTTTTTTTTGTGTGGCTAGGTCAGCCAAGTAGCTAGCCAAGTGGGCACTTTCACTTCCCAAATTCCTTCTGCATGTTGCCTACCGTTCGGCAGGTGCAAAATTTTTTTTTTTTTTTTTTTTTTTTTTTTTTTTTTTGGTGGCTAGGTCAGCCAAGTGCTCCCTCACTTCCCATATTCCTTCTGCATGTTGCCTACCGTTCGGCAGGTGCAAAATTATTTTTTTTTTTTTTTTTTTTTTTTGGGTGGCTAAGTCAGCCATTTGCTTCGGTAAGGGAGCAAAGCTTGAGGGTTTAGCTTCCTTGCCGAACGGTAGGGAGCGTGGAGAGAAAAATAGAGTCCCACACGGGCTTGGCTTTTGAGGCTTCGTCATGGAATTGGAGCCAACATCAAGAGCTGGCCTTTTAATGTTTCGACAAGAGAGCTGGGCATTTTAGGAAGGGCCAGGTCATATGGGTTTAGCCTGGGCATTTAGCAAGGGCTTCGGCAAGGAGTCTAGTTATGGTTTGGGCTGGCACGAGTGTCTAGGGGCTGGGAGATCTAGAAGCTGGGAGTTTTGGAATTTGGAAGGAGGCTAGGCTTCGCAAGGAGCCAAGCTGCAGATTTGGCTAGGCCTGAGTGTTGGGCTAGGCGAGGGACCAAGGTGCCAATCGGTAAGGGCCATCTATGGCTTTTATTGAGCCTGTTTTGCTCAAGATAGGGCTAGGCAAGGGCTAGGCCTAAGTACTCAGCTTGGCCTTAGGAGTTTGTTTTGGAGCTGAGCCTTCGGAAGGGGGCTAGGTCCCTTGGGTACTGACATAATTTTGGAGTTGGGATGGCGAAGGCGATACAAAGCTTTGCATGTTGCAAGGTAATGTTCCTAGGCTCGGGGTGCCGAATGTGGGCTTAGGCATGGGGGGTGCTGAAGGCATGTTGCAAGAGATGGGTTTAGGCACGGGGGTGCCGAAGGCAAAGGGGATGCTAAAGGCACAAGGGTGCCGAAGGCAGAGTGGTTTGCCAAACGCACAAGCTCGCATGTCACAAGGCATTGTGCCTAGGCACGGGGGTGCCGAAGGTGAGCTTAGGCATGGGGGCGCCGAAGGTGAGCTTAGGCACGGGGGTGCCAAAGGTGGGCTTAGGCACGGGGGTACCAAAGGTGGGCTTAGGCAAAGGGGTGCCGAAGGTGAGCTTAGGCATGGGGGCGCCGAAGGTGAGCTTAGGCACGGGGGTGCCAAAGGTGGGCTTAGGCACGGGGGTGCCAAAGGTGGGCTTAGGCACGGGGGTACCAAAGGTGGGCTTAGGCAAAGGGGTGCCGAAGGTGAAGCTAGGCACGAGGGTGCCGAAGGCAAATGAGATGCCAAAGGTGACACAAAGCTTGCATGTGGCAAGGCAATGTGCCTAGGCACGGGGGTGCCGAAGGTGAGCTTAGGCATGGGGGCGCCGAGGGTGAGCTTAGGCACAGGGGTGCCAAAGGTGGGCTTAGGCAAAGGGGTGCCGAAGGTGAGCTTAGGCAAAGGGATGCCAAAGCTTGGATGTTGCAAAGCATGGAGGTGCCAAAGGTGGGCCTAGGCACGGGGGTGCCGAAGGCGAAACAAGCTTGCATGTGGCAAGGGGAAGAGCTAGGCACGAGGATGCCGAAGGCACAAGACTTGCATGTCGCAATATAAAATGCCGAAGGGCATGGGGTGCCGAAGGTGCCAAGCTTGCATGTCGCAAGAGTAAGTGGCTAGGCACGAGGGTACCGAAGGCATGAGACTTGCTTGTCGCAATATAAAATGCCGAAGGGCACGGGGTGCCGAAGGTGGGCTTAGGTAAGAAGATGCCGAAGGCGAAACAAGCTTGCATGTGGCAAGGCATGGAGGTGCCAAAGGTAGGCTTAGGCACGGGGGCGCCGAAGGTGAGCTCAGGTACGGGGGTACCGAAGGTGAGCTTGGGCACTAGGGTGCCGAAGGTGGGCTTAGGCACGGGGTGCCGGAGGTGAGCTTAGGCACGGGGTGCCGAAGGGGAGCTTAGGCACGGGGGTGCCAAAGGTGAGCTTAGGCACTAGGGTGCCAAAGGTGAGCTTGGGCACTGGGGGTGCCGAAGGTGGGCTTAGGCAAGAAGATGCCGAAGGTGAGCTTAGGCACGGGGGTGCCAAAGGTGGGCTTAGGCAAAGGGGTGCCGAAGGTGAGCTTAGGCATGGGGGCGCCGAAGGTGAGCTTAGGCACGGGGGTGCCAAAGGTGGGCTTAGGCACGGGGGTGCCAAAGGTGGGCTTAGGCACGGGGGTGCCAAAGGTGGGCTTAGGCACGGGGGTACCAAAGGTGGGCTTAGGCAAAGGGGTGCCGAAGGTGAAGCTAGGCACGAGGGTGCCGAAGGCAAATGAGATGCCAAAGGTGACACAAAGCTTGCATGTGGCAAGGCAATGTGCCTAGGCACGGGGGTGCCGAAGGTGAGCTTAGGCATGGGGGCGCCGAGGGTGAGCTTAGGCACAGGGGTGCCAAAGGTGGGCTTAGGCAAAGGGGTGCCGAAGGTGAAGCTAGGCACGGGGGTGCCGAAGGCAAATGAGATGCCAAAGGTGACACAAAGCTTGCATGGGGCAAGGCAATGTGCCTGGGCACGAGGGTGCCGAAGAGAAGGAATGCATATGTGCAAATTTTATTATTATTTTAAGAAATTTGGGTACCTTGTGGATATTTGAGCTTGTGGCATGTCCTTGGAGCTGGGCCTTCAGAGCTTCGGCAAGGGCTTGTCCTTCGGCAGGAAGAATGAGAGGCTTGATCCCGCGAGTTTCCAAGTTCTTGGTAGGTGGGCCTCATGAGCTGGGCTTTGGCAAAGGCCTGGGGTTTGTGCTATGTGGAGCTGGGCTTCAGCGGGGGCTGGGGGCTTCCAGATTTGGAAAGGGTGTCTTGGGGGGCACTTTACGAGCTGGGTCCATGGGGGTCCGAGTGTTCGTTTAGTAGAAAGGCCAAGGTGGCGCGAAGGTGTGTTTGAAACTTCAGCAATGGAGTTTTATGCGATGTTGGGCTTGAGCAATGGCCTTGGGGCCGGGTTCCAAAGCTGGGCTTCGGCAAGCCTCCTTGACCCAAGTGGTGGCTAGGGTTTTGAGGGTAGATTCGGATTTTTAGAGGCTGGGTCCTTCCGTTTTTGAAACGTAGCTGGGGCCTTTTTGTAGCTGGGCCCTTGTGCTTTTATAGCTAGGGTTTTTATACCTTCGGTAAGGGAGTCCAAAGATTGGAGATAAGGGCCAGGGTTTGGGGAGAGGAGGTGCAAGTCCCCTATTAGCTTAAGACATGTCGTCACCTTTTAGCTTGAGGGGCTGGGTCAGCCAAAAATTGGTAAGTCACTCCTTCACCTTCTGCATGCTCCCTGCCGTTCGGCAGGGAAGCTAGGCTCCAAAATATATTCGGAGCTGGGTCCGTAGTTCAGCTCGGAGGAGGTGCCGACCGGCAAGAGATATTCGAAGGTATTTTGGTGAGGGGCTGATCTGTCTTCGGCGAGGAGTGGGTCTAAGTGCCTAGTTTTTGCATCGAGTTGGAGCTGGGTCCGTGGTGTCGTTCATCATTTGTTCGTGGAGGGGGGTTCATCCAATCTAGGACCGTCTAGGGTCTGGGTCCTTGACTGACGGCAAGGAAGTGATTGGAGCCTTTCGATCCTTCTGAAGTGTGGGCAAAGTTTTTAGCTAGTCCTTCAAGGCGTTCGCGATTTCTCTTGGCTTCAATTGGTGCCGTGGGGTTTCAAATGCTTTTGCCAGAGCTAGGGTGTCTTTGGCAAGAGCTTTTGAAAGATAGATAGATGGCTGCAAGGGTTTTTGCAAGGAGAAGACTCAAGTTCGTTCGGCAAGCTCCGACTGATAGACCTTCGGAGCTAAGGCTGGGGTCTCTTGTACTGTTGTAAGGAACCTGGGTCAACCAAGCAAGGGTGTCGTGACCATGGCAAGGGTATGGTGGGGTGCCGAAGGCAGCGCACGCCGAATGATGGAGCTTGTGGGACAAGCTCAAGTCCCCATATTTTTACTCTTCAAAGAAGTGTCGGTCGGTACTTTGAACTGAGATGTTGGGTTGCCCTGCAAGCCATGCAAAGTATAGCCACACTGATTGGCTTTTTCTTAAAATATCATCTTCTGCAATTTGTTGACCTGGCATTCAAGGTGGCTCCAGTAAGGCATTGCCTAACGGCAGCCTAGGTGATGTTGATTGTATGGGTGCCGAAGAGCACTGGAGAAGGGGAGAACGACAGAAGCCTTTTGTGTCAATTCCCACAGACGGCGCCAAACTGTTGATGCTCAAAATGGTTGGGCCTTTATTGAGTTCAACTTAGTGATGAGGTGTGATGGATGATGGGTGAAGGTTTGGACCTTCAGCATGTATGTGAGGACTTGGCCAATTTATGAGTATACAAAAGACAAGATATATGTGGTTCACCCTTAATAAATGGGCTACGTCCACAGAGAAGATGTTCTCATTATGATATTGTTTACATTTGTACAAGGGGATTAGACCCAAAGATAACTGGAAGAAGGCCTAGGGCCTAAGGTACAAAGTTAGGAGTCTGGAGCCCAGGTGTCAAGTCCCCGGGTCTGGAGACCCAGGACTCGAAGGCCAGACTAACAGGAGAGTCCTGAAGAGGAAGCCCAGCTCAGTTTCGGATCCTCTCTTAAGTGGAGAGTGGTATGCTTTTATAGGTGAGAGGGAGCCTTCACTTCTTGTTGTTTTCCGATGTGGGACTCCTCTTGCTTTGCTTAGAGTTTCTTCTAGTTGCTTGGTCAGTTATGGTGTCAACAATTTTCTAGACGGAAAAGGAGGTGGAATCGAATATCAAACTACCAAACCAATTGGGATTAAGAAACCTAATAGAAACCTAATCAAACTAGAATTAAACTGATAATAATAAATAATAATAAAATAAAAAGTAACCTAATCAAACTAGAATTGAAAACCGAAATTAAGAAATTACCAATGAGAAGCGTAAGGGATTCGATAATGGTTATGGTTGAATGCCGAGCCGAGCCGAGGGAATTGGTGATGATAAAACGGGGCCGTCCGAGGAGGGTTTAGGGATCAGACTCCAGACAGAGGGTGGGGAAAAAAAGCGGGTCCGGGTCGGATTGTGAACGATGAGGTTTAGGCTTGCAAGTTGCAGGCTGAGATTAGATAAGAAAGAGGAATGCTTTCAAGAGAGAGCCATATGAGATTGGGAAATAGGTATATCGGGACGGAATAAGGACTCTGTTTCCCGTCCTTTCTTGTCTTCCTTTGTGTATAAGAAATACGCAGCACTTTAGTGGGTCCAATGCGCTTGACCCGTCTGTTGGTTTTAAAACATTTTTAAGAAGTTGATTTGAACATTAAACACACAAATTAATCAAATTAATTGCAGCGGAAGAATATGGTGGTTGTTTAAATTCAAAACAAAACTTCTTCCAAGTATCTTAAGCCATGAACATTGATATGTTTTTCATAAATGAAAATTCAAGAGAAAGGATAAGATCTAATTACCCTTGAAGCAATTATATGAACCAAGTTGTGTTTTGGTCTTCTCTTGATGATTTTCCTTTGTTGATCTCCTCTTGATCTTTCTCCTCCTTGTGAGCCACAAAAGTATATGGCCTCTAAGTCTCCACACCAATGAAACCTTGAGATGAGAAGAGGTATCTTGAGAATACAAGGATGCTAGTACAAGATTCTCAAGATTGGTTTCAATCTAAACCCCTTTGAAAGAAGATTGTGTTTCACTCTTGAAAAACTCACAACTATCTCTCTTTGATCTCCCAAACCTCTTTGGTTGATGTTGGATTGTGTTTGTGTGTCAAATGAGCTTATGGAAACAATTCCCATACACATGCACTTAACCATTTTCGGCCAAACCCCATTGGGCTTCCAAAATTGGGCCTTATGACACTTAAACCATAATATTTAGGTGTCTTAAGCCCTTGGGCTTGATACCCAACCATTTGGGCTTCCCTCTAACTATTATCGAGGCCCAAATATATTTTTACACGTAGTAAATCATCCACATCAAATCAATCAAATTGATTTCCTCATTCTCATTTGTATTACTCAAAGTTAACCATTTAAGGTGTGCGATCCATTAGGTTCTAATTTAGCAAGGCAGTGGGAAAACATTAGAACTCTTTCTAACCAACTGGAATTAAAACCCCTTTTTAATTCTTCCTTTATTTTGGATTGATCACAATCAGTCCTAGGACTTCCACAAGCCAAGAGTGACATCTAGCAATATATCATGGCTACCCAAGCTAATTAGAATAGATGAAGAACCTATTCAGTTGGAATTGCAATGTAATACGGTCCTTCTCTTATACAATGTTTCCAATCATATTGTTAGGGTACGGATTGATAATGTCAAACCCCTAATATGATTAAACTCATATGATTCAATAGAACATAATTAAAACACTTTCTAAATCATGTTCAAGTACTTCGGCCGAAGATTCACTGAATCATATCTTGAAACATTCTCCTTTTCTTATCAAAGGTAGAGATTCCTTATTGTACATTCACATGTCTTCATGATGAATTAAGAGATCCCAATAACACATAAGGAAAATCTTTTACGACTTGCCTTTGTGAGCTATCAAAGATCAATAACGCATCACAAGACAACCATGATGCCTCAGGTCTAAGGACTAATTTGCATTATTGCAACTATGAGTTCTCGTTTGACATATAGATAAATACTCCATACGAGAACTCCGGTTGATCGCGTTCAGTGTACTCATTCACTAATGAGCACCCACATACTTGTATTAGTGTCAACTACACAAATGGTTTGAGACCAACCATCCTCATCATTGAGCATACATAGTATGTGCCAATCTTGACGGTTTATCAATGCCCATTTGATAACCTTATGATTAGGAACATTTTGGGATACTACAGTTAGAGATTAAAGGTCTCCCGAATCTAAACTTCTTTAGATTACTTTATCTCTTATTTAGTACACCCTGGACTTTTGTTTCTTTACACGACATAAAAGATAACAAAATAATATTGCCCTTTATTTATCATATACGAAATGTATTCTAAGGAGATTACATCAAATGTATTGGCTCTTAGGGCACATTTCTAACAATCTCCCACTTGCACTAGAGCCATTTAGCCATGTATCTAATACCCATTTTCTCTGTATGTCTATCCAGTTGTGACTGTGACATAGGCTTAGTGAGTGGATCTGCTACGTTGTCTGCTGATGCAACCTTTAGGATGCACACATCACCATTCGAAATGAGTTCTCGAATCTTGTGGAATTTTCTTTCAATGTGTTTGGATCTCTGATGAGACCTTGGTTCCTTGGCTTGAGCTATCGCCCCATTATTGTCACAGTACAAAGGCACTGGTGACATTATGGTTGGAACCACATTTAGTTCGGTAATGAACTTTTTCATCCAAACAGCTTCCTTTGCCGCTTCTGAGGCAGCAATGTACTCAGCTTCAGTGGTGGAGTCAGCCGTAACACTTTGTTTACAGCTTCTCCAACTAACAGCGCCTCCATTCAGAATGAAGACATACCCAGATGTGGATTTACGATCATCAACATCAGATGCGAAATCAGAATCGGTAAACGCTTCCACTTGTAACTCTGATGTTCCTCCATAAATAAGGAACATATCCTTAGTTCTTCGTAAGTATTTAAGGATACACTTAACGGCTCCCCAATGATCTAATCCTGGGTTTGACTGATATCTACTTGTTATACTAACAGCATAACTGATATCCGGTCTTGTACAAACCATGGCATACATGAGACTCCCTATTGCTGATGCATAAGGGATTTTACTCATCTGCTGTGTATCTTCAGGAGTTTTCGGACACATGTTCTTAGAAAGGTGAAGTCCATGTCTAACTGGAAGTAACCCTTTCTTAGATTGTTCCATATGAAATCTCTTTAGCACCTTATCTATATACAAGGATTGAGATAATCCAATTATTCTCTGAGATCTATCACGATAAATCTTTATACCAAGTATATAAGATGCCTCTCCTAAATCTTTCATTGCGAATGATTTAGTGAGCCACAGCTTCACTGAAGATAGCATTCCTATATCGTTTCCAATAATCAGTATGTCATCTACATACAACACTAGGAATACTACCGAACTCCCACTGACCTTTTTGTACACACATTGGTCATCCATGTTTTGCATGAAGTCAAACGATTTGACAACTTCATCAAAGCGGATGTTCCAACTCCTAGAAGCTTGCTTCAACCCATAAATGGATTTATGTAGCTTGCATACCTTATGCTTATCAGCTGTAGAAATAAAGCCTTCAGGTTGATCCATGTATAGTTCTTCCTGAAGGTGGCCATTAAGAAAAGCCGTCTTCACATCCATTTGCCAAATCTCATAATCATGGTATGCAGCTATTGCAAGCAAAATCCGAATAAACTTTGTCATAGCAACAGGAGAGAAGGTTTCTTCATAGTCAATCCCTTCTCTCTGCTTGTAGCCCTTTGCTACTAGCCTTGCCTTGTAGGTTTCTATTTTCCCATCTGAGCCTATCTTCCTCTTAAAGATCCATTTATTTCCTATTGGTACAATACCAGGAGGCGGATCAACTAGAGTCCAGACTTGGTTGGTATACATAGAATCCATTTCGGATTTCATGGCTCCAAGCCATTTCTGTGAGTCAATGTCTGACATTGCCTCATTGTAGTTCGAAGGGTCTTCAATATCCTTACAATCACTTAGGAGATTTAACTCTCCTTCGTTTTCATGAAGGAAACCGTAATACCTCTCAGGCATTCTTCTAACCCTACTTGAACTACGCGGAGTTTGTGTCATATCAGTTTGTGGATCTGGGATTGCATTCAGTTCAGTGTTGATTTCTAGCTCTTTGGACAATTCCTTGAGTTCTATCTCATGTCCCCTTTTCCCATCAAGAGCGTATTCTCTTTCCAGGAAGGTAGCTGACCTTGCGACGAACACCTTTTGCTCGTCGATGTGATAGAAGTAATATCCCATAGTTTCCTTGGGATACCCGATAAATCTACACTTCACTGACCTTGCATCTAGTTTATCCACATCTTGTCTTTTGACATATGCTGGACAACCCCAAATCTTGATATAACCAAGACTTGGTTTCTTCCCAAACCACATTTCGTATGGAGTTTGTGGAACAGACTTGGAAGGCACTCTATTTAACAAATGAATTGCTGTTTCAAGTGCATATCCCCAAAAGGATATAGGTAAATCACTATAGCTCATCATGGAACGAACCATATCCATTAAGGTTCGATTTCTCCTTTCAGAAACCCCATTATGTTGTGGAGTCCCTGGTGGAGTCCATTGTGATAAGATGCCATGTTCCTTGAGGTAATCAAGAAACTCTGTGCTTAAGTATTCACCTCCTCGATCAGATCTAAGGATTTTAATACTCTTGCCTGTTTGGTTTTCAACTTCATTTCTGAATTCCTGAAACTTTTCAAAAGATTCAGACTTATGTTTCATTAAGTATAAGTACCCGAACCGTGAATGATCATCAGTAAAGGTAATGAAGTATGAATAACTTCCCCTTGCGTTTGTAGACAAAGGTCCACAAACATCTGTGTGGATTAACCCCAACAACTCTGTAACTCTTTCTCCTTTTCCTGTAAAAGGAGACTTGGTCATTTTACCTTGTAGACAAGATTCACAAGTAGGCATAGGAGCAGGGTCTAAAGATCCAAGGCATCCATCTTTTGCCATCCGGTGAATCCTATCTTGGCCAATGTGTCCAAGTTTGAGGTGCCACAATTTAGTTGAGTTATCCACTTCTCTAGGCCTTTTCGGTCTAGGTGCATCTTTATCTATACAGTTAATACTACCATTCATTTCTAAATGAAAAAGACCATCAATCAAATTTGCATAAGCAATAATTCGATTATTATGTGAAATAGAACAAAGTAGTTTGTCAAACAAAACAACAAATCCGTCTCTTAAAAGCATAGAGACAGATATTAAGTTCTTTACACAACCAGAAATGAAATAACAATTATTCAAATTCAGGGTCTTCCCGGAAGGTAGATTGAGACGATAGGTGCCTACAGCTTTGGCAGCTACCTTAGTGCCATTACCCACAGTTAGCACCATTTCTCCTTTTCCGAGTCTTCTACTTCCTACTAGTCCCTGCACACAATTGCAAATATGTTGACTAGCTCCTGAATCAACTATCCAGGTAGAAGTATTAACTGTAAAAACTGATTCAAGAACAAGAGTGTTACCTTCCGAAGGCTTGTTCTTTAAGCTTGCGAGGTAATCCTTGCAATTTCTCTTCCAATGTCCATCCTTTCCACAGTGAAAGCAAGTTCCTTTCGGTTCCTTGCCTTTCTTTGTTATTTTTCTTTCCTTGGGTTTTAGAAAACCTTTCTTCTTCTTTCCCTTATCCTTACCTTTCGGTTTGGATTTGGAAGAGGAGGAAGAACTCTTTTCAAACACCGCAACTGTCCCTTTCAGCCCTTTATCCTTTGAGATATTCTTTTCAGCTACTATAGCCATATTGAGTAGCTCAGATAAAGAACTTTCCATCTTTCCCATATTATAGTTCATAACAAATTGGGAAAAATCTGATGAGAGGGACGAAAGAAAAAAATCTTGTTGAACTTCAGCATTAAATGGACAATCCAATTTTTCTAATTTCTCAAGTAATGATATTATCTTGAGACCATGCTGATTAACCGGAGTCCCTCTTGTCATCTTTGTGTTGACAAGTTCACATATTGTATTGAATCGCAAGCTACGAGTAGCTTCACCATAAAGCTCATTAAGGTGAAGCAATATGGAAGCACAATCTTCCATATCTTCATGTTGTTTTAGTAGCTCATCATTCATGGATGCTAGTAAGTAACATTTACCTCTACTATCATCCTTGACATGCTTCTCATAAGCAGTTATTTCTTCCTGAGTAGCTTCTTCGTCAGGAGCAATATGTGGTGGGGCTTGTGTCAACACATAATCAATCTCATCCATTTTAAGGACAAGTTTCATTTTGCGAAGCCAACCCGGATAGTTCGTGCCATCAAGGATGTAATTGTTAAGTATCGATGAGATTGGGTTTTTAACGGCCATTTGAAAAATTCTGCAACAACGTAAACAAATTTTAGTTTAGATTAATCTTCTACCAAAAACTTAGGGTCTTTAAGTCATGATGGTAGCTCCCACTATTTTTGGCAAATTTCATATCCCTCTTGAAATCCGAGAGTTTCCGTTGAAACTCTTAGTGGGGATGGGAGTCTCATTTTCATATAGTTTTCCTCAACCTAACAGTTTGTTGGATTGCTATCTTACTAATGAGAGGATACTCTTATCCAATCACATCATTCATGTGAATACCCATCACTATGGCCTCTAGAGAACTAGACCTCAACCTAACAGTTTGTTGGTTTCGTTCGTCTTAGTTAAGTTATTCCCACCATGCTTGTGGGTATAGGGTTTCAAGCATGACCTCAACCTAACGATTTGTTGGCCACACTCGTTATCTATCCGCACTACATCAAGTATGTGTAATAGGCTTCCCTTGGATGGTTACAAGTACTGGATGTTGCCTCACTGAGGTACAACAAAGTGTAAATGTGCCACCCAATAAGAGACTACCATGGTGGAAGGCCACAAAATAGCATTCAAAATGCCATTTCGCTTATCAACTTAATATTGCTTTGAGGGTAGTTAATTTGGTCTCATTTTAATCCAATTTTAATCCTGTTAAAATTACCTATCTAATCTCATTAAATGGTTCCCAATGCAACATATTAGTAGCACATAATACTCCCACTAAATATTTTAGAAACCATTTGCTTAAGATAGCGAGAATACATGGTGCTACTAATTGGTTAATTATTGTCATTACCGAACATTCAAATTGCATTGGGCTTATAGGATGATTATGGACTTTCTTGTTGATCCAACACGAGCCACCATGTTGGATCATGGTCTTGGAAGGTGATTCATTTTAATTACGCGCGCATAAAAATAAATTAGGCATGAAAGCCATTTCAATATTACATAGCCAAATAAATTAGGCATGAAAGCCATTTCAATATTACATAGCCAATCAAAATGAATACATATCCAATAAGCGGCCAATCACATAGCTCAATTGTTTGGTCTAAGTCCATAACCATCCTTTAATTATTTAAACGCTTTAAACAATTAAACTAGCAATTTTAATACATGCTCTTGGGTTGCATACATATGTGGGTTTAATTCAAGTGGTAACCATATTCAAAATATATTTACCATGGAGTGAAAACGTTTTACTACAATAGCAAAAGTAATTGTGGAAATCTTTTGGACATAGTTACACTTATCATATATTGCAAGTCCAAAATTATTCATCAATTAATAATGGATCCAATGTTGATCCACTAGGGTGTGGGGTTAAAGCATGCATTTGTTTAACACAAAGTGGTGATCATGATTATTCTAACAAGGTGAATAATCATGAATGTGACTAGGTAGGCCAACCACACTCACCAAAGTAATCAAAAAAAAATTTAGTGTGGTAGGCAAATAATTAGTGATATGAATAAATTGATCAACTTTTGCATTTTATATTAAATCACCAACATTTATACCTAGAAAGCCTCACACACTCACCAAAGTAATCTTATTAATTTTAGTGGTGGGTAAAAGTTTATTGAGTGGAAACATTTTTTGAAAAACTTTTAATTTTATAATAAAACACCATCATCATCTTTTGACCTATTTTGGTGGAAAATTCCACTAAACACAATCATCAAGATTAGCCACCTAACTTATGGATCAAAAAGATCCCATAACAAGAACATCAAGAACACCAAGAACATGCATATGAACTTATATGAATGTTCATGCTATTTCCGGAAAAATCCATATTCCATTTTAACCATCTCATGCTCTTAATATCATATATTTCATGAAGTTAAAATCATGGGGTTTTAATGCAACTATGCTCTAATGTTCATACATACATATATGCATTCAAAGAGAGCATCAATCATCAAAACACAAATCCGGAAATTCAAAATCCCAAACAACCCCTTTCACTCCATTTGATTTTTATTCAATCAAATCAAAATAAATCAAGTATAACTATTATACTTTTAAATGAATTCACAACCCACATATGCATCTCTAAACCCAAGAAACATATCAAGTTCATGACCTATGGCTCTGATACCAATTGTTGGTTTTAAAACATTTTTAAGAAGTTGATTTGAACATTAAACACACAAATTAATCAAATTAATTGCAGCGGAAGAATATGGTGGTTGTTTAAATTCAAAACAAAACTTCTTCCAAGTATCTTAAGCCATGAACATTGATATGTTTTTCATAAATGAAAATTCAAGAGAAAGGATAAGATCTAATTACCCTTGAAGCAATTATATGAACCAAGTTGTGTTTTGGTCTTCTCTTGATGATTTTCCTTTGTTGATCTCCTCTTGATCTTTCTCCTCCTTGTGAGCCACAAAAGTATATGGCCTCTAAGTCTCCACACCAATGAAACCTTGAGATGAGAAGAGGTATCTTGAGAATACAAGGATGCTAGTACAAGATTCTCAAGATTGGTTTCAATCTAAACCCCTTTGAAAGAAGATTGTGTTTCACTCTTGAAAAACTCACAACTATCTCTCTTTGATCTCCCAAACCTCTTTGGTTGATGTTGGATTGTGTTTGTGTGTCAAATGAGCTTATGGAAACAATTCCCATACACATGCACTTAACCATTTTCGGCCAAACCCCATTGGGCTTCCAAAATTGGGCCTTATGACACTTAAACCATAATATTTAGGTGTCTTAAGCCCTTGGGCTTGATACCCAACCATTTGGGCTTCCCTCTAACTATTATCGAGGCCCAAATATATTTTTACACGTAGTAAATCATCCACATCAAATCAATCAAATTGATTTCCTCATTCTCATTTGTATTACTCAAAGTTAACCATTTAAGGTGTGCGATCCATTAGGTTCTAATTTAGCAAGGCAGTGGGAAAACATTAGAACTCTTTCTAACCAACTGGAATTAAAACCCCTTTTTAATTCTTCCTTTATTTTGGATTGATCACAATCAGTCCTAGGACTTCCACAAGCCAAGAGTGACATCTAGCAATATATCATGGCTACCCAAGCTAATTAGAATAGATGAAGAACCTATTCAGTTGGAATTGCAATGTAATACGGTCCTTCTCTTATACAATGTTTCCAATCATATTGTTAGGGTACGGATTGATAATGTCAAACCCCTAATATGATTAAACTCATATGATTCAATAGAACATAATTAAAACACTTTCTAAATCATGTTCAAGTACTTCGGCCGAAGATTCACTGAATCATATCTTGAAACATTCTCCTTTTCTTATCAAAGGTAGAGATTCCTTATTGTACATTCACATGTCTTCATGATGAATTAAGAGATCCCAATAACACATAAGGAAAATCTTTTACGACTTGCCTTTGTGAGCTATCAAAGATCAATAACGCATCACAAGACAACCATGATGCCTCAGGTCTAAGGACTAATTTGCATTATTGCAACTATGAGTTCTCGTTTGACATATAGATAAATACTCCATACGAGAACTCCGGTTGATCGCGTTCAGTGTACTCATTCACTAATGAGCACCCACATACTTGTATTAGTGTCAACTACACAAATGGTTTGAGACCAACCATCCTCATCATTGAGCATACATAGTATGTGCCAATCTTGACGGTTTATCAATGCCCATTTGATAACCTTATGATTAGGAACATTTTGGGATACTACAGTTAGAGATTAAAGGTCTCCCGAATCTAAACTTCTTTAGATTACTTTATCTCTTATTTAGTACACCCTGGACTTTTGTTTCTTTACACGACATAAAAGATAACAAAATAATATTGCCCTTTATTTATCATATACGAAATGTATTCTAAGGAGATTACATCAAATGTATTGGCTCTTAGGGCACATTTCTAACACCGTCAGCAAATATAGTCAAACTAACGGAAGGGCTAACTTGTCGTATTTCAGTATATCATTATCGATCAACGGTTAAATGAAAATGTTACTTTCAAAATAATGTCGTAAAATGCAAACGCTTAATATTTATAGTTGAGGCCTGAAGGGGACATAATTTAATTATCTCTAAAAATCTAATCAACCTAAGAGCATCTTCAACCGATATGTCAAATTGCCACGTGGACATTATATAATATAATATAATGTTAGAAATTTTTTACGTGAAACCTTGAATTTAATATTCCTTTCTAAATAAGTTTCCTTATTCTTGTGGGATCAATTTCCTTAGAACACAAGGAGTGACCAATTTCCTCAGAGCATAGGGAGTGACCGCAATTTTCTTAAGGCATAGGGAGAAGGGTACTGTTCTCTATAAATAGAGATATTTGCATGCTATCAATGAATGCATACGAAAATTTGCAAAACATTGTCAAGTTTTAGATTTTCCAAGCGAGTAAACCCCAGCCATGGCTTCCTTCAAGGACGCAGACCCAACCCTGGGATTCTTAACCCGAAAGGATGTCGACGTCATGCTACCACGACCCACTAGGGTTAAGAACAAAACCCCAGCCCCTATTCAAATTACCGCAGAGCAAATCCTCCGTGAGGCACGTGAGCGCCAGGAGGCTGAAATCCGACCTCCCAAGCAGAAGATCATTGATCCCACCGAGCTTGCAGATTACCGCCTCCGAAAGCGCAAGGAATTCGAAGACCAAATCCGGCGCATGAGGGGGAATGTCAGAGACTGGATCAAGTATGCGCAGTGGGAGGAGTCCCATAAGGACTTCGAACGTGCTCGCTCTGTTTGGGAGCGTGCCCTTGAGGTTGATCACCGGAACCCTACCCTGTGGCACAACTATGCTGAGGCGGAGATGAAGAACAAGTTCATCAACCATGCAAGGAATGTGTGGGACCGTGCCATCACCCTCTTGCCTAGAGTTGATCAGATTTGGAACAAGTATATTCACATGGAAGATATTATAGGGAATGTGGCTGGTGCTCGGCAGATATACGAAAGGTGGATGAATTGGATGCCGGACCAGCAAGGCTGGCTCTCCTTCATCAAGTTTGAGCTTCGCTATAATGAGATCGAGCGTGCTAGAGCGATTTTCGAGCGTTTCGTGCAATGTCATTCGAAAGTTGGTGCTTGGATTCGGTATGCCAAGTTTGAGATGAAGAATGGTGAGGTTGGGAGGGCAAGAAATGTATATGAGAGAGCAGTGGAGATCATGGGCGATGATGAGGAGGTCGAGCAGTTATTTGTGGCTTTTGCTGAATTTGAGGAGCGGTGCAAAGAAACTGATAGAGCAAGGCGTATTTATAAATTTGCACTTGATCATATACCCAAACAAAGGGTTGAGGATTTGTATAAAAAGTTTGTGTGTTTGGAGAAGCAATATGGAGATAGACAAGGCATTGAGGATGCGATTGTGGGAAACAGGAGATTTCAATATGAAGACGAGGTTAGGAAGAATCCTCTTAATTACGATTCCTGGTTTGATTATATAAGGCTAGAAGAGAGTGCAGGAAATAAGGACAGAATTAGAGAGGTTTATGAGAGAGCTATTGCTAATGTTCCTCCTGTGCCGGAGAAGCGGTATTGGCAGCGCTACATTTGCTTGTGGATCAATTATGCACTATATGAGGAGCTTGATGCTGGAGACATGGAACGTGCACGAGATGTATATAGGGAATGCCTTCAACTGATTCCTCACAAGAAGTTTTCATTTGCAAAAATATGGCTTCTCGCTGCCTTGCTTGAGATACGACTGCTGAATCTCGAGGGTGCACGCAAGATCCTTGGTACTGCAATAGGCAAGTCACCTAAAGATAAGATATTTAAGAAGTATATTGAGATTGAGCTGAACCTTGGGAATTTCAATCGATGTCGGAAATTGTATGAAAAGTATCTGCATTGGTCCCCAGAAAATTGCTATGCGTGGACCAAGTATGCAGAGTTAGAGAAATCTTTGTGTGAGACAGAACGGACTAGGGCGGTTTTTGAACTTGCCATCACCCAACCAGCACTTGACATGCCTGAATTGTTGTGGAAGGCATACATTGACTTTGAACTATCAGAGGGTGAATTTGAGAGAGCTAGAGAACTTTACGAGAGACTCCTAGACCGAACAAAACACCTAAAGGTGTGGATCAGTTATGCGAAATTTGAGGCATCTGCTATAGCGGAAGCAATGTGTTCAGAAGACCAGGATCAGGATTATCTTTGTGAACAAACGAAGCAATGTGTTCAGCGTGTTCGAAGAATATTTGAGAAAGCTTTTAACTATTTTAGAACTTCAGCACCTGAGTTGAAGGAAGAACGGTGTCTCTTGCTTGAAGAAATGTTGAATGTGGAGGCTAGCTTTGGAGATCTCGGTGATGTTAGCTTAGTCCAGTCTAAGCTTCCAAAGAAACTTAAGAAGCGGAGGCCAATAGTAACCGAAGATGGCCCCGCTGGATATGAGGAATACATTGATTACAGCTTCCCAGAAGAAGCACATACCCAAAACCTCAAGATATTGGAAGCTGCCTACATGTGGAAGAAGCGAAAGGTTTCTGATTAGGAACTTTTTGCTCTTTACTGTTTTATATTCTAAGATTCAGACAGAAATTCCTTCTAATCCTTGTCTTCCCCTGGTTAAGGAATGATCATCAGATGGAATCGATTTGTGAAATCAATGTAATGCTGTTTTTGTGTTTTTAGTTATACTTGGCCTTTGCTGGAGGTCGGGCTAGTTTCTTTTCTCCGTTTGTAATATTTGAAACTATAAAATCTGTTCTGCTATGCGGAAGATGGTATTCTGGATCTCAATAATGCTGCTGATACTTTAGAGGTGACTACTTTCCCATCTGTTGTAATGTATTCTTTGTCAGGGATCTGTAAATTATAAGTGTTCTTTTTATGTAGGTGCAAAAGAGGCGGATATATGATATAACAAATGTTCTTGGAGGAATTGGTCTCATAGAAAAGAAGCTCAAAAATGGAATTCGGTGGAAGTAAGGAATTAGTTCTTGAAGGAATTGGTCTCATAACAAATGTTCTCGTAGACCCTTTTTCCATAGCGTTTTTCCAACGCTGTGTTTGCATTTTCAATAGCATTCCATTAATGTTATCAGATTTTGTATAGCCGGATGGGCCAGAAAACTCTTATAAGTTATAGCTATAAGGAAAGATCATACAAATCATATCTCCAAGGATATAAAATGAACGCCCAAATATTGCTAAAACATAGAGAATATTGAGAGTAGAGAGTGGAAAGTGTAGAGAGAATGAGAGTTGTAGAATATTTTCTGATTTTTCACTTATATTTCATTACTTACAATCAACACATATATATACAAGTTCCTAAGACATTAGTCAAGCCCCCCAAGTTAGGCAACCAACCAAGTTAGGCAACCAAACTAATTAGGCAACCAAACTAGTCAAGCCCCCCAAATATTGTAGGTGCCAAACATTAATTGACTACATAATTAACACATTAATTGACTACATAATTAACACATTAATTTACTACATAATTAACACATTAATTGACTATTGCTAACACTCCCCCTCAAGTTGGTGCATAGATATCATCAATGACCAACTTGCCAAAAGAGAGACTGTCGTTATTAATATTTCCGCATCAAGCTTCTTCTTAATAGAATGTCGATCCACTTCAACATGCCCCCTCACGTGGGACCACTACATGGTGGGCCACACGTGGAGCAAAGGCCACATCGAAGTTAATCATTTCAGTCTGTCAGTGGCAACACCAAATTCAAGTGCAGCCGGTTGGTCGGTAGATCACATAAACCATGCGAACAAGGCAAAGGCAAAGCAAAGAACACAGAAACCCTGTGAACACGGTAAGAACACAGAAACCCTGTGAACACAGCAAAGGTAAGGTATAGGACACAGAAACCCTGTGAACACGGCAAGGACACAGAAACCCTGTGAACACGGCAAAGGTAAGGTAAAGGACACAGAAACCCTGTGAACACGGCAAAGGTAAGGTAAAGGACACAGAAACCCTGTGAACATGGCAAGGACACAAAAACCCTGTGAACACGACAAAGGTAAGGTAAAGGACACAGAAACCCTGTGAACACGGCAAGGACACAGAAACCAAACCCTAAAATAGGGAAAGGCACGTCAAGGTAAAACCAAACCCTAAAAAGAAAGGGTAAGGCAAGGTAAGGCAAATAAAGGCCAAGCAAAGGCAAGGTGGCAAGGCATGGCAAAAAAAAACCCAGATAGGGCAACAAAACCCTAAAGATAAGGTAAGGCATGACAAAGGTAAGGGCAAGGAAAACCAAACCCAAGCAAAGGCAAAGGCAACCAAACCCTAAAAAATAGGGTAAGGCAAGGTAAAGAAAGTCAAGAGCAAAGGCAAGGTCAACGGGCGTGACACAGCGGAAACACACCAGCAAAGGCATAAGCAACAATATTGGCACCATAACAGGCAGGAGCAATACAAGGCACTGGCACCAACAAGAGTAATACAAGGCACTGGCACCAGCAAGGGCAACAAGGCTTGGACATAATAGGCATCATCAACAGCAATACAAGGCACTGGCACTAGCAAGTCAAGGTAGGGCAAACAACTGTGGCAGCAACAACATCAGAGACAACTTCTCTTCACTCCCCCTCTCCCCCTGAAGAGAAGGGGTCGATGGAGCCATATGATCAGTGGCACTGGCACCAGTGAGAGAAATCTAAGACACTGGCACCAGCAAGAGCAATATAACTATCCCCAGCAACACTGTCCCCAACAAGAGTCATAACAGGTAGGAGCAACAATACTGTTAACAGCAAAGGGACACAAAAGGCAGCAGCTGGCAGCAGCAAAGGATATAGTAAGCAGCAACAACAATACTAGCAGCGTCACAAATACTTCCATTATTGCAGACACAACTTCTCTTCACTCCTCATCTCCCCCTGAAGAGAAGGGGTTGTCAGAACCATAAGAGCAGTGGCACTTGAGAAACAGAAGATGACTGAAGCTCAGATGTAGAAGAATCAGTCATGGCAGATAGGTAACTGAATTGCAGGCAGCGGAATAGATGAGTAGCAGTGTCACTCCCCCTCAAATCCGACGACGTATGAGAGTCGAGATTTGGAGAAAGCAACACCGGTAATGACAATAAAGTTGCAGCACCCAAATAAAGTTGCATCTATCTCCCCCTCAAATCTGACACTGGTAGAGGGTCGAGATTTGGAAGAAGAGAAAATGAAATAATAGTAAAGAGACTCAAACATGCCAGTCTCGTGGTAGAAACAAATGCAAGGAAAGGTGGAATGGAGATGGGCATCCGACAACTGGAGAAAAGGAATAAAAGATGGAAAAGAGTCTGCAACCCAAAAAGAAATAAGGATTAAAAATGAATGAAGGTGGATGACGTGTATGCACACATAGAGAGAAAGGGATGAATATTGTATAGATAGGGTAGGTGACGTGGACAAGTGTAAGAGGTGTTGAAACGGAAGAGGCATATGGTGCAAAACAAGTCCAATAAAATAAAGGGAAAAGGAAGCCAAGTTATTGGCGTGGCGTGTGCATGAGAACGAAGAGATGAGGAGAAAACACCCGTGGGTAACACAGAGAAAAGTGAAAGGCAACAAGGGAGAAGAAATATACCAGACAAAAAATTGGATGGAAATAGAGTGGAAGAAATAATTTAAGGAAATAAAAGGGAATAAAATAAGAAGTATGAGATTGGTGGTGAGAAAAGAAACCATAAAAAAGAGAATAGTAGTATTAAGAAAATGGAATGTAACAAGTAAGACACCTATCACGTGGGCACAAGAGGAAATGATGAAGAAAGGCAATATGTGATAAGAAACAAACAAACAAAAAAGGAACCCACCAAAAAAAGAGACAAAGAAAGGGTGCTAAAAAACGAGAAGGAGAAAGAGAGCTCAAGATAGCAGCAAAGAAGATAGAGACCAGCAGAAAAGTCAAAGAAAAAACATAAGGAAGCTCGTTAGAGCTTGAGAGATGATGCAAACACCAGAGTGGCTGTGCAAAGGGAACAACGGCAGTAGTGTAGCTCGGCATGACAGAGACAAGGCCGAGTAGGAAAAGGCTCAGCGAGCGGTGACGAGGCTCGCGGAGGAAAGGAAATGGCTCGGTGAGCGATGATGAGGCTCACGGAGGAAAGAGATCATGGTGATCAAGGAACGTACTGCCCATAGGAAACAAATTAGGCCATCGTGGCCAAGGGACTTATTGCCCATACAAATAAAGAGAGGAAATTTAACAGAAACAAGAGAATTTACAGCAACATGAAAAAAAACGCCAACGACTCTCAATTTGATAGAGGATCTTAAGGATTAGCCATAGGCTCTGATACCATGCTAAAACATAGAGAATATTGAGAGTAGAGAGTGGAAAGTGTAGAGAGAATGAGAGTTGTAGAATATTTTCTGATTTTTCACTTATATTTCATTACTTACAATCAACACATATATATACAAGTTCCTAAGACATTAGTCAAGCCCCCCAAGTTAGGCAACCAACCAAGTTAGGCAACCAAACTAATTAGGCAACCAAACTAGTCAAGCCCCCCAAATATTGTAGGTGCCAAACATTAATTGACTACATAATTAACACATTAATTGACTACATAATTAACACATTAATTGACTACATAATTAACACATTAATTTACTACATAATTAACACATTAATTGACTATTGCTAACAAATATACTCTGACATAATTCAGGGGCAGGATCTTTGGAAAGCACCAATACAATTGGGCATGGGTTGCGACTAAACCCTAAACCCTAAACATTGAGACGACATTCTAAAATGAAATGGAAAAACAAATTGAGTGGCGATCATGTCATTCGGAGCCATTAGATTAGAGTCTAGAGTGTGGTATATTAGGAATAGAAATCTTTATGAACCTTCAAAAGATGAAATGAAACTTAGGTAAAACAAGCAACCTATAAATGAATTGCAGATGCTGATGAAGCGGCACTGAAGAATTAAGGACTTTTATCTTGCCAAAAATTGTTAATACAAGAACGGCCTGCAGCTTTTTATCTTATACATTTAGCCCAACATTATTTGATTCTTGAGTAGAATGCCCTGCTTAATTACCAAAAATATGGAATTCCAGAAATTGTGAAGCATGGGAAAAAGCTAGCAGATCGAAAATTCTTCATCCTTCAGCCGTAAAATACAAAATATGTGTACAAAACAGTGCTTTTCTCGCTCTTTTGGCAGCCAAGCAAAGAGAGCTATGTGTTAACTGGCTACCAGCGGGGCTTACCTTCAGTATCCCAACTACGTGGAACAAAGTGCGTACTCCCACTGGCTTGGGATGAACGGTTAGCAACAAAAGGTGAATGATGCTTCGAGGAGTCCTGATGGCCTCTACCGCGGCACTGACCATGTTGCCAAGCATAGTCTGTGTCAGGTGTGAAGCCATTTCTAGATGGCCAGAAAACATTGTTTGCTGACTGAACTCTTCCATTAGGCCTCCAGCCCTGGCTTGATGACGACTTCGATATTTTCAAATCCCTAAGGGTTCGTATTTGATCTCCTGAACCAGAACCAGCAACTCTCCACTTTTCATTACAAACAGGTGTCTCATTAAGAGAGGCTTTTTTGTATGCTACCGCACCGTTCACTGAATATGAGCTAGATGACATTACTCTTTCACAAGGTATTCTTCCTGGAGCATGAAATCGGTCTCCAAAATCAGGACTTGCAATTGCTTTCCCTCTACCACAACCCCATCCAGTGCCAGAAAATTTGTGTATCATATTCGGAGAGCTAGAAGTGAATCTAGCATTGTTCCGGAAGCCTCGATTTCCCACGTTATCTGGTTTGCTAAACCTTTCCTGAACAAGGTGACTGCTGCATTGCATTTAGTTCTTGAACAATGAGTTTAAAGAGAAATTCATAGATATAGATGTGAATAACAAATGGAAGACAGAGCAAGAAGCCAAAGAACCTGGAGCTGGATGTGCTTCCCTGATATTCGTGCCATAGTTTTGTCTCCATAAGATCGTCTTCAGTGATTGTCTGCAAATGTAGATGGAACATGTTACAAATTGGGCTTAATTATAACATGCCACTGAATTTCTCTTATGCTAGTTGAAGGACAGTATATTAGGGAGTGAGGACATTTAACTATTGAACTCGAAAATGCATCCCAACAATGTAGTTAGAATACCAAAAACTCATTAAGCCAGTGCTAGCAAGGAACTAATCATATCCGCAGTGGCAGAGCAGGTAAACCATCACATTAAACAGATTCGAAAACAAACATATATGCATGAGACCATTCAAGCTCATGAAAATAATTGCAAATTCTGAAAGTTTGGATACCTTGACGGGAAACTCTACACCAGCAAGTAAACGAGGCACATTTGGACCATCGTTTGGAAGCTCATATCGCACACATCTGTAACATAATCAAATTCATAAAACTTATCCTTCAGGACAGCAAAACATTTACAAGATCAAAATTAATGACTCGTTAGTTTGGTTACTCACAAGATAGAGTCTTCTTGAAGTTTATGATCTCCTCCTTTAACACTGGAAGCATTCTCATGAAGACGTAAAAAACCACTAATTCCAGAACTGAAAAGGGGCAGAGAACTTAGCCATGAGAGTATCGATAGGTAAGAATGGGGAACCTTTTTCAAACTTAGGTTTCACTTGACCAAGGCCCTTTAGGTCGGAAGCAAATGGCGAATAATGGAAAGGATAAAACCTGATAGGATATTGCAGTGAATGTAATGTAACGCTACTTTTCATACCAATATCAAGTAAATAACTGAAGTCCATATTACATATGTCTTACCATGTCCATGATGGGGGACCAGAAAAATAGTACAAGAGAACCCAGAGCAGTCCTTCAGTGTAGTATTTAACCTAAAGTAAGTCAGCAATTGGAATTTGCAAATAAGGGGAAATCTAAAATTAAATGAATAAATAAAATATCTGTTAAAGACACAAGAAGAAAATGTACTACCAAAACCCTAAAAACCCTATTGGAATAACACAAGATCGCATCTAATTTTGTGTAGGGTTTGCAAACAATCAACCAAACAATTTATCAAAACTCAGAAAGATGAATAGTTTTGGTGCCGCCTTTGGCCCTCCATTCACAAAGAAAAAAGTGCAGCTTCTGTAAGAAACAAAAAAGAAAACATCATGGGGACTACAGAAGTATAAGATAAAATTTATGAAAGCCACACATACTACTTGCTTTCTTTTGCTTTCAATATCCCCTGGCCCTTCAGCAGAAAATTTGTATTTGTAATATCTTTCCTTGTAGCCTGCAGCCTGCAGCAGCATATCCTACCTGTGGAAGAAATCAGCAAAGCATGTAAAAATATTTGTTTATATGCTTGGATGTAAACGTTTCGGAAGGGAATGCTTCATACTTTGTCCGTCCCTAAATCACCATTCTTAAAAAGATCGGATTTCCTTCTGATGCTATCTTTCAGTTTCTGCTTAAACTCCTTTGTATTTCCTATTATCTGCAAAAATACAATATAAATGATACCAAAAACACTTCAGCAGGTCATAAAGTAGATAGTAAAACTACTTTATTCCATGTATATGTGTGTAATCAAGCAAAATAACCCGCAGGTACAAAAGAAAACACACACACAAAAAAAAAACAGCGTACTTGAGAATGTAAATTTTCAAACGTCCCAAGTGACAGAGCTTCGGATTCTTCTCCATTAGGCAATGCACAAGTACTGCTTGAATCAGTAGTTGAACTTCCAGCATCAATTTCATCCTCTAGCTGGCAACCAATTAATTCAGCATTTGTTTCATAATGGGAAAATAGACAAATACAAGCAAAATTGTCAATGATGAATGATACTTGAGCAACAAGCACTTACAAAATCTTTATTAAGGAAAAGACGTCTGAGTTTACGCTCACGTAGTTCTGATCTTTTCTTGAAAATTTTATCTTCATAAGCACCAACAAGAAGAATAAATTTCTCAACCCTGGATAGTTTGATGTATCCTGATTTCTTGTCATTGACCTGCTTTTGAGCACAAAAGAAGTGGCATGGTCATGATCTTATCTACATTTTTTTTTCAGGGTGAAGAAATGTAACTGAAACAAAGCTAATCATGTTATACCCGGAGCATATCAACCATATAACCACCGAGATTTTTGAATTCCTTCTTATAGACAGTCATCAGCAAGTCAATTGCACCCTGGAAATAAGTAGTCATCATAAAAAATTAGTTTCGAGCTTCATATTGTATTCCCATCACTACATACCAATGAAGTTTAGTAGAACCTCATGAATTTCCAAAGTTGGCATGTGGGGCAGAAAATCATTTCCAGCAAAAAAGCACATAAATATAAAATCATCAATTATACGCTCAAGATCAAACTTGAAATTCTCAGGAGGATCATTGATTTGCATATGAAGCTCCAAATATTCCCTCAAAATCCAAACATGCAGAAGCTGAAATTTGGAAGGAAAAATAGAGGCGAGACAACAGAGCAATATTCAAACCACAGGTGATAGATAAGAGGACTGTTTCAAATACCTGGTAGGGCTTTTTTACAATGGATGCTTTTCTGTTGTCTGACTTTACAGAAAGACGAAGTCATTTCTCGAACAGATTGACAGTTTGCGTGATACTGCTCCTGGTTTAGAACATCCTGTATCCAGAAATTGAAGTACTTAAAATTTCATCAGTTATCAGAACCTACAACCCGGATTAGTATAAGGAAAAATTCTATAACCCGGTTTTGGTTCCTAGTGCATTAGCTAGGCAGACCTCACTCAATTGGGGCACTGATTATTGGAAACCTTAAAAGCCAATGTGGCCAAGAAACCACCAAGGAAACTTCTATATGAAATTTGAAAAATGCAAAGGACTTGTAAATTTAACCTCTCTCAATATGGAAAAATGAACTTCATGTGTCGCCAAAGCCAACATTATCAAATCTGCATCCTACATGCCAATAATTCACCAGAATGTCAGAATTCAATTGTGTGTGTGGAGGGGGAGAGTTTATGAAAGAAAATCTTTAAACAGAAACATGTTCATTCCCATATAGTTCTTTTCCTTCTTCCAGATTTTCCAACTATATATTATTGTAGCAAAATTAAATATGGAAAACAAAAAATTACAAAAAATATTAAATAGTTGTGTTCAGCATATAATCATTCATACCAATCCATACAAGCAATGGCGGGTGTTTGGATCATACGAAGGAAAATTACGCTGCTGGCGTATGAAAGACATTATTTTGTGTTCCCCTTCTCCAGGAACATTGGCATCAGAAAGAATCACCTAAATCAATAATCATGAAGTTAAAACAAAAAAGAGATGAGAGAAAATAAAAAATGATGGATCATGTGTTCGTCAAGTTGAAATTAGAGTGGCATAAATGGAGCAGACCTTGATGTCCCTCCAGCCTGAATCATTGCTCAAACATAAACTAATATAGCTGCGAAGAGCATTCGACAATTTGTACATAAAATCAGTTCCAGGGGTGATTATATTTGAATCTGAGACTTCGTTTTCCTTTTTTGGTAACACTTGTTTGCCTTCCAATTCAAACTGTCTTCTCAGCTTCTCTTCTTCAGCATCCTATACAGTTGATACCAACATTTTGGGGTATAAATTTACGTATTTGTATGAAATAATTTAAGCGGGTACATGAAAGTTTGTGTGATTCAGAAGCATAATATATTAATTAAAAGCTTAAAACCCACAGCTAATCCCTTGTCCTTGGCAGACTTGAAACGCCTGGCACGTTGTTGATTCATTTTAGCCCTTGGAGCAACTCCATCTACAAGAAATCATCAAGTTTATATCCTTATATAAACTACTTCAAGTTCAAAGTATACATAACGATACATATATCAACTGAAGTAAAGAGATGATCAAGAGAAAGCAAAAATCTTACAAAAGTATTATAACATAGGAAAAAAAAAGTAAAATTTTGTCACCTATGGCCATGTATAAAAGCTTCCTTGGTCGAACAATGTTGAAAAGTGTATCAATATTGTTGTTATACATAAATGGTCGGTACTAGAAATGTCCTACCAGAAATAGCCCACCAGGAATGGCGTACCAGATATGGCCTAAGCCAATATGGCGTACCCGAAATGTCTTACCCGTTTCAATACTGCCTAAGCCAATATGGCCTACTCGAAATGTCCTACCCGAAACGTCATACCCGAGCAATATGTGCTAGCCAAGCCACTACCCCAGGTCTCCTGACAGCCCGTGCCTTCCCCACGTGCCCAGCTCATACCCCACTGAGGATGTCTCCTGACAGCCCATGCCTTTGCCACTTGCCCATTAAACAATGGCAAGTGGTCCCTCATCTCCTGCCTATATAAGGGAACAAACCCCTCTCCAGCAGGGGGCTCCGATTTCTCCTCTCCATGAGCCTATCCAGAGATGCCCAAGCTCTCCCTCTCTTCCTCCTGTATTTCGGCTCTCAAGCCTCTCCATGTATATTGTAATACTCATCTATAATAAATACCAAGCTCTACAGTGGACGTAGCCCTATTCATGGGTGAACCACTATAAATCTGTGTAATGTGTGTGATTGTCCGGATATCCTTTACCCGTGCTAAAACACCCGTTAACAAATATATTCAAAAATATTGATGAACACCTCTTCAAAACTAGTTGGTTGCACCTGAATAAATATATAGGAATTAAAATATATAACTAAGGATAAATTAAAGAAAATTTGAAAATTCTTATAGCTTGTGAAGAGAATATATAGGAATTCATAAGTTCATACTCCATCTTCATCTACAAATGATAGAGGGAAGATGCTTACCTCAATGTTACAGTAAATCGATTTCCCAGGAGTTGGCCAAGGACAAGTCCTTCCCTCACATAGCTGGAAAATGGCAACTATTACATGAGCATGCATTACAAACCAAATGGATGGGAATATAAATAACCCACAATTCTTGAGCCTTATCAGACATCACCTGCTTTGATACCAATCAACATATCATTAAGAGCAGCTAATTTACTTGCAAACTGCTTAAAAACAGTTACCTGGAAACACAACAAGAAATAATGAAGCACCACCCTGCAACAGAAGTATTAGTTTTAACAAATTCATTAAATATTTTAGCAACCATTTTGCTGGAGCTAGAATAACTGATATTCAGAGGATTGGTACTAGAAATCTGTATTTCAAGGGAGTTATTAATTTATTATGACTTATAACGAAATTCGACCTATGGAACAAGGGTCAAACCCCTATTCCACACACCGATTTGAAAACAATTAAAAGATGAGCTTCTATATCTTGGTTCAAAGATATGTAGTTTTAAACAGTTTTACCAGAAGTCTAGCATATGAATGCCAACAAGAATAAACTCAAGCAAATATTTCTTCTAGATAAGAAAATACAATGTCAGAGGGATAAGTAGCAAAGTCAGTGAGTATCAGTTACCCATTGAGTTGAGACAGCGCGGTTATATATCCTTCGTATCTGCAAACCAAAACATCTTCTACTTGCCACTTTTGCAAAATTACAGCTTATACCACACTTTCCCAGTCTCTCACTAGTGTAAGCTATTATGTTCACCTTTTCTTTCTTTTTCTAATACGCTATTATGTTCAGTTTGTAACCAAAAAATCTTAAGTTTCAGTACCACAAAGAAAAAATCATTATCATGATCATAGTCTATCAGTTTCAGGATCCAAAATGAGGCATGCTAGTTTAGGTTATTTGAGCTTTGGCAAGAATGCAGTCTAAGAATATATGATAATTGATATAATTAACCATCGCATTTCACTATACTTAAGCAAAAATTGTCTACATTGACAATTAGATACGAAAATAACAATCAACAACAAATGGAGAAACAAATATGTAAAATGACTTCATGATTAAAACTATATCAACTACAACTATCAAAATTCATCATAGTTTTTGGTGTTCCCAACTTGAACAGGATCAGGTCCAAGTAAATATTACAAACAACATTGATCATAAGGCCTGTTGTTATACATATCTGGTTGGTACTAGAAATGTCCTACCAGAAATGGCCTACCAGAGATAGCCCACCAGGAATGGCCTACCAGAGATAGCCTATACAATATTGCCTAGCCAATATGGCCTAGTCAAAATGTCACACCCGAACAGTATGTCATACCCGAGCAATATGGCCTAGCCAACTCCTACTGCCTCAGCGATGTGCAGACCACCACGCATGCCTTTGATAATAAATCACCACGTGCATCCTGACATGTCACCAGGCCACTACCCTCGATCGCCACGTGATGAGCCATTGGTCCCAGGAAAACAGGCCCATGCCTTCCCCACGTGCCCAGCTCATACCCCACTGAGGATGACCCATGCCTTCCCCACTTGCCCATTAAACAATGGCAAGTGGCCCTCATCTCCTGCCTATATAAGGGAACAGACCCCTCTCCAGCAAAGGGCTCCAATTCTTCTCTCCATGCACATATCCGGAGACACCCAAGCTCTCCCTCTTCCTCTTGTATCCAGGCTCTCAAGCCTCTCTATGTATAATGTAATACTCATCCATAATAAATACCAAACTCTACAGTGGACATAGCCCTATTCATGGGTGAACCACTCTAAATCTGTGTAATGTGTGTGATTGACCATATACCCTCTAGGGCCGTGCTAAATCACCCGTTAACAAGGCCTATTTGTTGTTGAAGTGTTACAGCAGGAATAATAGAAATCTTGATGAAGTTCTCTAATATAATTCAATTTGACTAATCAAGGCTTTGCTAATATTTATTTTCCTTTTGTGAAAAGAAACGAACTTTTATCGAAGGAAGCAACTAGACAGAAGAAACAACAGCCGTGAACAAGAACTTCCCAGCCAGCTACAGGAAACAAAATATAAACAGAGAAGACTTCAACACAATTGAAGAAAGTAAGCCTCCTTTGGCCTTTTTACTTGGAAACGAATAATATGTTGGAGAAAATCAATACCAAAAGAGATTTTTCTCAACAATGCTTGTATGTTCATTGTTACTCAGGGTTCAACAAGAATATGGAAAAGAAAACCAAGGATGAAAGTCTGTACAACTCATCAATAGTTTTCTCTATCTAGTTGGTCATCTTGCTGCTTCTCCGCTTCAGCAGTCTCAGCTTCAGTGTCAGCTTTAGTCTCAGTTTCAGTCTCAGCTTCGGCAGTCTCAGCTTCAGCCTCAGCTTCAGGTAGCTTTGCAGCACTCTCTGGCTTTGGCATCTCAACACCAACATTCTTTGGCTTCGGCAAAAGTGCCCAAAGTTTAGAAGCAGAAGATGTCTTTGCAGTCTCAGCTTCAGTGTCAGCTTTAGTCTCAGTTTCAGTCTCAGCTTCGGCAGTCTCAGCTTCAGCCTCAGCTTCAGGTAGCTTTGCAGCACTCTTTGTCTTTGGCATCTCAACACCAACATTCTTTGGCTTCGGCAAAAGTGCCCAAAGTTTAGAAGCAGAAGATGTCTTTGGAGTCTCAGCTTCAGTGTCAGCTTTAGTCTCAGTTTCAGTCTCAGCTTCGGCAGTCTCAGCTTCAGCCTCAGCTTCAGGTAGCTTTGCAGCACTCTTTGTCTTTGGCATCTCAACACCAACATTCTTTGGCTTCGGCAAAAGTGCCCAAAGTTTAGAAGCAGAAGATGTCTTTGGAGTCTCAGCTTCAGTGTCAGCTTTAGTCTCAGTTTCAGTCTCAGCTTCGGCAGTCTCAGCTTCAGCCTCAGCTTCAGGTAGCTTTGCAGCACTCTTTGTCTTTGGCATCTCAACACCAACATTCTTTGGCTTCGGCAAAAGTGCCCAAAGTTTAGAAGCAGAAGATGTCTTTGGAGTCTCAGCTTCAGTGTCAGCTTTAGTCTCAGTTTCAGTCTCAGCTTCAGCCTCAGCTTCAGGTAGCTTTGCAGCACTCTTTGGCTTTGGCATCTCAACACCAACATTCTTTGGCTTCGGCAAAAGTGCCCAAAGTTTAGAAGCAGAAGATGTCTTTGCAGACTTAGGTACAAGAATATCGCCACGAGGTGGCTTCTCATTCCTAGCACCACAAGCTCCAAAGATAAACATGATTATCTCATGCCAACTGTTGACAAGATAAAGGGTCCCAGTCTTTGATTTCCAAAGGGACCCTATTCCTTCTCGCATTTGTGTGCTTTTTTGAATGACTGCCCACAACAGTGGCATAAAAGTCACCCCAAATTGATGGCCTACCGCCAAAAGGTGATCGCAAGGATTGATGACAATCCCTATTTCTGCTTCCAGAAGAGGGCCGAGGTCACCAACCGAGCTTCCAACAAATATCCTCAACAGTTTCTTCTTCTTAGTCTTCTTAGAAATCTCATTGAAAACGTCCAATTTTATTTCAAAATCTGCAAATTGAGATAAGACTTCCTGTACATTTTTATGTACAAATCCCACTGCAAAAGAAAGAAAACACAAGTCAAAACTACACTTTTAAAAACTGAAATAACAGATCAACGTACTTACCCCTTACAATAGGTATTTCCTTCATCAAATCTTTGGTGTAAGAATCACAGCAGGAGAAACTCAACCCACAGGCAATAAGGAGGAGCTCTCTTCTAGTATCAAACTCGTCCTTGATTACAGGAACTATGGGGAATTGATCAACAATGACTTGCCGGCTGAAAAAGGCTACTGCCAATTCCATGGAACTTCTATATCGCGATTCAACAAACTGAAGGCGGGCATCACTGGTCAAAGAGCGGCATAGATGATTGAGCACCCTCTCCGTACGGATATAATGTGCCTGGAATAAACACATATGATTTAAAAATAAGACATATTGTGCGCTTGCAAATTGTTTTCCTTGACAACAAATAAATAGAGTTTGCCTACCAAAAAAAAAAAATTGAACAAACCTGATAATTGAGCTGTTTTAAAAGTAAGGCATGATCAACAATACCTGATAATGCTTGGATGAATATTTTTCAACCCAGTGGTGAAATCTGGCATCTTTTTGTACAAAATTCTTCAACTTCTCAGCTAGGTAGTAACTGAGAGTGATGAAAGGGGTAGTCCCTGCAAATGCGAAAGCAGCATTCACATTCAAGGGGCCTATTTCCGTAATAAAAGAGCCATACTTCAAGGCTTCATAGGTCCTGGAGACTTGGGAGCCCCAGTCATTTTCTGAGGCCAGTGACTCTTCCACAATTTCAGTCTCCAATTCAGAAATTGAAATTGAGGTATTGAATACTGTCTCATGATCCACAATTTCATCCTCAAATGTATCGGCTGCTGTCTCATCATCTACACTATCATCCTCAAATTTAGCAATTGAGGTACTGGCTTCAGCTAATGTATACCTGACAAAAGGAACAAGATACAACATTGAAAAAGATACAACATTGAAAAAACCCAAAACCCCCTTGACCAAAAAAAAAAAAAAACCCTAAACCCCCCTTCAGACCAAAAAAAAAAAAAGGATGCTGTGGAGATGGCAAAGATGGCTCCTCCATTTGACTAATTCGATGGTAAATAATCTTGACCAATATGGGCTGCTCCTAGGCAATATAACCACCAACTCATTTCAAACAAAAGTTGGGCCTTTGGACCGGGACTATACAAAAGCCCAAAAGGATTTTGAAACTCACGCTTCTACAATTTTTTTTTATTTTAAATAAAGACGATTGTATTGATAATCAAGACAACAGGACAAGTAGGCAAGGAAAAACCAACACTCACGCTTCTACAATGCAATTCAAGATGTGATCTACTCCGGCCAAATGAACCTGAAAATCTTCAATTGATAGATTGTCTGACGCCAAAGCTATGGTGAATGGACTGTAGAGAGCTCCAAGAACCGTACTAGGGCAGCCATCTTGGTTCAACAATTTGTCATCCTTGCCTTCACCGTATCTTTTCCACAATTTTCGAGCATAAGAATTCATATCTTGCGAATTGGTGAGTGTTCTTTTAGTGATTGTTATTTCTGGTTTGGGGAGGGGAATTAGGGTTTCAGTGATTCTGGTTGAGGGAGAAAGAAAGAACTAAAGGATTGGGAAAACTTACTTATAGTCCTAATTGCTGAAGCTAGTGGTTTTGGTTTTCTCAGAAATTGAAAGCTCGCTGGATATGTTTTAGTAATTATGTTTGGAATTAAAATGTTGGAGCAACGGGGCAAGCCAAAGAAATTGCAAGCACAGGCCCAGCAATATAGTTAAGCATTTAAAGAAACATCCCCTTTTTCAATGTGCAATCTGCAGGACTCTGCAGAGAAACATTCCCTTTCTCCACCCTCCAGAGTCCAGTCCTCTAATTTAGCCTAGGCATATTGAATATTGAAAGGTTTGGGTTTGGTTTTCTCTCATCTTTTCTGATCTTGTTTACTATTTGTGATAGGCGGCGTATTTGTTATATGGATATGAAGAGTATCTGCTCATATTTCAAGAAGCTGCTATGCACTATGTTAGCGCATGTACCTGGTCGGCACCAAGGGGCCTCACCTGCCCAGCACAGCTGAGGAACCTGGTCATCACCAGCTGACCTGGCCTAGCAGAGCTGATATTAGTTGCACCTGATCAGCAACAGATGTTCGGCTCGGTCAACGTGATGAACTTGAAAGTTCCCAGTCAAGAACTTGTTCTCAACTAAGAACTTGGGGGCTTGTTGTTATACATATTTGGTTGGTACTAGAAATGTCCTACCAGAAATGGCCTACCAGAGATAGCCTACCATGAATGGCCTACCATAAATGGTCTACCAGAGATAGCCTAGGCAATTTGGCCTAGCTGAAATGTCCTACCCGAAACATCCCACCCGTTTCAATATGGCCTCAGCCAACATGGCCTAGCTGAAATGTCCTACCCGAAACATCCCACCCGTTTCAATATGGCCTAAGCCAACATGGCTTAGTCAAAATGTCTTACCCGAACAATATGTCATACCCGAGCAATATGTGCTAGCCAACTCCTACTACCTCAGCCATGTGCAGACCACCACGCATGCCTTTGATAATAAATCACCACGTGCATCCTGACATGTCACCAGGCCACTACCCTCGATCGCCACGTGATGAGCCATTGGTCCCAGGGAAACAGGCCCATGCCTTCCCCACGTGCCCAGCTCATACCTCACTGAGGATGACCCACGCCTTTGCCACTTGCCCATTAAACAATGGCAAGTGGCCCTCATCTCTTGCCTATATAAGGGAACAGACCCCTCTCCAGCAAAGGGCTCCAATTCTCCTCTCCATGCGCATATCCGGAGACACCCAAGCTCTCCCTCTTCCTCTTGTATTCAGGCTCTCAAGCCTCTCTATGTAAAATGTAATACTCATCCATAATAAATACCAAACTCTACAGTGGACGTAGCCCTATTCATGGGTGAACCACTCTAAATCTGTGTAATGTGTGTGATTTACCATATACCCTCTAGGACCCGTGCTAAATCACCCGTTAACAGTTGTCGCCGTCTGTGGGAAACGACACGAAAGGTTTATGTCGTTCTCATCCTTCTCCACCTCGGAATCCATCTCCACCGAAAACCATATTCATGGTCCAGCTACTTCTAGCCGACTGTGACGAGCAGAGCGGGTTGCTGCTCAGCTGCAAAATCTGCTCAAGACACCTAGCTCCCTCCACCTATGAAATTCAAGGGTAGCAAGCGAGACAAGAAATGAAGAAACAGCTCAACTTGGTCCCAAAGCATCCCACTAAAATTCTTGGCTACTAGACCTAAGGACCGAACTGTGTACAAGGTCAGACCCGATATGTCCGACCCGGCTTCTGGCTACAAACTCCGAACTCTTAGTTGAACCACACTTGCTCTGGTCTAACCACAATTTTTAATGGTGACGTTTGGGAGGAAATGTCATTGATTTTGGTGTCTATAGTCAAGGGCCATTATGCAGCCACTATTTCCTTGTCGGTTGTCCAAATTGGGGTTTCTTAACTATGTGCGCAAATTTTCTTGAGTTTGATCAAACAAAAAAACAATCCTACAAAATAAATTTAGGGAGTTTCACTATTATGCCCAATATATGGGCTCAAGTTATAAAAAAAAAAAAAAAAAATTACATGAAATTGACTTTAAAAACACATTCAAAGCTCATTTACAACATAACAAAGAGGCTTCGAACTTCCCATAAATTACAAAACTGACATCAATTTCTTAAAACAAGTCCAACCCCAAAACCTTATTAAAAACAAAAAAAACCCAAAACAATCAACATGGCATCAAAGTAATTTAATAATCAAAATACAATTCAATAGGGTCAGCTGTCCTTTTTTGGGTTTATTTATAGAAATTAAATGGTTTGTTTCTAAAAATTAAATGGTGTATGGTTTATCTATATCACTAGTGTTAAAAATGAGTATATAAACAAAATACCTCATAAATTTATCACACTACTAGCAAAAGAGGCAAAACCCACGGTTCACCTATGTACATTAGTTAGGGAGTATCATTTGGCCCGCGAGCCAAAGTGGGTAGCTCGAAGTTCAATGGGCCAAAGCTCGGCCCGACCTGATGGTTAGCACTGCTCAACCCAGCCCATTTTAGGGTTGGGTGGGGTTTGGGCTTAGGATTTGAAACCTCCGATGCAACCCAAGTAGGCCCACCCATTTACCATATTTTGTTTTTGCTTTTGCCTTATATTGCCATATTTCCATTCCAAATGGGGTACTTCCATATTTACATTATAAACTTAAGTAAATAGAGTAATATAAAAATAAATAAAGTAAAAAAGACAAGTCATTTACTTAAATGGTTGGGATGAAAATAAGGCAAAAAAAAAAAAAAAAAACACAGGCAATGGGCGGCCCGTGGGTGCCCCGGCCCGAAAAGCCCACTTAGGTCTGGCCCAGTGAATGGACTCGGGCCAATCCTTTTCAAACCTTGATCTGCCCCCAAAAAAAAAAGTAAAGGCCAGATAAGGCCTGGCCCGATGAAGAGCCCTAACATTAGTGGTCTAGTGGCCATGGTTTACTGTATATATGTGACAATTAACAAACCCATAAGCCGTGGTGTATTTGTGGTTAATTGTTAATGAATCCATGTATATGAGTGCGGTACAATCTCCTTAGTGACAACTTAGTTTAATTTTACTTCACTATTTTGAACTTAGCATGTGATGCATGTGGCTGCTTGAGTGATGATGTGGCAGCTCAAATGATAATATGTCGGCTTGGGTGCTGACATGGCAATTGTTGAGGGTTAAACTTCAAAAGGACCCAGATTGTACTTGATCGCAAAAGAGGCTCGAAATTTTTTCACAAGCTTGATGAAGGTCGTTGAGTCTTTGAATCTCTTGATGGTTACTCTGGCAAGAAATAAGTCCCTTCATTGAATTAGAGATTGTATTTAGATGACAACTTAAAGAAGGGACTATAACCCAAATTGTTAGACAAAATGAACTTTCTCAACCAGACCTAGTAGAGGAATTAACCATACATCATGGTAGCCCAAATACAGCCTACAAATACACTCAACCAAATACAAAATAAAAAGTTCAATACAAAAAAGTTAAAAAGCCCAATTCAAATAAAATAGACTCATACCTAGAAATACATATAACAAAAAGCCCAAATCACAGAAACACTTTAATTATTACAAACTGGGTTGAGGCTACCTTTGATGATGATTTGTTATAAGAGTTCATAGAACTCGTACTGTCTCCGTGATTTAGTTTTTGTGTTTTTAGGGGTTAATCCCCTCCATTTCACCCCCAAAAAAAATATTATATCACATAAACACTATAATCAAACCCTAACTCTATATCACAGATATAGATTATGCCACTTGACCAGAGCAGTGAGGGAGGGGCTGGAGCACATGTGTTGTCATTGTCAAGCCATCATTCAAAGGGTAATGTCAACTTTTGATCCACCCAACTAACAACTGTATATCAGAGATCCATATATAAACTAGGAACGTAGATGGAAGCCTGCCGTAACCAATATCCTTGATGTACCCTAATTTTCACTCATTTAATGATTTTAAGTAATTGACTAGTCTAATATTTTGTTTTAACCAAATTCAATTATTTGGGAATTTTGTAAATCATATTTGATTTCATTAATTTAATTTTTTAAAAAATTTAATACAAGTGATTGGGGGAGAGGGGTTTACACAAATATTCATTTGCTGCTTAGTCATATAGACTCTTTGGGTTTTCTGTGTAGTTTTTACCTCTCCTTTTGTGAGAGTTTTTCATCTCTCTTGAGAGTTTTATTTGTATTTAAGGCTTGGTTTTTTCAAGCTTTATCTATTTTTGGTTTTTCTTAGTTTGCACTTTTAGTTGGGATGCTTATGCTAGAATTTCTTCAATCCTACGTGATCGTTAGTAGAAGAGTCCTAGATTATCTTAATCTTGATATAGCTTGTGTTTTTTTAGGTGACTTATGAATGCAATTCCAAAATTTCTCCAAAAAAAAGAAGGTTGCAATTTATTTTGTTTGAGTAAAATAGCGGTGCGAAACTAACAAGTTCTTATTTTAGTGATAATTTTCTTCTTAATATTGGAAGGAGAGTCCGAGTTCCAATCCGCATTCCATAACTTTAAAAAATAATAATAATGGCGCGTACCACAATATCAACCTAAGGCAAGGCTTGCATTAGAAAAGAATTGTAATAATATATACCAAATTGCCTAATGAAATAGAACAAATATAGTTAAGATGTTTTCCTAAATAAATAAATAAATAATTTTGTTTGTGCTGGGGCTCTTGGCCCTCGCCTTGTTCATCAAAAAAATAAATTATCTACAGACTACACCCTAAATATAAAAAATCAAACCACTGCCAATCCAAACAACTTTCCCGCGTGCTTCTCCACCTCGTTATAATTAGCGAAACACTTTTTCGTAATCTGCTGAAACGTATGCAACGTCAGCAAGCTATCTGAACCGGCCTGGTGGCACTTCCCGACCGCCCGATTCACCTCCAAACGTTTCGCAACTTGCTCCAACCCTCCGTACAAGCCATCACAAAAGCGGATCATGTGCTTCACGTCGTAAACTCTATTTCCTAAAAAGACCCTCACAATTTTCAAAAACTTCTCCAAGTCTTTCAAGCCACTTGGCAATTGCTGGCCGGTCAAAATCTTGACCAGGTACCCGAAGTCGTACGCGCTATGGAACGTGACCCAGCTCACCGACTCGTTCAGGACGAGCCCCGATGACATCAGCAGCGCAGCGAACTGGGCCGAATCGATCCCCTCGGACCGGTTGCGGTCGAAGTCGATGCCCTGGCGGCGGAGGAGGGCGATGGAGTCGGGAGCGTGGGGGTCACGAGCGACGTCGAAGTCGCTGAAGTTGAACTCCCAGATGAAGCTCGTGGAGGAGGAGCCGAGGTCGGGGAGGTTGCCGTCAGCGTCGGACAAGGTGAGGCCCACCTGGATGAGGCTGAGGGCGTCGACGTTGGATTTGAGAGTCTTGTAGTGATCGGAAGGCTGTAAATCGTGGCTGTACGGCGGCCGGAATATCAGGCCCGGAAACTCCGTGTCCATGGAGATGTAAGTGTAGTCGTCGATCACGGAGCGTATCAATTCGAATTCGGATTCTAAATTATGAGCCCACACCTGCCGGATCTTGATGGGCTTCGGACTTGAGCTCGAACTTTGATCCTCGTTGACGTACATGTTTTAGTGAGAAATTAATTACGTCTTTACCAAATACTAAAGATGGGACGAAGACTGAGTCTGAATCGACGGAGAAAAAGCCTTGCGGGTATTGGATGAGTGAAGAGTGGCGTGGGGGTGTGTGGTTTATATATGGAGATAGGAGGAGGGTGAAAAGGGATGTTGCCTGGAAAAAGAGGGAAGTCAAATTACTTCTGCGTGTAGGAGAAGAGAGACAGAGGGGGTTTTCTATTCTGAGTGTTGGATTAACGGAACAGAATTGCTCATATTGGCTGTTGCCTTTCCCTTTTAATTTTATTTTTTCTTGTTTTTGTTTGTTTCTTTTTTTTTCTCTCTCTCTCTCTGTCGCTTTCTTTCCAATTTCCAATTCTTATATTTTCTTTCCTGGTTTGGTTTGTTTATTGAAAGTGGGTTATAAGTTGTAAACAGGTGGGGTCAACTGGGATGCTGATTGGATTGGGAATGGAAAACAATCTTACTTGTAATGGATAGCACTATTTTACCATTTGCGATTAATAACATAATGACATATCGAAAAGTTGTTTCAAATCTTATCGTGTTAATTGCCAAAAATAATAGGAAGAGTTATCCTCGTTGTATGAAAATTTCTCACATAAATAGGAGTATTATTGGTTAGGTGATGTTGGCGTTCGGGTGGGAGCAAAGAAAAATACTGCCCACCACGTGGATCTCCTTTTATTTATTTATTTTACTGTGTTTTAAATTTTTTGTTTTTGGGATAGAGACTTGGATTTAATATTTTGTCCTTATTTATATCACTCAATTCAATCCCCATGTAATATGTGAATGTGGTCAAAGTCAAGATGGGTTGCACCAAAAAAGTGTCAGTACTTTCTAGTCTCCAATTTCAAGTTTAAAGTCTTTAGGGAGACTTTGGACAACATGATTTGGGCTATCTTGAACATGCTTGGAAGAAACAGGTTCTCCTACATATGGACTAGAGCCTCAAGTAAAGGGTTTCTGACATAAAGTTCTGATTATTTTTTCGGTTACAATAAAGTTCTAATTTTTCAATTGGTCTAAAGATGGGGTAAGGTGGGACAGTCCAGGCAAGAGCGGAATCAAAATTTTTTGACCGGTGGGTTAGTTAAATTTTTTAGATTAAATTCTAATGATTTTTTAAAAATAAAAAATAAACATGCAATTTCTAGTTTTTATAGTTTTTCTAGAATAAAAAAATATATATATTAAATTATACCAAAAAATAAATACTTATTAAATGCAACCTAAAAATACATATTATCAAAATGAATATATGTTCAGCAACATAATTGAATATCTATTCAAATTGTGCCCTGTGAGATAATTGAAATATTTTGGGATCTCGAGCCTCTGCACTTAGAGAGTACGCATTTACCTACATTTCATAAAATCTCAAACATTCAAATCATCTAACAACTTAAAGCAAGCCAAATATGCTAAATATGTTTTTGCCTTTATTAACGATAACGGCATTCGTACTCCTTGTTTTCTCCTCATAACCAACTTCATCGTTACTCTCCATCTTTTCCCTTTCTTTTTCTGATGAATAATAAAAAATTCCCAACCCGATCCTAAGAAACACCAGCCCATTTCAAATTACCAAGCCCGCTTTTCAACCGACTCTGTAATTTACACAAATAGAAGGCCACTTCCATAATACCAATTTTATAATAATCCTCCTTATCTCAAATTGGAAGATCTGTTATGGGATAGGGGTGAGGGAATCTACCATCATACAAGAAAAAAAAAAGTGAAATTAAAAATAAATAAATAAATTCGTTTTTATAATGAAATAAAATTGGGATATGGAGGAGGATGGAAATATTGGGCGATTGCCATGGAAGCTGATGACAAGCAGTCATGAGGAGGATGAAGGGGAATAGGAATTAGATGGCTCGAAAGGAGGAAATCTGGCAAGTGTTGGAAGATGGATGCATAGTCCTTAATGGAGTTATAGTCATGATGAGGATTATGGATACCGGGGTTGAGAGACAGAGGGACTGTTACCGTCAATTTTTAAAGAAAATTATAAATCTATACTCTAGCTGATGTGGCTTGCTTTAAGTCATTAGATGATTTGAATGATTGAGATTTTATAAAATGCAGATAAATACGTATCCTTATAGTTTGTATATGTTCGAATGTTAGAATGTCTAACAATACTTTCTATAGAAGTAGTCCTAAATTATCAAATTCCCATCATAAATTGTTATACCAAAAAAGAATTGTTTATCTTATTAATTAAATTGCCCCAATTAAGAAAGCAATTAAATTTAATATACAAATTAATTTATAAATTTTTTGCATCTTTAAATAATCAAAACACTTCCAACCCATACAACACTCCAGCGTGTTGCTCAGGCTCGCCATGCACAAAATACACATCCCTCATCTTCTGAAACGCATGCCATGTCAGCAAGCTATCCGAACCAGCCTGGTGGCACTTTCCGACAGCCCGGTCCACCTCTAAGGTTCTAGCAACCCGGTCCAACCCGCCGTACAAGCTCTTACAGAAGCGCATCATGTGCTTAACGTCATAAATGTTGTTAATTTATATTAACTCGCAAGTGTACGTGCCAATCTGTAGTATAGCAAGACAAGTACGAGGTCGTACCCACAAGGACTGAGAAGTTAAAATTAGTTATGTACTTAGATTACCGAATTCAAGAAGTTAGGAAGTTAAGTCTAAAACAGAATTTGAACTGAGATTAGTTTGAGACAGAAACAAAATGAAATTGGAAATTGAAGTGAGAGTGCTTGTGCTTGTGAAAAGAACTGAACAAACTGAAATTGCAAAGGAAAGCAAGTAAACAAATGTAACAAAGAGTGGTTTTGAAGGTTTAAAACACAAGTTTGGAGACTAGGGCATTCGATTCACCATAACAATTCAATTCTGGGTTATAAGGATTTAAGTGACAAGTCTAATTCAGATTCAAAGATTGATTCTAGCTAATGTATGGTTAAGCCATGGTGTCTGGTCCTAACCTTGTATTCCTAATTCCCTAATTTGATCATTTGTTGTCTGACCTAAAATTAAGCATTAGGAATCCATTAAGCATAGAAGAACATTTTAAACAACCAAGTATGTATCTAATCCAGATTGTCGAATTCTCATACACACTCTTCCTATTCATAGTTCAATTTGAATTAAAGCATGGTGTCTACTCTTAATTCAAACCAAGATATACAAATCTGAATGGTAGCTAGGCATTCCGATCAGCATATAGGCAGGTAGGCAAAATGAATAAGAACATGAATCATGAATCAAACTTGAAACTTGAAATTTATAAACCCAGAATATTCATGTTAGGTTACATCGAAGCCCTAGTTATGGATTTAGCTACTCATAATGGAAAAGAAACTTGAACAGAAATGGGAAAACACAATGAATGCAACAGGAGTAGAAAAACCCTTTTCTGAAGTTCTTGTGGTGTCCAATGCTTCTTCAAGAGCTTCTCCATGTCTAATGCTTCTCCAAGATCTTCCCCACTTCTAGAAGGATGTACGAAGGATATGGAGGTGATTTGGGATGAGTTTGAGTGAGTGGTGATGGCTGAGAAAGATGAAATTCGTAGGGAAATGGAAGAGAGGTTTGCTGGAGTTGTTTTGGTGATTTGAGGCTATTTAGAGCTTTCGGTTGATTGCTGGAATGTTTGGGATTATGAGAGTGTTTGAGGATGATTTCTGAATGTGTTTAGGGAAAATGATGGAAGTGTTTGAGGGAGGATGAAGTGAAGGATAGCTGAATTGTGGGGTTGTGAATCCCAGGCTTGCACCCAGAGTGTATAGGAGTGTTTGAGGATGGATGGAGAGGGTTTTGTGGGGTTGTGAATCCCAGGCTTGCACACTCTGAATGAGGAATGGAATTGGTATTTATAGGGAGAGGGAAGTGAGAAATCAGAATTGAATATAGCTAATGCATACAACACTTGTATTAGAAAATTAGAATTGGTTGTTGCACTTCACCAACAAATCCCACCAGCAGCCATAGCTCATATTCATGTCAGCATGACCAAGCTTCCAACCAGAAATAATAGCTCATGCCTAGCTCATCATGACCAAGCAACAATTAGGTCATCCTCCTGTCAGCATAATGTGTATAATAATAAATAATAATAATGGATAAGAATTGGTCCAGGTTGGCTTCTTCTTCTTCTCTATCATTCTGTCCCTTCCCTTCCTTCCCAATTCAATGAATCATTGGATTGGGTGAGTGAATCTTTTCTATATACAGTATTCTTCTTCTTTTCTTTGGAATTGAACTATTCTTTTTCTTGGTACTATTTTCAATCAATTGTCCTTCTCTGCTTAAAACCATGAATTTCTCTGGTTCTGTGTTTCTACTAACTTATATTGGCGATATTGAAAGAGCGTTGGAATAAAATGTGCATAGGTAAATTTGAGAGTTAAAATCTAAAATTAAAGTAAGAAACGTGCGTGGTCAGCCTTTTCACTAGCATAATCTCATTACATCTCGAAGAGAGATGTTAACACGTAACACGTTATTTATACTCATGTAAAAAGAGTGAGGATGCACTATGGACACCAAAACTTTATGTATCAAGAAGAAAAATTCATGATCAAATTTTATTGATACAAAAAAGGAAGATACTGAACAAGACTGGTTTCTTCCTTTTGAAAACTTCTTTGTTTGACCAAATAGACTTACGAGTCCTACAAAGAAACTCGCATTCTTCTGGTAGACTCTTCCAAATTCTAAGATTATTGTGTGTTTCCAACAAGACTGTCTACAGTAGGCAGAAAAAGATAAATAAAAAATAAATAAATGCATGAAATAAAAATAGGCCAACTAACTCTTTCTTCTTAGTCAACAATATCAGCCAACTTGAAAAGATTGCTTTCAAGGTTAACAACTTCTCTTTGTTATTTGATTTTGGATTAGTGGTGAACTAATCCTAAACTATACGTTGACGAATACCACGCATGGAAATAATGCATTATTTTAGTGTAATGGAACACCCACACACAGAAATGTATTAAAAATAGTTGGTTGGATTTAGTATTTAAATGATGTAATTAGAGGTCGACGGCAAGCCCTATGGGAATAAAAGCACGTCAAGGAAAGACTTTGGAATCTCTATATCAACTTCCAGCCGGCTTCTTGCTTCACCAGAACGTGAGTTTTACCTAAAAAGAAAAAAGAAACGTGGGCTTGAACCAACATGCCCAGCCTTGAGAATAAAAGTAATATAAAGTGATAACACGTTGATTTTTTTAAAATCAGCTTTTATTCTTCTTTTGTACTCGTGCTGTTTTTACACAGAGTCGAAGAAGTTTGAGAAAAGCTGGAGCGATCGGTCGCAAGGTATCCAAAAGGTATCCGCGACTGGTCGCCCAGAGTTGCTGTTTCGGATTTCCTCGAGTTTCTAACTCTATTTTCAATGGCTATCACTTTCCACCGAATTGCAAGGACCCTAGGGGTCACCTATGAGTCAAATAGGGGTTGGCAATCAGTTGGGAAGTTTGAGGGAGCATTGAAGGATGTTTGTTGACTTGCTTCAAGGAGTACCTACCCTATGACTCTATATATGGTGGCTGAACATGCAGCTACAAATGACTAGCCTTTGGTCTGCCTAAGTTGTGGTCCATGTCTGGAAACCAAGGGCAGAATGTGAGAGGAAAGAAGGAGTCTTTTCTCAAGTCCAAAGGTTTGTGTATTAAAGGGAAGAGGAAGCAAGACAACAAGAAGTGTGGTTAATCTCAAGGTGGTCAAGTAGCTGGGAGCTATTGTGTTCAAAGGAGGTTAACTCACCAAGGGAGAAAGAGAGAGAAGGCAATCAGTTCAAGTTAGAGCTGAGTTGTAGTCTTGTAAGTCTAGACACCAAAGGGGGAAACACAAAGGGTTGTAAGAGTGTTCACAAGTGCATCAAAGTGTTGAGCAAAGGGGTGAGAGAGAAAAGAGAGCTTGGGAGAGAATAGAGTTCTAAGGGGTACCTACCCTATGGCTCTAGATAGGGTGGCTAAACATGCAGCTACAAATGACTAGCCTTTGGTCTGCCCAAGTTGTGGTCCATGTCTGGAAACCAAGGGGAGAACGTGGGAGAAAAGGATGGAGCCTTCTCCTTGGTCTAAAGGCTTGTGTATTAAAGGGAAGAGGAAGCAAGACACAATGGAGGTGGTTAATCTCAAGGTGGTCAAGTAGTTGGAAGCTATTGTGTCCAAAGGAGGTTTAACTCACCAAGGGAGGAAGAGAGAAAGGGCAATCAGTTCAAGTTGGAATTGAGTTGTGGTCTTGAAAGTCTAGACACCAAAGGGGGAAACACCAAGGGTTGTGAGAGTGTTCACAAGTGCATCAAAGTGTTGAGCAAGGAGTGAGAGAGAAAAGAGAGCTTGGGAGAGAATAGAGTTCTAAGGGGGTTTTCTTTGTAAACCAAAGTTGTAACTTATTCTTTCATTAGTGAATTTCTCAAGGGGATCACCAAGAGGATGTAGGCAATTGCTGAACCTCTATAAATTCTTGTGTCACTTTGTGCTTGGTTGGTTTCTCAAGTGTGTGTGTGTGTGTGATTCATCCATTGCTGTGTTTGTCACAAACTCCATTAACAACAAGATCATTAGGGGGAGAGTGAAAGTGCAAGTGCCATTTTCACAACAGAACGCATACGGAAATTTGCAAAACATTGTCAAGTTTTAGATTTTCCAGGCGAGTAAACCCCAGCCATGGCTTCCTTCAAGGACGCAGACCCAACCCTAGGGTTCTTAACCCGAAAGGATGCCGACGTCATGCTACCACGACCCACTAGGATTAAGAACAAAACCCCGGCCCCTGTTCAAAGTACCGCAGAGCAAATCCTCCGTGAGGCACGTGAGTGCCAGGAGGCTGAAATCCGACCTCCCAAGCAGAAGATCACTGATCCCACCGAGCTCGCAGATTACCGCCTCCGAAAGCGCAAGGAATTCGAAGACCAAATCCGGCGCGTGAGGGGGAATGTCAGAGACTGGATCAAGTATGCGCAGTGGGAGGAGTCCCATAAGGACTTCGAACATGCTCACTCTGTTTGGGAGCTGATCGGTTCATAATTGTATATCATTTTGTACCCTTCTAGCTTATGATTTGGTTATGTTTTTGAGTTAAACTTGTGCTTTTAATCCTTTTTGTGTTTATCTTTCAGTTCATTGAGCTTTAGGTAATAATGATGTCTTTGGATAGTAAATGATGCAATCCATGCATGTTAGGGCCTAATTTGGATGAATGGATGAAGAGCTTAAAGACAAACTCAATTTTGGCTACAGTCCCCTGCCAGCCCAGTTTCGTAGGTCATATTGCAAGCTTTGTTTCAGCAATCTACATAGCTCGGATGAGTCCACATTCTTCATGAAAGTTGTTCCAATGGGTGTATACTATAACATATCCGAAATTCAGCCCCATTGGATAATTGTGGAGTCTGTTACCTAGCAAACACAGAGCCATGCTCAGGATGGATTTTATCAGCGCGCAAAATGAGTTAGCAATTTGTTTTGGCCTTAACTTCCTCCTCCGACCTTGGATTGGCCCAAATGATATATGGCTGGAAAGAAGACATTCTGAACTTCAAGTTTGAGTGCTTAAAGTCTTAATTTGCTTAAGGGAAGCCCAATTCGTAAGCCCTTGAAGTTGCTGATCATGCTGACCTCAGGATGAGCTATTATTTCTGGTTGGAAGCTTGGTCATGGTGACATGAAGATGAGCTAGGGCTGCTGGTGGGATTTATTAGTGAAGTGCATCAACCAATTCAGATTTTATAATGCAAGTGTTGTATGCATTAGTGAAGTGCATCAACCATTTCAGATTTTATAAAACAAGTGTTGTATGCATTAGCCATACTTAATTCAGATTTTCAGCTTCCTTAGGCCTATATATAGTGAGGTTTCCCAAGCTTGTAAACACACCCCAAGGGGGGGGAGCTCTCAAACACTTCTCTAGAGCTCCCTTCCCTTCTCTTCCTCAAATTCTCTTAGTTTCATTTTCTAGTTTTCAATTATAGTAATGAAATATTTGTGCTGAAATTCTCCTTAAGTTTTTCTTAGTTCCACTTTACTTTTCATTATGTAAATTCTTTTCTTTAGTTTCAAGTTTGATTAGTTTCCAAGTTTCAATTATGGTTTTTGTTCTTATTCATTATGCTTATAAATTAATATGCTAGTTTGAATGATTGATCACCATTTAGGCTTGCATGTTAGCTATCTTGGTTTGAATTAAGAGTAGACACCATGCTTTAATTCGAATTGAACTATGAATAGGAAGAGTATGTATGAACATTCGACAACAGGGATTAGATACATGCTTGGTTGTTTAAATTGTTCTTCTATGCTTAATGGGTTCCTAATGCTTAATTTTAGGTTAGACAACAAATGATCAAATTAGGGAATTAGGAACACAAGGTTATGACCAAACACCATGGCTTAATCATACTTTAGCTAGAATCAATCCATTAATCTAATTGAACTTGGGAACTTATCTGCTTGAGTTAGTTATTTCTTTCTTCCTTGTTTTATTTATTTCCTTTCTTTTTCATTTCTGTTTTGTATAGGAAAAATGAATTGGATCATTCAATCACCAATCCTCGTGGGATCGACCTCGCACTTACATATGCTATACTACCAAACGGCTCGTGCACTTGCGAGTATCACAAGTTGAGAATGCAACTGAATCCATTTTGGTGCAGCTGTATCTACGCAACAAGTTTTTGGCGCCGTTGCCGGGGATCGGTAACATTGTTTGATTCTATTTGGCTTTCCTACTTTATTTTTTTTCTTAACTGGACAATTTCTTGTTATAAAGTTAATGACGTTAATGGACAAGTTGTGTTTGTAGTCCAACAGAAAAGGACAATTGCTCAACAAGCAAGAGAACTGGGTTTAAGTCCCAGCTTACACAACCCATTGGTGCTTGTTGATTTGAAACATGGAATTGGATGTGTGTTGATTTTCCTTTTCATTTTAGTTTTTATTTCCTCATCCTTTTAATTCTATTTCAAGTTTTCTATGTTTGTTTTAGCAATTTATTATAGCTCAATAATAAATGGAGAGAGATGGCAACCTCAATCATAAGAATGGGAAGTGTGGAGCAGTGGGAGAAGTCGCGACCTCCAAGTGCATCCATGCTCGACCTAATCGCTTCAAGGGGGAGCATTTCAATCCTTTCTCTTCTTTGAATTCTGTTTATTTCCATAGTTGTTTTTGCCTTTTGGGCCGCTTTGAGTTCTTTGTTTTTCTATGCTGAATCCAACCATATAAAGAACGTAAAATTTGGACTTACGGTTGGAAAGTTATAGCCTAAAAACTGAACATAGGTCGAAGCTGAAAAACATAGAAACGAATCTGTCCAAATGGTGATAAACGGGTGATAGAAAGTGCTGTTTGTTTTTTTTTTCTTTGGTTTCTTGGTTTGTTTCTTTTAGTACAACAATTTATGTTGTTTGTTTGAATTTGTTTACAGTACTTAGTTCATTTTTGTTTATGGTTTGTTGTTTCATGTTATCTTAATTTGTTTTTGTTTCTTTTTCTTACGAGAATTTATTTTTAAAAAAAATTTAAAAAAAAAATAATAATTATTTTTCATATGAGCTAACTTTTGGTAACTCCAGTAAGCACTTCCGTCAATACAGTGTCTAGGAGTTCTTTAGGCGACACCTTCGGTGTCTAAGAAGTTTGGGTTTTAAGCGGGACCATTGTGACCCCTCCAACCTTCCCGGATCCCCTGGCTGTGTTTTCTGAGGCCCTTAACTGGTCATCCGTGAGTTGCTTGTATATTGTGTGTTTTTAAATTAAGTTTTTTTTATTTTCTTTGTTTTCTTTTCTGTTGAGTCTTTGTTTTTGTTTTGTTTCTGTTTTTGTGTTGTTATGTTAGTTTATTTATTTATTTACGTGGTATGGTTAGTTTATTTCTGAGTGTTAAAACACATTTTTATTTCAAACATTGCATAAAAAAAAAAACTAAAAAAAAACAAAACAAAACAAAAATAAAAACAAAAAAACATCATCATCATCATCTTCATCATCATCTTCTTCATCTTCTTCATCTCCATCATCATCATGGCTTGCCTTTATTTTCTCGCACTTGTAGAATCTGCAGCAGCTCCACATGGTCCTCATTTTTTCTCTGCAGTGCTTCCACGTGCTGATTGGCACAGTAGAGCCGCTTCTGCAAGTCCGCCACCATAGCCTTCAAGGAAGCTATTTCCTCGCTCATCGCGGCACACTCCCTTGTCCTCGCCAGTAATCGCATGCCCAAATTGGTAGCGGAGACCGCGTGGAGCACAGTTAAATTGTGGGACTCCTCTACCGCTGCCTTATCAGACCTCCGTGCCACATGCAGATGATCTGTCGGAGTGAGCTTGCTGCTAATCATGCCTCCTAGCAACATTGCTCTGTTCGACAGTGCCTCAGAAAAGTTCGGTATTGCCTCAGCAAAGTTTGAGGCCGTGCCGTGATGATATGAAGAGTTTGGAAAGACAGTGTTTGGAGGAGCCCTTGTCTGGGCATTCGGTGGTGCAAGTGAGAGCTCAAGGTTGAGTTCATCAAGGTGAGTGCATGAGGATGCCATTTTTTTTTTCTGTTTCTGGATTTTTTGATGTTTTTCCTTGAGTTGCAGGAAGAAATGCTGGGTATCATCCGCTTGCAGAGGTGTGGTTTAAATAGACATATGCTGATGAGAGAGAGCCAACACCATTTCGGATTTCCCGGGTATGCTCGACCTAATCGCTTCAAGGGGGAGCACCTTTACTTTACTTTTCTTTTTTTTCCTCCGTGTTTTCTGGTGTTTAATGTTTTTGCCCGTTACTTTCATTTTCTAGTGCTTTGTGTTTTTGCCTTTCCCTTTCGGCTATCATCTTTGTCTTATTTTAGTTAGGGAAATGTGTTTTCTTTTCCGTTTGTCGTCTTTGTTTTATTTTAGTTGGGAAGTGTGTTTTCTTTTTCTTTTTCTTTTTCTTTCTGCAACCTTACTCTTTTATTTCCGAAACAAAATAACGAAAATACAAAAACAACAAAATAAAATAAAAACAACAATAATGCAGTAGGAAATCATTTCTTCTCGGTGCTTGGTGTCTCGACCATTGGAGCTTTGAGTTTGGCCCTCTGGCTGTCCTCTTCCGGGGCTTCACGCACAGCTTCTTGGGGCTCATCACTTGAGCTCCCAAAGATCGCAATCTTAGCTTGAGCGTAACTACTCTCGCGATCTGCTTGTTTGCGTTTACCCGGTCGGTCTAGGTCCTCTAGCTGTTTTCGCATGTCGCGAGAGTACAACTCTACCATCTTTGATAGGTTTCTATTCTCGTCCCGCAATACTTCTAGCTGGTGTCGATTCACCTCCACTATCCTTGACCTCTCCCTTTTCAAGCTTTTTATAGCAGTCTGACACTCCTCAACCATACTTCGCTCTGCCGCCAACTGACCTTTCAGCACCTCTACCTCATGGGACTTCGCAAGTAGGCGATGACCCAAACTTGCGACTGTTGCCGTACTCTGCACGCTCAGTGCCAGGGCATCGCTCACGACCCGGTTGTCATCCCTTGTCCCCAGAACACGTATATCTTTAGGAGTCACCAGATTTCTGCCCACTCCAATGGCAACATCGTTGTCCAGGAGTATTGAGTCAGTTACTGTCACAGGCCCCCGTGCGGAAGCAAAGTAGGGCATCCATACTGGTGCCGCTGCTTGGCCTCGTGTCTGAGTCGGTGGAGCTAGGTTGAGATCCAACGAAAATGGGTAGTTTGAGGCCATTTGATTTCTCACTCTCTTTTCTTCTTTCTTTCTTTTCTCTTTTGTGTGTTTCTGAGTTTGCGTTTTTTTCACCCTTTCTTATAGACTTAGTCTTTGACAAACCCTAGCCATTACAGCATCTGAGCATTTTCTGAATCTCCAGCATTCCTTGAGTCCCACAACCTTCTCGCCTTCCAACCATACCCAACTCATTTATCACGACGTGTCTTTTCTGAACGAACGCGTTCAGTAAAGTCTTCGCGCCTTTCCATGAGCCCGTAATTTTTGCTTGTGGAGTCTGCGGCGCCTCTATGCGTCGACACGTGTCTCGCCCTGTCTGTTGGTCCCTTACACTGAACTGAGACATCATGACCCATGTTAAAATCCCGCTCTTTGTGATGCTAATCACGGTTCAATAGTTTGTTTTTACAAAACTAAATAATAATAAAAAGCCGAAAATGAAAACAAATTGTGGGTCGGGTTTCACTTTAGTTTGGGTTTCAAAGTGGGTTAAATTCACCGTGGTTTGTGTTTCGAAATTGTGGGCTTTGGGCTTCAAAATTTTTTTGGGTTTCAGAATTGTGTGATTAGGGTTTACTGTTTCATTTTCTTTTTTTTGTTTTTGTTTGTTTGTGTTGTAATTTTTATTTTATAATTATTTTGTTTTTGTTTTCTTTTGTGATTTTGTGATTTTTTATTTATTTGCTTTAATACCTTTCATTTGTTGTTATGACATTGTTTGTGGCTAATTTTTAAACATTGAGGACAATGCTCATTTCTAGGTTTGGGGGTATTGGAGTTTAGCAAGTAAACTTGGTTTTTCTTAAAATTTAAAAAAAAAAAAATTTAATTTCTTTCTTGTTTTGAATCTTGTTTTGTTTAGTCACTTTCCGAACACATTTGATGAGATTGTGATAAATGTTGCATGACTTAAATAAAAAATTGAATTTTATTTATTATTTATTTTTTTCCTTGTAAATTTTTATTGTAAAAAATACTAATTAATTAATTAATTAATTTGGCATCGTTCTAGCATGACATGTTCGAAACCTTCTTTCCACTTGCCATTTGTTTCATAATTTTCCAATTAAAGGATTTGCATGATCTAAAGAATTGTATGAATCATAAATTAGACTTATTTAACCAACTATATAAAGTGAGCTTTTGAGCCTTGTACTTCAATTCATGAGTGTTATATACATACTCTTATTTTCTTGTCATCAAAGTTGTTGTTTGATCTCATTATTCATTGATTTGGTTGAACACTTAAAAGTCATTCATTCTTATGCAATTTGATTTCATGACATTTAAGAAGTGATATTAAGGCCCTCTTTGGATCGTTTGTGCCTTTCAAGCTAACCTTATGCATGCTTAAGCATGATTTTCCATTGTTAACCATTTTGAGCCTACATGTAAACCTTTTCTTTCATTTTACCAATTATATTTCCTTGCCTTAGCCCGAAAAACAAGAATTTACCTTTCTAAGGAACTCATGAGCTCTAATTCGGATGTGTTTTTCATGCTAAGTTTGGGAAGGGATATTACATAAAGAAAAAAAAAATTCACTCAATTGGTGAAAGAAAAGAAAAGAAAAGAGAAAAATTGTGATTAAGTGGTGGTTGAATGAAATTTCATTTTTGGGTTTCATTTTTGGGCCTTCTAAATAAATTGGTGTTTGTTCAATTCAAGGAAAGGAGTATGAATAATTGTAAATGAAGGTATAAGGAGTTTTGATCGTGTAAAAGAAAAAATCTAATCGTGATGATTCGAAGTCTTGTAAACAATTGTTTTATGCTCTTATATTTTGAGTTTCTTGGACTTTGTTTTATCCATACCCTTCATTTCTTACTCACCTTACACCCTTGGCCCCATTACAACCTATAATAAAGACCTAAATTGATCTTAAATGTCATATGGTTGAATTGCATGCATTTTATTACTTTTAAGTGTTTGGCATCCTTCTTGAGATCATTTTATGCAAGTTCTTCATCTTCCTATTTTGAGTTAACTCCTTTATGGTTTAACTCTAATCCCTGAGTGTTGCATTGTAGCCCTCTTCTGAGTGATTCATTTGTGAGAGGACAACTTTGGTGAGATTTGAAGTTGCATTTGTGCTTGGTATGATTTTTGAAATTGTGTGGAAACTAAGATTGGGGAATTTGTTGCATTTGGCTATCACACTACTACACTTTGAGCATATTATGTTTTGAACTTTGCCGCTTTGTGAATAATGTCTAAAATTGAGCTTTTATTGTCAAAACGTTTAAGTCATGTGCATGAGTAATTTCTCTTCACAAAATGTTCGGAAAGATTGTTTTGAGTTTTTATTTTGATTTTGATTTTTTTTGTTTTTTGTGTTTTGTGTTTTGTTTTTATTTTTATGTTTGTTTTTGGTTTTGGTTTTGCTTAAGAACTAACAAATCTAATAAGTTTTCTAACCATTTTGTTTTGTAGAGTTAGAAAAACGTTTGTGGGTATCGTAACTGTTAAACCCTCATGAGACACAACTCCTCCTACTAGGGATGCCTAGAGGTTTAAAGGCTTGTTGCATTCGCTCAATGCAATCGAGTTACCTACGAAAGTGGTCTAGTTAACTTCTTGTTTTGTTTTTAACTTTGTTTTGTGTTGTTTTGCTCGAGGACTAGCAAAATCTAGGTTTGGGGGTATTTGATCGGTTCATAATTGTATATCATTTTGTACCCTTCTAGCTTATGATTTGGTTATGTTTTTGAGTTAAACTTGTGCTTTTAATCCTTTTTGTGTTTATCTTTCAGTTCATTGAGCTTTAGGTAATAATGATGTCTTTGGATAGTAAATGATGCAATCCATGCATGTTAGGGCCTAATTTGGATGAATGGATGAAGAGCTTAAAGACAAACTCAATTTTGGCTACAGTCCCCTGCCAGCCCAGTTTCGTAGGTCATATTGCAAGCTTTGTTTCAGCAATCTACATAGCTCGGATGAGTCCACATTCTTCATGAAAGTTGTTCCAATGGGTGTATACTATAACATATCCGAAATTCAGCACCATTGGATAATTGTGGAGTCTGTTACCTAGCAAACACAGAGCCATGCTCAGGATGGATTTTATCAGCGCGCAAAATGAGTTAGCAATTTGTTTTGGCCTTAACTTCCTCCTCCGACCTTGGATTGGCCCAAATGATATATGGCTGGAAAGAAGACATTCTGAACTTCAAGTTTGAGTGCTTAAAGTCTTAATTTGCTTAAGGGAAGCCCAATTCGTAAGCCCTTGAAGTTGCTGATCATGCTGACCTCAGGATGAGCTATTATTTCTGGTTGGAAGCTTGGTCATGGTGACATGAAGATGAGCTAGGGCTGCTGGTGGGATTTATTAGTGAAGTGCATCAACCAATTCAGATTTTACAATGCAAGTGTTGTATGCATTAGTGAAGTGCATCAACCATTTCAGATTTTATAAAACAAGTGTTGTATGCATTAGCCATACTTAATTCAGATTTTCAGCTTCCTTAGGCCTATATATAGTGAGGTTTCCCAAGCTTGTAAACACACCCCAAGGGGGGGAGCTCTCAAACACTTCTCTAGAGCTCCCTTCCCTTCTCTTCCTCAAATTCTCTTAGTTTCATTTTCTAGTTTTCAATTATAGTAATGAAATATTTGTGCTGAAATTCTCCTTAAGTTTTTCTTAGTTCCACTTTACTTTTCATTATGTAAATTCTTTTCTTTAGTTTCAAGTTTGATTAGTTTCCAAGTTTCAATTATGGTTTTTGTTCTTATTCATTATGCTTATAAATTAATATGCTAGTTTGAATGATTGATCACCATTTAGGCTTGCATGTTAGCTATCTTGGTTTGAATTAAGAGTAGACACCATGCTTTAATTCGAATTGAACTATGAATAGGAAGAGTATGTATGAACATTCGACAACAGGGATTAGATACATGCTTGGTTGTTTAAATTGTTCTTCTATGCTTAATGGGTTCCTAATGCTTAATTTTAGGTTAGACAACAAATGATCAAATTAGGGAATTAGGAACACAAGGTTATGACCAAACACCATGGCTTAATCATACTTTAGCTAGAATCAATCCATTAATCTAATTGAACTTGGGAACTTATCTGCTTGAGTTAGTTATTTCTTTCTTCCTTGTTTTATTTATTTCCTTTCTTTTTCATTTCTGTTTTGTATAGGAAAAATGAATTGGATCATTCAATCACCAATCCTCGTGGGATCGACCTCGCACTTACATATGCTATACTACCAAACGGCTCGTGCACTTGCGAGTATCACAAGTTGAGAATGCAACTGAATCCATTTTGGTGCAGCTGTATCTACGCAACAGGAGCGTGCCCTTGAGGTCGATCACCGGAACTCTACCCTGTGGCGCAACTATGCTGAGGCGGAGATGAAGAACAAGTTCATTAACCATGCAAGGAATGTGTGGGACCGTGCCGTCACCCTCTTGCTTAGAGTTGATCAGATTTGGTACAAGTATATTCACATGGAAGAGATTATAGGGAATGTGGCTGGTGCTCGGCAGATATAGGAGAGGTGGATGAATTGGATGCCGGACTAGCAAGGCTGGCTCTCTTTCATCAAGTTTGAGCTTCGCTATAATGAGATCGAGCGTGCTAGAGCGATTTTCAAGCGTTTCGTGCAATGTCATCCGAAAGTTGGTGCTTGGATTCGGTATGCCAAGTTTGAGATGAAGAATGGTGAGGTTGGGAGGGCAAGAAATGTATATGAGAGAGTAGTGGAGATCATGGGCGATGATGGGGAGGCCGAGCAGTTATTTGTGGCTTTCTCTGAATTTGAGGAGCGATGCAAAGAAACTGATAGAGCAAGGCGTATTTATAAATTTGCACTTGATCATATACCCAAACAAAGGGTTGAGGATTTGTATAAAAAGTTTGTGTGTTTGGAGAAGCAATATGGAGATAGACAAGGCATTGAGGATGCGATTGTGGGAAACATGAGATTTCAATATGAAGACGAGGTTAGGAAGAATCCTCTTAATTACGATTCCTGGTTTGATTATATAAGGCTATAAAAGAGAGTGCAGGAAAAAAGACAGAGTTAGAGAGGTTTATGAGAGAGCTATTGCTAATGTTGATGCTCAAAATGGTTCGGCCAAGATTGAGTCCAACTTAGTGATGAGGTGTGGTGGATGATGGGTGAAGGTGAGGACCTTTAGCATGATAAATATATGAAAGACAAGATATATGTGGTTCACCCTTAATGAATGGGCTACGTCCACGGAGAAGATGTTCTCATTATGATAATGTTTACATTTGTACAAGGGGATTAGACCCAAAGATAAATGGAAGAAGGCCTAGGGCCTAAGGTACAAAGATAGGAATCTGAAGACTAGGGGTCAAGTGCCCAGGTCCGGATACCCAGGACCGGTTTCTACAACACCACAATTGGAAATAACACTGACAGAGTCTATGGACAAGCACTTTGTAGAGGGGATGTGAACTTTACAGTTTGTCAAAATTGCATCTATGAGGCGAGCCAGGAGCTTTTCAAGAGTTGTGATACGAATGATGCAATGATGTGGTACGAAGTATGTCAAGTCTGCTATTCCTTCCAGATGTTCTTTTCATTGATGGTTTACGTTGGAAATTATCCAAAGCAGGATAGTCGGGAGAAGAGAGTGTCAAATCCGGGTAGCTTTAGTCATGTTTTGATTTATTTGATGAAAAACCTGTCCGATGAGGCTGTCTTTAATCCTTCTAAGCATATGTTTGCAACTGGGGAAGTAAAATTTTCAGGGAAAAAAAATATTTATGGTTTGCAACAGTGCACGAGAGACATCTCTGAAAGTAACTGCAAAACATGTTTAGTTTTTGCTTTAGGGGATCTTTGGGCTTGCTGCTCTTCTAGCCAAGGTGCTGCTCTTTAGCATGGGAAAGTGATATATGTGATGCATAAAATTAATTGCATGGAAGGTCAGTCCATGGCATTGCAATGTTATGTTGTAATAAAAAAACTGTTTCTCCATATTGTAAAGTAGTAGAAGCATCACAGACATGCAATGCATGTAGAGTGCGATGCAAGTAATTGACAAGTAGAAAGAGAAGTCATGAAGGTCCGCATTCTTACGTACTCTCCTTTCAATTATATGTAAAACTCAGTTTGGGATTTTCCTATCTGATTGTAAGAGTGAATTTCGCAGCAAGCAATTTCAGCCATTTCTAATTTCTTGTGGTATGATAAAAAATAATGGTATTTTTTCTTTTGGTTGAAAAGGCTGATATTTCGTAGAAAAACAATCACAAAGAGACATTACAAAGGGTGTGGGAGCAAAGCAGCCCATCTCCCAAAGGAAGCTCGATAGAACAGAAACAGAAATAGACTACTTCAAAACACAGCCCAAAAGTGTATTCAATTTAGATTTTAAATGTTTTTAAAAGAGTTATAAAGTTTATGGAGTTTAATTGAGTTTAATTGAGTTTAACTGAATTCTACAAACTCCACATATCTTTTGATTGAATTCGTGTATAGATTTTAACTGAGTTTGTTAGAGTTTTATTATTGTTTTTAATGGAGTTTATAGCACTCAAAAAACAAAGAGTTTAGGGTTGATGATGGTGGTGGTGATGACAGTGGTGGTGATGGTGGTGGCGATGATGGTTTGTGGGTGATGGTGGGGAAGGTTGTGGTGGCGGTGATGGTGATGATGCTGACAGTGGTTGTGGTGGTGGTGACGGTGGGGGTGATAGTGGGGGTGGTAATGGTAGTGGCGATGGGAGTAAGGGTGGTGGTGGTGACAGTGGCAGTGATGGTGATGATGCTAGCGGTAGTGGTGGTGACGGTAGGGATGATGGTGGGGCTGGTAGTAGGGTTGGCGGTGAGTGGTGGTGTGGGGGGGTTTTGAATGCACCCAAACTTTTAAGAAGTCTTTTAAAGTCATGATTGAATACACCTAAATTTGAATGGAATTTAAAAAGTCTGAATTGAATACACCAAGAATTGTATAGACTTCTATAAGATCGTGAATGAATACACCTGAACTTTTAAACTTCTTTAAAATCTGTTAAAAGCCTAGCTCAAAGACAATCTTCACAGTGACAAATGTCGAAACTCCCTTAGAGCATTTCCACCCATTTGTCATGGTAAAAGGTAAGGGGAGGCAAGAGTTGTTACTATTCAAACAAATAGTGCATGTCTTAGAAATTTTTTTGCTGGTTTTCCACCTATTGCCATGGCAACCACTATTCACATGAGATATGATGAGAGGAATTTGTATAGAGTTTTGATGTGGGAAGTGAAGAATATGACTAGGTATTTATAAATAAAAAGATTCTGAAATTTTTGTTATTTTTTTCAATTTTCTTGTTGATGAGCACATAAATTATCATGTTTATTACCCCTAATTATATATTTGTTAGTGCATTAATTTATGTTATTTTGAGCTTTTAGGCTAAAGTTTGATTTTTATAAATTTGGGCATTATGCTAATAAAAGTATTGGAAATTAAAATTACTACTTTTTCTTTGTAGGTTCTTGGTGAGATTTGCAGCAAGTTAATAATAGGTGCAGCAATTACTATTGGATTTTGAAAAGATGAGTGAAGTGCCGCACCAAAACATAAAGGAAAGGACAAGAAGAAATGAATGCACCAGTCAAAGGAAATGAAGGGTGGCTGCTGCAAATGGAAAGAAAGTTTGTGTTTTACTAGCATATGGTGTCATGGCATACGCAACTCATTTGTTGAAAGAACAAATAAACAAATGAAAGCTAATAGGTAAATGGCAGCAAGAAGATCAGCACTTGCCAAAGAAGATTTATCAAAGGAAGAAGTGGTGATGGCATTGATATTAATAAAACAAAAGCATTGAAGTGTGGCAGCCAAACTAATAAGGATGAAGATTTGGAGGGTGCTGCCAGCACTAGAGTGAATAAACAAGGTAAGTGGAGCATCAATTGAAGAATTAAAGAAGAGGAAGGCTACGGCAGTGGCATGATAGGATAATAGTTTAATCAAGTATGTTGCAATCGGATTACAACCTGAGCAGCCCCCATTCCTATAAATAGATCATTGATGCAGCTTCAAAGGAGACACCAAGCTCCTCAAACTCTTTGAGCTCCCTCCTTCCTCCACTTCTTTTATAGTTTTAATTTCTGTTTTTAGTTTTATCTTATTATGGGGAACTAATTCCCTAGCTAAGGCTAGGGAGAAAGCTTTTAATATAAGTGTGTAATTTTTATTAGTTTGATCCAAATTTAAGCTTTAATGTGAATTTGTAGTTTTTGTTCAAATGGAATTTGTAGTTTTCTTTTTAATTAATTGATGAATGTTTGATAATCTATTTCAGGGGTTCAATCATGTTTTTCCCATTGTGTAGTAAAAACTTTCATGCTTTTAAAAGAGAAGAGAATTACCAAAGATTAATAGAATTTCGACGAAGATTATTTTTTGATAGTTTGTTGCCAATGGTACAAGTTATGCTTAGAATACTTCTAAAGGAAATTAAAAAGAGCTTTAATTATTTTGAACAACTACAATGGAAAATATTTTGTGGATCAAATTATTAAGAGTTGCATGCTTATGTTAAAAGTGGAAACCCAATGCCTTAGTGTTTTAATCAATTGAATTTTCTTGAAATCAAATCTTGCATAAATCTACTTTTCAATCATAATTGTTCTTTTCAGCTCTGCTATCTTTACACCGCTCTCTGTGGATACGACACTCGGACTTCCGAGCTACACTGCTATACGACACCTCCCTTGGGTTTTGCAAAGTGGTGCGAACACTTGTTATATAAATTGATTGCTTACTTCATAATGACGTCAGCGTTAAATCATCTTGCCCAGGCAGCAACCGAAGCAAGTCTTGCCTTGGGCCTTGCCCAGGCTGGTGGAGCCCAACGCTTGTCCTGGTAAGCCTTACCCGCTGGAAATAGGATTAGGGTCCTAGAGGGCCTCTTGCCTGGGCTAACCCCTCCCACTGGAAATGCTCTTAGTGTTCCTCATTCATGACCAAGGGATGGGCATGGAAGGTCATCCCTGCTCAAAACATGCAAAAGTGAGGATGGAGGTCTGGATATCTAGATTTCCAGGGCTCATCCTCAATAGTGCCAGTGAGGCCAAATGGTCCGCCACTTGATTTGCCTCCCAAGGCAGAAATTCGAAAGTCCTAGGCACCTAATAAATATTTATGTAAATTCCCCTCTCCCAAGTACTTGAAGAAAAAAAATTCACTTGTATAAATAAATAAATAAATAAAGTCTTTTTTATTTAAAACCAATTCAGTTCTAATCTTCCTATCTTATACACGACTAGCACCTAACTTTTAACCGTGGTAGCAATGTAACTTCAGATCAACCTTTGCTCTGCTTCTTTTCTAACCCTCGATATCCACCTCTAGTCGAAACTTTGTCCCGCTTTCAATTTTTGCCGGAGAAAACTATGAGTGTCTTTCCTATCTCTCAGTCTTCCTTGTTTTCTCTTTCCTTCCTCTCTTCTTTCATTGTGTCTTCGTCCCTCTCTTTCCATGCACGGCCCCATCCTTCTCCTCTCTCGCCATGTAAGTAACCCCCCAGCGCAGCAATGCACACAGCAATAAACCAATGCACGTCCCCAGTCGCTTTCTCTCTCATTTTCTCTGTTCTGTATGGGGTATTTTAACAACAGCATTTGCTTTCGCCTGTTCTTATTTGCAGAGGCCAGAGCTCAAGAAATCAGAAAGCTTCAGGCTTCGTTTGGTATCTGATTTTCATACAGTTTCAAGTCTTATACATGTGTTGATCCGAGTGTAACCAGCGCCGACGTGATACTGTGAGACCCAATACCCACCCAACATGTACCTTTTCATTCTTTAGAATCTATACCATCTCTTACACTACTTCCTTCTCTCTTTCTTTCACATTCATTTGTTGAGTAGTTGGCCAGAGGTTGAGGGAAATGTTCGGGCCAAAGTGTTGCATATATGGTGTTTGTTGAAACGTCTAAATGAGATCCAAAGTAAACCAAATACGCTTTCATGGTCTTTTAGACTTCAAAAAAAAATTTCAGATACAGTACCAAACATTTCTCAGATTTTGCAGTAACTATACAGCCCAGATTTTTAGATTGTATCCTGTTTTTTTTTTTTGGGTTTTGTTGGGTAACAGATTTATCCTTGTTTTTTAATAGGAAATTTCAGATCATGAACCAAACTAGCCTCAGTTTGTTTTAGCTTTTTTCTAATCATATCTGCTTATGAGTTGCATTTTTGTCTCCTGCAGTCTGGTCACTCTTCTCCGACCCAACTAGCAATCACCAAGGATCTTGGATTTACAATGTAAGAGTTTTGACTCTCATTTTTAATATGTATATATGCATATTTTGTGGTTTTTTTAGTTTTAGTTTCTAGCTGCTATAATCTGGGTCGGTTTTCTCATTTTGATTCTTTATCAAATGTGGGTGCCATGGTTGTAGACAGAGGTCAAAATATTTAGTATATATATTGGCAAAGCGGTAGGATTTGAGTTAGGCAAAGGGCTATAGTCAGGGGTAGTTATCGGTACAAAAGTGATGCTATTTTATGTTTGTACTCCTGTACTGCGTTCTTCTTTTTATTTATGTGTTTAACATTGAGTTAGGCAAACTCGCAGAAGTCTCTGAAGCGGAGAAGCCTAATATCTCCAGTGATGGGGATGCTGCCAATTCAACCCCTGAAGTATATCCTTCATCTCTCTCGCCTAAATGTTCGTTATATCATCGACGCAAGAAAATCTCTCAACAAAGCTCATTCTCTGCAACGACCCCTCCCTACAACAATCTTACATGGAATTGTCACAGACATTCTATGAAGCCATGAAAGCTTGTGCATCTCTCAAGTCAATACCCATTGCCAGAAAACTCCATGCCCAACTCATTTCCATAGGATTGGACTCTGCTATTTTCCTCCAGAACCATCTCTTGCACATGTACTCTCAATGTAGCTTGATAGAAGACGCTCGTCGGATTTTTTACAGTATTCAGCATCCTAATGTGTTTAGTTGGAATACTATGATCAATGGATTAGTAGATTTGGGTCGGATAAGGGAAGCAAAGATCTTGTTCAATGAAATGCCTGAGAGAGACTCTGTCTCTTGGACTACAATGATGTCTGGCCATTTTAATAATGGGCAACCAGTGGATGCAATTAAAGTTTTTGCTGCAATGGTTCAGAATTGTGAGAGTTTTTCCGACCCATTTTCCTTCTCTTGCGTAATGAAAGTCTTGGCAACATCAAATTGGCTCTTCAGCTGCATAGTCTTACGGAGAAGTTAGAATTTGGAAACAACATGACTATTCAAAATTCGATTATCGATATGTACATTAAGTGTGGTGCATTGAGTTCTGCTGAGAAAATGTTTTTGAGGATCCGAAGTCCTAGTTTGTTTTGTTGGAACAGTATGATATTTGGTTACTCTAAACTTTATGGGGTTCAAAGGGCTCTTCATATGTTTTTTCAAATGCCTGAACGTGACTGTGTGTCTTGGAACACCATAATTTCAATCTTTTCTCAGCATGGGTTTGGGGTTCAGAGTCTCAGTATGTTTGTTGAGATGTGGAACCAAGGTTTTAGACCAAATTCTATGATATATGCCACCGTACTTAGTGCATGTGCAAGCATATATGATCTGGAATGGGGTACCCATTTGCATGCTCGGATCATCCGTATGGAACCAAGTCTTGATGTCTTCGCAGGTAGTGGACTGATTGATATGTATGTGAAATGTGGACACTTGCATTTTGCACGGCAGGTGTTTAACAACATGACAGAACACAATGCAGTTTCTTGGACTTCTTTGATCAGTGGAGTTGTCCGGTCTGGACTTGAGGACGAAGCTTTAGTACTGTTTAACCAAATGAGAAAGGCTCCTATTTCCTTGGATGAGTTTACTCTCGCAACAGTTCTTGGGGTTTGTTCCGGCCAAAAGCATGTTTTAGTTGGGGAACAGCTCCATGGATATACAATCAAGGCTGGAATGATCTCTTCTGAATGCTCTTGTTACGATGTATGCAAAGTGTCAAAATACTCATAAAGCAAATCAGACATTTGAGTTGATGCCATTCAAAGATATAATATCATGGACAGCAATGATCACGGCATTCTCTCAAGTTGGTAATGTTGAAAAAGCTCGAGAGTATTTTGATAAAATGCCACAGCGAAATGTCATAACTTGGAATTCAATGTTAGCAACATATTTTCAAAATGGTTTTTGGGAAGAAGGCCTAAAATTGTATATTCTAATGCGAAGGGTAGAGGTTAACCCTGATTGGGTCACCTTAGTAACTTCAATCAGTGCATGTGCTGATTTAGCAATATTAAAACTTGGGATCCAAATTATAGCTCAAGCTGAAAAAATAGGGCTTGGTTCTAATGTTTCTGTCACAAATAGCATTGTTACTTTGTATTCACGATGTGGGCAAATTGAAGTAGCAAAAAGAGTGTTTGACTCAATATGTGACAAAAATTTGATTTCTTGGAATGCGATTATGGCAGGATATGCCCAAAATGGTGAAGGTAGGAAAGTGATTGAGATTTTTGAGAATATGTTGAAAACGGACTGCACACCTGATCATATAAGTTATGTATCTGTTCTATCAGGATGTAGCCATTCAGGGCTCGTAATAGAGGGGAAACACTACTTCAGTTCCATGACTGAAGATTTTGGCATCAATCCAACATGTGAGCATTTTGCTTGTACGGTAGATCTACTTGGCCGGGCGGGGTTATTAGAGGAGGCCAAGAATTTGATTGATACAATGCCCTTTAAGCCAAATGCTGATATATGGGGGGCTCTGCTTGGCGCATGTCGGGTTCATCACAATTTAAAGTTAGCAGAAGTTGCAGTGAGAAATTTGCTTGAATTAGATATAGATGATTCTGGGAGTTATGTCCTTCTGGCTAATACATATTCTGATTGTGGACAATTAGAAGCTTTTGCGGATGTGAGAAAAGAGATGAGAAAGAAAGGAATTGAGAAAAAACCTGGTTGTAGCTGGATAGAGTTTAATAATAGGGTACATGTGTTCACTGTAGATGACACCCATCATCCACAAATGAAGGACATTTATAGAATACTTGAAGAGATAATTAAGAAGATAGAAGATACCGGTTGCTATGTCAATCCAATTAGCTCATTTCTTTCTCAGTGTTATCACAGGGAAAAGCTTGATGTTGTTGTTGAGCTGCTTAGAGTGCCTGCTTGATGCCTATCTGCATAATGTGAAACCTTCAAGTTTCCCATGATTGTCACTTGATAATGAAGCTGATTTCCCTTGATACCTCAAAGGAGCTTATAGTGCTGGATAGATACCAGTTTCATCATTTGAAAGGTGGATTTTGCTCCTATGGAGATTACATGTGATCTCTGGTATGCAATATATTCTCTTACTATCTATGCATTTATCCTCTGTTCCTTGTGGCTACTGTTATCACTAGTTGTTTGAGGAAGACCACTTGTTTCGAGTAGATCTATTACTCTGTGACACATTTATTTACACTCATTTATGTATTCATCCACTAATAGTGAGTTTCTCTTTATGGAACTGCACCCTGAGAAAATAATGAGACCAGAAAAATTGATGGTTCATTTACACCTCTGTTTTGCAGAATGTGATTCTCTAGCCTTCACCTTGAAGACACGACTTACGTAATGGATAGGTTCATAATTTTATAAGAGTCTGCTGTAAGCTGACAAAGTGATGGCTCATTTGGTAAACAATCCTTTTTATCCTCCTGAAAGTTATGTTCTTTTTTTCCATGTTCCTCTTGAACTATTACTCATGAATCATGATATCTAATATTACAGACGAGTTTCTTTATCAGCTGTGACAGTGGTCCGCATGTTCAGCATTTATTTGATGGCCCATGTAAGGTACTTAAATTTGAAAATTTGCAAGCTTTCTTATCACTTCAACTGGAAATATATTTTGATCTCTTTGCACATTTTCAGTCTTTGTTAGTCTCGTATTTTAACAAGGTTAAACAAATGGTTATACATTAGCGTTTTGGACATAATATTTCTATGGAAAAAAATGTGTACTAATTAACCAAAAGAGTGGGAATAAGCATTTGGACTTAAGATGTTTGATGTGTACTATTTAAACATCATTAGATGTCTTTAGAAATCTGCATACGTTGTTGAATGTTACTATTATTAGTTGTAGCGTTATATGATTCATACAAAACTATAGCATATTGGCACTGACATGGCAAGATGTTGGCTGTAGGGTTATTTTTAAAAAGCAGAAATCAAAATCCAAAGATATATTGAACTTGGGTTGTATTTAGATGTGTGGATTTAAAATGATAGATAACGAGACTACTTAAATTTGACTATTTAAGATAGGATGGATTTCAAAACTTTAGAGAAAAAAAAAAATCATTTCAATTTTTCTCCCTGAATCACTTAAATATATAAATTTCTTTTTTTTATTTTTAAATTTCCTGTATTTTTAACATTTGATGCAAGCAATTAAACTAGGTAATCAAATCCAAATCTCCCATTGCAAATCCATATAAGGCAACCTTAGTGTTTCAAACAAAAAGTAAAGAAAGAAAAAATGTTTTTCTTTTTCAATTTAGTTTTGATGCAGGATTCACATTGCTTAATTTTTTCTTTCCCCTTCTCTTTTCTTTTCTTTTTTTTTTCCTTTTCCAGACCATTGTTTCTTTTCAAACCCTTGTTTCTTAGCTTTCCTAGTTTTGGTTTTTATTTTTCTTCTAAAAAAAATCGTTTCTTTAGGTCACTCTTCTTTGTGTTTCAAGTGATCTATCTTTGACTATACTCAATTGCTTGCTTATTGAATATTAACTGCTTAATTTCAAGCAGCAAACTAGATGGTATTTTGCTGCCGCCCACACCCAACTGCATATCCCTATCTTGCAATCACATAGTTTTAATCCTTCCTTCTTCTGATGCGTTGTTTTGTCCCACGGTATGTGTTGAAATTCAGTAAATATTTTTCATCTAGAACTCAGCATATGAGGTATGCCAGGTATAATGTAATCATGCCTTTGTTGATTTCATATTGCAGAAACCCATGTTCTGGTGCTAGTTGATGCAATTTTGAATAATTAATAGAGCCTCTAGTATCCAGTTCCACCTTCATATGATCCACATGGGCACTGAGCCCTCTGATTTGCTTGACTTATGAATGGAACATTCAGATTTTTCAAGCAACATTTTAAAGTTCCCACCCATTAATGTGAATTTCTCATGGGTTTTTTTTTTCTTTGTAGGTACCAATTTCTGAGTTTGGATGTCATAAGGAATACCAGCCATGGTCATTAAACTCGCCAAAACGAGTTAATTTACAATGCCATGGGACCTTGGTTCTCAATGAGAAGTGAAAAATAGGACTGCTTGCCTTCATAAATATTTTTGCGCAGTCCACGATTGGCTGCCAATAGCTCAATGCAAGCCAGTGGGAGAAGCCAAAGTGTGTTTGTTACAGCCATTTTGAAAAGTAAAGGGGCTTGTAGATCTAGTGGTTAAGATAAAGAAGAATAACCTAACCTTTAGTGGTTGTTAAATGCGCATTAAATCCCTTTTCCCTTCATATAAGCTGACAATCTCAATTAACCTGTAAATTGTGCTTCACCCGATTTTAAAAATACCATTGTTTTTCATAGAAAAGAGGCTAAGGCCAGGGAAAAGGGTGGCGATCGTCTGAACATTGACTTGAGCTTGCTTGAGATGCGGGATAAGTGCTCTATAACTAAAACATGGATTTCAGGGGTAAATGATTTTACCCATTGAAAGTTGTACGCCGGTTAATGTGTACACTATTAAGCCAAAACATCGAATTTCTAATGAATGACTTCAATAAGCAACCAAGGATTGCCAAAACAATGAGAGAACCCAAAATTATTATATGAGCCAATAAATTGTAAGAACACCCACTGCTGCTGCCATAACATGATTGATTAGAGCATAAATTCCAATTACACGTTGGATTTTTAATCTTAGTGTTCTATTGCCCCCTTAAACTCTGTTGAATTTAGCATCAACTCGTCTATTAATATACTAGGAAGATTAGATCCTGGTCCTACATCCATTTTCCTATACAAAAGTTCAATAACCTTTTGTCAACGGAGTCTAACCTAGTGAAAAAGGGTCTTGACTTACAAACCAAAGGTCTGCGTGTGTATCAAAAAACATTATCCTTAGAGTTTAGATTATCGCTTGTACTGAAAAACGGCTCAATAACTTTTATTGTCGAATTAATTTTTTGAACCATTCTCGTCCAAAAAAAAGAAGAAGATAGAAGATAGTTTCTGTTTGGGCTTGGGGCTTCGGGCTTGGGGCCTCAAATTACAAAGGAAAAGAAGCCCAAACAATAAGAAAGAAGAGAGTTTTAGATGTCTTGGCTCATGTTTCCGTACTTATTGTTCTCTTTGTTTTCAACTCCAATTTCAGTTTGAGTTTGGTTCATTTCGTTTTTGGGTCATTGCTTATTTCAGTTTGAGTTTGTTGATCTTTTGCAAATGGTTTGTTTGAATTGGAACGGAATGCCATATAAATTTTCCATTTTGAATGCCCATATCCGGGTTACGTCTATTTTGCATTAATTTCTTCTGTGATTGGTTATTAGATTGTTGTTTCATTTAGGAGAGGGAGCCATAGCATCCCACCGCCTTTTCGTAATTAGCTGTGGGAGGACTTCAGGTGGGCTTAGCCTTGCTCATCTTAGTGAGTGGATCAGTTTTGATAGATTCAGTGTTTATTTTATTTGAATTATTTCCATTATCAGATTTTAGTATGTGATCTTTCACTCAGATTTATAGCATGTTCTTATCATATTGCAAATACATGCATGTCACTTCTAAGGGGGAGGGTGCTCATGTACCGGTTTTGAAACTAGTACTGATGATAAGATATATTTTATTATGTAACACAATTGTTTCATTTAAAATTGTATTTTCATGTAAGCCAAATATGAATCCTACAAGATGATTTTCGAAATGAGAACATTTTTTTGCTTTTTCTTCGCAACGGAAGTTCCGGACAAGTATTGCTTAGATTGTTGATTTTGCCTCAAAAGGACATTAGCATTGCTTAGATTGTTGATTTTTCTTTTTCCACTTTTTAAATGATTTTCCAATGTGAATAAGGTGTGGGACACAGTAGACACCTAGAATGAAATGATCATGCAATTTGTGAGTGTCCACGTATATTTGCACACTTCGCTTGTGATGACTGTTGGAGTAATAACAACACTATGTAGGATAAGGGACTAAATGCTAGTACGTATTTAAAGGACCCTGATAATGTGCACTGTTAGACATGGATAGACAAACTAAAATAATGAAAAGAATTCTATCAGAGCTAGAGAAGCGTCATATATGAGTACTTTGTCAGTGAATTAAACACTCTACTGAGAGGAGCAAGTGTCCTCCATGACATTTGCAATTACCTCAACAATTTTCATTTCCAAGGCAATTTTAGTATTTTCCTATCTTTTTCTACCGTTTCTACAGAAAGAGAACCACTCAGTTTTACATGGCTTTTGACTAATCATCCCCTAGAACTAACATTGAAAGTATGTTTTGGTCAATTGCGTCTAAGAAATTTGAATGAGTATCTAACTTGTTGTATGCTGGCAATGTTCTACGAGCATGGTAGTCATATAATTATGGTATGTTCGTATGATGGGCCAGTAACCTTTAGGGATTTATAATTGTATAAGTTGCTTTCTTAGATTTGGTCACATGTGCATAAAGATTGGTGCCTTGTTTCAGACTTATCATTTGCAATTTTTTGAAGCAGCATATAACTTATACTGTTATTACACTTGCTATCATGTTATGGTTGTAGTTGGTCAAAATTTTAAGAAACAGTGTTTAAGAAGGCTGCTGAGATCATATGGTTTAAACATGCTGTGCGACGTATTTTTTTTATTTTAATTTTTAACTTCTGTGTTGGTAGTTGTGATTTTTCCAAATCCTTAGGACTTTTCAGTTATTCGCATTAGTCTTTGTGTAATCTTAAAAGCCTAGACACAGAAAATTATAAGTGAATCACTAATCCACCCACGTGTTTGCTCCGTTCACATATTGATGTATTAGAAAACTGTGGCTCGATGCAGCCTGCAAAACTCTTATATGATTGTCTTCCATTTTTATGAACTTTAACATGACTCGTTTGTTTAGATAGTCAGAAAGGGAAAAAGAAAAGAGATATTTAGTCATATACTCATTCTTAGCACTAAAACTATAAATAAACCCTGCACCATTTAATTTCTATAAACAAACCCAAAAAACACCCAAAAAATGATAGCTGGCCCTATTGAATTTAATTTTGATTATTAAATTACTTTGATGCCCTATTGAGTGTTTTGGGTTTTTTTTATGAGGTTTTGGGGTTGGGTTTTTTTTAAGAAATCAATAGCAGTTTTGCAATTTAAAAGAAGTTAAAAGCCTTTTTGTTATGTTGTAAATAGGCTTTAGGTGTGTTTCTAAAATCCACTTCATATAGGGTTTTTTGTATAATTTGGGCTCCTATATTGGGTATAATAGTGAATCTCCCTAGGTTGTGCCGTTGTTTTTTCACTGATTAAATTTATGTGCCATCAACTAACTGACTGCATTTTCTGAAGCTGGGCAGGTTCTCCAAACATGGGAAACAAGCCTGTGAAGCAAGAAAGCGAAGAAATTTTCTTGAAAGTTGTTCTCCGTTGGACCGTACATATGTTAGGTGGCTTGCTCGAGATCTTGAGAGGATTCACGGCTTTACACCAGCTAAACCTCGTGCTGTGAAGCCCCCAGATCATTATATTGAGTACATGCATCTGAATGGATGGTTGGATGTGGACTTGGCTGATCCTGATCTAGCCCATTTATTCAAGTAGATAGTGAAGGTGATGTACTTAAAATAAATATTTGGGGGGAAAGAAAGATTTGCTTTGAACTAGATCATTGTTTAGTATTACTGGATTGGAATTTGAGTATATATCATGAGTTGTAGGATACCACAAATTTATATTTGAATGAAGCATCTCAAACCTCCGATTGATGAAAATTAGAGTTTGGAGAAATTAAATTAGAGTTTGGATAAAAATAAAACCCCAACTTTACAATCCGTAGAAGATGCTTCAAAATTATTTACATTTGAATTTTCATGATATGAAAGTTTCTCATGTTCACCACGATAGTAGCAACATCACATCAGGTTTACAAATCATTACCAAGTCGCATTTACATATCTTTTACGCATCCGTCAATTATTGGACCTAGAAAAGAAGCTATTTCTTCTGTGTTGGGCATTCCCCAAGTACAATTGGAAGGTATTTAGGTATTAAAAAAAAAATAGCATTCGCTGGCCTGGCAACTTGGCTGGGAACTTGGTTCTTATCAAGATCTAAAATATCGATAATATCAATTGAAATGACCAATATTATTGCTTTTTCGGGAGGAGGATATTTTGGAACCTATCCATCTAATTATCGATAATTCCAAGGATAATATCGGAAAAATTTCGGCCCCCAAAATTTCACTCTCTCTTCATCAGCATTTGGACAAAGTATCAATATCGATAATATCAAGAATGTACATGGAATGGGAAAAAAAAACCCACAATGCTCACACAAGGGCAACGTCAACCAATCTCATATCCATATGGGTGACATGTTAACAATTACATGCAAAACTATTTTGGGTATTGAGATGGAGAAATTTTTATAATCATCCAATATACATATGGCATGTGGAAATATTTTATTTTTATGTACAATGTGTATTGGAGAATATTTTTACATGTCCCATGTATATTGAATGGTACTCAAATTAAAAACATTGGACTTTGCAGTCACAATATAATTGGTTAGACATTTCCTGATATTTGTATAACACAAAAAATATATATATATATATACATATATATATATATATATATATAATCTGTAAAACACCGATAATAAATAAACTATTCTTTGATAAGCAAATAATAAAAAGAAAAAAGAAAAACGAGGGTAAGTGCTTCCCTCCATATCTATATCCGAACCAAATTCCCTCCTTCTTTCCTTTCCCTCGTTTTCTGCTCTCTCTCTCTCTCTCTCTCTCTCTCCCGCTTTTTTATTTTTCCCAAACACCAGATCTCACCTTCTCACCCACTCCACTCCCCCCACCTTCGCCTCCAAACTTTCCCTCCATTTTCTCCCCCCACTTTTTCTTTTCGTTTTTTTTTTCAATTCCCTCCAATTTCTCTCGATCTCTTCCTTTCTCCTTCCCTCCACCAAACCCACCAAAAAAAACCCGCCCAACCCACAATCCGGTTCCGGTCGCTGGATGTCGGGCTCTCGGGCTCATGACCCGCCGGCTCAACCGCCCCAGCCGATCATGCAGCAGGCCCTCAAGCGGCAGCTCGCCTTCTCCTCCATGAAACCGCCGTTTTCAGCTACAGCAGACTACCACGGCTTCGTTCCCGACCCTCGCCAACTCACTGATTCAGAAGCTTATGGCATATACGTTAAGACCTCTGTGAGTTTTTGTCTCATAAATCTTGGTTTTTCTTTTTACTGTTATTTGTTTATGTATTTATGTGTTTATTTTTTTTGGACTATTTTGTTGGAGATCTGCATGATTAGTGAGTGTAATTACTCATTTGGGTTTTAGTTTACTGAAATTAGTTATTGGAATTAGTACTTAAGGTTAGGATTTGTGGAAATTGTTTGGTTTTTATGTTAATAATTGTGATTTTAGGTGAAATTGAAGATTGTATTAGTGTGTAATTACAGTTGTTCCTAATATCAGTTTTGACATGATCGATGAAGTATGTGGTATGGAAATTCTATTGGTGTGATTACAGTTGGGGAAGAATATGGTAGTCTTCACTCCCAATCAACAAGGGCAGATCTTATTGGTAAAAGAGGAAAAGAATGAAAAGGCACATTAGGTTTTTGGTAATTAGGTGCAAATAATGACTCGTCAACGATGCTGTTTACAGTTGTGCCTATAGTATTTTATTACAATCTAGAAATTAAAATCCTATTATGCCTGGACCCCTTACATTCACTAGTGGACTTGTGTTTGCATGGCAAGTGCATCGATTTACACTCTGGTATGTTTTGTACTTTGCTTGCGTTATGAGTAGTATTTTGGTGAGTTGAATGTATAGAAACTAATTGAGGTAGGTTTTCGTTTCCCAAGCTGGCTGTTTCATTGGGCCAGTATCATTAAAGCTTCTGAATCCACGATGAAATATGTATGATTTATAGAGTTGCTATTACTGTTCTATGTTACGTATACTTGCTGGCGTGATCTTTTAGTGGCAGTACTACCTTTTGAGAAAGTTGAAATGATTGTCTAGCATCTATTCGTAATCTAATTTTGGAGTGGTTCTGTGGGAGGTGCTTTTGCTCAGTAGCTCTTTTATTCGAAGAAACCCAAGTGCTTCTCCTTACATATTCACTTGGAAGCGCTTCTTGAGTAAACAGCTATCGAGCATTTCTCTAGGAATCACTACTATAACCCCATAAATCATTTGTTCTTTATTTCGGTCAAACACTAAAAGCAGACACTGCCAAAAGCAATTCCAAGCACACCCAATGCATTTTTCTATACACAACCAAAAGTTAAAAAAATTAAAGAAGCTGTCTGTGTCTCACTGGATTTGTTGGATTTGGTATTTGTTAGACCAATCTCTCCACACTATCTTGAACTAGGTTACAATCACTGTAGATGACTGAATAATTTAGTTCATCTCAGCCTCTGGATTCCTGTATGGTTTGAAGTGCTCAATGGTGCCAATTTTAAGGGTTGGTCGTAAATACCAGTCTTAACCTGCTAATGGGGGATGCTAGAGGTTAGCTGACCACAGATCGATCATAGCAGTATACACGATTTTGTGCTTCATAAAGAGCTTTTGCAAGTATGTTCTCGTAATCATTTGTCTGTGACATGCCTGATTATATCCAAGTGAGGCTACAAAAGATTGGAAATAGCAGCATAAGTATCTACGCACTTACATGATGAAGCTTTCCTTGTCTGAGGCAAAGTCAGACTTGAGACTATTTTGAAAAACAAAAGAACAAGAAGAAGAGTAACTTTTAATATTCTCTTTTCCTCTTGATGTATCCTTTCTTCCCAATAATTATTCATAGAAATCTAATGTATTGCCAACAAAGATATACATCCCTTAAAGTGTGGTTCTTTTTACAACAGAAGATAATAGACTATTTGGAATGGGAACAGTGCTGTCCCTGTTTAATCTGTTATCTTCTATTCTAGTTCTTGTCTTTTGGCATCGGGTCCCCTTTAAGGGTTTTAAGTTACTTCTTCACGTGAAGGGCCTGCCTCACTTCTTCTTAGGGCATGCTTCTTGAGGACGCTGATACAGTTGCACCCTTGTTGCGGAACTGGCTGGCTGTCCCAAGATTCTTTTGCTTTTCCTTCTTATGATTACCCCCCATGTTTACTGTATTTGAGTGTGAATACATATTGAATTATTCCAAAAATAAAGTTTGAAATGTTGCTTGATATGCGGTGTTTATTCTATTTAATAATCTTGTATTGTAAAGGAGTTCATGATGCCTTCTTGGCTGACTTACTGTCTGGGAGTTGGCATGTAAATGCTGGAGGTTGTACTGTTTAGACTCTTGTGTATTATGAATATTCATGTATCATATACAAGGTTTTTAGTACACACTTTTGAATAATTTATAGAGGAAATTTATAAATGTAAATTATCTAAGATGGTTTGGGAAATAAGAAAAGTAAAAACATTTGGTTTTACCTTAATAGTAATGATGTTTATTTCTCTGATGTGGCTTTGCAGATGTTAGAATGCACTAGAGATTAGCATGTATTTGTAGAATTATGGATTTATGAATCGTTCCATTTATAAGTTGGGAAGCTTCCAGTTTTCTTTGTAGAGCATAGTCCGCTTGAAACGTAGATTGGTTTGTATGATGTGCTAACATCTTTCCAGCTAATGTACCTGTATGCTTAATTATAATAATCATTCTCTTCATAGTCATTATGTATTTTCAATTGATCAATTATTTTCATTTTATAATTACTTATATGATATGGTTTGTTCATTTGATGCTAATTTTTTGAATAAACTGAATGGTGGATTAGCAGCTAAAACGGAAGAGTGATGCGGCAGATTACGAAGCTGAGTCTAGTGATAGGACAGCTGCTCCTGGATATACTGAAGTAGTTACCAGCCCCCTCCAGACTCCTGTGTCAAGCAAGGTGGGAAAGGCAAACAAAACATCAAGGCTGACAAAGTGCAGCAGATCTGGACCCCAGATTCCAGCTTCCAATGTGGGTGAGTGTTACTTAAATCTGTCAAGTGTGCTCCCATACTAGTAGTTCTATTATATATGTGAGGTAAGGTTTAATTGAGATTTGAAGAACGGATTAGTTGTGTTCCAAAAAGAATGAATTAGCTGATGCTATGAGAATTTATGGGATGTGTTTGCTTGATTACTCCCATCTAATCTGTATAATTGACAGGTTCTCCTTCTGGGGCTAATCTTACTCCGGCCGGACCTTGTCGTTTTGACAGCTCCCTAGGTAACAGAACGATTTCCTATGTTTTTTGTTAACTGATTTTGTCATTTAGTTATTTAGGTTCTTCATGAGAAAAGCAAGTTAATTTTTTCATTTGTTGTGCAAATATTACGGCAATGTCCTATTATTGCCATTCAGGTCTCTTAACAAAAAAGTTTATCAATCTGATCAAACATGCAGAAGATGGTATTCTGGATCTCAATAATGCTGCTGATACTTTAGAGGTGACTACTTTCCTATTTGTTGTAATGTATTCTATGTCAAGGATCTGTAAATTATAAGTGTTTTTTTTTTATGTAGGTGCAAAAGAGGCGGATATATGATATAACAAATGTTCTTGAAGGAATTGGTCTCATAGAAAAGAAGCTCAAAAATAGAATTCAGTGGAAGTAAGGGATTAGTTGTATTTGTTTCCTGAAATTTTAACAGCTATTTTTCCACTTTATTAAGTTGTAAATATTCAATTATCCACTGTACATTAGAAGTTACTCAAAATTGAGTGATTGGTTGATTAGGGGACTTGATGTTCTGCAAGCCTAATTGCAAAGTTATAATTTTCTAGGCCTTGAAGCAGTTGCCAAGAGAAAAAATTCAATTAGCCACAAAGTTTGGTATTACTGGAACCGTTGACCCTCCTGCTATTGCAATCAAGGGCACTCCTGAATATGTCCGTTCAGCCTGCGAAGCTAGCTTAAAGCGTCTTGGTGTGGACTACATTGATCTGTATTACCAACATCGGGTGGACACTTCAGTGCCTATAGAGGAAACTGTGTGTGATTCTCTTCCTTATTCAGCTGCAACCACCATAATTGTATAATGTTAGTAATTTAGTACTAAACTCTGCATGTTAGTTTGATTAGATACCTTTTTGTTTTCTTTCCGGAGTTTAGATTGGTGAGCTGAAGAAACTGGTGGAAGAAGGGAAAGTAAAGTACATCGGTTTATCAGAAGCTAGCCCGGACACAATAAGGAGGGCACACGCAGTTCATCCCATCACTGCTGTACAAATGGAGTGGTCCCTCTGGACTCGTGATATTGAGGAAGAGATTATTCCACTTTGCAGGCATGTTCAAAATCCTATTTGAGCTATGCAAAATTGGTCCTCTGAATTGGTATCATAATTCCATATGTAGTTAAGAGGGAAATGATTGTGCAAATGTTGTCAAACTCAAACTCTACCTATTATAACTCTAATATGTGTCAATCATTAGATGGTGTAATGTTATCACGTACAGGGAGCTTGGCATAGGTATAGTTCCGTATAGTCCTCTTGTAAAAAAGCCCTACCAGGTATTTGAAACAGTCCTCTTATCTATCACCTGTGGTTTGAATATTGCTCTGTTGTCTCACCTCTATTTTTCCATCCAAATTTCAGCTTCTGAATGTTTGGATTTTGAGGGAATATTTGGAGCTTGAAATGCAAATCAATGATCCTCGAGAGAATTTCAAGTTTGCTCTTGAGCGTATAATTGATGATTTTATATTTATGTGCTTTATGGCTGGAAATGATTTTCTGCCCCACATGCCAACTTTGGAAATTCATGAGGTTCTACTAAACTTCATTGGTATGTAGTGATGGGAATACAATATGAAGCTCGAAACTAATTTTTTATGATAACTACTTATTTCCAGTGTGCAGTTGACTTGCTGATGACTGTCTATAAGAAGGAATTCAAAAATCTCGGTGGTTATATGGTTGATATGCTCCGGGTATAACGTGATTAGCTTTGTTTCAGTTACATTTCTTCACCCTGAAAAAAAAATGTAGATAAGATCATGACCATGCCGCTTCTTTTGTGCTCAAAAGCAGGTCAATGACAAGAAATCAGGATACATCAAACTATCCAGGGTTGAGAAATTTATTCTTCTTGTTGGTGCTTATGAAGATAAAATTTTCAAGAAAAGATCAGAACTACGTGAGCGTAAACTCAGACGTCTTTTCCTTAATAAAGATTTTGTAAGTGCTTGTTGCTCAAGTATCATTCATCATTGACAATATTGCTTGTATTTGTCTATTTTTCCCATTATGAAACAAATGCTGAATTAATTGGTTGCCAGCTAGAGGATGAAATTGATGCTGGAAGTTCAACTACTGATTCAAGCAGTACTTGTGCATTGCCTAATGGAGAAGAATCCGAAGCTCTGTCACTTGGGACGATTGAAAATATGCGTTCTCAAGTACGCTGTTTTTTTTTTTTTGGGTGTGTTTTCTTTAGTACCTGCGGGTTATTTTGCTTGATTACACACATATACATGGAATAAAGCAGTTTTACTATCTACTTTGTGACCTGCTGAAGTGTTTTTGGTATCATTTATATTGCATTTTTGCAGATAATAGGAAATACAAAGGAGTTTAAGCAGAAACTGAAAGATAGCATCAGAAGGAAATCTGATCTGTTTAAGAATGGTGATTTAGGGACGGACAAAGTATGAAGCATCCCCTTCTGAAACGTTTACATCCAAGCATATAAACAAATATTATTACATGCTTTGCTGATTTCTTCCACAGGTACAATATGCTGCTGCAGGCTACAAGGAAAGATATTACAAATACAAATTTTCTGCTGAAGGGCCAGGGGATATTGAAAGCAAAAGAAAGCAAGTAGTATGTGTGGCTTTCATAAATTTTATCTTATACTTCTGTAGTCCCCAAGATGTTTTCTTTTTTGTTTCTTACAGAAGCTGCACTTTTTTCTTTGTGAATGGAGGGCCAAAGGCGGCACCAAAACTATTCATCTTTCTGAGTTTTGATAAATTGTTTGGTTGATTGTTTGCAAACCCTACACAAAATTAGATGCGATCTTGTGTTATTCCAATAGGGTTTTTAGGGTTTTGGTAGTACATTTTCTTCTTGTGTCTTTAACAGATATTTTATTTATTCATTTAATTTTAGATTTCCCCTTATTTGCAAATTCCAATTGCTGACTTACTTTAGGTTAAATACTACACTGAAGGACTGCTCTGGGTTCTCTTGTACTATTTTTCTGGTCCCCCATCATGGACATGGTAAGACATATGTAATATGGACTTCAGTTATTTACTTGATATTGGTATGAAAAGTAGTGTTACATTACATTCACTGTAATATCCTATCAGGTTTTATCCTTTCCATTATTCGCCATTTGCTTCCGACCTAAAGGGCCTTGGTCAAGTGAAACCTAAGTTTGAAAAAGGTTCCCCATTCTTACCTATCGATACTCTCATGGCTGTGTTACCACCCAGAAGGTAACTATGTTTCTTTGTTTTGTAAGTTTGGTCTTACCAAGTTCTCCAAGAAAATAATACAAATGTTCTCCTTTGTAGTGCTCATGCACTTCCGAAAGTTTATCAGACACTTATGACAGATGAGAGTTCTACCATTATTGACTTTTACCCTTCTGGTAAGTACACTTTTGTAATATCAGTTATGTTAGTCCATGGGATCTGATAGAAATTAATTGCAAGCTATGTTTCATCTGTAGATTTTGAAATTGACATGGATGGGAAACGCTTTACATGGCAGGTTTGTCTTCTCTTCTTCCCTTATATGACCATTTTCTGAGATTCAACTAGTGATTGTTTTCTCTTTTACCTTTTAAAATTGTTTTTGACTTTATCATCTCCAAAAGGGCATTTGCAAACTTCCTTTTATAGAAGAAGAACGGCATCTATCTGAAACGAGAAAGTTAGAGAAGGAGTTGGTGGTATGAAACTTTTTTATATATTTTAATTTCTTAAAGATATGAGATACTTTTCCATTCTTATATATAAAATGTCTTATCAGTTTGTGTTACAATATGTGTAGGGGGAAGGCAGAGACAGGAATAAAGAAAAAGTTGATCAATTATTTGTTCTAAGCACACACAATATGGCATCACAGATTGTCCCACTGTTTACAAAGGAAAACTGCCCCATCAAGATTGACAACAGTTTGTGGTAGGTCAATTATCTTTCTAAAGTCTTGTCTTTGTTACTTTGCCTTTTTCTTTGTTCTTTCATGGACCTCTTTTGCAGTATTTTCCAAATGTTAATGTTTATTGATAAGTTCTCTGCCCCTTTTCAGTTCTGGAATTAGTGGTTTTTTACGTCTTCATGAGAATGCTTCCAGTGTTAAAAGAGGATATCATAAACTTCAAGAACACTCTGTCTTGTGAGTAACCAAACTAACGAGTCGTTAATTTTGATCTTGTAAATGTTTTGCTGTCCTGAAGGATAAGTTTTATGAATTTGATTATGTTACAGATGTGTGCGATATGAGCTTCCAAACGATTGTCCACATGTGCCTCGTTTCCTTGCTGGTGTAGAGTTTCCTGTCAAGGTATCCGAACTTTCAGAATTTGCAATTATTTTCATGAGCTTGAATGGTCTCGTGCATATATGTTTCTTTTCGTATCTGTTTAATGTGATGGATTACCTGCTCTGCCACTGCGGATATGATTAGTTCCTTGCTATATAGCACTGGCTTAATGAGTTTTTGGTATTCTAACTAACTACATTGTTGGGATGCATTTTCGAGTTCAATAGTTAAATGTCCTCACTACCTAATATACTGTCCTTAAACTAGCATAAGAGAAATTCAGTGGCATGTTATAATTAAGCCCAATTTGTAACATTTTCCATCTACATTTGCAGACCATCACTGAAGACGATCTTATGGAGACAAAACTATGGCACGAATATCAGGGAAGCACACGCAGCACCAGGTTCTTTGGCTTCTTGCTCTGTCTTCCATTTGTTATTCACATCTATATCTACGAATTTCTCTTTGAACTCATTGTTCAATAACGAAATGCAATGCAGCAGTCAGCTTGTTCAGGAAAGGTTTAGAAAACCAGATAATATGGGAAATCGAGGCTTCTGGAACAATGCTAGATTCACTTCTAGCTCTCCGAACATGATACACAAATTTTCTGGCACTGGATGGGGTTCTGGTAGAGGGAAAGCAATTGCAAGTCCTGATTTTGGAGACCGATTTCATGCTCCAGGAAGATTACCTTGTGAAAGAGTAATGTCATCTAGCTCATATTCAGCGAACGGTGCGGTAGCATACAAAAAAGCCTCTCTTAATGAGACACCTGTTTGTAATGAAAAGTGGAGAGTTGCTGGTTCTGGTTCAGGAGATCAAATACGAACCCTTAGGGATTTGAAAATATCGAAGTCGTCATCAAGCCAGGGCTGGAGGCCTAATGGAAGAGTTCAGTCAGCAAACAATGTTTTCTGGCCATCTAGAAATGGCTTCACACCTGACACAAACCATGCTTGGCAACATGGTCAGTGCCGCGGTAGAGGCCATCAGGACTCCTCGAAGCATTATTCACCTTTTGTTGCTAACCGTTCATCCCAAGCCAGTGGGAGTGCGCACTTTGTTCCACGTAGTTGGGATACTGAAGGTAAGCCCCGCTGGTAGCTAGTTAACACAGCTCTCTTTGCTTGGCTGCCAAAAGAGCGAGAAAAGCACTGTTTTGTACACATTTCATCTATTTTGTATTTTACGGCCGAAGGCTGAAGAATTTTCGATCTGCTAGCTTTTTCCTATGCTTCACAATTTCTGCAATTCCATATTTTTGGTAATTAAGCAGGGCATTCTACTCAAGAATCAAATAATGTTGGGCTAAATGTATAAGATAAAAAGCTGCAGGCCGTTCTTGTATTAACAATTTTTGGCAAGAAGATAAAAGTCCTTTCTTCTTCAGTGCCGCTTCATCAGCATCTGCAATTCATTTATAGGTTGCTTGTTTTACCTAAGTTTCATTTCTTTTGAAGGTTCATAAAGATTCCCAATCCTAATATACCACAATCTAGACTCTAATCTAATGGCTCCGAATGACATGAGAATGACATGATCACCACTCAATTTGTTTTTCCATTTCATTTTAGAATGTTGTCTCAGTGTTTAGGGTTTAGGGTTTAGTCGCAACCCATGCCCAAATGTATTGGTGCTTTCCAAAGATCCTGCCCCTGAATTATGTCGGAGTATATTTGGGCGTTCATTTTATATCCTTGGAGTTATGATTTGTATGATCTTTCCTTATAGCTATAAGAGTTTTCTTGCCCATCTGGCTATACAAAATCTGATAACACAGTGTTGGAAAAACGCTCTGGAAAAGGGGCCTACGATAGCACGTGAAAAACGCTATGGTAGAGTTCTGGTTTTTATAACGTCGGTTGACACAATTTCGTATAGGGCTATTATATCTTTCTATAGCGTTTTTGTAGTTCTATCTATGTCGATTTGTGGTGCTCCGCGGAGTTGTATTCAGTATATATGCAATGTAAATTTTAGTGATATATGTACGAAAAATGCAAACATTCGATGACTATTATATTTGTTTTAAGACCCTAAATATTACATAAAAATATTAATATATATCTTAAAATTTAACCCCTTTTTTTCTTTCTAATAATAAAATTTTAAATATCTTTTTTAAACTCAAACAATAGTCGAACCATTAGCTTCTTTTTGAAAAATTATAAATAAAAAACTCAATAACAGCTTCAAATGCTAAAAAGTACTATCATATAGTAAGCCGGCCCTTATTTATATTATTTTATAAGTTCTATTCCAACGTTACCCTTATAGCACGGTCATCATCATCTTACCATGAAAACAATACACCCTAGGGACTACAGAAGTATAAGATAAAATTTATGAAAGCCACACATACTACTTGCTTTCTTTTGCTTTCAATATCCCCTGGCCCTTCAGCAGAAAATTTGTATTTGTAATATCTTTCCTTGTAGCCTGCAGCAGCATATCGTACCTGTGGAAGAAATCAGCAAAGCATGTAAAAATATTTGTTTATATGCTTGGATGTAAACGTTTCAGAAGGGAATGCTTCATACTTTGTCCGTCCCTAAATCACCATTCTTAAACAGATCAGATTTCCTTCTGATGCTATCTTTCAGTTTCTGCTTAAACTCCTTTGTATTTCCTATTATCTGCAAAAATGCAATATAAATGATACCAAAAACACTTCAGCAGGTCACAAAGTAGATAGTAAAACTGCTTTATTCCATGTATATGTATGTAATCAAGCAAAATAACCCGCAGGTACAAAAGAAAACACACCCAAAAAAAAAAAACAGCGTACTTGAGAACGCAGATTTTCAAACGTCCCAAGTGACAGAGCTTCGGATTCTTCTCCATTAGGCAATGCACAAGTACTGCTTGAATCAGTAGTTGAACTTCCAGCATCAATTTCATCCTCTAGCTGGCAACCAATTAATTCAGCATTTGTTTCATAATGGGAAAAATAGACAAATACAAGCAATATTGTCAATGATGAATGATACTTGAGCAACAAGCACTTACAAAATCTTTATTAAGGAAAAGACGTCTGAGTTTACGCTCACGTAGTTCTGATCTTTTCTTGAAAATTTTATCTTCATAAGCACCAACAAGAAGAATAAATTTCTCAACCCTGGATAGTTTGATGTATCCTGATTTCTTGTCATTGACCTGCTTTTGAGCACAAAAGAAGCGGCATGGTCATGATCTTATCTACATTTTTTTTTCAGGGTGAAGAAATGTAACTGAAACAAAGCTAATCACGTTATACCCGGAGCATATCAACCATATAACCACCGAGATTTTTGAATTCCTTCTTATAGACAGTCATCAGCAAGTCAATTGCACACTGGAAATAAGTAGTTATCATAAAAAATTAGTTTCGAGCTTCATATTGTATTCCCATCACTACATACCAATGAAGTTTAGTAGAACCTCATGAATTTCCAAAGTTGGCATGTGGGGCAGAAAATCATTTCCAGCAAAAAAGCACATAAATATAAAATCATCAATTATACGCTCAAGATCAAACTTGAAATTCTCTCGAGGATCATTGATTTGCATATCAAGCTCCAAATATTCCCTCAAAATCCAAACATTCAGAAGCTGAAATTTGGATGGAAAAATAGAGGTGAGACAACAGAGCAATATTCAAACCACAGGTGATAGATAAGAGGACTGTTTCAAATACCTGGTAGGGCTTTTTTACAAGAGGACTATACGGAACTATACCTATGCCAAGCTCCCTGTACGTGATAACATTACACCATCTAATGATTGACACATATTAGAGTTATAATAGGTAGAGTTTGAGTTTGACAACATTTGCACAATCATTTCCCTCTTAACTACATATGGAATTATGATACCAATTCAGAGGACCAATTTTGCATAGCTCAAATAGGATTTTGAACATGCCTGCAAAGTGGAATAATCTCTTCCTCAATATCACGAGTCCAGAGGGACCACTCCATTTGTACAGCAGTGATGGGATGAACTGCGTGTGCCCTCCTTATTGTGTCCGGGCTAGCTTCTGATAAACCGATGTACTTTACTTTCCCTTCTTCCACCAGTTTCTTCAGCTCACCAATCTAAACTCCGGAAAGAAAACAAAAAGGTATCTAATCAAACTAACATGCAGAGTTTAGTACTAAATTACTAACATTATACAATTATGGTGGTTGCAGCTGAATAAGGAAGAGAATCACACACAGTTTCCTCTATAGGCACTGAAGTGTCCACCCGATGTTGGTAATACAGATCAATGTAGTCCACACCAAGACGCTTTAAGCTAGCTTCGCAGGCTGAACGGACATATTCAGGAGTGCCCTTGATTGCAATAGCAGGAGGGTCAACGGTTCCAGTAATACCAAACTTTGTGGCTAATTGAATTTTTTCTCTTGGCAACTGCTTCAAGGCCTAGAAAATTATAACTTTGCAATTAGGCTTGCAGAACATCAAGTCCCCTAATCAACCAATCACTCAATTTTGAGTAACTTCTAATGTACAGTGGATAATTGAATATTTACAACTTAATAAAGTGGAAAAATAGCTGTTAAAATTTCAGGAAACAAATACAACTAATCCCTTACTTCCACTGAATTCTATTTTTGAGCTTCTTTTCTATGAGACCAATTCCTTCAAGAACATTTGTTATATCATATATCCGCCTCTTTTGCACCTACATAAAAAAAAAACACTTATAATTTACAGATCCTTGACATAGAATACATTACAACAAATAGGAAAGTAGTCACCTCTAAAGTATCAGCAGCATTATTGAGATCCAGAATACCATCTTCTGCATGTTTGATCAGATTGATAAACTTTTTTGTTAAGAGACCTGAATGGCAATAATAGGACATTGCCGTAATATTTGCACAACAAATGAAAAAATTAACTTGCTTTTCTCATGAAGAACCTAAATAACTAAATGACAAAATCAGTTAACAAAAAACATAGGAAATCGTTCTGTTACCTAGGGAGCTGTCAAAACGACAAGGTCCGGCCGGAGTAAGATTAGCCCCAGAAGGAGAACCTGTCAATTATACAGATTAGATGGGAGTAATCAAGCAAACACATCCCATAAATTCTCATAGCATCAGCTAATTCATTCTTTTTGGAACACAACTAATCCGTTCTTCAAATCTCAATTAAACCTTACCTCACATATATAATAGAACTACTAGTATGGGAGCACACTTGACAGATTTAAGTAACACTCACCCACATTGGAAGCTGGAATCTGGGGTCCAGATCTGCTGCACTTTGTCAGCCTTGATGTTTTGTTTGCCTTTCCCACCTTGCTTGACACAGGAGTCTGGAGGGGGCTGGTAACTACTTCAGTATATCCAGGAGCAGCTGTCCTATCACTAGACTCAGCTTCGTAATCTGCTGCATCACTCTTCCGTTTTAGCTGCTAATCCACCATTCAGTTTATTCAAAAAATTAGCATCAAATGAACAAACCATATCATATAAGTAATTATAAAATGAAAATAATTGATCAATTGAAAATACATAATGACTATGAAGAGAATGATTATTATAATTAAGCATACAGGTACATTAGCTGGAAAGATGTTAGCACATCATACAAACCAATCTACGTTTCAAGCGGACTATGCTCTACAAAGAAAACTGGAAGCTTCCCAACTTATAAATGGAACGATTCATAAATCCATAATTCTACAAATACATGCTAATCTCTAGTGCATTCTAACATCTGCAAAGCCACATCAGAGAAATAAACATCATTACTATTAAGGTAAAACCAAATGTTTTTACTTTTCTTATTTCCCAAACCATCTTAGATAATTTACATTTATAAATTTCCTCTATAAATTATTCAAAAGTGTGTACTAAAAACCTTGTATATGATACATGAATATTCATAATACACAAGAGTCTAAACAGTACAACCTCCAGCATTTACATGCCAACTCCCAGACAGTAAGTCAGCCAAGAAGGCATCATGAACTCCTTTACAATACAAGATTATTAAATAGAATAAACACCGCATATCAAGCAACATTTCAAACTTTATTTTTGGAATAATTCAATATGTATTCACACTCAAATACAGTAAACATGGGGGGTAATCATAAGAAGGAAAAGCAAAAGAATCTTGGGACAGCCAGCCAGTTCCGCAACAAGGGTGCAACTGTATCAGCGTCCTCAAGAAGCATGCCCTAAGAAGAAGTGAGGCAGGCCCTTCACGTGAAGAAGTAACTTAAAACCCTTAAAGGGGACCCGATGCCAAAAGACAAGAACTAGAATAGAAGATAACAGATTAAACAGGGACAGCACTGTTCCCATTCCAAATAGTCTATTATCTTCTGTTGTAAAAAGAACCACACTTTAAGGGATGTATATCTTTGTTGGCAATACATTAGATTTCTATGAATAATTATTGGGAAGAAAGGATACATCAAGAGGAAAAGAGAATATTAAAAGTTACTCTTCTTCTTGTTCTTTTGTTTTTCAAAATAGTCTCAAGTCTGACTTTGCCTCAGACAAGGAAAGCTTCATCATGTAAGTGCGTAGATACTTATGCTGCTATTTCCAATCTTTTGTAGCCTCACTTGGATATAATCAGGCATGTCACAGACAAATGATTACGAGAACATACTTGCAAAAGCTCTTTATGAAGCACAAAATCGTGTATACTGCTATGATCGATCTGTGGTCAGCTAACCTCTAGCATCCCCCATTAGCAGGTTAAGACTGGTATTTACGACCAACCCTTAAAATTGGCACCATTGAGCACTTCAAACCATACAGGAATCCAGAGGCTGAGATGAACTAAATTATTCAGTCATCTACAGTGATTGTAACCTAGTTCAAGATAGTGTGGAGAGATTGGTCTAACAAATACCAAATCCAACAAATCCAGTGAGACACAGACAGCTTCTTTAATTTTTTTAACTTTTGGTTGTGTATAGAAAAATGCATTGGGTGTGCTTGGAATTGCTTTTGGCAGTGTCTGCTTTTAGTGTTTGACCGAAATAAAGAACAAATGATTTATGGGGTTATAGTAGTGATTCCTAGAGAAATGCTCGATAGCTGTTTACTCAAGAAGCGCTTCCAAGTGAATATGTAAGGAGAAGCACTTGGGTTTCTTCGAATAAAAGAGCTACTGAGCAAAAGCACCTCCCACAGAACCACTCCAAAATTAGATTACGAATAGATGCTAGACAATCATTTCAACTTTCTCAAAAGGTAGTACTGCCACTAAAAGATCACGCCAGCAAGTATACGTAACATAGAACAGTAATAGCAACTCTATAAATCATACATATTTCATCGTGGATTCAGAAGCTTTAATGATACTGGCCCAATGAAACAGCCAGCTTGGGAAACGAAAACCTACCTCAATTAGTTTCTATACATTCAACTCACCAAAATACTACTCATAACGCAAGCAAAGTACAAAACATACCAGAGTGTAAATCGATGCACTTGCCATGCAAACACAAGTCCACTAGTGAATGTAAGGGGTCCAGGCATAATAGGATTTTAATTTCTAGATTGTAATAAAATACTATAGGCACAACTGTAAACAGCATCGTTGACGAGTCATTATTTGCACCTAATTACCAAAAACCTAATGTGCCTTTTCATTCTTTTCCTCTTTTACCAATAAGATCTGCCCTTGTTGATTGGGAGTGAAGACTACCATATTCTTCCCCAACTGTAATCACACCAATAGAATTTCCATACCACATACTTCATCGATCATGTCAAAACTGATATTAGGAACAACTGTAATTACACACTAATACAATCTTCAATTTCACCTAAAATCACAATTATTAACATAAAAACCAAACAATTTCCACAAATCCTAACCTTAAGTACTAATTCCAATAACTAATTTCAGTAAACTAAAACCCAAATGAGTAATTACACTCACTAATCATGCAGATCTCCAACAAAATAGTCCAAAAAAAATAAACAAATAACAGTAAAAAGAAAAACCAAGATTAATGAGACAAAAACTCACAGAGGTCTTAACGTATATGCCATAAGCTTCTGAATCAGTGAGTTGGCGAGGGTCGGGAACGAAGCCGTGGTAGTCTGCTGTAGCTGAAAACGGCGGTTTCATGGAGGAGAAGGCGAGCTGCCGCTTGAGGGCCTGCTGCATGATCGGCTGGGGCGGTTGAGCCGGCGGGTCATGAGCCCGAGAGCCCGACATCCAGCGACCCGAACCGGATTGTGGGTTGGGCGGGTTTTTTTTGGTGGGTTTGGTGGAGGGAAGGAGAAAGGAAGAGATCGAGAGAAATTGGAGGGAATTGAAAAAAAGAAGTGGGGGAAGAAAATGGAGGGAAAGTTTGGAGGCGAAGGTGGGGGGAGTGGAGTGGGTGAGAAGGTGAGATCTGGTGTTTGGGAAAAATAAAAAAGCGGGAGAGAGAGAGAGAGAGAGAGAGAGAGCAGAAAACGAGGGAAAGGAAAGGAGGGAATTTGGTTCGGATATAGATATGGAGGGAAGCACTTACCCTCGTTTTTCTTTTTTCTTTTTATTATTTGCTTATCAAAGAATAGTTTATTTATTATCGGTGTTTTACAGATTATATATATATATATATAGTAATAGACGGAAGACTTAGAGTTGGGTTTGGCTAATGTATATTTAATGACTTGAAGACTTTGCATGTGTATTTAATGAAGTGAAGACTTGGAAGAAGAAAGGAACTAGTTAGTTACGGAAGATGATAGAGAGGATGACTAAATAATTGACTTGGTAGATGACTTGAGCAACTAACAAATAAAAAATAGAGAAATAATGAATAAAATAAATTAATGAATGGATGCAAATTGAAATTAATAAATTAATCATAAACTCAAAAGAAAATTAACGTAGGTGAATAAATTATACAAATAAAAAATTATGAGAGCACTAAATTTAATTAAAATGAGAATACAAATTAATGAAAATAATTGAATTAACATGAATTAAAATTTGAAGGACTATAAAGATAAACACAGAAAATAATATTAATTGAAAATATTATTAACTGTGGAAGCTTTGAAAACAAAGTAAGAACTTACAGAAATCTTAGTTCAATGAAAGCAAGCAATGTCACGCAGGACACTCACACTCCACTCTCACTCACAACTATTGTAGTTGCCTCAGGTCTACAAACTCTGAGAGAACTTTGAAAACTGAAAGAAACTTACAATGCTTACTAAACAAAGCTTGGAGATACAACTGACGAAAGGCTTCTATTTAAAGTCTTGGCATACAAAAGAGGACAAAATAACTTTTGAATTAACTTCTACTTTGACTGAAGTGAAAAACATTTAACTTTGAACTTTGTCAGGGCATCTTTGCTTTCGACTACTTTAAATTGAAGGGCATGGGCATCTTTGAATTGAAAGGCATGGGCATCTTTGAAAAACCTTTAACTTGTCAGGGCATCTTTGAATTGAAGGGCACATCTTTGAATTGAAAGGCATGGGCATCTTTGCTTTAACTCTGGAGAAACAGAAAGGCATCTGCTTTCACATGGGTGAAAGGACTTTAACTCTGCTTTCGGCTACTTTAACTTTGGCAGAGGCATCTTTGACTTGGAAGGCTTCAATCTTCAGAGAGATCATAAGGATCTTGACTGTCGGGCACATAATCTGACCATCTAGGCTTAGGCTTTTGGCTGAATTGCTGATTAGGCATCTGGCTTGAGGAGGATTCGGACTTTGGACTGGCATCGTCTTCGTCTTCATCCTTCATTTGAGAAACTTGAGCAAGAAGTTGCTCTGCTAGCTCTGTTAATTCCTTTTTAGATTTCCCTTTGAGGGAGGCATTCGAACTACTTGGAGAGGCTTCTTGGATTGGCTTAGAAGGCATTGGCATAGGTGGAAATTCAGCATTAACTTCATTGATTATAGGGCCTAAAAGAACTTTGTCCCACCATTTGACTACGTAATGACGGCATAGAAATCTGGTGTCCCAATTAATCTGATAGCTCCATTTTAGAATCCATGGAATCTTATATTTGGCAAAGAAATGAAGAAGCATGGGGAAGAATTTCTCCTGCTTAGTTAGTTGGTGCTTCTGACAAAAATAATTAAATGTGGGGCGTAGACCTTCTGGAAGGATTTCCCAACAGGAACCATTAATGTTCCACCATTGGAGAAACCAGTAAGGAAAATAGGGCTTGAATTTGGCATCTAAGTTCATGAACCATGAATGACTGAAGTCTTCAAATTGATGAAAGAAAATTGTATACCAGGCATCAATGTAGTCTCCATAATTATAAGTAAGGCCTGATTGAAGTGGCTTTTGATCATAGGCATTTTTACTCCAGTGTTCTGGCTTAATGACTTGGCGTATATAAATGGAATGGAAAATAGTGGCTTCTGTTTGTTTGTCCTTGATGGGCTTAATGTCTGCTGATTGGGTTTCATAAAGAATGTCCCTATAAAACTTCAAAGACTTAGAAGGATGACTTGGAAAATAATGCATGTTGGGAGGAAAGAACTTCTTAGCTATTTTAACTGGGTCATTCAAATCTTCTAGATAGGGTTCAACAATAAAAATATGAGAATTGCTTTTGGGATGATATTTAGACCTTTGGGCTTGGCTCTGACCTGGGTTTTGACACTGGGAAGGCATAGGGGCATGAACAATAAAAGGATCATACTGGGAAACTAAAGCTTTCTGATAATTAGGGCGTAGAGAAGGCTGGCTTAAAGGACTAAAACTATTTCTAACTGGAATTGGCATATAACCTGGAAAGGGCACAAGTTGGGCATTGGCTTCTTGTTTGATTGGGATAGGCATCAAGGTAGCTGGAAGGATTCAAGCTTGGCTTGGACTTGGGCTTGGTTGGCTTGTCTGACTGTATTGCATTTTTTGCTTGTCTTTCTGCTTATCTTTTTCTTTGCTTGACATGGCTCTGCCTGTTTATCCTGTAGAAATTCTCTTGTAAGAAAATCAGGGATACTGTTTTCACTACCTCTCAAATATTCTAACTGAAAATAAAAAACACTCAGAATTGCTTGCCATCGTGCAAAAATCTGCTTACTAGCTATATTTTTAACATCTTTTTCTAAAACATGTTTTGCAGACTTACAATCAACACGAACTAAAAACTTTTGATTTAATAAATCATCTTGAAATTTGCTTATGCATAATACAATAGATAAAATTTCTTTTTTAATAGTACTATAATTAACTTGGGCTTGACTCCAGACTCCGGAATGAAAACGAACAATTTGTTCAGGAGACTCAGGGCTTATTTTTTGTTTTAAAATACCACCATAACCTGTTTCAGAGGCATCTGTTTCAACAATTTTAAAAGAATTGACTGAAGGAATACCTAGACATGGGAGAGACTTGACATGAATCTTAATCTGCTTAACTATTTCTGTATGACTCGGAGTCCAGGCAGGAGGATTGCTCTAGAGACGATCAAACAGGGGCTCACATAATTTTCTCAGATTTTGATAAAAATCAGAAACATAATTTAAAGACCCTAAAAACCTTTGAAGTTGGCTTTTTTCAAGAATTTGATCTGGAAATTTATCAGCAAACTGGATGACTCGATTGATTGGGCTTATTTGGCTTTGGCTTATGTTGAAACCTAGAAACCTGACATTGACTTGGAATAACTTGATCTTTTTGGCTGAAATGACTAAACCATTAGATTTAACTATCTGAAAAAACTTATGTAAATGCTTCCAATGTTGCTCTATTGACTCGGAAAAGATAAGAACATCATCTATATATACTATGGAAAAATGATTGTAAGCATTAAAGATTTCATTCATAATATTCTGGAATTCACTAGGGGCATTTTTTAATCCAAAAGGCATAACATTCCATTCATAATGACCAAACGGGGTAACAAATGCAGTCTTATATCTATCTGACTCTTTAATTTGAATTTGCCAAAAACCACTTTTCATATCAAATTTACTAAAGATAACGGCCTTTTCTAATATGTTAACTAAATCTCTTTTATTAGGGATTGGATACCTAATCCATTCTAAAACTGAATTAAGGGGCTTATAATTGATAACTAGGCGTGGGGCTCCTCTTTCTAATTCGGCATTTTTCTGAACATAAAAAGCTGGACAAGACCAGGGAGACTTACTTTTCCTAACTATTCCTTTGTTAATTAAATCCGTGACCTCGGCTTTGCATAATTCCATTAATTCTTGGCTCATTTGTATTGGACGGGCTTTGGTAGGAATATTCTTTTCACTAAAGGATTTGACATAGGGTAAAGAAACAACATGTTGCTTACGGTGCCAAAAGGCATTAGGTAGATCGGAACAAACTTCATTTTTTAACTTATCTTCAAATTTACTAATTTGAGATTGAAGTGACTTGTCGACTAACTGTTGTTCTACCCTTTTAAACTTAATTTCTTTCTTAAGAAAATTAACTTGCTTACTTTTATTTTGTATTAGCTTAACTGACTTAGAAATAGCTGACTTTTGTAATGATTTAAGACTATGTAATTCTGGCTTGGTTAAGAACTCAAATTTAACTTTTTCTCCTAATTGGCTTGAGGTGACTCCATCAAATTCTACCTGAAAGGGGTAAAGTAAAGAGATAAAAGGTAAACCTAAGATTACTTCATCCGTGATATTCTGGATCAGGACAAAGGATGTTTTAAAACATATTTTATTTTGGCATACATGGGCTTTTGGTAATTCATATTTTAATTTAAGGGCTTTTCCTGAAGCTGTTCCTAAGACCTCTTTTGACTTCTTGTAATACTGGGTTGGTACTAGACCTTCCTGAATACAATTTAAATCGGCTCCTGTATCAAATAAAGCTATTGTATTTAATTCAAATTCATTAATAAAAATACTGACTTTGGAATACCATTTCCTAAAATTAATTTGCTTAATTAAATTAATAACTTTTTCTTCTTTATCGAACAACTCAGGCTCAGACTCAGAACTTGACTTGCCGAATGGATTACTAGACTCTGCTTTGGATTCTAATAAACTAACTAAATCTTGCTTAATTGCATAATTTTCAGTTTGTAATTTTTGGCTTATTTGTTTTAATTTTAAAATTTCCTTTTTAACTAGTTTGACTTCTAATTGAAGATCCTGAAGCGTATCTTCTTTCTTTTTATTAAACCTTTCTAAAGTAGCATTTAAACTTATCTTAGGAGGCGTAGGAGAACTAGACTCTTCTTGGCTTATAACTTTCCTAAGTTTCTTAAGGTATTCTGATTTTAATTCGGGATCTTGAACTTTACTAATTAATTCAATTAATAACTCTTCTTGTTCTTCCTGCTTGGTTAAGACACAAATTGATTTATTTAAAATTCTACAACATTTATCCTTGCAACCTAATTGGACATTTGACTCACTAGACTGGGAATTGTCTGAACTATAGGCATGTGAACTATCTGAAGGCATAGGATCTGACTCAGTGTTGGCTAACTCTAGGACTTTAATTAATTTGGCTTCTTCCTCGGATGCTAATTTTAACTGCTTAATTGCCTCTTTAACTTTGCATTCATTAGCATAATGACCTTGCCTTTTGCATTTGTAACATCTAATTTTGCTTTTATCTGTGCTTTTCTTAAAGTAATTCTTTTTACCTTGTCGGGGGCTTTTCTTAAAACCTTTTGAATAACCTTTTGACCATCTGTTTTTCCTAGGGGTAAACTTCCTTTTACTATAAAATTTGTCATTATCACTGAAATGATTTTGTCTACGAGAATAATGGCGTCTTTTACTAAAGCGTCTATCATGGCTTCTTTTGACTTGTCTAGACGGCGGGATCGGTGCTAGACCATATTGCTCACAAAAATTTCCTAATTCATACTTAGCATTTTTACTATCGGCTTGGATTGATTTTCCTATTTTTAAATCTACACACATTTTCATACCGACTTGATTAATTGTACTAATTATATTACCGTAAGTTAACTCATCATAATTAATTTGACCTGATTCATTGCTTAGGACTGTTCTAATTTTATGGGCAAATAAATTGGGGAGACCATTAATAAACTTTTTTTTCCAAAAGGCTTGATTACTGTCATCTCTAAGCATGACTTTGGAAATGAAAACATCTTTATACCATCTAAAATCACTTAGCTTAGGGCATCGAAGATTACTTAATTGATCATGTATTCTGGCTGTTGTACTACTGGGCGTTCCTATGAAATGCTCAATTATTGTATATAAAAGGACATCTGGAGGCGTAGGCTTAGGATACCAATTCTTGGTAAGACTTGTAGGATTAACTTTGCCTGTTAAACGACTGACTTTAAGACTCTGGGCATCTTGGTTAACTTGGAGATTGCTAAAGGCTTGCTCAATTTTAGACATATTGCTAGTTTCAGACTCTAGACTTTGGCTTGATTCTAAAGACATAATTGACTCACTATCGGAATTGACATCAAAACTTAAAACTTTAATTGAAGTTTCTTCATCTTTACCTTTGTCTTTATCCTTGTTTGGCTTAGGTTTAACTGGGGTTAATTCCTGAAACATTTCCTCTATTTTACGCATTGTTGGACTGACTTTAAGTGCAGACTCAGGCTTTAGGTTAAAGTGAACTGAAGGCTTTTCTTTCTTTGGCTTAAGGGTAACTTCCTGTGGAATTAACTTATCAACTTTTGTTTCTATCTTATCTAATTGTTTACCTATTACTATTAGGCTTGTGTTGGCATAATTATTTTGTTCTATGATCTTTTTGACTGGTTCATCTTTTGACTCAGCAACTTTGTAAGGGCTTGCAGTAATTTTGGCATTCCTATGATTGATTACTATGGCTTCAACTGGGGGGTGAGTACTGACAACTTTAGTATTATCGGCTTTTTCCCATTTTTCCTGGGTTAAAGTAACTAACTTTTGACTTAGATATTTGGCTTCTACGAAATCTAAATAAGGTGACTCGGACCTAGTGGCTTTGAGATATTCTTTCCACTCATTGAAAATTTCTTTTCTTTGAGCTTGGGGGAAAGAATCATGATACTTGGCTTTTCTTTCGGCATTTTCAAGGGCTTGGAAATGGGCATCTAATTTTGACCAATGAATTTTAAATGGCTTATTAAGGACTCTTAACTGGGCATCACAATTATAAACATCAAAAGTAGAATCTTGGGCATCTGACCTAGTAGGTGACGTAGGCTGTATTGGCTCAGGAGGTGCAGTAGGGGCTTTGTAGCTTGGTTGAACTACTTGCTTGGCCTTTCTTAATTCATTAATTTTAAAATCTATTAAAGCTTTGTCGGCTTCTAAATCTCTTTCTGTAATTGAAGATGACTCTGCGGATGAATGTCTAGCAGGAAACTTAAAAGATTGACTAGGCGTAGGTAACTGTTCTAATTGAACTGTGGATTTAACTGGCCTATCAAAACTGATTTTAATCGTACCATCTAAATAAGGCTGAATATAATCTAAATCATTTAAACTACGTTGAACTGGCTTAGGGGGGCATTCAGTGGTTAAAAACCATTCTTTAGGTAAATTGACATCTGACCACCTAATCATTTTGGGAACTGTAATATTAGCATTTTGGGTATGACTCTGGATTAAAAGCGTTTGATTCTTTGGACTTTTGCTTAAGGCTTGAAAATTAATGTTGGTGCCTGTGACTTTGTAATAAATCCTGTAAATTAAAGCTAAAGGTTGGGTACCTGGTAAAACATTATAACCGTGTGTCTTAATAGTTAAAGTTAAAACTTTCAAAATATGCGGATCACTAAGGCTTACAGTAAAATCTGGATAACAATCAAAATGTACTGGACCATGGCATAGACTTGACTCAATGATTCCTAAAACTCCTTCTTCGAAATCTTTAAATCTAGCATCTCTTAAACTTAATAGTATTGCAGATTTAAGACCTAATTTAGTTAAGGGTTTAACAGCGACTTGAACTAATCCTATATGCAAAAAATTATTACCTTCTTGCCTATGTTTCTTAATTGCATCAAGATTAAGTAACTGGCATGTTTCATGTTCTTTTCCTAAGGCATAGACTTGTTCTACTATCTTAATATGCGTAGTTTGCTTTAAATGCATTAATTGACCATTTTTGCTTATAAATTTCCTTATTAGGGACTTTAGGTATATTCCAATCATTACAATTTAATTCTGAACTAGACGACTCAAATTCTAAAACTTCTTCATTAACTATATATGGAACTGGGCCTAAACTGGTTCTAGAACTAGAAGAATTAATTGAATTGGTTCTAAATAAACGACTCATTTTGCTTACGTGAAAAATTTAAATTGACTAAATTAGAAAGACTCTTACATGACTTCCAAAATAGAAAGACTCTTGGGTAACTCCTAAGACTGACTCTAAGGTACCTAAGAACCTATGGGCTACTCTCTCTCTCACCTTCTCGTGCCTAACCGCTCATGCCTCTACTTGGGACTTACTGTTTGGTAAAAAGGTCTCACCTTACGGACTTTTGAGAGAGGGGAACCTAAGGAATTAGATAACTAGGAGTAGACTTGGAAGAAACTGTAGAGGCTAACTAAATTGAAAGAAACTTGGGAGACTTGCTAACTCAGAAAACTTAAATCAGCCACTTGGGCGATATGAGTAGCAGACTTAGACTCAACTCTTTCAACTCTTACGGCTCTGATACCAAAAGGGGGACTAGGGCCTAAAATCTAGAAGAACTAAATTCAAAAGGACTTTTAACTAGTAATAGACGGAAGACTTAGAGTTGGGTTTGGCTTATGTATATTTAATGACTTGAAGACTTTGCATGTGTATTTAATGAAGTGAAGACTTGGAAGAAGAAAGGAACTAGTTAGTTACGGAAGATGATAGAGAGGATGACTAAATAATTGACTTGGTAGATGACTTGAGCAACTAACAAATAAAAAATAGAGAAATAATGAATAAAATAAATTAATGAATGGATGCAAATTGAAATTAATAAATTAATCATAAACTCAAAAGAAAATTAACGTAGGTGAATAAATTATACAAATAAAAAATTATGAGAGCACTAAATTTAATTAAAATGAGAATACAAATTAATGAAAATAATTGAATTAACATGAATTAAAATTTGAAGGACTATAAAGATAAACACAGAAAATAATATTAATTGAAAATATTATTAACTGTGGAAGCTTTGAAAACAAAGTAAGAACTTACAGAAATCTTAGTTCAATGAAAGCAAGCAATGTCACGCAGGACACTCACACTCCATTCTCACTCACAACTATTGTAGTTGCCTCAGGTCTACAAACTCTGAGAGAACTTTGAAAACTGAAAGAAACTTACAATGCTTACTAAACAAAGCTTGGAGATACAACTGACGGAAGGCTTCTATTTAAAGTCTTGGCATACAAAAGAGGACAAAATAACTTTTGAATTAACTTCTACTTTGACATATATATATATGTGGATATATATTTTAAGTTCAATTGAGAACCAGTTTATTGAGAGTTTATGTAAATAACGGATTATGGTTCTCAAACCCACCACAAGGGTGCCCCCTAGTTACTTTGAAACAAGTTGGTATTTTGTTAACGCCCCACGAGTTCGGGGACGCTTGGACCGTGTGGTGCGAGGAACGCGGCTCAGGCTGACTTATGGTCCCCTGAGACCTGCGAGGAGCGTAGCTCGGGTTGACTGGGTGTCTCCGAGGTCTGTGAGGAACGCGGCTCAGGCTGACTTATGGTCCCCTGAGACTTGCGAGGAGCGCAGCTCGGATTGACTTGGTGTCTCCGAGGCCTGCGAGTAACGCAACTCGGTTAACTTTGTGTTTCCGAAGTTGCGAGGATGGAATTGACGGAATAATTGGAATTGACGGATCAGGAATGGGGGTACGCCCAGGTGGAGAGAATTTAAGCTTTGAAACGCTTTTAAAGTAAAAGTGAGGAATTTTATACAGTTACTATCATTTTCTTAATCGATATATTTATGTCACAAGAGAAAGACGGATATATATATATATATATATAATTATTTATTTATGAACCTTACATGAGTTTGATACCAGGGTATTCGGAGCTTGTTTGTTTTATTTTATTTTAATCCGTTTTACTTTAATTTATATTATTTTATCTTATTTACGTTGTTCGCCTTGATCTTTTATTATTGGATATGGTATTAAATAGCTCAAGTATTTCTAGCATAATTTGCCCCCCCGAGTTTTAGAGATATCCAGATCGGGGGAGCGAGAATTGCGGATCAGGTTGACCAGATGTCTGCAGAGTCCAGCAAGGATTATAGGGCAGGACGTGTCACCAATGGTGTCACGAGGAATTAATAGTTATGACTTTCCAAGAATAATTACTTGAATCTAAATGCCTTTATTCCTTCATCTGAATATAATTATTGCCATGTGAGTAATGCCAGTAAACTTGGAATAGAAAGCTGAATTGAAATAGAAGAGCTACGTGTGGCTTGATCCCTCAGTAAGGGTACGTAGGTAGCCTTTTGTTATAAGGTGCAGCCACGAGTTGGATTCTTTGAGATTGTTAATGTATTATTGATATTCTGAGAGCTAAGATAAATTTTATTAGCTAAATTATCAAACATCATGTTAGTTTCCTTCAATGTCTCAAAAGATAGTCCATTTTAGAAATGTATTTCAAGAAAAACGAATACAATGAGAAAGAGTGCTTCTTTTGAAATGAAGGATTAAAAACAACACAATAATGCCCAGCAATATGCATCTCTAATGTCGTGGGAGAATGCTCGGTTGGTATAGATGACAATGGCAAGGGGAAGGTAATGGTAACTAAAAGCGGGTGAGATGAGAGAGAGAGAGAGAGAGAAACCGGGCAGGGAGGAGTGTGAGACACATTCCTAGATTTTTCAGAGTCGAAGCTAAAGTTTTCTGCATTCAGATTGATGATCTTTCGTATGGGGGCTCTATCTTGATCAGTGAGAGTCTCAAAGACAAGGTGTTCCATATATCCGTCGAACTGGGCTGCGTTCGATGGATCATAAAACAACTACAAGAGCCTGTGGACAGGAAGGAACAGAGATTTTTTCGAAAATTCAGAGGAGATTCTTACCACCTATGGATGGAGAAATCATGCAACAAGTATGGACGTTTTCTGAGGATCTCCAAATGTTTGCATGGAATTGTGTCGTCGGTTGTAATACCACAAGGTCAAGGAGGGCAAGGGTGGAGAAAGCTGGAGGAAAGCTTAGAGGTAATCCTAGTTGGTGATAGATTCACAAAGGAAAGATCTGTTCAAAGGGGAGAGGAACAAAATCTGCCGTATGATAGAACTAGAATAACAGGAAAATCGTACAAGGAGGCGGTACAAGACAAAGGAACAGTGGGACAAAAAGTGGAAAAGAAAAAGGCAGACTTTTCATCACAACACAATTCGACCCAAACGGAAAACTGGAGTTGGGTGGTTGCTTGTGAGAGACAAGTAGTTCACCAGACTTGGAAGGATATTGAAGAAGCTCTAGGCAAATGGCTACAGTTCAAAGTAGAGTTATTTCCATATCAAAATAATAGAGCATTCTTTGCTTGTAACAGTAAAGAGGAGGCAACGAGGATAGGGGGAGCAAGGAAACTGAAGATGGACGGACAACCAGAGGTGTTATTGTGGTGTTGGGAACAAAGCCTGAAGAACAACATAACAAAAGTGGTTAGCTACGGAGGTTGGATTGCTGTCACTGGGCTTCCGATACACTGGTGGTCCAAAAAATACTTTGAACGAATTGGTGATGCTTGCGGAGGTCTGCTGGAGGTGGGTTGGAGGACTGAGAAGCTTAAATACCTCATTGATGCCAAACTGAAAGTCCGAAAAAATACAGTTGGATTTTTGCCTGAACTACTTAAATTAGCAGAAGGAAACGAGGTCTATTACGTTCAGATCAGACCAATATCACCGGCGGTAAGGCCAAACCAGTCAGTTCGTAACAAATTAGTGGAATTAACTCCGGCGCCGACTTGGGGCGGAGTATTCCGACTCGAGAAACAGATTGCAAAGGAAGGAGGACCGGTGATCGAGGCCACCTCGCCAGCTGGAAGTCCGCATGAGGCATGCGGGATCGCTGAATCCCAGACCACGCGAACACTACCTCTGGTCGTTGGCAGAAGCATGGAAGCCCTCACGCTTGTCGAGCAATTGCACACAACACAAAAAGAAAAAGAGTACGTGGAACTCAAGGACAAAGGGATGTTCAAGGATGCCAAGAGGGGCTTGAGTGGTTCTGAAGTTGGGCCCAGAGCAATATCTATTAAGGACCAAGAGCTAGAAAAGACTAGGAGTAATAAGTATTACATGCTGCTGCCAACAAACAGACCCACTCGGCACAGTGAGTTTGGAATGGGATTGAGAAATAAGTGGGTCCACCCGAAATCTCCTATCTCTATGCCAAATCTCTTTACAAGATTCGGGCAGAATAAAACACAAAGGAAAAGGACTATCACGTGTTTCTCCCTCTAAATTTGGGAACCAGCGTGAGAAGGATAAGGTAGTGGGGGCAAGAAAACAAAAAAAAGGAAAGTTGACAACAGTGATAAATCATTATGATAAGGAATCTGCAGATGAGTACTTGCAAGAGGGGGGGTCCGATGAAGAGGGAATTGGCTTATCTGATGGAACACAGGCACGAATATGTGATATTCATGACGCAGAGACACAGATCTTTTTGGAGAATATGGAAGTTCACTCAAACATCAAGGATCTGGAGGTCGATTTGGGTATTGATTCTGATCTAGAAATGGGGAACTACACCGGAACGGATAATTGGGAAGAACTATCAAGCTCTGATGTGGAGTCTGAGGATGTAGACACAGTGGCTGCGGAGGAACCGGGAGGAGATTCAGCAACGGAACAATATCTGCAAGAGATGTTTTCTGAGAAGGATAACTAGGCTGGCGAGTCAAATCAGGTTAGTTCCCCCCACGGATTGGATCAATCTATTGATCCAATTCCTGAAAACTCAGGGGAAGGTAAAGAAGAAGAGTTTGGACTGGGGAATAACAGTAAGACTTTTGAAAACGAAAGGGTCTCACCACTTGCTGAGAGCTCAAAGAAACATGCCCCCAAAGGGAGCTTAGAAACCATGGAAACAATGCTGGATAGTATGGGCCTGCGATTGGTGGAAGAGGACATTAGTACACAGGTTATTCAAGCAGGAAAAAGGGATACCAAGAGAAAAGGGAAACGAGAACTGGAAAATCTGAAATTCGGGGTGAGCTACGAAAGAGGATGGGGGAAAGAAAAAGACCAATGAAGATAGTTAGCTGGAATGTAAGGGGACTGGGGGGGAGGAAAAAAAGAGTGGTAATAAAGAAGATGTTAAAGACGTATGATGCAGATGTTGTGCTGATCCAGGAAACAAAGAAGGAGAAGGTCGACCAAAGACTAATAGGAAATATTTGGGGAGCGAGATTTAGGGAGTGGGTTTGTATTCCTTCATGTGGAGCATCAGGAGGGATATTAATCATGTGGAATACAAAAGCTATCAAGGTGAAAGAGTCTCTCTTGGGAAATTATACGGCTTCCATCAATTGTGTGGATACGGAAGGAAAAGAGTGGTGGCTGACAGGGGTGTATGGACCAAATGGCTCAAGAGACAGGGTGCTGTTTTGGGAAGAATTAGCTGCTGTTTATGGCATCTGTGGTTCTAATTGGTGTATCGGGGGAGATTTTAATATCACCAGATTTCCATCAGAAAAATCCAATGGGGGAAGAATCACAAGAAGCATGAGGGTGTTTAACGACTTCATCAGGGAGACAAATTTATGTGACCCGGATCTTCACAACGCCGCTTTCACCTGGTCCAATATGAGGGAGAATGCGATCCTAAGAAGGTTAGACAGATTCATGTTCACCCCTGCCTGGGAGGAATTATTTCCTCACACTAGGCAAGTGGCTCTACCTAGGGTAACCTCTGACCATTGCCCCATACTATTGGACTCGATTGCAAAGAAATGGGGACCGGTGCCCTTTAAATTTGAGAATACATGGTTGAAGCAGCAAGACTTCAGGGGAAAATTTAAAGAATGGTGGGAGGGAGATCTACAACATCGGTGGGAAGGTTTCAAGTTTATGAAGAAACTAAAGGCTGTGAAAGACAAAGTGAAGATATGGAGTAAAGAAATCAGTAGAGACACTAGCTCCGAATCAAAAGAAGCAAAGGAACGAATCAAGGACTTAGATTTATTGGAGGAAAGGGATGGCCTATCCCAAGACAGAAGACAGGAGAGAGCGCAGCTGAGACTAAGAATCGAAGAGATAGCTTTCAAAGAAGAGATCATTTGGAGACAGAGAGCAAAGGTGGCGTGGGCAAAAGAAGGGGACTCAAACACAAAGTTCTTCCACAGAATTGTTAATTGCAGAAAGAAACGGAATTCAATTGAAAAACTAGAATTAGCAGATGGGTCCACTACGGGAGATGATGGAAGAATTGAACAAGAAATAATCTCATACTTCAAAAACTTATACTCAAGTGAGGGTCGGGAGAGGCCTAGACTAGAAGGTTTGGACTGGTGTGCTTTGGAGGAATTAAGGGCTTCATGGTTGGAAAGACCTTTCGAAGAGGAGGAAATCAGAAAAGCTGTTTTTGAGTGCGGAAAGGAAAAGTCCCCAGGCCCAGATGGATTCTCATTGGCATGCTTTCAACACTGTTGGTCGATCCTGAAAGGTGATTTAATGAGGGTGTTTGAAGAGTTCTATGAGTCAGGCATTGTGAACTTGGTAACCAATGAAACCTACATCTGTCTAATTCCTAAGAAAGCTGAAGCAGTCAAGGTGGGAGACTTTAGACCTATAAGTCTGATCACAAGTGTGTACAAAATTATTGCAAAGGTTTTGGCAGCTCGATTGAGAGAGGTGCTGAGCGATACCATATCTCAAACGCAAGGGGCGTTCATAAAAAAGAGGCAAATCTTGGATGCGGTGCTGATAGCAAACGAGGTGGTGGAAGAAACAAGGATGAAAAACCAAAAAGGATTCATATTCAAGATTGATTTCGAGAAAGCCTATGACCATGTGGATTGGGGTTTTCTAGATTTTGTGCTGGAAAAAAAAGGCTTTGGTTTGACATGGAGGAAATGGATAAAAGGGTGTCTTCGTTCAGCAAACTACTCAGTTCTAATAAATGGTAGGCCCAGGGGAAAGTTTGGAGCTTCAAGGGGAATAAGACAAGGAGATCCACTGTCTCCTTTTCTTTTTACATTGGTTGCAGACACACTGAGCAGATTGTGTTCAAAGGCCAGAGAAAGAGGTTTGTTTGAGGGGCTGGCCGTGGGAAGAGATAGGGTGATGGTATCACATCTACAGTTTGCAGACGATACTATTTTTCTCCTATCTGACAAGGAAGGAAATTTTAGGAATTTACTAAACATTCTGGAGGTGTTCAACCTGTGCTCTGGATTGAAAATAAACAGAGGTAAATGCTCAATTGTTGGAATTAACGCAGAAGACAACGAAGTCAAGTCACTGTCTGAGGAGATAGGCTGCGGCATGGGAAGTTGGCCGCTGCTTTATCTTGGTCTGCCGCTCGGTGGTAAACCTAAGACCTTACCATTTTGGGTTCCAGTAATCGAGAAAGTGGAGCGAAGAGTAGAAGGATGGTGCAAGGCCTTGTTATCTCGAGGGGGAAGATTGACCTTAATCCAAGCAGTGTTGAGTAATCTGCCATCTTACTTCTTATCATTATTCCGAATGCCTGCTAGTGTGGCAAAGCGCTTGGAGAAGATATTGAGGAACTTTTTGTGGGAGGGTATGGAGGTAGGCAAGAAGGATCATTTGGTGAAATGGGAGGTTGTGTCTTTACCAAAGGAAAATGGGGGACTTGGGATAGGAAACCTAAGAAAACGTAATGAGGCCCTACTGGGGAAGTGGCTATGGAGATTCCAAACTGAAACTAACACCCTTTGGTATGATGTAATAAAGAGTAAATATGGGCTGCAGATGAATGGCTGGGATTCTAAAAGGAAGTCAAATGGTTCTAGCCGTTGCCCTTGGACAGAAATAATTAAAGGTTTGGGCTCGTTTGTGGCTTGCTGTCGTCTCAAGGTGGGCATCGGTGGGAGAATAAGATTCTGGGAAGACGTGTGGCTGGGAGTTAGAGCTTTGGGCGAGAGTTTTCCACGGCTTCTTCGAACTTCTTGTAAAAGGAATGCCAAGATCGCAGATATGTGCATAGACATGAATTCCCTTCCGCTCAGTTGGGATTTTGGCTTTCGCAGGAATCTTAGGGAGGAGGAAAATGAAGAATTGTCTGAGTTACTCTCAAGATTGGAACACGTGGTGTTGATCCAAAGCAGAAGTGACACCAGAGTATGGAATCTGGAGACCTCGGGAGCTTTCTCCTGTAAATCATTCTCTAGACACCTAATGGTAAATCACCAATCATCTCTCTTCTCTCCGTCCACTGTAATTTGGGAAGCTAAAGCCCCTCCTAAGGTAAGAATATTAGTTTGGCTAATTGCTCATGGCAAAACTAATACTTGCGACTTGATCCAAAGGAAAAGACCTGGCTGGTACTTCTCTCCTAACTGGTGTGTTATGTGCAAAAAAGATAACGAATCTGTGGATCATCTATTCTTACTTTGCCCGATTGCCTCATCCCTGTGGGCTAAGTTATTTAAGGTGGCAGGCCTAACGTGGGGAAACTTCGCAACTTGCAAAGCGATGCTTGTAACTAGGCTGAAATTCTTTGATGGCAGGAGGAAGGGCTCAGTGCTGGGAAATTGCGCTTTGATGGCCATTTTCTGGGTAATATGGGGGGAAAGGAACAGGAGAATTTTCGAGAATGTGGTCGGGGAGGACATTGAGCAGTTATGGGACCGTATCCGTGTCTGGGCATCACTTTGGGCTTCTGTTACAGCAGAGTTTAGGGAGATTAGCTATCAGCTTATCCATCTAGATTGGAAAGCGGTAGCCATGTAGTGTAGGTCTTTCGTTTCTTTGTATCGGTTTGGTGGCCTTCTTGGCCATCTCCTGTATCGTTCTTTTACGTTCTAATGAACACTATTGTCTCTTTTCAAAAAAAAAAAAGAAGATAAATTTTATTAGCTAAATGATTTATTTGATTCTTTTGAGGCCTGAGGCCAGAATAATATGATGCTTGACTTCTGATATAATTTGAATCATGTTGGTAGTTGGGTTTTATTCGTGTATGCTTGTTTGACAGGTGGTAATTTTTGGGAAATGTTCAATTTACAGGGGAGACTCTGCCGAATTTTCGGCAGGAGTTGCACTTGATTTTCATAGAATTTTAGTTAGAAGGGCAATTTGGTCAATTGTGCCCGGTAACTGCCAAGTGTCGGACACGCACAGGGTTTGACTCGGATTCCAAAGTAGAATTTGGGTCGGGTCCTGTCATCTGAGGCCTGCGAGGAACGCGGCTCGGTTAGCTTTGTGGTTCTGAGATCTGCGAGGATGGAATTGACCGAATATTTGGGATTTTCATCAACCTCACCTTCATACAGTACCATTAATTTCGTAAGTGATAAATTGTTTTACAAATAAAGATGGAAATATACATATATATATATATATATACCAGGTAATGGCCCAGACTCTTAAGAGCAAAATTTTTCTCAATCAATTTTAAGCTTTCGTGCGGAAGGTAGTGTAGAGACGTAGAGAATAAACATAATTATTATGAGGAATTCAAACATACAAAGCCAAAACCAAGGATAATAATATAGAGAAATTAAATACGATATCAAACGTAGTATCATTAATATTCAACAAACTTACATAGAAGCAGGGAAAGCAGTAGTGCTTAACAGAAGCTTCGCAGAAGCAGCACTTGAAAACACTCAAAAACACTCCAAAACACTCAAAACACAAAGTTTATTTTCTGCTTGAGAGGCGATCTTTTCGGTGCTTCGCAAAGGAGGAGAAGCCCTTCATTTAAAGCCTCCTGGCTGTTGACGTGTCAATTAGAGGCAGAAGATCACAAAGCAGCCTACAGTAGAGCGGCATCTTCACTTTAATGATTCTGTCCGAACGTTCACGCAAGCGGCCAACAAAGGAAAAAGGCAGACTCTTACAAAAGGCAAATAAAAACAGAGTAAAAGCAGGAACGTATTGCTTTTACCAGAAAAACGTAAAAGTAAAAAGCTTTATCACAAATTACAGTAAACACAAATTGTCTTCTTATCAGACATAATATTACTTGGGCCCACCATAAAGATCCGAATGGAGATCTGGATGAAAGTGGTCAAGCATGTCTTCATTAGCAAAAGGGTCCACCTCATCTTCAGGTTGAGTGGCGGAAGCTGATGCCATCGACTCGTCATCTAAATCCAGGATCTCGAGGACTTTCTTTTTCAAATCTTCTTTTGATGAAGAAGAGCCTGGCTGATCTATCAGCATCTGTAGCCTTTGCGAAACACTTAGACTGGCAGGAGAAGTGACCAAAGGCTGAGCAGCAACAAGATCAAAGGAGGGAATGATTGCTGGGGTAATCTTGACAGGAACTAAGTGGTCTCTTGTGAATTTATCCCACCAACGAATTAAGATGCTGCGGACTAAGTTAGGAATATAGGTCCATTCTTCATCAATGTCTTCCGAGATGACATATTCCCACTTTAATATCCAAGGTAGCTCATACATTATCATGAACCACATGAACAAAGTCCTTTGATCAGGATGATTCTTATTCCATTTACAAAATTTCATTTGAAAAGACTCCTTAATTTCAGGAGGAAGGTATTCCATAGTAGGACCCCAGATAAGGAAAAAGCTCTTGAACCAATTTGGGAGTTCTTTCAGAGCCCTAAGCTTAAATTGGATGAACCAAGTATGAGAATAGTTTTGATTTTGAAAACATAAGACATATTCCCATGCTTTTTTATAATCCCAGAAATTATATGAATATGGCCTAATTTCAGGATGGATAAATCTTTTAGCCCTTTCAGGGCTAGGACCCCATTCTTCCAAGGAAATAACATTTAGAATTTGGATTTTGGAAAAGGCTATTGTATTGGTATTTTCACCCCTATGACGATGAACTATATTAACAGATTTAGTTTCAATTAGGAGAGTTTCATAGAATAGACGGGGCTTATTTAAGGGAGGAAGGTTATCCCTTAAATATTTTCAGCTAGAAAATTCGGATGTTTGTCCAGATCATTCATTTCAATAATTGCTACAGACATATTCATATATTCACGGAATGGATTTTCAGCAATCTGCTTCTCCTTACCCTTATTATATGGAGAAGAAGTCATCAAGGGCTTTGGATCAGTCGGGGAAGACCTAGCAAGAGCTCCTACTTGGAGTCATTTGTCCGGAACTCCTGGTTCGCACCCTGCAAAAATTCTCGAGTTAAGAAATCAGGGAGCGCATTAGTTTCACCTTTAATAAATTCAATATCAAAATCGAAAGCAGATAGTATTCCTTGCCATCTTGCGAAAATTTGTTTTGATGCTAAATTTTTTACATCTTTAAACAGAATGTCTTTTGCAGCCTTGCAATCCACTCTTATCATGAATTTTTTATTTAAAAGATCACTTTCGAATTTAGAAACAGCATGGACTATGGCTAGCATTTCTTTCTTAACAGTAGAATAATTCTTTTGAGCCGGTTTCCAAACTCCAGAAGTGAATCTAACCAGTTGTTCTGAATTATTGACCTTCTGTTTTAGGATTCCTCCATACCCGATTTCTAAAGCATCTGTTTCTACTATTTTAAAGGCTTCGGGGTTGGCTAAGGCTAAGCAAGGAAGTTCTTTGACTTTAATTTTCAACCTTCTTACCGCTTTAGTGTGTTCTTCTGACCAGGGAGTTGGGTTCTTTTTCAACCTTTGGTATAACAATTTTGAATCTTGAGCCAAATCTTTATAAAAATCTTTTATATAATTAAGACTTCCTAAGAACCTTTGTAACTGTTGCTTGTCCCTTATCTCATCAGGGAATTTTTCAGCAAAGGATATTGCTCGATCAATAGGAACTATCAGTCCCTTATTAATATTGTGTCCCAAAAAACGAATCTTTGAAGAAAATAATTTCATTTTCTTTGCCGAAACCACTAATCCTGCATGCTTCACAACTTTCAAAAAGATATTCAGATGTTTAAAGTGTTGTTCTAAAGAATTAGAATAAACCAAAACATCATCAATATAAACAATGGTGAAAGCTGTGTAAGGATTAAATATATCATTCATAATATTTTGAAACTCAGAGGGAGCATTTTTTAGACCAAACGGTAAAACATTCCATTCGTAATGTCCGAAGGGGACATTAAAGGCTGTTTTGTACCTGTCTTTTTCTGCAATTTGAATCTGCCAATATCCCGATTTCATATCAAATTTAGAAAAAATTACTGCCTTATTCAATCTATCCAAAAGGTCCTTTTTATTAGGAATTGGATATCTAACCCATTTTAAGGCTTTATTAAGAGGTTTGTAGTTTATCACCAATCTAGGTACCCCTCTTTCTAATTCTGCTGCGTTTTCTACATAGAAGGCAGAACAGCTCCAGGGAGATGAGCTTTTCCTAATTAACTTTTTCCCTAATAAATCTTGAATTTCAGATTTACAAATTTCCATTAGCCTAGCATTCATTTGAATTGGCCTAGCTTTGGTTGGGATTTTCTTTTCATCAAAATCAGGCTCATACAGCAATTCCACTATGTGTCTTTTCCTATTCCAAAAAGCATTGGGTATTTCGGCACAAACTTGATTTTCAAACATCTTTTGGACTTCTTCTACCTTTTCTTTTACCCTATTGTCTTGCAGTTGTTCCTCTATTCTTTTGTACTGCAATTCTTCTTTCAGGTGATATAGATAACTTTCTTTCTTCTTTATCTTTTCTTGAATTTCATTAATATACTTATGCTTGGGTGGTTGAGAGAACCTAAAGACTATAGGTTGACCCTCTACCTCAGTTCTTATTTCCTCTTCAGAAACAGAGAAAGGATAAAGCATATTAATGAAAGGGGTTCCTAATATCAGGGACTGGTTTAATCCATTCACCAAGACAAAAGGGGTTTCAAAGCAAATTCCTTGATTAAGTACAGCAGCGTTAGATAATTTAAACTGAATCCCCATCATTTGACTATTGACTGCTGTGTGTAGGACTTGGGTAGTTTTCTGAAAATACCTCGTTGGTACAACACCTTCATTTATACAATTAAGATCGGCTCCAGTGTCTATCAGCCCTTCAACAGTAAACTTGTAGGTTTTATTAATAACAATAGTTATCATAGCATACCATTTTTGTGATATTACCTTATCTATGCTATTAATGAATCTCATAGTATTAACTTGCTCTTCCTGTAGGGTTTCTCTTGTTACAGGTTCTATTTTCTCTTGAAATTCTTCCATTAGGTTTTCGAATTCTAATTGCTCAGATTTTTCTTCTGTATCTTTTTCTGAAAAAGGACGATAGAGTTCTAAAACTCTAACCCTATTTTTTAACTCTCTAAGTTCTTCTTTCACATCATGGACCTCGCACTGAAGGTCGTTGAGCGTAGGTTCCTTTTTATGAATTTTATCATTCATTCTGTTTACTATAGTCTTAAAAGTATAGTTTTCAACTGGTTGTCTTACATTAGCTATGGCCGGTTGGGGATTATTTGGTCCGGTTCTAGCTAGCGAGATATAACTTTCCAAAGCTTCTCTCTTCTTTTCTGGATCTTCTATTTTATCAATTAAGTCTACTATTAGACTTTCTTCTTTTGTTAAGACACATATTCTCAGATCTTTAAATTGACAGGCGCACTCTTCCTCGCTACCTGAGCTAGTCTCAGTATCTGATTCAAACAATTCTTCATTTTCTAGTTGGGCTAGTTCGTCATCACTATCTTGTTCAGAACTGGATGAATTAAGCATTATTTGGCAAAGCTGTTGTTTAAGGTCTTCACTAATGCTTAGGTTACTGATTTTATCCTTCATTTTGCACTCAGATTTATAATGTCCTACTTTTCCACACTTATAGCATGTAGGGACAGCTCCTTTCTTTCCTTTACTAGCCTTTTTGCTAGTATCTCCTGTGTATTTCCTTTTTCTGAAAGTTCTATATGGCTTCTTGGGTTCAGACTTATATTTCTCGTATTTTTTAGTCTTACGCCCCCCAAATTTCTTTCCCTTCTTGTATGTTTTATGTGAATATGATTTTATTGGTTCAAAACCAAATTGTTCACAAAAGTCACCTAATTCCTTTTTTCCTAGGGCCTTTTGCTTATCAAGCTGTTTTCTTAATTTCATATCTGTGCAAAGAGCTAATCCTTCTGCGCATATTTCAGAGGACAATTCCCCATAGGTGTAAGACCCATAAGGAATGACACCACCATTTTTCTCTTTAATTCTATTCCTAACTTTTTCAGCGAATAGAAGTGGCAATCCTGAAAGAAATTTCTCTTTCCAAAAGTCAGCATTACAGTCTTGCCTAGTGAACACCTTGGAGTAAAACACGTCCTTATACCACCTAAAATGGGACAAGGTAGGACACTTAAGGTTCATTAAGAGTTCTCTAGACCTGTCGTGCTGTAATTCTGTAGTTCCTACAAAATGTAGAGTAATTGTGTAAATTAGTGAATTTACCGCATCTTCCTGGTAAATGTTTTCACTTTTGATTAATCCAGTTACTGGGTCTTGTACATTCTGCTGACCAATAGCCACCTGGGCGTTCAAGATTTGGGCTCTTGCTGAGTCGCTTAGGTGGAAATCCCACCATCCTTTTAATTGACCTACAAAGCCTGCGATGATAGCTTCAGCCACCCTCTTATCTCCATTTCCTTTTATCTTAGAGGCTGTAGCGTACATCATCATATGTTTCATTGCATTAATGATCTGATATTCCGTTAGACCATCAATATTCCATTCTACTATGGAGCTTCCATCATACTGAGCGGAATTCCACATTCCATCTTCCTCAAACTGTAAATCTACTGGAGTGGGTCTGGGGTAGTAATTTCTTGTTTTAGCAGTTTGAGTGAATTTCTTTTCATTTGTTAACTTATTAATTTCAGGTCGTTCTTCCTTAAACATCGTTTCAAGGTCCTCTATTTCTCCTTCAGTGAGAACCGACACTTGAGGTCCTTTTCCTTTATCTGACAATTTCACTTCTGATAATTTCTTTGCCAGGATATCAACAAAATTTTCATCTTCTGACAATGTTCTTCCCATCTTAAAGTTTTTATTATCTAAAGGGGGAGGTGGTTTGAAGAACACCTGACTACTCATTTCCTTGATCCTTTTAGTTTCTGAGGGACCGGGGTCGGATTTCTGCTCCTTTACAGAAACAGACGTTTCAATCCTAGTGACTTGCTTTCCTAGAGACTGCAGAAACAGGTTGGTGTAATTATTCTGCTGAATAACTGCGCCTATATCCTCTTTACTCGCTGTACGAAAATTATTGGCGCTATCATCAAGGAAAGTGGTTTCTTTGTAGGGAGCCGCTATCATATCTTTCTGTTTAATTACCATCTCGGGTGGATGTACGGCTTTTACTGATTTCCCATCTTTAGAAGTGTAAGTCGAGAATGGGCTTCCTATCATCTATATATGGCTCCTATATTCAGGAATGTCATATTTTTGAGCACACCAATCTAACCACGTAAAAAAGAAACAATTGAATTTCTTTTCTTTCATAAAGGCGGTATGGGCTTTCCAGAGATGATTTTGCCTATGCTCCTGAAAGGCTGTTTCAAACCAGATTCTTTTATTAATATTTTCAATACTCAGATAATTCCTTTTTATCTTTTCGTGTTCTATTTCGAAGGATTTTAACATATTTATTTCAAATTCTACATCCGAGAAGGAAGGCTCGGGTTGAGGTGGATTCATCCTAATTCCTGGGTTTGGAAGGGTTTGCTCAAACCTGTAGGCTGGCCTTTGTGTCTGTTCCTGGGTTCTCCTAAGACCTGCCAAGATCATTCTGTCATGGTCTAGATCGTAAGCTATATCAGAGGAGGTGCTCGACCTATGGGGTTCTAGGTTGGATCTAGAGGGTGCTAGATCAATCCTAGAGGTACTCGACCTATGTGGTTCTAGGTTAGATCCAAAGGGCGCTAGATCAATCCTAGTTTTTCTAGCGTTGGAGAATTGTATTTCTACCTCTCCATCAGCGAATTGGGAGATCCGAGTAGGTTCTTGATTTTCAAGGGGCTTCTTTGGGACTATTTCATCCAAAATCCACTTTTCTGGTAGGGTTATATCACTCCACTTTATCATTTTTGGGACTGCTACGTTTGATTTTTCAAGGTTGGTTTGGAACAAGGTAGTTTCACCTTTGCTGTCTAAATCTTTAGCTTTGGGACAGACAGTGTTCATAACCTTATATATATATATATATATATATATGTATATTTCCATCTATGAGCCTTAAGTAAGTTGTGGGAGCAAATATTTTCGTCTCCAATCAGAGCACGCCACGTGGAAAAGAAGATTATCCCTTAAATTAATTAATTAAACCATTTATTGGGATAATTAATTAATCAGGATAATATCTTAGTTATATGGTATTATCTCATAATTAATAAAGATAATATCATTAATTGGGATATTATCATAATAAAGGGATATTATCTTATTATTAATGAGATAATATCAATAATTTGGTTATTATCTTATCAAAGGGATAATATCCTAATTATTAGATATTATCTTATAATTAACGAGATAATTCAAATATTATCAAGTCCGACTCGATCTCTACGAAACCCTAGCCCCGAGGCTCCTATAAATAGATGGGTTTATTCATCATTCAAGGTACATCTAAAACCCGAGAAAATACCCGAAGCTCTCTCTCCCTCTCCACTCTCCACTCTCCATATTCTCTCCACACGGCTCCGGCCACCACACACGGCTCCGGCCGCCCGGTTACACCATACAAACTCCGTACCCTTTGCTTAGCTATTGTTTTCCTACAAACACTCGAACTAACTTAGGCATCGGAGGGCCTTTGGCCAACACCCCCCGGGTGTGGTCTATTTACTCCAGTCTTTTTTACAGGAATCGAGAAGGAGAGAGAAGGAAGATCGAAGGTTGAAGGATCTAGAAGCGAATATATTCTCCCGCGAGATTATTTGCACAAACATTTGGTGCTTTTCATTGAGAGCACGAGTTATACTCAACGCGTGCTCAAGGAATCCGTTCCTCCTATTTTCCAATCCACCGAAGCCTTCCAAACAACCATGGTTGGAAGCAAGCGCACGAGGAGCAAGACCGCCACGATGGCTCAATCCGTCACGGTCCACAGCTACTCCTCCCACGATCCCGCGATCGACATGGTGGCACCACCACCTTTAGCCGCCATGAACCCGCAACAAACCACAGCGCCACCTGCCGGACCCGTAGCTGGGACCACCGCACTAGCCGTCGTCGTGCCATCTCAAGTCCCCGCGGCCGGATCTAGCCACCTTCATAGCACTGCCGCCGAGCATGGTGGAACCTCTCATCAAGGTGGGCTCACTACCACCGCTGACTTTGGCCCAATCTTGGAGCAACTTCATCCATTCCCTCCATTGCCTCCGCGGCCGACGCATGCTCTCGCTCACACCTCTAATGAAACCCTAGCCCGTGTGCAATTGGGCTCCACACACTTCTCTCCTCCCGATCCACGAAGTCAAGTAGACCTCAATCTGAGAGTTGACCAGCTAACTCAGAGAATGGACGACCAAAACAACTTGATGAGGCAACTCCTCAACCAAATAAACTTGGCTCAAAACCTTGGCTTGGGACAACAGGGTGAAGAGAGAAGGATGGACGGACACACCGATATACAGTTCGATGGGTACCGGGCAGGTCAAGCAGGAATAGGCAGACAAGGAGATGGACAACAACGTGGTCAGCTTGTCGACATGTCGCAAGCATCTGCGAGCCACACTCAGAGCAGACGAAGTCTCCCATCTAGATTGAATCTAAGGGCCAATGTGCGTGAAAGGCTAGGCCCACAACCTGGCATCCGAGCTCGCCTGGGCCCGCAGGGAAACGTTCTGGAAAGGCTAGGCTCCCAGAGAGGTCAACCCGACGTCCATCGCAATGAGGATCGTGAAGAAAGGCGCTCCTCTGCTCGCTCACAAAGAAATGTTCACGAAAGGCTAGGCTCTCAGGGAGGTCAACCAGATAACCCTCACAATGAGGACCGTGAAGAAAGGCGCTCCGCTGCTCACTCTCGAAGAACCAATTCTCACCGCCAAGCGGAGAATACCTCGCAAGCGCAGTCTACCAAAACGCCGCCAAGGCAGCGCAGCCGAGAAGGTCAACCCTCGCAAACCAACAAGGAAGTCAGTCAGCGTCGTCCAAATCGCTGAGGTCGCCCACGTGACCGACTAACCATGCGTGTGGAAGACGTTGAGAAGCTTGTAAATAACCGACTTCGAGACTTAAAGATTGGCGGAAATTTCGAAGATACACTACGCATGGAAGTAGACCGAGCAAATTCCTCACCTTTCACTGCCGAAATCGAGCAGGCTACTCCTCCGAAACGATTCTCAACGCCCTCTTTCACCTGCTTCAAAGGGGATTCCGATCCCGAAAGCCATCTGAAGCATTTCAAGAGCCTTATGATTCTCTACAAAGCCGAAGACGCGCTAATGTGCAAGGTGTTTGCAATGACTTTGCGAGGAGCAGCTCAGGACTGGTTCCATACTCTGCCCTCCGGGTCGATCAACAGCTTCAAGGAGCTTGCTTATGTCTTCACCAAAGAGTACACTTCTTATCGGACGATCAAGAAGAACCCTGACCACCTGTACAACCTGCGCAAGAAGCCCAATGAATCTCTTCGAGATTACATCAAGAGATTCAAAGCAGAAAAGGCTAACATCGTAGGATGCGATGACCGAATCGCGTCCTCTGCATTCAAGAAAGGTCTTCCAGTTGAGCACGACTTATACCGCGAGCTGACTATCACTCCCAGCCAGACTCTGGCAGAGGTCTTCGCGACTGCAGAACGCTACGCGCTCTGGGATGACGATCGAATCGCCGCGAAGAAGTCCACCGAGCAGGAAGATCAGCCGACCAAGCGGGCAAGCCAAAGAAGCGACAGGTTTAGCAGCAGGGAAAAAGACAAACGTAGGTCGCGCCCACAAGGAGACGCTACGACGAAGGAGAACTACACCAAGTTCTCCATCCCTATACATCAAATTTTAGCCCAAGTAAAGGACAAACCTTGGGTAAAAAGACCGCCACCCTTGAAGGGAGATCCGGATAAGAGGGATACCAGAAAGTATTGTGCCTTCCATGCGACACACGGGCACAATACGAATAATTGCTTTGCTTGGAAAGCGCACCTAGAAGAACTCGTGAGAAAAGGTCACTGCACGGAGTTCATCGCGAAGCAGGCCATCCAACGAATTGAGGACCGCGATGCCGCCAAGGAGCCACCCCAAAAAGTCATAAGGATCAACACAATCCTGGCTGATTCCGAGGAGTCTAGGATGACCAGCAAGGAAAAGAAGAGGAAAATCAAACAGGCCACTGTCATCTCCCAGATCTCCACTAGTCTCCCACCGGCAGAAGACGATCCCGTGATCGGCTTCCAAAAGAAAGATCTAGTCGGCCTCGATCTGCCACACAACGACGCTCTAGTCATTAGCATTCAAATTGCTCAGGCCATGGTCGATCGAATCCATGCAGACGAGGGCAGTGCAGCCAATATCCTACAATTGGCAGTCATCCAGCAGATGGGCTTAGAGACAAAAATCAACAAATCAGCTAGGTCACTAACCGGCTTCAATGGTGCAACAACGGTTACCGTAGGCACGATAGACCTCGACGTCTACTCCCCACCTGTAATCAGCTCGCAAACATTCATGGTCATTGATGAAGTCTCGCCCTACAATGGCATTCTGGGCAGACCATGGATCAGCAAGATCAACGCCATCACCTCCGCCACACATCAGAAAATCCGCTACCCTATCCCTGGGGGCGGTATTGGTCAGATCAATAGTGATTAAGCAATGGCGAGGAAATGCTCAGCTCAAGGGCTGAAGAGAACCAAGCAAACACAGTTCTTCCCTGTAAATCAGGCAGATATGAAGGGAGTAGAGCAACCAGAGGAGAAGGCAAATCCCGTTCCTGACAGTCGAGCAGACCAGAAAGGAAAGGCAATAGCTACTCCCCAATAGCAATCAAAGAATCAGGACCAAGTCGAGGAAATCCGTCCGGAGGTCTCTCCTGAAGAAGGATGGAAGCCCGAAGAGGACGTCGAGCTAGTACCCCTTGATCCTGACAAGCCAGAGAGAAAAGCGCGGATCGGCTCGCGCCTAAGCCAGGAGGAAAAGGCAGAGCTTGCAGCCTTCCTCCAAAACAACAAAGACGTATTCGCATGGTCGCCATCCGACATGCCAGGCATTGATCCCCAGATCATCTGCCATCGCCTACACGTCAACCCAGCAATTAAGCCTGTAGCGCAGAAGAGACGCAACTTTGCCCCCAAGCGAGTTGCCATCATTGAAGCCGAGATCGACAAGCTCCTAGCTGCTGGTTTCATTGAAGAAGTCTCCTATGCAGAATGGTTGGCGAACGTTGTTCTGGTAGCAAAGAAAGATAAAGGCCTGTGGAGAGTGTGTGTCGACTACACCGACCTCAATAAGGCATGCCCTAAAGACAACTTTCCACTGCCACGAATTGATCAGCTCGTTGATTCAACTTCCGGCAATCAACTGCTAAGCTTCATGGACGCCTACTCCGGCTACAATCAAATCATGATGCATGAAGACGACAAAGCAAAGACCTCTTTCATCATCGAAAGAGGTACATACTGCTACAAAGTCATGCCCTTCGGGCTGAAGAACGCCGGAGCAACCTACCAAAGGCTAGTAAACAAAATTTTCAAGGAGCAAATCGGTAAAACTATGGAGGTCTACGTAGACGACATGTTAGTCAAAGCTCCCCAGCGAGTGTTGCATTCCTAAAAGGACACAAATTAATGTGCAAACAACCAATTAAAAATACCCGCAAGTGCACGAATCTATCGAAGTATAGATTATGTAAGTACGGGGTCGATCCCACGAAGAACTTGTCGGCTTCCTATAAGTTCTAATTTGAGTACGTAAAGAACACTTATTTAACACACCACAAATGCACAAATGCAAAATGGAAACTAGAAATGAGTAAAGAAGTGTAAAAGAAATGGAACAACACAAGAAAACTAAAGAAAAACACAAACAGCATTTTCTATCACCATTTTATCACCTATTTATCACCTGTGAACAGTGCCGTGAACAGTGAAAAATGAACAGTGACGACCGGTCGTTTTTGGGCAGATTCGTTTCTCTGTTTTTCCAGTTTCGACCTCTGTTAAGTGTTTTGCCTATAACTTTCCAACTGTTTATCCAAATTTCACGTTCTTTATACGGTTGGATTCAGCACACAAAAACAAAGAACACAACGCGGACCAAAAGTCCAAAACAGGTACGAAAATAAACAGAATTCAGTAAACAAGACACACAACGTATCAAACACACAACTCACACACACATTTGGGGGGGGGGGGGGGGTTTGATTTGGTTCAAGTGACCTATTTCTATTGCATGAAAGTAAATGGACTTTGAATTTAAATGAGAATAGCAGAGATGAATTATCAAATTGTGAAATTAAAATGTAACAAACACTAGGGTTTTGGAATCCACCCTAAACAATTCTACCTATGTTCATGAATACTCAAGTGATGAACTCTAAACGTGTTGATGAAAATGTTCGCAATCAAGACCATGGGTCGTGGCTCAAGACGCATTGATTCTCTCTAATATACGTAAAGTGCATGGTTCGTGCTACAATACTTGTGCCCTCCCCATAACCGAACCTAGGTATGGTTCGTACTTCGATTCAATTACAAGGAGAACCCATTAAGTTCAAAGAGAATATGAACATCACAAGAATCCTAATAGCATGGTGTTTACATTAGGTATTCAAGAAACCAATTCACATGGATGATTCTTACTTCATCCATTTATTGCTTAGGATAACATGAAGATACACATAACCCCAACAATCTCAAGAAGCATGCTTTCAAAGATGGCCAACCAAGGAAAAACACACATCAAGGATAGATTAATTTGGTGAATTGGAATTCATCAACAATATCTAGAAATTCATACACTCAAGCATCAAAACAATAAGGTAATCATGTTTAGGGCTTCAACCTAAGCCCTAGCTATGGAGTTTAGTTGCTCATACTTATTCCAAATACAAATTCAAAATAAAATTAGAAAGAGTTTACAGATTTTGAGAAAATGATGAAAGCTTCAAGGTCATCAATGGTGGAAGCTTTCTTCTCCACTTTGTTTGGCTGCACCTTGGCTTTCTCCTAGCTCCAAGCTCTCCAAAATCTGCTCTCAATGTGTAGAATGATAGAATGGATAGGCTACCCACGTTCAAAACCTCTCCCACTTCAGATTGCACTTCCCTTTGCTCCTTTGCCCATCATTTCCAGCTCACACTTTTAATATAAAACTCATTCTTTCCTCTAAAGCCTTTGCCCATTGTCCCCTTGCCATGATGAAGCTTTGACTTCACAAAGATGCCAAAAGCTTCAGAAAATATCTCATTTACAAAGGTAATTCCTTGTTACCAAGAGTTATGGTAACAAGAAATTAAGATGACACAAAGGAGGTAAAAGCTGGCCAAATCCGGATTTCCAGAGCTGTGGTAACATGCTGGATTGGTTGGATAGGCAATACTTGTCCAATGGAGCTCAAATTTGGATATGTTGTAGTTAACATCCATTGGAACAAGTCTCATGAAGATCATGACCTCATCCGAGCACCAGAGCATGTTGATCCTAGGCCAAGAAGTTGACCTACGAAAATGAACAAAAACAGAATTTATAACTAATAATGCACTTTTAGCTCATTTTCATCCCAACCAAGGTAAAATCTAAGAAAACACAAAAAGGAAGTAAAAAGCTATAAAATGTCAAGAACTAACTCAAAATAGTGGGTGAATAACATGAAAAATCATGTGTAAAAATGAACCGAACAGCGAGCAGACCACATCACAAACCTCGCCGAGGCATTCAGCCTGCTCCGAAAATACAACATGAAGTTGAACCCGAGCAAATGCACATTCGGAGTCTCGTCTGGCCGATTCCTAGGCTACTTAGTCACCCAAAGAGGAATTGAGGCACATCCGAATCAAATCAAGGCTATACTCAACATGAAGTCACCTGCCACAACAAAGGAGATACAAAGTCTAACGGGTAGAGCAGCGGCTCTCAACCGATTCCTCTCGAGATCTACCGACAAGTGCAGGCCATTCTTCAAAGCCTTGAGGAAAGGACACAAGGACAAGTGGGATGACGAGTGCGAAGTAGCTTTTCAAAACTTGAAATCCTATCTCACTACACCTCCCCTACTCTCAAAACCGATACCAGGCGAAGACTTATACATCTACCTGGCGGTGTCCGACTCAGCCGTCAGCTCAGCTCTCGTCCGAGAAGAGCTGGGGGCACAACATCCGGTATTCTACACTTCAAAAGCTCTCCTCGACGAAGAGACTCGCTATCCGAAAATGGAGAAGCTCATTTTTTCTCTTGTAGTTTCCGCAAGAAAGCTAAGACCCTACTATCAAGCGCACCGGATAATTGTCATGACAGAATTTCCTTTGAGATCGATCCCCCATAGCCCCGACGCCTCTCAGCGACTCATGAAATGGGCTATCGAACTCAGTCAATACGACCTCCTCTACCGGCCGAAAACCGCTATAAAAGCTCAGGCTTTAGCAGATTTTGTTGTAGAGTTCACTCCAACAGCCGAAAAAGAGAAGCTGGTCATGAAAGTCAAGGAAAAAGCAGACGATACCTCCCCCACCGATTCAAACCTACCTAATGACATGTGGCAGTTACATGTAGACGGAGCGTCAAACCACAAAGGAGCAGGGGCAGGCGTCGTCATAATCACCCCAGATGGAACTTTATTGGAACAAGCCATCACACTAGGCTTTCCTGCTTCAAACAACGAGGCAGAGTATGAGGCATTGCTCGCCGGACTACGCCTAGCAAAAGAACTGTCGATCAAAAGATTGGCCATCTACTCAGACTCCCAGCTGATCACGAATCAAGCCTCAGGCGAGTACATAGCAAAACATCCGAGAATGATCCAGTACCTCGACAAAGTCCAAGGACTTTTGAAAGAATTCCCTACTTTCACCATCCAACAAGTTCCACGGGCGGAGAACACCCATGCAGATGCGCTGGCAAGCCTAGGATCAGCGCTGGACACCCAGTTCAATCGCTTCATCCCGGTAGAACACCTTGACCAGGCCAAGCATCGAAGAAATAGAACTAATCGACTCAATGCAGATCGATGAAGACCCCAGCTGGCAAGACCCCATCATCGACTACTTGGTGAATGGAAATCTTCCAACGGATAAGTCCGAAGCTAGGAAGGTCCAACAGAAAGCCGCGAGATACTACATGCAAGGCGACAAGCTCATTCGTAGATCATACTCCGGCCCTCATCTCACCTGCATAAAATACCCTCAAACACTTGAGGTCCTCTACAAAATTCACGACGGCGAGTGTGGCAACCACTCTGGGGGCAGGTCACTCGCCCAGAAGGCTCTAAACATAGGCTATTTCTGGCCTACCATGCGCCACGACTCGACCGAGTATGTCAAAAGATGTGATCGTTGCCAACGGTACAAACCGGTTCCTAACCTGCCTGCCGAAGTCTACCATCCGCAGAACAGTCCGTGGCCTTTCATGCAATGGGCCATCGACTTAGTAGGCCCCATGCCAACGGCACCAACTAATAAAGAAATGATGATCGTCGCCACTGATTACTTTACTAAATGGATCGAGGCCGAAGCTCTATCCTCTACTAAAGAAGCTGACGTGGAACGATTCATCTGGAGAAACATCATCTGCCGATTTGGTTGCCCACAATCTCTCGTTACCGACAATGGCACACAGTTTGTCGGCAAGCAGATCACCGCCTTCTTCAAACAATACGGCATTAAACAACATCTGTCTACCCCTAGATATCCTCAGGGCAATGGCCAGGCCGAGGCGTCCAACAAAATAATATTGGATTGTCTAAAGAAGCGATTAGAAGGCGCTGAAGGAAAATGGGTAGACGAGCTCCCTGGAGTACTATGGGCTTATCGCACTACCAAACGAAGATCAACTGGCGAAACCCCGTTTTCCCTCGCCTATGGAACTGAAGCGATCATTCCTCCGCACGTCACTGTCCCCTTCATAGGCATTGAAGTGGGTAGTATTGAGCAGAACTCCGAGCAGATGAGGCTCAACCTTGACTTACTTGAAGGCGAGCGCAAGAAGGCCATTGTTAGAGTCGCCTCCTATCAACAGCGGTTGAAGTCTTTACTACGACAAAAGAGCTAAGGTCAGACAGTTTCAACCAGGCAACCTTGTGCTAAGAAAGGCCTTCATCACTGCGCAGAGACAAGGGTCCAAAAAGATGAAACCCAATTGGGAAGGCCCTTACATAATCAGCCGGTCTGGGGGCAGAGGAAGCTACACGCTCGACACCATGGAAGGGAAGGAGATTCCACGACAATGGAATGCCTGCCATCTCCAAAGATACTATCCATGACGCTTCTTCCTACCCGCTTAGTCCCCAGCAGATGACCGAGCACTGCAACTGTCAAAAGTTATGGTCCCTTTATTCAGTTATTTCTATTTCGAATAAAGCGATGTAATCTCATGAACATCAATAAAAGTTCAATTTCTCATTCCAGAGTGTCAAGAATATATATATATATATATATATACACAGTTGCCTATAAGCAGCGTCCTTCGGGAGACGCAGGGCAACAACCAGAAGCGTTCTTCGGGAGACGCAGCCCGCAAAGAAGCGTCCTAAAGGAGACGCAGGGTGCGCCAGGAATTTCCTAAGGGAAGTATCCAGGTTCTTATCCGTTTCCTAAGGGAGGCAGGATAAATCATACAGTTGCCCATAAAAAGCGTCCTAAGGGAGACGCAGGGCGACGACCAAAAGCGTCCTTCGGGAGACGCAGCCCGCAAAGCAGCGTCCTAAGGGAGACGCAGGGTGCACCAGGAATTTCTTAAAAGGAGGTCTCCATGCTTTCTGCGGGAAATATCCAGGTTCCTATCCGTTTCCTAAGGGGGGCAGGATAGCCAAACAGTTGCCCATAAAAAGCGTCCTAAGGGAGACGCAGGGCGACGACCAAAAGCGTCCTTCGGGAGACGCAGCCCGCAGAGCAGCATCCTAAGGGGGCTGTAGGGTGCGCCAGGAATTTCCTAAGGGAGGTATCCAGGTTCCTATCCGTTTCCTAAGGGGGGCAGGATAGTCACATAGTTGTCCATAAAAAGCGTCCTAAGGGAGACGCAGGGCAACGATCAGAAGCGTCCTTCGGGAGACGCAGCCCACAAAGAAGCATCCTAAGGGAGACGCAGGGTGCGCCAGGAATTTCCTAAGGGAGGTATCTAGGTCCCTATCCGTTTCCTAAGGGAGGCAGGATAGTCACGCAGTTGCCCATAAAAAGCGTCCTAAGGGAGACGCAGGGCAACAACCAGAAGCGTTCTAAGCTTTCTCCAGAAAAATGCAGAAGACGCTCGGAATCCCTCAAGAGGGACCCTGGCTTTTGCAAGAATCCTAAGGGGAAATGTGCAACCAAGACACTAGCCGGTTACTCAAGCAGTTCACAAGTCAATATGCAAATTTAGGTTAAAAGTAATAACTGAAATTTCCATAGCAAAGTGACCAACCAGCCAAGTACAAACAAAAAAGAAGATAGGTCAAACAAGGCCAATTGTTCTAAACAAAAAACAGACTACAAAAGCTGAAAAGAAATAAAGGAGTCTTCATCTACTCCGAAGCGCCGGTAGGGGAACCTTGATCTGCAGCCTCTTCGGCATCCACCTGATCAGCCACGCTCTCAACAGCTTCACATGCCTGATCTATGATGTCTGCCACTGCCTCATCGGCTGCATCCTCTCCTGCTCCATTGGCCACTGCCTCGTCGGCTGCATCCTCTCCTGCTCCATCGGCTACTGCCTCTTCAGCCACCAGCTCTTCAACTCCTTCCATGTCCACAGCATTAACCTGCTCAGGACAAAGCATCTCAATGTCTTCATCTCCAATGGCAAAGAATGGATCTTTTCTATTTATGCAGTCCATGTAGCCCAGCTTGTATGCATCCACGGTAGCTTCAGACCTGGATTCTTCAGCAGACTCATGATAGGCACGGAATCTACCCAAAAGCTTGTCATAGCTGTGAGAGATGTCGGCATTCTTGCGCTCAAGATGGAAGTAAGCATCTTTCCGACTAGCCAAGTCAGCAGTGGAGGAGTTAAGCTCGGAATCCTTCTCAGCAAGGGAACTCTTCAGCTCGGATATCATCGCCCTCAAGTCAGACGTCTTCTTCTCATAGCGGGCCTGCTCGGCAGAAAGCTTGCAAACTAGCTCGGCATTCTTCTTCTCCAACTCACTGAGCTGAGCAGAAGAGGGGGCAACAGCAGATGAATTCCGAATGGTCTCAGCAGCAAAAACAACTCCTTTTTGAAGCAGATGAAGTGTGGCTTCCCTTTGTTTTTCCAAGGAAAGACTTGAAAAGGTACCAAGATCACCAGCTTGACGGATTTGATCAACCAGCCCAGCACAAGCGGATGGACTTGATAGAAAATGCGTCTTGAGCTGATCAGACACTCCTGCATCCCCTGCAGGGCTAGACTTGCCCACCTGGGGATCAACTGCGGATGTTGCAGAAGAACCTTTCGCACGAGCAGATGACTCTCTTGCCTTCTTAGCCTCTGCCAACCTCACTTCCAAAGAAATTGGAAACGACGAATCAACTCCACGCTTGACTGCTCGTGACTCAACAGCAGGATCATGGTGGTTGGATGGATGAGCAGACCTCCCAGATCGACCTCCGCTCTTCGACTGGTGCAAACGACCCGAACTCCGGATAGGAACATCTGCATCTCTTTGCCTCTCCACAGGTGAACTAGATCGCGCACGGACTATCTCACGGAGCAGATCACGATCTCCAAACTCATCAACAAGAGGCTTAAGGGGGACATCCCTAATGTTGCGCATACCACCAATCTTCTTGCTATCTGCACCAACAAGATGTTTGACCCGTGCAGATGACACGAGAGTAGCTCCTACTTGGGTCTTCTCAGCAGAAGGGAACTTTGACTTCTTCCTCAATGGAGACACACTCCTCTCCCGTGACTTGACATCAGCTTTCCTCTTTGATGGGGGTTCATCAGAGCACCTCCTTGAAAAGCCTTGACAATGGGAATGTGAAGCCCAAGGAAAAATAAAAAGGACGGAAGGTGATGATCCTAGCATCAGGATTGTTCGCATCCACACAGGGCATGTTGTCAGTTTGAGAGTTCGCTAGCCTAACCTGCACGTCATCTGGAATGGCAGAAGCATAAGCAGTCCGCCACTTTTGGAACTGAGCTTCAGTCGTAACGCGGTGCAGGTTAGCCACGAATCTCTTGCTGTGCACTAGGGAGCCTCCCCACAAATACAAAGGCACCTGAGAACTCGGAGACTTCCTTCCATCTTCAGAAGACATGATCAACGGACAGCTGCAAAAGAAAGAAGAAAATTCTACAAGTTAGAATACCAAAGAAGAGAAAAAAAAGGGCTGGCAGCTACAAAAAAAAAAACAGAAGAAAAAAGGGCTAGTAGGAAAAAAAAAAAGGAAGTAGCCCAGCATGAACAGCCCAGCTCCATTGCAGCACGGAAGCCCATGTCGCGCAGCCCAGCTCCAGTTCCAGGGCACCTCCTGGCACTGTTCGCTCCGAAGCCCAGCTAGCGCCTCCAAGCCCAGCGCGCGCCCCAGCCTGGTCCGTTCGCTCCAGCAAGCAGGGACCTCCTGCCTGGCGCAGGCCCACGTCGCGCCATGGCCCAGCGCCTCTCCGCCTCTGCTTGAAGGCCCAGCGCCTTTGTCTCTTCGAGCCCAACACCTGCACCAAGCCTGCGTCGCATCAGCTCCAGCCTTTGTCAATATTGCCCACGAATTTGCAACTCATGCTGGACCACAACCTCGCTGCCAAAAATCAGAAAAAATATATATAAATATTTTCTTGCTCGACTTACTTTGTGTACGGCAACCCCTCTCTTCGACAAGCAGTACAAATTCTCCAAGATCTTTCTCAAGCTAGAAGGTAGAGAAGTTGAGTTTGCGATGTGAGAAAGAGTGAAGAGAAGCCCTGTATTTATACAAGTTGGACAACCCGGGTCAAAAAGGAATCGCAAGCTCATTCCTACTGGGAATCCAACTCCAAGAACAGTCAGAAGCCTACTCTAATTGGGAACCTGATCTGCAAAAGGAGTCCAACTCGCAGAAGAAAGCCCAGATACAGTTGGAGAGTCCGAAAAATAATTTCATCTCCTACATGCCACACAAGCGCCATGCAGAAGCTGGGGGGCATTTGTGGGAGCAAATATTTTCGTCTCCAATCAGAGCACGCCACGTGGAAAAGAAGATTATCCCTTAAATTAATTAATTAAACCATTGATTGGGATAATTAATTAATCAGGATAATATCTTAGTTATATGGTATTATCTCATAATTAATAAAGATAATATCATTAATTGGGATATTATCATAATAAAGGGATATTATCTTATTATTAATGAGATAATATCAATAATTTGGTTATTATCTTATCAAAGGGATAATATCCTAATTATTAGATATTATCTTATAATTAACGAGATAATTCAAATATTATCAAGTCCGACTCGATCTCTACGAAACCCTAGCCCTGAGGCTCCTATAAATAGATGGGTTTATTCATCATTCAAGGTACATCTAAAACCCGAGAAAATACCCGAAGCTCTCTCTCCCTCTCCACTCTCCACTCTCCATATTCTCTCCACACGGCTCCGGCCACCACACACGGCTCCGGCCGCCCGGTTACACCATACAAACTCCGTACCCTTTGCTTAGCTATTGTTTTCCTACAAACACTCGAACTAACTTAGGCATCGGAGGGCCTTTGGCCAACACCCCCCGGGTGTGGTCTATTTACTCCAGTCTTTTTTACAGGAATCGAGAAGGAGAGAGAAGGAAGATCGAAGGTTGAAGGATCTAGAAGCGAATATTCTCCCGCGAGATTATTTGCACAAACATAAGTTTCGAAGCAAGGATAAACAGGGTCTTCGAAGCGTGTTGAGTTTATTTTTATTTTATTTTATTTTATTTTATTTTTATTTTTATCTTTATCTTTATGTTCACCTTAATCTATCTTTGTTTTCATCTTTATTACTTTCGTATATATATAATTTAAGCCAATAACATATAAATTATATATATGGGTGTATGAACTAGAGGAAATGCAATAAGTGATTTACATATGTTGAATACGAACTATTTCGAGAAATGCGGATCAGGTCGACTAAACGTCCCCCGAATCCTGCGAGGGTTGCGGCTCGGGTGACTTTGTGTTGCCGAGACCTGCGAGGACGTGTCATGAACTGAGACACAAGGAAATGACAGTTAATGATAGACACACCCAGGTGGAAGATGAATGTTTATTTTATAATGTTTTAAACTTGTGCGAAGGTTTATGCAATCGTATGACTTGTGATATAAATATAAATAAACATGTTCTGTTTCTGTGCAAGTATAAGTTATAACAAGTGTAATGTATAAAGGGAAAGAACTACGTGTGACTTGATCCCTAGTTAAGGGTACGTAGGCAACCTAGAATTCTAGGTGCAGCCACGAGGATAATTGATTGACAGGTAGTTCAGTTAAGTTATTTGAAATCTAATACTATTTTGAGAGTGTTCCAAGAATCAGAATCGAGTTTGTTAACAGAATGATTTATTTGAATTATTGAGGCCTGAGGCCAGAATGATATGATGCTTGATTTTCTTGGACATAATTTTATGCATGCTGGCAGTTGGGTTATATATATGCTTGTTTTACAGGAGGAAATCATGGGAAATGTTCAAATTACAGGAGAGACCCTGCCGAATTTTTGGCAGAAGTCAAACTTGAAATCGTTTTGGAGTTTCGTTTGGAAGGCAGTTTGGTCATTTGTGCCCGACACTCACCAGGTGTCGGACACGCACAGGGTTCGGCTCGGATTCCAAAGTGGAATTTGGGTCGGGTCCTGTCACGCACCGCCACACGCGCCGGTAGCGGGTGGGTGGCTTGATAAATTTTCGATGGCTGGAAAAACTCCAAACTGCCGACCAAGATTCTTACCCTAGGTTCAAAACATCGATTAGAGCCACTTTTGTTCTTGGATCTACCCCCCAAAATGGCTGGAAATGGCCCGAATTTCAATTCACGTGAATAGTGGCAGCCCTTGCCTCTTTTTTTTTGGTCAACAGCAGCCCTTACCTTGCCTTAGCTTTTTGGGGTGGACTTGCTCTAATGTTGTGTGCCGGTCTGGATGGCTCTGAATCCTCTGAGCTTGTGGTTGTATTGTTGTCTCTCACCCAGCAATTGGTTATCTAGACGGAGTCCTTGTGTGTGTTAGGTGTTTTAAACACTTGTTCCTTTGTTTTGCTGTATGTGCTTAGTGATCACGTGCAGTTTGATAATTTGGGAATCTCTTCTTTTGGGTTCTCCCCAAGGAATGAAAAATTTTCCTTGCATACCAGTTATGTTTCGTCATTTTATCGAAATTATCGTCGATAATATCGGCGAAATTTCGGGATGGATATTATCGTGCAAATTCAAAATGAAATGATAATGTCGCGATATTTTGACCCAAAAACGTGAAAAATGCTGAAAATTCTCCTTCTTGTGCTTGGAGGGATTCGAACCCTTGCCGCTGTGAGAAGTTCTCAGCGATCCAACTCAGCTGCGTACGTGTCTACGAATATATCCCCATGGTGTCTTTTTTAATATAGAAATTTCTCATATATAATAAAGGACAATGCTTGGCTCCTGATATATCAGGAGCCATTCCTCCTCCCGTGTTCTCTCTTCTCTCTTCTCTCCATCTCTTTCTTCCACCATTCCCAAAATTTCCAAAACTCCCAAATAAATAACTCAATAAAATTAAAAAGGAGAGAAATCAATACATAGTGTTTGGGTGATGATGATGGAGGAGCAGCAATGGGAAGAGAAAGGGGCTGAAAATTTCTTCTAAAGAGTTGCAGGGGAAGAGACAGAGATGGGGAGAAGAGAGAAGAGAGAGCTGGGGGAGGAGAGGAGAGTGGGTGAAAAGAGAGAGAGGTAGAATCGGTGAAAAAAAAAAGAACAAAAAAGAAACATGGGAAGAGAAGAGAGAGCTGGGGAGAGTGGGTGAGACAAAAAAAAAAGGAAAAAAAAAGAAACATGGGAAGAGACAGAGATGGGGAGATGAGAGAAGAAGAGAGAGCTTGGGGAGGAAAGGAGAGTGGGTGAGAAGAGAGAGGGAGGGTCAGTGAAAAAAAAAAAAAAACACAGGTGTCATTTTTTTAGAAGGCCACATCTTGTATGAGGAGGAATGGCTCCTGATATGTCAGGAGCCAAGCATTGTCCTATAATAAATAGGATTATTCGCAGCAATGGTCCCTCAACTATACCCGTAGTTACACTTTGGTCCGTCAATTCAATTATTAGTTGCAGGGGTCACTCAACTAGGTGCTATGGTGTCCCTCCGTCAAACTCTGTTAATTTTTCTGTCAAAAATTGCATATCACCTTTTTCCCACAAAAACTGCATATCACCTTTTCTTTTTAGCACAGAAACTAATGAATTCTGCAAGAACAGCTTTTTCATCAAAAACCCACTCGATTGTGAGTCCATTCCCATCCCCCAACTCCATCAATTGTTGGGTTGCAACTTCAGCCAACGTATCCAAGGAAGAAGAAGAAGATGATGATGATGATGATGAAAATACCCTTTTGTTTTGCTTGACCATGGCCTTCTAAGGAATCAAACACCCATCAAATCCATATCCACGAAGTGGGTTGCAGCAGCAATTTCTCATAGCCATGGCCATGGCCTTCTTAACATCATCTTTCTTCCAATTTTTGACGATAACAAAAACCTCAGAGAGAAGATTCAACGAATCTGGTTGGGCCGAAGAGAGAGAGGGGTTGTGCTGAGGATGAATCTGGTTGTTCTGGGAAGAGGTTTTTGGATTGATAGAGATAGAGAGAGAAGGTGGATTTGGGCAGTGGCTATGGCGGATCTGGGCTGGGTGGATGAGAGTGAGAAGGGTGGTGGCTGAGTGGTGGTTCGCGGGAGACGTGGCAAACGTGGTTGTTTTGGTGGTGGCTATGGCGGATTTGTGTTGTCGATGAAGTTTCTGATTTGGGTTTACTCCAATTAGGGTTTTTTTTTTTCCCGTATTGGTTTCTTCAATTTTGTGATTGCTTTTGGGTTTTTTATGTGGGTTCGTTTATATTTGTAAGGGTTTACTACTGAAATACCCCCTGAACTTGTAGCTCACTTTCAATTAGCCCCCTATCCTTTTTTTTTAGAAAATTAAGGATATAAACTTTTTTTTTTCGCTAATTTCCCCCCTGCCGTCTAAATTCTCAACATTTCATCCAATTTGCCGTTAAATATGAGGGTAAATTGGTCATTTTAATGTGAAAATAAAATAAAATAATTTAAAATTTAAAATAATAATAATAGAAATAAAGTTATAAAAAAAATTAATTTAAAAAAAAAAAAAAAAACCTCCCCAGCCATATCTCCTCTCTCTCTGTCTTTCTACCTCTCTCTGCAATCCCTTCTATCAACCATAGCCACAAACACAGACGCCGCAAAACCCTGAAAACCACAGCCACAAACATAGCCCCCTGCTCCTACTTCAGGTTCGAGTCCGCTTCCTGCAGCCACAGGAGCGGGTGCTAGTACGCCCACAGCGAAGTGCAGCTCTGGCCCCAACCCGACAACACGTGGGGACCTCCGAGCGCGCGAAGAAGCAACAGTTGGAGGAGGAGGACGACGCGAATGGGTTTGGGTCTGTGGGTGGGGATAAGGTTTTTTGTTTTATTTTTTGGATGTGGGGGTGGGTTGCGTTCTGGGAAGAGGTTGGGTCACTGGCTGCTGTGATGGCATTGGAATGGTTAGCAGCCACACCCAGCCCTACCATCATCTTCCCTAATCCCTCTCACAAATACAACACCCTTTCGTTCTCAAAAGCATGAATTGAGAATCTAGGGTTTGACAGCACCAAGTCCAATGAGGTCTGTTCTTTGGTTCTTTTCTTGCTATAGCACTCCAAATTTTGTCAATTTCTAGGTTATAATGTCTTGATTTCTATCTAGGTTGTCCTTTTTATCAATCAATTTTCTTCCCCTTCTTCCCCCAAACTTCCATGGGTGTCTTGATAAGTTTTGGGATGAGAGAGAGAAGGGGTCGGGCATGGTTTTCTGGGGCTGGGGCTGGAGTTGGTTTTGGTGGAAATCAGAATGAGAATTTTCATTTGGGAGAGAGAGTTGTTGTCGGCACTGGGTAGGTAGGGATTTTGGGTACCTGCTTGCTTTGGTGAGCTTGGGGTTTGACAGAGGATGGAGTGAGAGAGAGAAGAGTTGGGCCATATTTTTTTTTTCTTCTCTTTTTTTAAATCTTTTCCAAAAAAAAATATATATTTATTTTTAATGATTTAACAGAAAATTGGATGAAATGTTGATGATTTAAACGGCAGGGGGGAAATTGGCGAAAAAAAGAAGTTCATATCCTTAATTTTCTAAAAAAAAAGGATAGGGGGCTAATTGAAACTTAGGTACAAATTCAGGGGGCAAATCACTAGTATACCCTATTTGTAATCACGAATAGGGTTTTTCAGCTTTGATTTGGGGTTCTCCAATGAGCCTGTAAATCTGGATGCTTGGGCCCGACATTGGAGATGGCCGCACCTTGAAGGGCAGAACAATTCCATGGAGTAGAATCAATTGATGGTCTGTTCAGAGCTCGAAAATGGAGTGTTGTGGATAAATTTTCGAATTTACCCTCACTTTTGACAGAAAATTTAACAGAGTTTGACGGAGGGACTACTGGTGCAATATAGCACCTAGTTGAGTGACCCCTGCAACTAATAATTGAATTGACGGACCAAAGTGTAAATACGGGTATAGTTGAGGGACCATTGCTACAAATAACCCTATTTATTATATATGAGAAATTTCTATATTAAAAAAGACACCATGGGGATTCTCGAACCCCTCCCATTTTACTCCTTGAATATTCCAGCACGTGGCAAGAGCGATAATTTGACCACCAACCCGACCAAACCACGGTGGACCTTATTTGTCGATGGTGCTTCCAATTTACAAGGGTGTGGTGCCGGCCCAGTGTTGGTATCTTCTGGCGGCGAAACCATAGAATTCGCTCTCTGGTTCCGATTCCGAGCATCGAAAAATCAGAACTGCGTTTGGCAAAAGAACTGGGGGCTGAGCATGTCAGCATTCATAGTGATTCCCAACTGGTTGTCAATCAGGTCACGGACGAATACCAAGCGCGGGAGCAACACGTATCCGCCTATTTCTGCAAGGTCAAGGAGCTCCTCTACTGCATTGTTCACAATCCATCACCCAGAACCCTCGCACTCCGAATACCCGAGCCGATGCCTTGCTCGCCTAGCCTCGGCACTCGATACAGAGCTCACCAGAAGCATCCCAATCGAATACCAAGCATGCCATACTTACCCGAGAAGAGTATCGACCTCACTGAATGCAACACCATGGCGGTTGACGATTCACCAAATTGGACGACACCTATATGGGCATTCCTCACTCATGGGGCGCTCCCTCAGGATAAGGAATAGGCTCGGCTTATCCAGACCAGAGCCACGCGCTATACGATCATAGATCAGATGCTGTACAAACGAGGTCACTCCCTAACCCTCCTCGTCTGTGTTACCCCCGAGAAGCGACTTGAGGCTATCCAAAAAATCCATGAGGGCATATGTGGTGACCATGCAGAGGCTCAGTCCATGACGAACAAGGTGAGCCGGCGAGGGAATTTTTGACGGACCACAGGTGCTGACACCAAACGCCTAGCTACATCTTGTCGACCCTGCCAGTATTTCGCCAACATACCGCAGCAGCAGCCTATCAGCATTTTCTTCTGAGCATGAACACGGTATCCAGTTTTCTCGAACCTGTCAAGACCTCGGCTTGAAATCATTGTACACACCCACCCTGTGTTCTCTTTTGTACAATGTCATGTTCTGCGTCCTCCTTTTCTATGAATCTACTTGTTCCTTCTTGGGTTTTAGTTCAAGTTTATCCTCTTATTCGTCACCTCTGGTCGGCTCTGCTTACACAAATTACGCACATGAATGTTCGAACAAAAACAAACAAACCAAAGTCAACTCCAATAAGTAAAGAAAACGGGTTACAACAATTAAATAATAGAAGATATGTTTTCCACGTACACATTCACCGAGCCGACCAAAGGCTCGTTTAAATTGTTCCAACTACAAAAATATTGCTCAAAAGGTTTCAACATGAGGGAACGTCTTAAAAACACCTAAACATCCCTTACACAATCAGGGATGGGTGTCACCACTTCTTGACCCGGTTAGCCGTGTGGGGTCGGGTAAGTGGACAATTGAGCAGTTTGAGATACGCCGTCCCCAGCGCCAGGCTCAGCCTCCTCTGCAACCGCCTCGGAGTAAGTCTCCATTGCCACCTCGACATCGCCTCCCTGATCGCCTTGGCCCTCGGCCCCCTCAGATCCTCCTCTAAGGAAACCCCAGTCCAGAGAAGGGTACATATCTCCAACTTTTTCAATTAAGTCGAAGTAGCCCTCGACCCGCTGAGCAGTGAGCTTCTCTTGATACTCTGACGAACCGAGGTAGTCCTTCACAGCATCATCATAACAGGACCGTAGCTCTGCGGGGAAAGATTCAACCTTCTGATTGGCCTCGTCCCGGTCCTTCTGTGCCTTGGACAGCTCCAGGATGAGCCCACGCTTATCTGCAACAAGCTTATTCACCGACGACAGCAGCTCGGCGTTCTTTTCCATTTCCGCTGCTAAACGACCTCGAACCAGCTCTAGCTCCTCAACCACTTTCGATTTCTCCCCAATAGTCCTGTTCAGCTCAGCAAGGGTGACGGCATTCTCATTCCGCTTGCCTCGGTCAAAATCCAGGTGGGCATTAACATTCTGAACAGCGACGAAAAGCTTGAAGGTGGCCTGCACAAATATATGTTTACATAAGTACAGCAAGGTCTACAACGCAGCCAGAATGGGGTCAGAATATATTACCTTTAGTTGGTCCTCCAGAGCCGACATCGTCATACCGCTGTACCCCATCTCCTCGGTAAACATGCGCTCTACAACCTCGACCTTCAATACCCGCTTCGCTGCCCTTTGGAAGGAACTTAAGGCTAGTTCATCATCCACCCAGGGCTCCAACGGACCAGTGACAGGGTCCACACTTACCCTCTTCCCTAACTCAGGTGCAGCTGAACTTGCTGGCCTTTTCCCTGTATCTCGCCTCGGATCAACCTTGGCACGCCTCTTCCACGTTTCCCGATGTGAAGGTTCCTCGGCTCCCCTCTTCTGCCCGGTTCGGGCTGGCGTAGCAACCGCTTTCGCGACTTGGCTCCTAGCAACTGACATTTGTGGAGATCCCTCCACCCGATCAGGTTGTGAACCCCCAGCCGATCCTCTTGAAGTCCCCTTGGCCAGCTTCTTCAGCATTGCCTGCATATTTTGGTCGTTTCGGTTTCGCCTCATCCCTGAGCATACGAATCAAGTCGGTACTACCTCATCGCCAATAAGTATACGCTGATGGAAGAACAGTCAGTTACCTATTGACTCGCTTAGCCCTTCACTCGCTAGAAGAATGTCTGCCGCTCTCTCCGTGCTCGGCAACGCAAGAACTTCCTCAACCTGCTCATGCTCGGTAGTTGACAGATGAGCTCGCTCCAATTCTACATGCATTGGTCATACATTAGATGTCTTCGAAAGTGCCCAAGAAAGTACAATATTTAAAGCAAGGACAACGACAAAGAGACGAAGGGGCACGCAAAAGAACCAAACCCAAAAATTAAAAAATAATAATAATAATAATAAAAAAATGTAAACACACAGCAAAAACCCCACTACAGGAGGAGACCCGACACACCACCAGACCTGGCATTCTGAACCGCCTCTGAACCCTGGGTTGCCTTGGCTCGGCACCTTCTGGAAACTCCCACGCCCCCGAGGCGTAAAACCAGTGCGGTTTCCATGTCTTTTGGGATGAGGGGTTGCTCTCTATCATTTTTCCCACCGCACTCTGAAGGTACCAGAAGCCGACCTGTTGGGGACTCCTCTTCAGTAGGAAACAGTGCAACATTTGATTTATGGTCGGCTCTGACCCATGCACTCGTCGCCACAGTGCCTGGACGACTACCATAGTCCTGTACACGTTGGGGTTCATCTGATGAGGAGCTACACCAAGCCGAGCAATCCATTCCTGCAAGAACGGCGATAGTGGTAGCCGAACCCCTTGCTTCAACATATCGGAACACAAAGTCACCCATTCAAGGGGTGGTGTGCTCGGTTTCTCATTCTTGGTCGGTGCTCGGAGCCTTATACTGCTCGGAATTGAGTATTCCTCCCTCAGCCGTCGTAACCGCTTCCGGGTAATAGTGCTCGGATACTCATCAGCCGACCATACATCACCGACCTCCCCTTCATTGGCAGTGCCTACATCGCCCTGGTCGGCAGTACCTAACTCCTCATTCTCGGCAGTGCCTACCTCTCTACGCTCGGTAGTATCTACCTCACCTTGATCGGCAATGCCAACTTCTGCCTGCGCAGCAGTCTCTACCTCGATCTGCTCGGCAATACCTACTTCGCCTTCCTCAGCTCTACCTATATCGTCTGGCCCATCCCCTCCAACCCGTCGGTATTCAAAATTCCCGTCAAACCCAGTAAGCATCTCTTCCCCCATCTTGTCGGCTGCCTCGTACATCTGCTCCACCACTTCATCCTCCCTACCACGTCTAAAGGGCGACCCTCTGCTCTGTGTTTCTTGTGAATCAGACATGTCTGATCGGCTCGGCATTTGCTCTACTGCTTATTCACACTTCAAACACAACCAAGCAGGGGTAGGGTTGGAATCTAAAAATCAAACCGTACCAAAACAAGAAAAAAAAAACAGACGCACACTAACACTAAACCCAGAAAAATCTACCCACAAACAGATTCTAGGAAAAGAAAGAAGGATGAGGAAGGAAAGGAAGGAAGGAAGAAAGAAACTAGAACTTACCAGGAATTTCCATTGCTGACTGTGGTGCACAACTCGTTTCTCCGCAGAAAAATACTCAGTGCTTTCGCACGGCAATAATGGCAGAGATATCGGAACCTGGAGCGAAACTGGCCTCCCCTTCCATTTATGTAAAACCACCCGATCATCTCCACCGTCTATCTTGAAAATCCTTTGCCAAGATGCGTACACGTGGTTGCCCCTTGCGAGCCGTCATTCGAAGCGACCGCACGATGGAGCGACGCGACACTTTGACAAAGCCTACTGACAGAGGCCATTAAATACACTACCGCTCAGCCAATCCACCCGCGCCACGTCGTTCCCACTCAAATACCAAAAAAATTCATAAATTTGGCGCCAAGGAGCCTTATCGGCTACGGATAGGGTGGCTATACTACCCGATCCCTAAAACCAAAATACACATGGGCTCGGCTCACTCAAAAAAGAGAGATCTCCTTACCCAAGATCACCTCTCTATCATCACCCTTAATTTCTCGGAGAAAATGTTCTGGTACTCTATCATTACTACCACACTCCAATAACTCTAACAAGGCATCATACACAGGACCAGTGTGACTATACCCAATTTGTCTACCTGCCCATATGAAAAACTTCACACCTAATTCAGGATATCGAATAAGCTTCAGTACTTCCATCACCAGTGTTTCATTCAGATTATCCCTAAACTGCCTAAGAAACTTCTGGGTTTGGTCACCAAACGCATCATTATAATTCCTAATCTTATTCGAAATCAAAATGGCATTATTAGAAAACTTATCTGATTCAAATTTAGGCGTTGAAGACCCATCACCGGCACTGGTATCTAACACCGAATCGCGCAAAGAGGCGAATTCCTCTGCCGAAATAGACTCAACTCCAGAACTCCCAGGCATTGACAAGTCGTCAGGATCGACCAGACCATCGAGATTGTCAGGCGAAGAAGTGCAAAGGAATCTGGCCTGGCAAAGTTTGAGATTTTGGTGAAAGAATTTGGATGGAGAAGGGAAGGCTTGTGATTGACTTGTGGTGAAAAGGGGGTTGGATTTAAGAGGGGACGATGACATGGTGGAGATTGAGTGCAAGAGCAGAGTTTTCAAATGTCTTCGGCTCATTTTTGAGCTGCGAGAGTTTGAAGTGAGTAGTTCTTTCAGGGTTTATGATGGGGTTTTGTTTTCAGGCCAAAAAAAAAAAGGAAGAAAAAGGAAAAAAGGAAATAAATAGGGTTAACAAACAAAGTAAAAAATACGGGGTTGACCAAAAAAAACAAAACAAAGAAAGTAAAAAATACGGGAGATGTTCTCTGGTACGGACGCTTATTTGAGGACAACACTTTTAGTCGTTGGATCGAAATCAACGGCTGGGATGAAGACCCGAACGTGAATGCCCACTTTTTCTATTGTTATTTTTCTTTCTTTTCTTCTTCACAATCTAATCTATTGTCTTTTCTTCTTCACAAAAAATAATCAAACTCAAACACCCCAAATTAGTTTTTTTTTTATGAAGCTTGTTGTTCCACCAGTTTGGTTGATATTTTTACTATAGGAATTGAAACATATAAATGTTTCTTCTGTAGAGTAAGAGTGGAATCAGTGAGTTGAAGTACATTCCTTATATATATCAAGTTGATTTGAGATCAACCGTTCTTGATTTAAGCAATTCTATTATTTACTTCTATATCTTCAACTATATTATAAAAGAAAACCTTAATTATACATAAATCAAAACTCAACGGTACAAGTGAATTTTATTGATAAGTAAGAAAATATACACATGATCAGAGGGAATGCAATGAACCTTACCCATCAAAATGCATACTTATACATAAGTAAACACTTAGATAAAAAACAACAATACATTAAATAAACATGCAATGCAAATACAATCTTAAACTACTTAAGTGGTACCCTACGAGTCTTCAAAGCATTAAATTGCAATATATATATATATATATATATATATATATATATATATATATATATTATCAACAAGTTTTCATTCTTTCTATGTAGAGAATCATCTCCAAGAAACTCATCCTCCATCTTGTTTTGAAGACAGGTTTTAATGAGTTTCATAGATGAAAAAGCTTGCTCAATTGTTGATGTAGAAATTGAAAGAGTTAGACGAATTAGTCTCTCAATCAAATGAAATGTCTTTCTTATTTAAACAAGTTCTTGGAATCATTGAGAAAGATACATATTCTGAAATTGTAAAAGATGAGAGAGCTCAAACTCATAATGTAGAAGCTTTTCTCTTAAAAGACGAATCTCATCATCTTTGAAATCTTCATGATAGAATTTCTTTGCCAACCCATTTATTTTGTCAATATGAAATGATTTGAATGCATCACAAGGGTCCAATGTTGAGCTAAGAGTAAGCAGTTCAATTGCGCTATTTCCAAATATGTTTTCTAACTCTATCAACTGAAAATCTATTACAACATTAAATATACTAGTATGAATGCTCAACCGTAATAAAATTTTGTTGATGGTGTTTGTACCATATCTGACCCTTCACTCGTACAACGACACGTGGATCTTATAAACTCGCCCAAGTACCCAAGGCCTCGGACAATCGGCATCGGCCACCGATGGCGTTGTCTCAAAGCTGCGAACAGCCATTACGAGCCCAACTCGTCTACAATCGGCATCCCTTACCGATTATAGAGAATCAACCTCGAAGTACCGGCCCAAAATATCTAAAGACTCGTGTCGACCTCAGAAGGCCCTCCCACGAGTCCCACATCGAAAATGAGCACTAAGAGCATACTAAATGCCCTCTATAAATAGGCCCCTCCACTACAATACAGGGGTAAGACTTTTCAGCTTGACTTTTATACTTCTATATGGTCAACAGCAAGAGCTCTTAGAACAACAAACTTACTTCGGCATCGGAGGGTCTTAGGCTGGTTCCACACCGGTTCCATAGACCTTACGAGTCTCGATTTCTTTCTATTCAGGATCGGCATCCAAGGACAGGAAGAATCGGCATCCAACATCCAATCGATCCCTCGATCGTCCATCTCGCTTGTAAGTTGCACTCATCTCCATCTGTTCAGTTTTTAGTGCCAACAGATTGGCGCCGTCTGTGGGAATCGCTTATCGATCAACCCATATCTCAAACCAAAGAACTCTGAGACCGAAAAATGAATCCATCTTCGGCCCTCCCGACCGATGGCCCCATCCTCGGCCTCGGTGGCGAGCCAAATATAGCTCCCTTGCTTCAGACACCTGCTCGACCGACCACCCTGGAGGCTCGCATGGAGACCCTACAGCAGGATATGGCAAGAATGCAGGAGCACAACAATGTTCTCGCCTCTAAACTGGATGACACCCAGAGGCAGCTGCATCAACAACAAACACTCTCCGCCCAGTTGCAGAATGATCGGGAACCAACCACACAGCTGCGGCAGGAGAAATCGTTTAAAAGCGTACGAAAGCCCACTTTCCAGGATAGAGGGAAGCAGTAGACCACGAACGGACCGACTGTCTCCCGAAGACTGTTCGTGCCCACTCCAAAGGAGCGCCATCCCGAATATCGCGTTTATTCTGATTGCCGCGAGAGGATCAACGATCGGCGGAGGGAACGGCAGTCCTCGCCCATCCAGGTCCGGGCGAAGCTCGACGATCCGCGCCTGGAGGTACTTGGACCAAAATCCCCCCTGCGCCAGAGGTACAGTGCGATCGGCCTGGAAGAAACAGACGAATCAGATTATGTCCCAACATCTCCAGGAACCACAATCTCATCAGCAGGGCCCTCTGCACAACGCCACAGCCACCGATCGAACCAGGACAACGATCGGCGAAAAGGAAATTACGAGAGAAGCCCCAGCCGAACGGCAGACCAAGGAAGGCGAGTTCACAATGCTAACCAACGCACGGGGAACCAAGCGATCGAGCCCTTCGGTGATGATCTTCCCTCTACCGATCCGACTATTCGTCTCCTCCTACAGAAGATGAATCGCATTGAGAAGGAATAAGACCAGGCTCGGACACCGACATGGGGAACGGTACAGCCAGGGCCGTTCACCAATCGAATCCGGACATTCAAACACGAGAAAGAGGTCCAAGCACTCCGCATATCGTTCTATTCGGGGGTGGAAGATCCCGTTACTCACATTCAAACCTTCCAATCAGCTTTGGGTTGCAAAGGACTGACGGATGAAGGCCAATGTTTGCTATTCCCTCCACCCTGACCGGAGCCGCTCTGAATTGGTTCTATCAAATGGAGCCAGATACGGTTGACACCTTTAATCAGTTGAAGCAAACCTTTCTCAACCATTTTATGATTCAGACCGATCGCCTGTATTTCGCCGATGACCTCTATACCGTTCGGCAGCAGGATGATGAGCCATTGAGAGAGTATGCGGCTAGGTTCAGCCACGAGTATTCCCGATGCCCAGAAACTGACGACAGGGCAGCCTTCGGCGCCTTCAAAAGCGGCCTTCGGTCGTCTCAGTTTCGGTATCTAGTCCACAGCAGCAACTGTACCACTTACTCCGAGTTAATGAAGCAGGCAGCTATCCACGCCAAGGCCGAACATTTCAACTCCAAGGGATCGACTTCAGCCCCAATAAACAAAACGGCGTCGACCGATCAGCCTCCAACGCAAAACTACGACCGATTCCCGGTCGATCGATCGGCAAACCAGGCCCCCTACCGAACGGTACCCCCTGTCCCTGCTTTTTCCACGCAGCGAAATAAGCGGAAGGACAACTTCCGGGATCGGCAGGACAACAACAAGAAGGGCAACCACAAGGGGAATCGGCCAGACGAAATCTTCACTTTGCTCAACACTACCTATGAGCATGTTCTCCTGACCGAAGGGGATATGATACCAAAGCCGAACAATCGAAAACTCCCTCGCCAGAGCGAAAAAGACACCGGTGTCTTCTGTCGATACCACCAGTACAACGGCCACGATACGGAATCATGCATCGCGCTTCGCAAAATTGTCGAACGCCTCATCAACGACGGAAAGCTGGATCAGTATTTAAACACCAAGCCAGCAACGGATAAATCGCTGAATCGGCAGATCAATATGATCAGTGGAGGAGCGCCCATTGCCGAAGCCAGCAACCGATCCGTCAAAAACTACATTCGTGCCGTTCGGCATCCACAGATCCTCAGCGTGGCGGGAGGATGCAATGACAAAATTCAACGAAACGGTTGGGAAACTATCACCTTTTCTGAAGAAGAGGAGCGAGGCATCATCTTCCCCCACTCCGATCCCATGATCATCCGGGCCGATATCTCAGATTTCGACGTAGGCCGAATCCTCATAGACACCGGCAGTTCAGTCAATGTGCTATTCGCCGACGCTTTCAACGCCCTCGGCGTGGTGATCGGTGCATATTTACATATCATTTTGTACCCTTCTAGCTTATGATTTGGTTACGTTTTTGAGTTAAACTTGTGCTTTTAATCCTTTTTGTGTTTATCTTTCAGTTCATTGAGCTTTAGGTAATAATGAGGGCTTTGGATAGTAAATGATGCAATCCATGCATGTTAGGGCCTAATTTGGATGAATGGATGAAGAGCTTAAAGACAAACTCAATTTTGGCTACAGTCCCCTGCCAGCCCAGTTTCGTAGGTCATATTGCAAGCTTTGTTTCAGCAACCTACATAGCTCGGATGAGGCCACATTCTTCATGAAAGTTGTTCCAATGGGTGTTTAATATAACATATCCAAAATTCAGCCCCATGGGATAAATATGGAGTCTGTTACCTAGCAAACACAGAGCCATGCTCAGGATGGATTTTATCAGCGCGCAAAATGAGTTAGCAATTTGTTTTGGCCTTAACTTCCTCCTCCGACCTTGGATTGGCCCAAATGATATATGGCTGGAAAGAAGACATTCTGAACTTCAAGTTTGAGTGCTTAAAGTCTTAATTTGCTTAAGGGAAGCCCAATTCGTAAGCCCTTGAAATTGCTGGTCATGCTGACCTCAGGATGAGCTATTATTTCTGGTTGGAAGCTTGGTCATGGTGACATGAAGATGAGCTAGGGCTGCTGGTGGGATTTATTAGTGAAGTGCATCAACCATTTCAGATTTTATAATGGAAGTGTTGTATGCATTAGTGAAGTGCATCAACCATTTCAGATTTTATAAAACAAAGTGTTGTATGCATTAGCCATACTTAATTAAGATTTTCAGCTTCCTTAGGCCTATATATAGTGAGGTTTCCCAAGCTTGTAAACACACCCCAAAGGGGGGAGCTCTCAAACACTTCTCTAGAGCTCCCTTCCCTTCTCTCCCTCAAATTCTCTTAGTTTTCCTTTCTAGTTCTCAATTGATTGTAACAAAAATCCTTTTACTAAATTTTCCTTTAAGTCTTTCCAAGTTCTACTTTAATTTTCATTGTTATGTAAATTCTTTTCTTTAGTTTCAAGTTTGATTAGTTTCCAAGTTTCAATTATGGTTTTTGTTCTTATTCATTATGCTTATAAGTTAATATGCTTGTTTGAATGATTGATCACCATTTAGGCTTGCATGTTAGCTATCTTGGTTTGAATTAAGAGTATACACCATGCTTTAATTCGAATTGAACTATGAATAAGAAGAGTATGTATGGACATTCGACAACAGGGATTAGATACATGCTTGGTTGTTTAAATTGTTCTTCTATGCTTAATGGGTTCCTAATGCTTAATTTTAGGTTAGACAACAAATGATCAAATTAGGGAATTAGGAACACAAGGTTATGACCAAACACCATGGCTTAATCATACATTAGCTAGAATCAATCCGTTAATCTAATTGAACTTGGGAACTTATCTACTTGAGTTAGTTATTTTCTTTTTTTCTTGTTTTATTTATTTCCTTTCTTTTTCATTTCTGTTTTGTGTAGGGAAATGAATTGGATCATTCAATCACCAATCCTCGTGGGATCGACCTCGCACTTACATATGCTATACTACCAAACGGCTCGTGCACTTGCGAGTATCACAAGTTGAGGATGCAACTGAATCCATTTTGGTGCAGCTGTATCTACGCAACAAGTTTTTGGCGCCGTTGCCGGGGATTGGCAACATAGTTTGGTTCTATTTCTTTTCCCTACTTGTTTTATTTTTATTTTTCATTTTCATGTTTTTCTAGACAATTTCAAGTTTTAAAGTTAATGACGTTAATGGACAAGTTGTGTTTGTAGTCCAACAGAAAAGGACAATTGCCCAACAAGCAAGAGAACTGGGTTTAAGTCCCAGCTTACACAACCCATTGGTGCTTGTTGCTTTGAAGCATGGAATTGGACTTGTGTTGATTTTTCCTTTTCATTTTTAGTTTTTTTTTTTATATTTCATAATCCTTTAATTCCGTTTCAAGTTTTTCTGTGTGTTTGTTTTAGCAATGTAAATAGCTCAATAAAAATGGAGAGAGATGGCAACTTCAAAGATAGGAAGTGTGGAGTAGTGGGAGAAGTCGCGACCTCCAAATGCATCACGCTCGACCTAATTGCTTCAAGGGGGAGCATTTCAATCCTTTCTCTTCTTTGAATTCTGTTTATTTTCGTAGTTGTTTTTGCCTTTTGGTCCGCGTTGAGTTCTTTGTTTTTCTATGCTGAATCCAACCATATAAAGAACGTAAAATTTGGACTTACGGTTGGAAAGTTATAGCCTAAAAACTGAACAGAGGTCGAAGCTGAAAAACATAGAAACGAATCTGTCCAAATGGTGATAAAAGGGTGATAGAAAGTGCTGTTTGTTTTTTTTTTTTTTTTCTTTGGTTTCTTGGTTTGTTTCCTTTAGTACAACAATTTATGTTGTTTGTTTGAATTTGTTTACAGTACTTAGTTCATTTTTGTTTGTGGTTTGTTGTTTCATTTTATCTTAATGTGTTTTTGTTTCTTATCTTAAAAAATTTTTTAAAAAAAGATTTTTCATATGAGCCGACTTATGGTAACCCCAGTGAGCACTTCCGTTAATACAGTGTCTAGGAGTTCTTTAGGCGACACCTTCGGTGTCTAAGAAGTTTGGGTTTTAAGCGGGACCATTGTGACCCCTCCAACCTTCCCGGATCCCCTGGCTGTGTTTTCTGAGGCCCTTAACTGGTCATCCGTGAGTTGCTTGTATATTTGTGTGTTTTTAAATTAAGTTTTCTTTATTTTCTTTGTTTTCTTTTCTGTTGAGTCTTTGTTTTTGTTTTGTTACGTTAGTTTATTTATTTACGTGATATGGTTAGTTAGTTTATTTCTGAGTGTTAAAACACTTTTTTTTTTAATTTCAAACATTGCATTAAAAAAAAAAAAAAAAGAAACACAAAAACAAAAACAAAACAAAAATAAAAACAATAAAAATAAAAAAACAACATCATCATCATCTTCTTCTTCATCTTCTTCATCTCCATCATCATCATGGCTTGCCTCTATTTTCTCGCACTTGTAGAATCTGCAGCAGCTCCACATGGTCCTCATTTTTTCTCTGCAGTGCTTCCACGTGCTGATTGGCACAATAGAGCCGCTTCTGCAAGTCCGCCACCATAGCCTTCAAGGAAGCTATTTCCTCGCTCATCGCGGCACACTCTCGTGTTCTCGCCAGCAATCGCATGCCCAAATTGGTAGCCGAGACCGCGTGGAGTACAGTTAAATTGTGGGACTCCTCCACCGCTGCCTTGTCAGACCTCTGTGCCACATGCAGATGATCTGTCGGTGTGAGCTTGTTACCAATCATGCCTCCCAACAGCGCTGCTCTGTTCGGCATTGCCTCAGAAAAGTTCGGTATTATCTCAGCAAAGTTTGAGGCCGTACCGTGATGATATGTGGAGTTTGGGAAGACATGGTTTGGAGGAACCCTTATCTGCGCATTCGGTGGTGCAAGTGAGAGCTCAAGGTTGAGATCATCAAGGTGAGTGCATGAGGATGCCATTTGTTTTGCTTCTGAATTTTTTGATGTTTTTCCTTGAGTTTGCAGGAAGAAATGCTGGGTATCATCCGCTTGCAGAAATGTGGTTTAAATAGACATATGCTGATGAGAGAGAGCCAACACCATTTCGGATTTCCCGGGCATGCTCGACCTAATCGCTTCAAGGGGGAGCACCTTTACTTTACTTTACTTTTTTTCCTCCGTGTTTTCTGGTGTTTAATATTTTTGCCCGTTACTTTCATTTTCTAGAGCTTTGTGTTTTTGCTTTTCCCTTTCGGCTATCATCTTTAGTTTATTTTAGTTAGGGAAATGTGTTTTCTTTTCCGTTTGTCGTCTTTGTTTTATTTTAGTTGGGAAGTGTGTTTTCTTTTTCTTTTTTTCTTTTTCTTTCTGCAACCTTACTCTTTTATTTCCGAAACAAAATAACGAAAATACAAAAACAACAAAATAAAATAAAAACAACAATAATGCAGTAGGAAATCATTTCTTCTCGGTGCTTGGTGTCTCGACCATTGGAGCTTTGAGTTTGGCCCTCTGGCTGTCCTCTTCCGGGGCTTCACGCACAGCTTCTTGGGGCTCATCACTTGAGCTCCCAAAGATCGCAATCTTAGCTTGAGCGTAACTACTCTCGCGATCTGCTTGTTTGCGTTTACCCGGTCTATCTAGGTCTTCCAGCTGTTTTCGCATGTCGCGAGAGTACAACTCTACCATCTTTGATAGGTTTCTATTCTCGTCCCGCAATACTTCTAACTGGTGTCGATTCACCTCCACTATCCTTGACCTCTCCCTTTTCAAGCTTTTTATAGCAGTCTGACACTCCTCAACCATACTTCGCTCCGCCGCCAACTGACCTTTCAGCACCTCTACCTCATGGGACTTCGCAAGTAGGCGATGACCCAAACTTGCGACTGTTGCCGTACTCTGCACGCTCAGTGCCAGGGCATCGCTCACGACCCGGTTGTCATCCCTTGTCCCCAGAACACGTATATCTTTAGGAGTCACCAGATTTCTGCCCACTCCAATGGCAACATCGTTGTCCAGGAGTATTGAGTCAGTTACTGTCACAGGCCCCCGTGCGGAAGCAAAGTAGGGCATCCATACTGGTGCCGCTGCTTGGCCTCGTGTCTGAGTCGGTGGAGCTAGGTTGAGATCCAACGAAAATGGGTAGTTAGAGGCCATTTGATTTCTCACTCTCTTTTCTTCTTTCTTTCTTTTCTCTTTTGTGTGTTTCTGAGTTTGCGTTTTTTTTCACCTTTTTTTATAGACTTAGTCTTTGACAAACTCTAGCCATTACAGCATCTGAGCATTTTCTGAATCTCCAGCATTCCTTGAGTCCCACAACCTTCTCGCCTTCCAACCAAACCCAACTCATTTATCACGACGTGTCTTTTCTGAACGAACGCGTTCAGTAAAGTCTTCGCGCCTTTCCATGAGCACGTAATTTTTGCTTGTGGAGTCTGCGGCGCCTCTACGCGTCAACACGTGTCTCGCCCTGTCAGTTGGTCCCTTACACTGAACCGAGACATCATGATCCATGTTCTCTTAAAAATAAAAAAAAATAAAAAAAAAACGTGTGGGCTTCGGATTTCATTGTGGGTCGGGTTTTCACCGTTGTTTAGGTTTCAAGGTGGGTTAACTTTCTTTTGGGTTGGGCTTTCAATTGTTTTGGTTTGCGTAAGACTGTCTGTTTAGGGCTTACTGTTTTGTCTGTTTAGGGCTTTCTGTTTCGAGTGTTTTACTGTTTCTTTTTTTTTGTTTATTTGTTTGTTTGTTTTGTAATTTTTATTTTTGTAATTATTTTATTTTATTTGTGTTTTTTTTTTTTGTGGTTTATATTTACTTTAGTACCTTTCATTTCTTGTTATGACATTGCTTGTTCCTAATTTTTAAACATTGAGGACAATGTTCATTTCTAGGTTTGGGGGTATTGGAGTTTAGCAAGTAAACTTGGTTTTTCTTAAAATTAAAAAAAAAAAAAAAATTAAATTTCTTTCTTATTTTGAATCTTGTTTTGTTTAGTCACTTTCCGAACACATTTGATGAGATTGTGATAAATGTTTGCATGACTTAAATGAAAATTGGATTTCATATAAATAAATAATAAAAAAAAAATTTGGCATTGTTCTAGCATGATATGCTTGAAACCTTCTTTGCACTTGCCATTTGTTTCATAATTCTCCAATTAAAGGATTTGCATGACCCAAAGAATTGTATCAAGCATAAATTAGACTTATATAACCATATAATGTGAGCTTTTGAGCCTTGTGCTTCATTTCATGAGTGTTATACACATACTCTTATTTTCTTGTCATCAAAGTTGTTGTTTGATCTCATTATTCATTGATTTGGTTGATCACTTAAAAGTCATTTATTCTTATGCAATTTGACTTCACGACATTTAAGAAGTGATATTAAGGCCCTCTTTGGATCGTTTGTGCCTTTCAAGCTAACCTTATGCATGCTTAAGCATGATTTTCCATTGTTAACCATATTGAGCCTACATGTAAACCTTTTCTTTCATTTACCAATTATATTTCCTCGCCTTAGCCCGAAAAACAAATATTTACCTTTTTAAGGAACTCATAGGAAATGGGTGTTACATTTTGAAAGAAAAAAAAAAATATATATATATATATATATATATATCACACAATTGGTGAAAGAAAAGAGAAAAGTTGTGATTAAGTGGTGGTTGAATGAAATTTCATTTTTGGGTTTCATTTTTGGGCCTTCAAAATAAATTGGTGGTTGTTCAGGAAAGGAGTGAATCAATGTAAATGAAGGTATAAGGAGTTTTGATCATGTAAAAGAAAAATAAATTCTCATTGTGATGATTCGAAGTCTTGTAAACAATTGTTTTATGCTCTTATATTTTGAGTTCCTTGGACTTTGTTTTATCCATACCTTTCATTTCTTACTCACCTTACACCCTTGGCCCCATTACAACCTATGTTAAAGACCTAAATTGATCTTAAATGTCATGTGGTTGAATTGCATTCATTTTTCTACTTTTAAGTGTTTGGCATCCTTCTTGAGATCATATTAATGCAAGTTCTTCATCTTTCTATTTTGAGTTAAGTCTTTATGGTTTAACTCTAATCTCATGTTTATAACTGAGTGTTGCATTATAGCCCTCTTCCGAGTGATTCATTTGTGAGAGGACAACTTTGGTGAGATTTGAAGTTGAACTTGTGCTTTGTATGATTTTTGAAATTGTCTGAAAACTAAGATTGGGGAATTTGTTGCATTTGGCTATCACACTACCACACTTTGAGCATATTATGTTTTGAACTTTGCCGCTTTGTGAATAATGTTTAAAATTGAGCTTTTATTGTTAAAACTTTTGAGTCATGTGCATGAGTCATTTCTCTTCAGAAAATGTTCAGAAAGATTGTTTTGAGTTCTTTTTATTTTTGTAATTTTTTTGTTTTGTTTTGTTCTGTTTTTGTTAATGTAATTATTTTTTGTTTTTTTTTTGTTTTTTATTTTGCTTAAGGACTAACAATCTTTTAAGTTTTCTAATTACCTTGTTTTACAGAGTCAGTAAAACGTTTGTGGGTATCGTATCTGTTAAACCCTCAGGAGACACAACTCCTCCTACTAGGGATGCCTAGAGGTTTAAAGGCTTGTTGCATATGCTCAATGCAATCGAGTTACCTACGAAAGTGGTCTAGTTAACTTCTTGTTTGTTTTTATCTTTGTTTTCCTTTTGTTTTGCTCGAGGACTAGCAAAATCTAGGTTTGGGGGTATTTGATCGGTGCATATTTACATATCATTTTGTACCCTTCTAGCTTATGATTTGGTTACGTTTTTGAGTTAAACTTGTGCTTTTAATCCTTTTTGTGTTTATCTTTCAGTTCATTGAGCTTTAGGTAATAATGAGGGCTTTGGATAGTAAATGATGCAATCCATGCATGTTAGGGCCTAATTTGGATGAATGGATGAAGAGCTTAAAGACAAACTCAATTTTGGCTACAGTCCCCTGCCAGCCCAGTTTCGTAGGTCATATTGCAAGCTTTGTTTCAGCAACCTACATAGCTCGGATGAGGCCACATTCTTCATGAAAGTTGTTCCAATGGGTGTTTAATATAACATATCCAAAATTCAGCCCCATGGGATAAATATGGAGTCTGTTACCTAGCAAACACAGAGCCATGCTCAGGATGGATTTTATCAGCGCGCAAAATGAGTTAGCAATTTGTTTTGGCCTTAACTTCCTCCTCCGACCTTGGATTGGCCCAAATGATATATGGCTGGAAAGAAGACATTCTGAACTTCAAGTTTGAGTGCTTAAAGTCTTAATTTGCTTAAGGGAAGCCCAATTCGTAAGCCCTTGAAATTGCTGGTCATGCTGACCTCAGGATGAGCTATTATTTCTGGTTGGAAGCTTGGTCATGGTGACATGAAGATGAGCTAGGGCTGCTGGTGGGATTTATTAGTGAAGTGCATCAACCATTTCAGATTTTATAATGGAAGTGTTGTATGCATTAGTGAAGTGCATCAACCATTTCAGATTTTATAAAACAAAGTGTTGTATGCATTAGCCATACTTAATTAAGATTTTCAGCTTCCTTAGGCCTATATATAGTGAGGTTTCCCAAGCTTGTAAACACACCCCAAAGGGGGGAGCTCTCAAACACTTCTCTAGAGCTCCCTTCCCTTCTCTCCCTCAAATTCTCTTAGTTTTCCTTTCTAGTTCTCAATTGATTGTAACAAAAATCCTTTTACTAAATTTTCCTTTAAGTCTTTCCAAGTTCTACTTTAATTTTCATTGTTATGTAAATTCTTTTCTTTAGTTTCAAGTTTGATTAGTTTCCAAGTTTCAATTATGGTTTTTGTTCTTATTCATTATGCTTATAAGTTAATATGCTTGTTTGAATGATTGATCACCATTTAGGCTTGCATGTTAGCTATCTTGGTTTGAATTAAGAGTATACACCATGCTTTAATTCGAATTGAACTATGAATAAGAAGAGTATGTATGGACATTCGACAACAGGGATTAGATACATGCTTGGTTGTTTAAATTGTTCTTCTATGCTTAATGGGTTCCTAATGCTTAATTTTAGGTTAGACAACAAATGATCAAATTAGGGAATTAGGAACACAAGGTTATGACCAAACACCATGGCTTAATCATACATTAGCTAGAATCAATCCGTTAATCTAATTGAACTTGGGAACTTATCTACTTGAGTTAGTTATTTTCTTTTTTTCTTGTTTTATTTATTTCCTTTCTTTTTCATTTCTGTTTTGTGTAGGGAAATGAATTGGATCATTCAATCACCAATCCTCGTGGGATCGACCTCGCACTTACATATGCTATACTACCAAACGGCTCGTGCACTTGCGAGTATCACAAGTTGAGGATGCAACTGAATCCATTTTGGTGCAGCTGTATCTACGCAACACGTGGACCCTCGGCATCTGAACAAAGATATCACCCCTCTCCTGAGCTTCTCTGGCGACGTGGTTGAACCGATCGGCAGAAGAACGGTACTCTACACTCATTTTCTAGTGGTCGACTGCCCAACAGCATACAACGCTATCATCGGCAGGACGGCGCTCACAAAAATGAAGGCCATGTTGTCACCACACATGCTCCTCCTCAAGTTCCCCACACACGTTGGCGTCGGCCAAGTGCGAGGGGACCAATTGAGTGCACGGACGTGTTACGTTTTGGCAACCAAGGAATCGGCAAGGGCTGCGCTTCGCGAAACATACTCGGTTGCCACCAGCTTGGGCGTACCGAACGGCAGGGGAACGGACAAACCAGATGATGATCGGTTCATAATTGTATATCATTTTGTACCCTTCTAGCTTATGGTTTGGTTATGTTATTGAGTTAAACTTGTGCTTTTAATCCATTTTCTGTTTTGATAAGTCCATAATTTCATACACTTGCTTGCCTTCTTTACTTAGTGATTTTGCTTAGTTTCTCTTTATTTTGAGTCACTTACCTCTATTTGTGTGTTTTGTAGGTTAAGATAGCAAGAGATCACATTTGATGCAATCCATGCATGTTAAGGGCTGATTGGCATAAGAGCAAGAGCTTAAAGACAAAACCAAAGTTGGGCCACACTCCTTGTCAGTCCAGTTTCGTAAGTCACCTTGCAGGTCTCATTTCAGCAATCTGCACAACTCGAATGAGGTGAAGATCTTCATGAAACTTGTTCCAATGGGTGTCTACTACAACATATCCAAATTTCAGCCCAATTGGACATTTGTGGAGTGCTCAGCCCGTCCAACACCCAACCTTGCTCAGCAGGATTTGCAGCTGCCAGCTTTGAGCCTTATCTCCTCCTTTAAGCCATGTGCCTCACCCATGCTGCAACTGACTTTGGATCCAACATAATGAGTGAAGTGGGGAGGCATTCCAGCTATGAAATTCTAAAGGAGCAAGTTGGTACATGCTGGAGTTATTATAGAGAAAGCATGTGCATGCATGTAAAGCAAAGAAATAAAATGAAGTCAATTCCAGTCTCTGTTCGGCTGCCAACTTGCAAGGCCCAAAACGCACACTTCTACTGCTCCGATGGGAATACTTTCTTCATAGAAGTTGTTCCAATGGGTGTCTAGTATAACATATCCAAATTTGAGCACCATTGGATACGTTTTGAAACCTCTGGCCTTCCTACACCAAGACTGGTTCAGAAAACTCGTTTTTCAGCAACCAAAAGGCAACCACATGGGTTGGCAACCAAAAGGCAACCACATGGGTTGGCAGCAAAGGCAGCCACAACTGATCACCTTTGAACCCATGTGAAGATGCTTGAGGTGCAGCAAAAGAAGTATGGGATGAGATTGATTCCAACCACATTAACATAGACAAGATGAAGTGTGAGTTATGGGTTGTATTAAAAGAGGAATGGTGGTGTTGGATTTCATCATGTTGTTCCTCCCTCTTAGCCCTATAAATAGAGAAGCCTTCAAGCTTCAAAACACACCCCAAGGGGGGGAGCTCTCAAACACTTCTCTAGAGCTCCCTTCCCTTCTCTCCCTCAAATTCTCTTAGTTTCCTTTCTAGTTTTCAATTGTTGTAATGAAATATTTGTGCTGAAATTCTCCTTAAGTTTTTCAAGTTCTACTTTACTTTTATTTGTAATGTACATTCTTTCTTAAGTATTCAAGTTTAATTAGTTTCCAAGTTTCAATTATGATTTTTGTTCTTATTCATTATGCTTATAAGTTAATATGCTAGTTTGAATGATTGATCACCATTTAGGCTTGCATGTTAGCTATCTTGGTTTGAATTAAGAGTAGACACCATGCTTTAATTCGAATTGAACTATGGATAAGAAGAGTATGTATGGACATTCGACAATAGGGATTAGATACATGCTTGGTTGTTTAAATTGTTCTTCTATGCTTAATGGGTTCCTAATGCTTAGTTTTAGGTTAGACAACAAATGATCAAATTAGGGAATTAGGAACACAAGGTTATGACCAAACACCATGGCTTAATCATACTTTAGCTAGAATCAATCCGTTAATCTAATTGAACTTGGGAACTTATTTGCTTGAGTTATTTCATTCTTTCTTGTTTTATTTATTTTCTTTTGTTCATTTCTATTTTGTGTAGGGGAAACAAATTGGATCATTCAATCACCAATCCTCATGGGATCGACCTCGCACTTACATATGCTATACTACCAAACGGCTCGTGCACTTGCGAGTATCACAAGTTGAGGATGCAGTTGAAACCATTTTGGTGCAGCTGAATCGAAGCAACAAGTTTTTGGCGCCGTTGCCGGGGATCGGTAACATTGTTTGATTCTATTTGATTTTCCTACTTTTTATTTATTTATAATGTTTAAAGTCTACTTAGTTCTCTATTGTTCATTCCTAATCCTTTTAATTCCATTTCAAGTTTGTGTGTTGGTTTTAGCAATTTATGATAGCTTAATAAAAATGGAGAGAGATGGCAACCTCAATCATAAGAATGGGAAGTGTGGAGCAGTGGGAGAAGTCGACCTCCAAGTGCATCCATGCTCGACCTAATCGCTTCAAGGGGAAGCATTTCAATCCTTTCTCTTCTTTGAATTCTGTTTATTTCTGTTATTGTTTTTGCCTTTTGGTCTGCGTAGGGTTCTTTGTTTTTCTGTGCTGAATCCAACCATATAAAGAACGTGAAATTTGGACTTGCGGTTGGAAAGTTATGGCCTAAAAACTGAACACAGGTCGCAGCTGAAAAACAGAGAAACGAATCTGTCCAAATGGTGATAAATAGGTGATAGAAAGTGCTGTTTGTGTTTTTCTTTGGTTTCTTGGTTTGTTTCTTTTAGTACAACAATTTATTTCGTTTGTTTGAGTTTGTTTAGAGTACTTAGTTCATTTTCATTTATGGTTTGTTGTTTCATTTTATCTTAATTTGTTTTTATTTTTTTATCTTAAAAATTTAAAAAAAGATTTTTCATATGAGCTGACTTATGGTAACCCCAGTGAGCACTTCTGTCAATACAGTGTCTAGGAGTTCTTTAGGCGACACCTTCGGTGTCTAAGAAGTTTGGGTTTTAAGCGGGACCATTGTGACCCCTCCAACCTTCCCGGATCCCCTGGCTGTGTTTTCTGAGGCCCTTAACTGGTCATCCGTGAGTTGCTTGTATATTCGTGTGTTTTTAAATTAAGTTTTTTTTTTTATATTTTCTTTGTTATCTTTTCTGTTGAGTATTTGTTTTTGTTTTTGTTTTGTTAAGTTAGTTTATGTATTTTATTTACGTGGTATGGTTAGTTAGTTTATTTCTGAGTGTTAAAACACATTTTTATTTTATTTCAAACTCTGCATTAAAAACAAACAAAAACAAACCAAAAAAAAAAAAAAACCAAAAACCAAAAAAAAAAAACTTCTTCTTCTTCTTCATCTTCTTTATCTTCATCTTCATCATCATCATGGCTTGCCTCTATTGTCTCGCACTTGTAGAATCTGCAGCAGCTCTACATGGTCCTCATTCTTTCTCTGCAGTGCTTCCACATGCTGATTGGCACAGTAAAGCCGCTTCTGCAAATCTGCCACCATAGCCTTCAAGGAAGCCACTTCCTCGTTCAGCGCTGTGCACTCCCGCATCCTCGCCAGTAATCGCATGCCCAAATTGGTAGCCGAGACCGCATGGAGCACAGATAAAGAGTGGGACTCATCCACTGCCATCTTGTCAGACCTACGTGCCACATGCAGATGATCTGCCGGTGTGAGTATACTGCCAATCATGCCACCCAACAGCACTGCTCTGTTCGGCATTACCTCAGCAAAGTTCGGTATTGCCTCAGCAAAGTTTGAGGCCGTGCCGTGATGATATGTGGAGTTTGGGAAGACAGGAGTTGGAGGAGCCCTTATTTGGGCATTCGGTGGTGCAAGTGAGAGCTCAAGGTTTAGATCATCAAGGTGAGTACATGAGGATGCCATTTGTTTTGCTTCTGAATTTTTTGATGTTTTTCCTTGAGTTTGCAGGAAGAAATGCTGGGTATCATCCGCTTGCAGAGGTGTGGTTTAAATAGACATATGCTGATGAGAGAGAGCCAACACCATTTCGGATTTCCCGGGCATGCTCGACCTAATCGCTTCAAGGGGGAGCACATTAACTTTCACTTTACTTTTCTTTTTTCCGTGTTTTCTGGTGTTTTGTGTTTTTGCCCGTTACTTTCATTTTCTAGAGCTTTGTGTTTTTGCTTTTCCCTTTCGGCTATCATCTTTATTTTATTTTAGTTAGGGAACTGTGCTTTCTTTTCCGTTTGTCGTCTTTGTTTGATTTAAGTTTGGGAAGTGTGCTTTCTTTTTTCTTTTTCCTTCTGCAACTTTACTTTTATTTCCAAAACAAAATAACCAAAAACAAAAACAACCAATAAAATAAAAACAACAATAATGCAGTAGGAAATCATTTCTTCACAGTGCTCGGTGTCTCGACCATTGGAGCTTTGAGTTTGGCCCTCTGGCTGTCCTCTTCCAGGGCTTCACGCACAGCTTCTTGGGGCTCATCACTTGAGCTCCCAAAGATCGCAATCTTAGCTTGAGCGTAACTACTCTCGCGATCTGCTTGTTTGCGTTTACCCGGTCGGTCTAGGTCCTCCAGCTGTTTTCGCATGTCGCGAGAGTACAACTCTACCATTTTTGATAGGTTTTTATTCTCGTCCCGCAATACTTCTAGCTGGTGTCGATTCACCTCCACTATCCTTGCCCTCTCCCTTTTCAAGCTTTTTATAGCACTCTGACACTCTTCAACCATACTTCGCTCCGCCGCCAACTGACCCTTTAGCACCTCTACCTCATGGGACTTCGCAAGTAGGCGATGACCCAAACTTGCGACTGTTGCCGTACTCTGCACGCTCAGTGCCAGGGCATCGCTCACGACCCGGTTGTCATCCCTTGTCCCCAGGACACGTATATCTTTAGGAGTCACTAAATTTCTAGCCACTCCAATGGCAACATCGTTGTCCAGGAGTATTGAGTCAGTTACTGTCACAGGCCCCCGTGCGGAAGCAAAGTAGGGCATCCATACTGGTGCCGCTGCTTGGCCTCGTGTCTGAGTCGGTGGAGCTAGGTTGAGATCCAACGAAAAAGGGTAGGAAGAGGCCATTTGATTTCTCACTCTTTGTTCTTCTTTCTTTTCTGTTTTGTGTGTTTCTGAGTTTGTGTTTTTCACCCGTTCGTTTTACCTTTTTATAGACTTAGTCTGCTAAACCCTAGCCGCTGCGATTCTGGGTTATGTGTGGCCCTTACGGCTTATCTCTATATATCGCCGCACCCATTTCCCAACCTCCCCTTAATTGCATTTTCACCTTTCACAACCTTCAAAGTGAAAAAGTCGTCCCGCTTCACCCAAGAGGCCAATAATTCTGGCTTGGGGGATGTGAAAGCGGCCTCTGCGCGCCGACACGTCCCTCACCTCTTTTGCCCGTGACCTCACAGGAGCCGAGGCATTAGGGACCACATTTTCTCTTTTCAGAAATCCCGCCTTTGCGCTCCCAATTCACGTTTCTTCTTAAAAATAAAAATTAAAAAAAAAAAAAATGTGTGGGCTTCGGATTTCTTTGTGGGTCGGGTTTTCACCGTTGTTTAGGTTTCAAAGTGGGCTAACTTTCTTTTGGGTTGAGCTTTGAATCGTTTGGGTTTTGGTTTGCGTAAGACTGTTTGTTTAGGGCTTTCTGTTTCGAGTGTTTTACTGTTTCGTTTCTTTTGTTTGTTTGTTTTGTAATTTTTATTTTGTAATTATTTTGTTTTTTTTATTTTAACTCTTGTGTGTTTTGTGATTTTTTATTGCTTTAATACCTTCATTTGTTATTTTTGACATTGCTTGTGCCTAAATTTTAAACATTGAGGACAATGTTCATTTCTAGGTTTGGGGGTATTGGAGTTTAACATGTAAATTTGGTTTTTCCTTAATTTAATTTTTTTTTTATTTGCTTGTTTTTATTTTTATTTTGTTTAAGTCTTGCTTTTATTTTTATTTTTATTTTTATTTTATTTTGATTTTGATTTTATTCACTTTCCGAACACATTTGATGAGATTGTGATAAATGTTTGCATGACTTAAAATTGGATTTCATTTTATTATTATTATTTAATTATGAAAAAAATAAAATTTTTTAAAAAATAAAATTTTGGCATCGTTCTAGCATGATATGTTCGAAACCTTCTTTGCACTTGCCATTTGTTTCATAATTTTCCAATTAAAGGATTTGCATGACCCAAAGAATTGTATCAAGCATAAATTAGACTTATATAACCATATAATGTGAGCTTTTGAGCCTTGTTCTTCATTTCATGAGTGTTATACACATACTCTTATTTTCTTGTCATCAAAGTTGTTGTTTGATCTCATTATTCATTGATTTGGTTGAACACTTAAAAGTCATTCATTCTTTTGCAATTTGATTTCATGACATTTAAGAAATGATATTAAGGCCTTCTTTGGATCGTTTGTGCCTTTCAAGCTAACCTTATGCATGCTTAAGCATGATTTTCCATTGTTAACCATTTTGAGCCTACATGTAAACCTTTTCTTTCATTTTACCAATTATATTTCCTCACCTTAGCCCGAAAAACAAATATTTACCTTTCTAAGGAACTCATGAGCTCTAATTCGGATGTGTTTTTCATGCTAAGTTTGGGAAGGGATATTACATAAAGAAAAAAAAAACTTCACTCAATTGGTGAAAGAAAAGAAGAAAAAAAAAAAAGTTGTGATTAAGTGGTGGTTGATTAAAAATTCATTTTTGGGCCTTCAAAATAAATTGGCATTTGGAAAGGAGTATGAATCATTGTAAATGAAGGTATAAGGAGTTTTGATCATGTAAAAGAAAAAATCTAATCGTGATGATTCGAAGTCTTGTAAACAATTTTATTTTATGCTCTTACATTGTGAGTTCCTTGGACTTTGTATTATCCATACCTTTCATTTCTCACTCACCTTACACCCTTGGCCCCATTACAACCTATAATAAAGACCTAAATTGATCTTAAATATCATGTGGTTGAATTGCATTCATTTTTCTACTTTTAAGTGTTTGGCATCCTTCTTGAGATCATATTAATGCAAGTTCTTCATCTTCCTATTTTTGAGTTAAGTCCCTTATGATTTAACTCTAATCTCATGTTTATAATTGAGTGTTGCATTGTAGCCCTCTTCTGAGTGATTCATTTGTGAGAGGACAACTTTGGTGAGATTTGAAGTTGCATTTGTGTTTGGTATGATTTTTGAAATTGTGTAAAAACTAAGATTGGGGAATTTGTTGCATTTGGCTATCACACTACTACACTTTGAGCATGTTGTGTTTTGAACTTTGCCACCTTGTAAATATTGTCTAAAAACTGAGCTTTTATTTTTGAGTCATGCGCATGAGTCATCTCTCTTCAGAAAATGTTCGGAAAGATTGTTTTGAGTTTACTTTTTTCTTTATTTATTTATTTATTTATTTATTTTGGTTTTGTAATTATTTTTATTTTGGTTTTGGTTTTTGTTTTATTTTGCTTAAGGACTAACAAATCTAATAAGTTTTCTAACCACTTTGTTTTGTAGAGTTAGGAAAACGTTTGTGGGTGTCGTATCTGTTAAACCCTCAGGAGACACAACTCCTCCTACTAGGGATGCCTAGAGGTTTAAAGGCTTGTTGCATATGCTCAATGCAATCGAGTTACCTGCGGAAGTGGTTTACTTAACTTCTTGTTTTGTTTTTATCTTTGTTTTCCTTTTGTTTTGCTCGAGGACTAGCAAAATCTAGGTTTGGGGGTATTTGATCGGTTCATAATTGTATATCATTTTGTACCCTTCTAGCTTATGATTTGGTTATGTTATTGAGTTAAACTTGTGCTTTTAATCCATTTTCTGTTTTGATAAGTCCATAATTTCATACACTTGCTTGCCTTCTTTACTTAGTGATTTTGCTTAGTTTCTCTTTATTTTGAGTCACTTACCTCTATTTGTGTGTTTTGTAGGTTAAGATAGCAAGAGATCACATTTGATGCAATCCATGCATGTTAAGAGCTGATTGGCATAAGAGCAAGAGCTTAAAGACAAAACCAAAGTTGGGCCACACTCCTTGTCAGTCCAGTTTCGTAAGTCACCTTGCAGGTCTCATTTCAGCAATCTGCACAACTCGAATGAGGTGAAGATCTTCATGAAACTTGTTCCAATGGGTGTCTACTACAACATATCCAAATTTCAGCCCAATTGGACATTTGTGGAGTGCTCAGCCCGTCCAACACCCAACCTTGCTCAGCAGGATTTGCAGCTGCCAGCTTTGAGCCTTATCTCCTCCTTTAAGCCATGTGCCTCACCCATGCTGCAACTGACTTTGGATCCAACATAATGAGTGAAGTGGGGAGGCATTCCAGCTATGAAATTCTAAAGGAGCAAGTTGGTACATGCTGGAGTTATTATAGAGAAAGCATGTGCATGCATGTAAAGCAAAGAAATAAAATGAAGTCAATTCCAGTCTCTGTTCGGCTGCCAACTTGCAAGGCCCAAAACGCACACTTCTACTGCTCCGATGGGAATACTTTCTTCATAGAAGTTGTTCCAATGGGTGTCTAGTATAACATATCCAAATTTGAGCACCATTGGATACGTTTTGAAACCTCTGGCCTTCCTACACCAAGACTGGTTCAGAAAACTCGTTTTTCAGCAACCAAAAGGCAACCACATGGGTTGGCAACCAAAAGGCAACCACATGGGTTGGCAGCAAAGGCAGCCACAACTGATCACCTTTGAACCCATGTGAAGATGCTTGAGGTGCAGCAAAAGAAGTATGGGATGAGATTGATTCCAACCACATTAACATAGACAAGATGAAGTGTGAGTTATGGGTTGTATTAAAAGAGGAATGGTGGTGTTGGATTTCATCATGTTGTTCCTCCCTCTTAGCCCTATAAATAGAGAAGCCTTCAAGCTTCAAAACACACCCCAAGGGGGGGAGCTCTCAAACACTTCTCTAGAGCTCCCTTCCCTTCTCTCCCTCAAATTCTCTTAGTTTCCTTTCTAGTTTTCAATTGTTGTAATGAAATATTTGTGCTGAAATTCTCCTTAAGTTTTTCAAGTTCTACTTTACTTTTATTTGTAATGTACATTCTTTCTTAAGTATTCAAGTTTAATTAGTTTCCAAGTTTCAATTATGATTTTTGTTCTTATTCATTATGCTTATAAGTTAATATGCTAGTTTGAATGATTGATCACCATTTAGGCTTGCATGTTAGCTATCTTGGTTTGAATTAAGAGTAGACACCATGCTTTAATTCGAATTGAACTATGGATAAGAAGAGTATGTATGGACATTCGACAATAGGGATTAGATACATGCTTGGTTGTTTAAATTGTTCTTCTATGCTTAATGGGTTCCTAATGCTTAGTTTTAGGTTAGACAACAAATGATCAAATTAGGGAATTAGGAACACAAGGTTATGACCAAACACCATGGCTTAATCATACTTTAGCTAGAATCAATCCGTTAATCTAATTGAACTTGGGAACTTATTTGCTTGAGTTATTTCATTCTTTCTTGTTTTATTTATTTTCTTTTGTTCATTTCTATTTTGTGTAGGGGAAACAAATTGGATCATTCAATCACCAATCCTCATGGGATCGACCTCGCACTTACATATGCTATACTACCAAACGGCTCGTGCACTTGCGAGTATCACAAGTTGAGGATGCAGTTGAAACCATTTTGGTGCAGCTGAATCGAAGCAACAGATGACCCCCGAGATGAGGCCGTAACCCCACAAGCGCAACCCGCTGAAGATTTAGAATCAGTCACCCTCTCCGAAGCACAACCGGACAGACAAGTTCGAATCGGTACCACCTTGAGTTCGGCACTGAGGGTTGATTTTATCACCTTCCTGCGCACCAATGCAGAAGTCTTTGCCTGGTCATACGACGATATGCCCGGTATCGCCCCGAGCGTCATCAGTCACAAGCTCAGCATCTGCCCCACTTTCAAACCCATCAGGCAGAAACGGCGGGCCTACGATGCCGAACGGTATGAAGAAATGAGGCTCGAAGTAGACAAACTGAAGACCATTGGCTTCATCCAGGAAGTAACCTACCCAATTTGGCTGGCAAATTCGGTTTTAGTCAAAAAATCAAACGGCGCCTGGAGAATGTGTCAAGACTATACCGATTTAAACAAGGCTTGCCCAAAGGACAGCTTTCCTCTACCACGGATCGATCAGATGGTAGATGCCACGGCAGGCCATGAACTTCTCAGCTTCATGGATGCATACTCAGGCTACAACCAGATATTCATGAGCCCTACCGATCGCGAACACACGGCATTCATCACCGACAAGGGACTTTACTGCTACAAAGTCATGCCGTTCGGCCTGAAGAACGCTGGGGCAACATACCAGCGATTGGTCAACAAAATTTTTTCCGACCTCATTGGCACCTCGATGGAAGTCTATGTGGACGACATGCTGGTCAAAAGCAGAACGGCCGATTCTCATCTCCACAACCTCTCGCTCATGTTCGGCGTCTTGAAAAAGTACAACATGCGCCTCAACCCGAGCAAGTGTGCCTTCGGCGTTTCCTCGGGCAAATTTCTCGGCTTCATGATCAGCCAACGAGGAATCGAGGCCAACCCTGAAAAAATCAAGGCATTACTCGACATGCAGGTCCCGAAGACACAGAAGGATATTCAGAGTCTGACTGGACGTGTCGCCGCTCTGGCCCGGTTCATCTCCAAGGCTACCGATCGGTGCGCTCCATTCTTCAAAGCCCTCAAAGGAAGTAAACGGCAGATTGTTTGGACTGCCGAATGCGATCGCGCCTTCCAAGATCTTAAGGCCTACATGAGCAGAGCACCCCTATTATCCACTCCTCTTCCCGGCGAAGAACTCATCCTCTACCTCTCGGTTTCGGCAATAGCACTTAGCTCTGTACTCATTCGCAAGCCGAATGGCATCGAACTCCCCATTTTCTACACTAGCTATGCCTTGCAAGACGCTGAGATTCGGTACCCCGAGCTAGAAAAACTCGCCTACGCTCTCGTCCTTTCAGCACGCAAGCTTCGGCCATACTTTCAGGCTCACAGTGTTACCGTCCTCACCAATCAGCCTCTGCGCCAGATACTCCAGAGACCGGAGACATCCGGTCGGCTAGTCAAATGGGCCATCGAGCTTGGCGAATTCGACATCCACTACCACCCTCGTCCTGCCAAGAAGGGACAGGCTGTAGCCGATTTCATCTCTGAGTTAACCACGTCCGAGGGGCCAGATCCGAAGGACGCCGCCTCCGATTCATCTTCGACGGTACCAGTCGCCCACCCGACCGAAGGAATCTTTAATCCGTCGATTCCCCTTTGGACTCTCTACGTGGACGGTTCGTCCAACCGACAGGGCAGCGGAGCCGGCTTGGTACTCAAGGCCCCTGACCAAACAACCATCGAATATGCCATCCGATTCCAATTCCGGACTTCCAACAACGAAGCCGAATATGAAGCTCTGTTGGCAGGCCTTCGGCTCGCTAAAGAAATGGGCGCTCAGCAACTCAGGATCTGTAGCGACTCACAACTTGTCGTCAACCAGATACTGACTGAATTTGAAGCCAAGGACACTTCGATGGTTGTTTACTTGACACACGCTCGCCGATTGCTACACCACTTCGCTGCGTACCAAGTTCAACAAATCCCCAGATCCGAGAACAGCCACGCCGATGCTCTATCACGCCTTGCATCGGCGATCGACGACAACATAGGGCGCCATGTGCCGATCGAGGTCCTCACTCGGCGCAGTACCACCGACCTCGAGGTACATGCCGTTCGGCAAGATCCAAGTTGGATGGATCCTATCCACGCTTACCTCGCCAACGGCACGTTGCCTGACAACAAATCTGAAGCAACGACTATCCGCCGCCGATCGGCACGATACCTCCTTCTGAATCAGATTCTCTATCGGCGTGGTCACTCCTTACCATTGCTTCGGTGCATGACCCCGCAGCAAGGAAACTACGTCCTACGAGAGATTCACGAGGGAGCCTGTGGGAACCATTCTGGGGCCCGATCATTGGCTTTCAAGACCATTCGGCAAGGGTACTACTGGCCGACTCTCCATGCCGATGCCACCACCCTGGTCCAGAAGTGCGATCAATGCCAGTGTTTCGGCTCCGTTCCAACGCTGCCTACCGAACCACTCTCTCCGATTGTTAGCCCATGGCCCTTTGCCCAATGGGGTTTAGATCTCATCGGCCATATGCCCCAGGGAAAGGGACAGGTCAAATTCGCCATCGTCGCTGTCGACTACTTTACAAAATGGACCGAAGCCGAAGCTTTGGCAACAATCACTGCAGCCAGGGTTGAACATTTCGTATGGAAAAATATTATTTGTCGATTCGGCCTCCCGAACGCAATAATCACCGACAACGGAAAACAATTCGACTCCTCTCAGTTCCGGCACCTATGCCACCGATTTGGCATCAACCTGTTCTTCGCCTCCCCAGCACATCCACAGTCGAACGGCCAAGTCGAAGCCATCAACAAGATCATCAAGAAGACGCTGAAGAAAAAGCTCGGGACGGCTAAAGGGGCATGGCCCGATCTCCTTCCGGAAGCACTATGGGCCATCAATACCTCCTACCGACGGTCGACTGGCGAGACTCCATTTTCCCTTGCCTTTGGTTCCGAAGCCGTTGTTCCAGTCGAGATCAACGCACCCTCGTGCCGAACGGCATCTTACAAGCCAGAGCAAAACGAGGCCCAGCTCACCCTCAACCTGGACCTCATTGAGGAACACCGTTCCCAGGCTCAGCTTCGGAATGCTGCCTACAAACAACGGACTTCCCGCTACTACGACTCGCGCGTCAGACGCCGATCGTTTAAAGTAGGGGACTGGGTACTACGTAAAATCTCCCTCACCACCAAGGACTCCAACGAAGGCACCCTTGGTCCATCTTGGGAAGGTCCTTACGAAGTTGTCACCATCTGCCGCCCAGGAACTTATCGTTTGCGCGGTACCGATGGTCAAACCCTCGGTCACCCTTGGAATGTAGAACATCTCAAATATTACTACAGGTGAACGCCCCTTCGATCACCACCTTTGTACACAAAGGTCGTACCTTCGATCGTCACCTTCGGTCATCCACTTTTGTAATCGGTTTATTTTAGAACTCCCTATTCTATACATACGGCATTACCATCCAGCAATATTATATCGAAAATATTCTACATACGACATGCACACATACAGAATTAAGGGACATAGCACATTAACCCGAAACAAACTTAACATTGATAAATAAAAGGCCACAGAAGGGCCATTTGTCTTTACACGCCGCCATTCGGCATGTTCAAAATAATTAAAAACACTGAGAACTCTAAGGGGCTTGGGGTTCGGCATCAGCGGCTGCACCTTCACACCCGGGACCGGCATTTGCATCCTCGGCATTGGTCGAGGCTTTGGCATTCGGCTCACTGCCTGCGTTTGGCGCAGGGAGGTTCCCTTCCTCCTCACTACTGGATTCGGTGTCGTCGGTTTCCTCGGCCTCGGCATCCTCGCCCTTGTAGGCCTCCACCATCTCTTCGGTCACCCCTTCCGGCATCCCGGAGGAAGTTCAGGTTCAGCTTCTTGTCAGCATTGTACCGTTTGACTCGATAGAGGAAGTCGTCACATTGCTCCATGACCTCTTTATCCACCAAACGCGTAAACTCCTCCGACGATCGGTAGTCAGCAACGACCTTCGCCTTCTCCTCTACCAGCTCCCTGGCATGCGACCGCTCGGCCGCATCCATCGCCACCTCTACCGCTGCCTTAGCCTCCTGGGCAGCCACCACGTCCAGCTCGGTCGCCGCCAGCTTCGACGTCAGCTCAGCAATTTTTGCCGCATTCTCTTCGGCACGCTGATCCGCCTCCTGCAGCATCTTTCCGGCATCAGCGATCTTCGAATCTCTTTTGATACCGTTCGGCAGCATTCACAGCTCGCTTCGCGCAGAGCCACATGTCCATATTATCCTGCCACACCAACGGACACATTAGTACATGCCGAATCGAAGTATCCTTGAGAAGCTACAAATCCTACACTTACCGCTGCCTGGAGACGGAAGGCCCGACCGGTTTGTTCACGCAACGTCTTCGTTGACAGTTGCTCCAGCTCAGCCAGCCCCATCTGGGCACCGTCAATCATACAGTTGATGAACGGCACCGCCTTCCGAGGACACGCGATGTTAACCGGTCCCTCCTCCCCCTCCACCACATCATCAGGGATCAGCACCGATGTCCCCTCGTTCGGGCCCCTTGGCCGTTTCGGCAACGGCGTCACATCGATGGGACCCTCGATCTGCCGTTTGCCCGTCATTTGGAGGTGGGCCTCCCGAACGACCTCTGCCTCCGCCGCCCTCTTCTCCCTGCGGCGATCAGCCACCGTCTGCTCATCAGCCGACGTTCCTCCCGCTGGCCCTGCCGTCCTCCTCTTCTTCGGCCCTGGGGACTGAACCTTCTTCGTCTTTGGCGCCCCTTGCCCCTCTAGACGCCTCCTCGTCGCCTCGCTCATAGGCCTCCCTCCTGCCACTGCAAAACAAAAAAAAACACACGAAGTCAGAAAGGAAACGGCAGCATAGGAAAATCGACAACACAGACCCTGCCGAACGGCGTCTCTTACTTTGCCTTTTTTCTCCTTCCTCTTCCTCCTTCACCCTCCGATCGTGTTCGGCCCTACCGATCAGGCCTGCCTTGAACAGATTCCGAAAGTAGAGCAGCTCCTTAAAGAACCGATCTTCTTCGGCAATCTTCGCTCTCACCCTCTCGATTGCTTCAATCTCTCTGATCGGTGCGGCCGGCCGTTTCAAGGACACTGAAACCAAATTACAAACGGTCAGTACCAAAAAAAAAAAAAAAAAAAAAAAAAAAAAAAGAATTATTATTGACCCTACCGACTGTCTGGAAGGACGTAGGAATCCTCCTCTCAACGATAACTCCGGGTGCCGATTCCCAATCACCGGAGACAATCACTCGACGCTTACGCCACGTCTTTTGCGAGCTCGGCACCCCCACCACGAAGTGCCCACGCTGCCCTGCCGAGAGACAGTTGGACTGAACCCGCCCTCCATGATCGGCACTCTTTGCCCTCGTCACACTGTACAGCTGGGCGAACTGTTCGTAGCTTGGCTCCCCCTCACCAGCCAAGCTGAACGCCGTGATCGTCCCGAGCAACGTAATCCAAAAGTTTGGGTTATACTGCCCTAATGCATAACCGATCGCCGCCAGGATCTTCTGCACCAAATGCCTTAACGGCAGCCGGAGGCCATGCTTAAACACGTCCGTGAAGAAGACCACCCCCTTGTCATTGTCACTAAGCGACTCTAAGGGCTCCAGAATTCGCATCCCTACCGATTCCGGAATATTGTACTCCGACCGAATCTTAGCCAACTTGGATTCGGTCAGTGTGTTCGGCTCTAAGTCATCTACTCCGAACACAGGTTCCGTGGGCTTCGCCATCGGGATCCGTTGCCTACCCCTGACGACCCTCAGCACACCTTCCCCTGGAACGGCAACAGAGACGCCACCCCCATCGGCCTCACGACCCGAAGTCGAAGGCTCACCACCCCCAGGCACTTTCGTTGAAGTGCCCCCAGCCTCGGCACGCTCTCCTGCCCCCTCCACTATCTCACAGCTCGAAGAGCTAGCAGATTCAGAACTCCCACTCCCTTCGGCAGAACTCCCCGAGGACGACTCATCCTCGTATGCCCTCGGACTACGCCTACGCTCGGATTCGGTATCTGACATCTACAAACAACACACGAACGTACACTAAGGGCTATGCTAGAATCCAAATCCTATTCTACCTCCTAAAAACACTATGTTCATGCGTGTTCATGCGTGTTCATGCTCGTTCATACATTGTTCAAACAAAAATTCTTGAAATTCAACACTTTGATCCATGCGAATATGAAAACACGGCAACATACCTTGTTTACACGGTGGCTCAAGCTTGCCGGAAATCGCCTCCGCCTTGTTCAACCTCGCCGGAAATCGCCTGCTCAGCCTTCGCACGGTTGCCGGAGATCGCCTCTCACAAGCTCTCTTTGCTCTCAAAATTTCCAAGTATTTGAACTCTCGTCTCCTCCTCACATTTATAAAGCCGATTTAGCATCGGGAAGCGAAGGGACGCATCAGGATACGAAACGACGCGGCTCTTCACAGCCATGCCGACACATGTCACGCATGCATGGGGGAAACCAAACGTCAGTTGCAACGCTTCCAATCCTCAGAGACGCTTCAACTTCCCGAACGTGGCAGATCTAGCCACCTTCGAGCACGACTCCACTAACCAACGGCAGGCGCACATCGTCGAGTCTTCACTCACCTCTCGTGCCGAACGGCAGGCGCACATCGTCGAGTCTTCACTCACCTCTCGTGCCGAACGGCAGGCGCACATCGTCGAGTTTTCACTCACATCTCGTGCCGAACGGCCGGCGCACATTGATGAGTCTTCACTCACCTCTCGTGCCGAACGGCAGGCGCACATCGTCGAGTCTTCACTCATCTCTCGTGCCGAACGGCAGGCGCACATCGTCGAGTCTTCACTCACCTCTCGTGCCGAACAGCAGGCGCACATCGTCGAGTTTTCACTCACATCTCGTGCCGAACGGCCGGCGCACATTGATGAGTCTTCACTCACCTCTCGTGCCGAACGGCAGGCGCACATCGTCGAGTTTTCACTCACATCTCGTGCCGAACGGCAGGCGCACATCGTCGAGTTTTCACTCACATCTCGTTCCGAACGGCAGGCGCACATCGTCGAGTCTTCACTCACCTCTCGTGCCGAACGGCAGGCGCACATCGTCGAGTTTTCACTCACATCTCGTGCCGAACGGCCGGCACACATTGATGAGTCTTCACTCACCTCTCGTGCCGAACGGCAGGCGCACATCGTCCAGTTTTCACTCACATCTCGTGCCGAACGGCAGGCGCACATCGTCGAGTTTTCACTCACATCTCGTGCCGAACGGCCGGCGCACATCGATGAGTTTTCACTCACCTCTCGTGCCGAACGACAGCCGCATATTCATGAGTTTTCACTCACCCCTTGCAACAATCGGCACGTCATGCCGTCTCTTTTCCAAGCTCACTCCCTTGGGCACTTGGGGGACTACATACCACCATCGGCAACTATGGGACCATTGTGTCCGGGTCAGAATGCCGAATACACATTCAAGTCCCCAACCGAGAAGCTTCTCAATCGGCAACTTGGGGGACTACTGTTTGTACCATATCTGACCCTCCACTCGTACAACGACACGTGGATCTTATAAACTCGCCCAAGTACCCAAGGCCTCGGACAATCGGCATCGGCCACCGATGGCGTTGTCTCAAAGCTGCGAACAGCCATTACGAGCCCAACTCGTCTACAATCGGCATCCCTTACCGATTATAGAGAATCAACCTCGAAGTACCCGCCCAAAATATCTAAAGACTCGTGTCGACCTCAGAAGGCCCTCCCACGAGTCCCACATCGAAAATGAGCACTAAGAGCATACTAAATGCCCTCTATAAATAGGCACCTCCACTACAATACAGGGGTAAGACTTTTCAGCTTGACTTTTATACTTCTATATGGTCAACAGCAAGAGCTCTTAGAACAACAAACTTACTTCGGCATCGGAGGGTCTTAGGCTGGTTCCACACCGGTTTCATAGACCTTACGAGTCTCGATTTCTTTCTATTCAGGATCGGCATCCAAGGACAGGAAGAATCGGCATCCAACATCCAATCGATCCCTCGATCGTCCATCTCGCTTGTAAGTTGCACTCATCTCCATCTGTTCAGTTTTTAGTGCCAACAGATGGCAAGAACGACATGTACTCTTTATATGAGGAACACTCAAGTCTGGAATATCAATCCATTTCTTTTCACAAAATGATACCATACCCCCAATGAAAGCTTCCCAACCACTTTCCCTCAATATTGAAAAAAGAGACTTTGTGCTTAAAACCAAGTTCATAGCATTTACGATGAGATTGAAGTTGGAATTGTTTACAAAGAACATTAGTGATTGCCATAACCTCATCCATCAAATGCAAGTTAAATACAAATTCAAAAGACATCAAAGCTTTATAAGCACTCTTAGCTTCCTCATGTATTTTGTTGTTGAGTCCATTCATTCACATGTTTTGTGGAACTATACCAACATTGCTTAAACAAGACAATTAACCGCCTTATAGAACCAAAAATGAGAACTCCAATGAGTAGGTCTAGCTCATTGTAATGTACACATTTGATTAAACCTAAAATCAGTTTCAATTTCTTCATTTACAAGTTGGTTTGCAAGTTCAGCTTCTTGAGCACACTTTAAGTTTCCTTTTAAGAATCATCTATAAGTAGATTTATCCATCGTCTTATTTGGCCTACCTCGAGTCTTGGTATTCACAAATGGTTCCACAAGTCACGTAGTTTGTGATGCTACTAACTCCATAAGTTTCCTTTTAAGAATCATCTATGAAGTTGCATCAGATTTCATCCAACGCCTATGACATAACTCTATCCCTGCATTATAGGAACACTCCGAAGTTTTTCTTTTAAGTGGTCATGTCAAGGATTCCTCCAATGAGGATTAATGCACTCAAGTGGAATATGATTTACCGTCTTTCTTATATTTTACAATCTCATAGGCACATGGCAACCCATGAGTTTGTCGTAAGACACATCCATACGCCTCAGAGTCAACACCATTCAGGTTAGCTAGCTTGGTATCCTCGAGGACCATATACAATGCACTAATTGAGACAAAACCATGAAGTTCCTCAAAATCTTAACTTCTAAAATCATAATGCACCACTGTCAAACTTTTTTCGAACAAAACCTTAATTTCAGTGTGTTGCAAATCAAGCAAAGCATGTATATTTTCGCATGTTGTGGCAATGTTCCTTGGCTTGTTCCAAGTTGTCTTTTTAATTTTTCATATGAAATTTCAGCAATGTTGAAGTAAAAGTATAGTCGCATTAAAACAATTTGTATATACTACTATGATTCAAATAAAATAAAAAATATATAATTAGAACCTATAAGTCAAATAAAGTAAAACTCAAAGGTTATTTATCTCTTTTGCACCTATAAATCAAATAAAGTAAAAAAAATAAAAACATAATTGGCATTACCTATTTGAAGTTGTATTCCCAAAGTGCATGCATTTATCTATCCATGCGGCAACAAATCTGTCCTTTTATGGGTTCAATAAGTATCTGTCACATATTTAAGTAAATATGGATACTTACTAAACTCAGTGAGTAGTTCTCTTGTCTTCCTTATGAATTTGGCTTCAATAGGGGACACAACCATTGAATTTCATTTAACCAAAAACCTATCACAATCATCCTTACTTTTACATTTAACTATGCACTTGGCTAGCACCATTTTTTTTTTAAATGTGCCTTTTACATAATAGATACTTAGCTGTACCAAACACAATGTTAATGGCTTTCATTAAAGCCAATTCTTTACATGTCACAATAACATCTGGCATAGCTATTTTCTCTATCACTCTCCGCAGTATACTTAGTGACCATATATAATTATCTTCTTGTTCCAAATAAAGATAGATAAAACTAACAAAAAATGTCATATAGGTTTATGTAACTCCAACAATATTTCTAACAATGGCATGCGGTACCTATTGGTCTTATAGGTAAAATTAATTATTAAAATACGTGGAAATGAACTTAACAAGTCCAAACAAGTATGATGAATCCAAAACAAGTCCAAAATAATATTTGTCTTGGTGAAACTCTTATGCCACTTAATGTAATTATGCTCAAATAACTTATTCCTCTATTGTTGCATTTGAGATCTTCCAATGTTGACGTGCATTATAGATAGTGTAGATGCATTATGCTCATCTCTTCATTTTAACGTAGTCAAAATTTCCTTTGTTCGCACCAAACTTTTTGACATATCAAGTAACAATAATGTCTCTTCAAACAATAATCTACCATCAACTAAATGACGCTCCAAATGTGTTGCTACTATATGATTATGCACTCCGGTAATTATTATCAACATCTAATAATAATCTATTTCTAGCTTCTTACCCTTTAATTGAAAAGAGCATCCACACTTTTTAAAACCCGCATGTCTTCTATCCTCATGTTTTATATCCTTTTTGGGAATTCGCTTTCTATATTCTTTATATCTCTCCAAATCGAAAGGAACTCTAGGTTTCTTATTTCCTTTTCCACCTTGATCAAATCTTAATGTCACAATAACAAAACCATTCGCCCTTCCAACTTCACGAGCCCATCTTGTTAATTCTTATCTATAGTTAAATATGTGTATCACTAATTCCATATTATACATAAATTTACAAGAGTGTAAGCAAAACAATTATTTATTCCAATCAAACCTAATTGTATACACTAAAATTGGAATTACCATGTTTACACTAACCTCATTTGTGATAAATTCACTAGTACAATTCACTATATGTTCAAAATCTACGTTTCAGTTATATGTGTATAGTAATTCTAATAAAAGTTGTTTTATCTTTATGTGAACAAGAGAAGAAAGCTATAATAATTCATACCATTCTTTTTGTTTATGGCCTCAACACTTTATTGCAGAGTTGGTACGCCTTTATTCTCCCTGCAATATTTGCTTCTCTTAGGTTCCGGATAGAGGAACCGTATCTAGTAAGTTCATATTCTTTATTTGTATTTTATGTCATGACCCATTAGAAAATATGCGTTTGCAAAAAAGCATGAGACCTTATTTGTTATTTTCTTTTTCTTCTTATATAATGTGTAAGTACTCATTTTATAATTGTAGGCTGATAGTTCACCATAGAACTAATCTTAATATATTAACATTTTCACTTGATCTTTACATGCACTATTTCAAAACTGCATTTTTACATAAAATTCTATTCTGACAACTGTTTTTCTGTTGTGCGAGGGGCTTTTTAAAGATTTATATATAATATGAGAGTTATACAAAGAGCTCTTTCACTTGCATCAATTTTCTATGTTTTTATTGGAGCTTTTATCATGCCGACTTTTGGGAGTAGGTAATGACAATAAATCTAATTATGTGTTACACAAAACACCTTCCATGACCTGCATATTGGTCAAATTAGACGTTAATTTTTTTAAAAAAATTAACTTGGTATTAATGTTGATTTGATGCATACTACTGAGCCAGCTCACCACAATACCTAGTTGGACTTGGCACATTCGTTTACGGGTTCTTTCATGTAATTATGTTGAACCCTTTTTGCTTCTGTGTACTAATCAATGAACCCCTGAAACCTACTTTCTTTTTTGACAAAATTAACCAAACCTAACTGGTCACTGACATGTTGTTGATATTAATTAAGTTTTGGGGACTTTCGTTGACTAAATTCATCCCTAAACCTTTACAATCTTTGTAAGTAAAGCGTCACAACAACATCTAAAGATCACCTTTGGATGGAGGCAAGGAGTCACTTACTTACTTTTGTTGTAGTCAGTTCAAACACAAAAACGCAATCCACTTGCAGCCATGTTGTTAAAAATGACTAAGTTTCATGACTTAACCAGTCACTCGCCCTTGTATTAGAAGATCATCTCACCTCATGGTCGATAGTCTATTCCCTTTAGTCATAGGTTTTAACCCTTTTTTAATGTAACTTCTTCTTACCTTTTGTTTTTAATGGATAACATTCTTTTTTGCTAATTAAATGGTGAAGCTAGGCATATGTGCTTTAGTCAGACTGACTACAATGACAATTCTATTTCATAACACATGTATATAGCACCATTTAACCATAATTTTCTTGTATTGAGCTTTAAATGGCTAATGTAACTGTGGATTGTGTTGTAGTTCCTCCCTTATATTGTATCTAAATCTAAAGAAGAACCATTTAATATATTCAGGTTTCTATGCCATTTAAGGGAAAAACCAAATGAAATTCAACAATTTGCACATATATTTTTAGTACCCTTTGCATGGCCATTTGCAGTAGTTATGTCCCGTGTATATGGTCGTACTCATAGCAATTGAGCGTTCAACCATCTGGACATTTTAGGGGTGCTCATGGGTAAACTCTAACTTGAGCTTCTATATTTTTTCTCTTATTGTAAGTTGTGGAAGTAGTATGATATTAACAATTGTGTATCACTAAATACATGTTATGGATCCCAAATCTGTTTAACTGGGGTTCTCGCACTCTTGATGTTTGAGATGCAATTGCGATGTTGGTGGCTGTTTTGGTTTCCATGGTTGAGGTAAGATAATATTATGCTAATGTAATTTAAGATATAACATCCTTTTTTAAGAGTAATATTTCAGTTGCATTGATTTAGTTTTCTCCCTGTCATTTTTAACTGCAATTGATGGGGACGTACTTGTCAGGTAGGCATCAAATACTTATATGCCTTCATTATTCTTGTTAGAGCATCTACATTGTTGGGGTGTAAAAGAAAGTGTATCCTATTTTTACATCCCTAGCCATTGGAAAACACTCCAATTCTGAGGTGTATATGGATGTATATATACACAAATGACCGAAGATGGGAAAATTGATCCACATTTACATCAATTTTTACAATCCAAAGCAATGAACTCCACAGAAGAAAATGATGAGATGTGAAAGCTAGTAGGGTAAAAACTGAGGAAAAAGAGAAAGTCACTCCTAAACGCGCATATGCTAGGTTACTTGATACACAAAGCTAGCGGTGCAAGGTCCATTTCATTCACAAAATCAACTTTACATCCACAAAATCAACTTTATAAAAGATATGAAAATTTAACATCTATCTCATTGGATGAAAAACTACATTTACATATTCTAGATGTGTAAATTAGATGTACATGTGGCTTTACACCTCCAATTTACACCCATCGTAATGAAAATACTCTAATGCTTCTAGGGCATAAACACCTTACTAGATAGAGTTCTTGGCACAAGGACTAGCTCCACGACATTAGTGTAATCATTTAACTTTTATAGTCTTGATATCTCAAATCTTTATTACAAGTGCCCACTTGTTGTCTAATTGGTTGTAATCTTATTTAGGTGTAGGCCATGTAGCGCACTCTAATTTTGTTTGTTTTTATTATGGTTGTCAATGTAAATATATATTTACATATGTAATGACAATATTATATTTTTTTTAGTGAAAATGTCGAGCTATTATGATTGATTTGGCACGGAAGCATACGAGCCGTATAAGTTGCTGTTTCGTTTACGATTGGATTCTCTATATTAGGTATGGAGTTTAAACTTATATGTTAAATGGTAAGAGTTGCTCATGTTTTTGCAGAGTCAGTCACAAATTAACTTGATCATTCATAGAAAAGGTTGCGACATTTCTTTCTACTCATATGTGGCATTCCCGAGATAACAATTGTTGTTTCCACCCAAGCACCTTTACCAATCTCTCTTTTATTTAAACAAGAGCCTCCTACTTTGCTCTCCCTCATATTGTGGGAAGGCTAAGGTAATTCCCAAGATTACTGACTTCTGACATACCTAAAATCTCACAAATATTAAGGCACAAATCCACGAATGAGTTCGGGTTTTTAAAAAAAACCCAAATTGACTTGTTAACTTGAGGCGTGACAAAATGGATCAAGTAATAGAACCATGTTGCGGCAATTCTGCGAACATAAGATGCGTGAGAACTGAGCGGCTTGATCCCAACTTAATACTTAGTAAAAAGTTTGTTGAGTATCGCATTGTTGTGAATGAGCATAGAGAGAACCTCACTTACAATAAAATAAAATAAAATAAGTCTGGTAACATTGGTTCACCCTACGTAAGGCCCCTCATAGGCTTGAATTTGCAACGGGGCTAGCCATTGATGAACACATCGAATTTCACTCCTAACATAATCCATGATTAAGCTGACCCAAGTACTGGCAAAACCCCATCTTTAGTATCACAGTTTTCAGGAAGTCCCACTTCACCCTATCATATCCTTTATTCATGTCCAACTTCACACATATTTCAATTTTTTTTTAGATTTCAAAAGCTCAAGGTAGTGGAACGTCTAATGGACTCTAATAATATTGTAATGAATTTGCCTTTCAGGAATAAAGGCATTCTGGCTATGGGAAATAATTTTGATAAGATGAGGCTTTAATATGCTGGACAATAAGACAATATGGGTGAGATTAAGAGTATGAGGGGATAAGACACCATTAAGGAAGTCAACAGTTGTACCATGCACATCAGCACACAAAGTGTCCAAATATGACTGGTAGAAAACACGCTCGAAGCCGTCGGGTCCTAGGGCTTTCATATTTTCCATTTGAAAGACATCCTCATGAACCTCCTCCTTAGAGATTAGGCAAGTTAAGACTTGGTTGATGGAGTCATCGATCAGCGGATTGAAAAATGAGGTGTTAGAGTCCCATTCAGTAAGCCAATTGATATGAGATATTTGCTTCCAATAACACTCATTCTCCTATAAAGCATTCAACTTGTGAATTATAGGTTACATAACATCCTGTTTCGTTTCCCAATCATCCCGTAAAACATTAAGTTAAGACATTAAATTTCATTACGACTATTTTGAGGCTTCGTTTTGCACCAACCCCTCAGCTGGTCCCTACATTTGTTAAGTTTTTTCCTCCATCCTAACCAGCCCTAGGTTCACTCAAACATCTCTAAACAATGCTTAGGTAGTCTTCCTCCTTCACCCACTTCGCCTTGAACTTAAAAGTACGTTTGTTCCTCTTGAACCTTGGGCAACACTTAACAAGAAAAGGACAATGGTTGACCCCTGTTTGTACCATATCTGACCCTCCACTCATTCAGTGACACGTGGATTAATGAGACTCCCCAACTGCCCAAGGGTCCTAACAATCGGTGTCGGCTACCGATGATATGGCTTCAAAGCAGCGAACGGTCGATGCCACCTAAGCAAAGTCCACAATCGGTACCCCCTACCGATTCTACAGAATCAACCTCGAAGGGCCCGCCCAAAATATCTAAAGACTCGTGTCAACCTCATAGGACCCTCCCACGAGTCCCACATCGAAATTAAGTACTAAGAGCGTACCAAGTGCCCTCTATAAATAGGCCCCTTCACTACAATACAAGGGTAAGACTTTTCAGCTTGACTTTTATGCTAAATATATTGTCAGCAGCAAAAGCTCTTAGAAAACAAACTTACTTTGGCATTGGAGGGTCTTAGGCTAGTTCCACACCGGTTTCATAGACCTTACGAGTCTCGACTTCCTTCTATTCATGATCAGCATCCAAGGACAGGAAGAATCAGCGTCTAGCACTCAATCGATCTCTAGATCGTCCACATCATTTGTAAGTTGCACTCATCTCTATCTGTTCAGTTTTAGTGCCAACAACCCCACAACAGCTTTATGCGTAACCTTAGGAAAGACAGTTGCCAATCAACACCTAACTGTGGCCCTTCTTATCTCCTTCCTTGGACTTCTCTAGTACCTGATATCCCGCCAACTTTTGGCACCATTTTCATATGTCGTTCACTTTTGCCTCCATATTACGCACTATCTTGGCATCCTTCAAAGGTCCCTCCCAACTAAAGCTATCGAACCACACCTTCACGGCTGCTTTGATATTGATTTCTATCATTATTTATGTGTGTTTGTAAGCCATAAGGCATTGAATTGCATTAGTTTATCACTTCATTCATATTTCATGAATTTCATAAGTTGTATTGATTAGAATTACATAGATTCTATTGATCATAATGCTTGAATGTTGCTGAATTAGCTCATGTTGGATTGAATATGTAGATTGAAGTGGATGAATTGATGCAAATTTTGCTATTATTTGCAAGCAACAATCGTAGTATCGAAATGGTAATGTATCATATTGAAGAAGCCGGTCGACTCCAGTATAGTTCAGACACTAACCTTAAAATGTCAATCCCACATTGTACCGCACCGTTTTCAAATTTCTGTACTGGGAGCATAATGGCCTAGTGAAACGTAATTAATGCACCTAGTCAACTTCATGGTCCGACCTCTATCACAGCGCTCCTCCACCCAACTGCCATGCCATGTCATACCTCTCCATGTGTAAACATGCCCCACAAACCCCAAATCCAAAAGCTCCATTCTTGACATAAAGTTCTGTAGAAATTGAGGCCTGGTGTGGGTAGAACCATTCCCTCATTCTTTTTCATGGCTCCATAGATATTTGTTAAAATCGCCGCCACAAAACCACAGTTGCCAAGTTGGTGAAAGCAAGTTCTTCTCTTCCCTATATGGTGTGTCATAGACCTAGGTAGTGTGAACAACATTATCTGTTCCCACAATAATAAATAAAGCATCCATGAGATTTTGTTATGAAAATCTTCACCCCAAGACTGTCATCCCATCATAAACTTAGGTCAACAGCCATACATATAGGATCCACATTAAACCCATTAACAAAACCCAACCTTCTTCTTATTCCACTAATCTTGCCGCTTTTCATTTTTGTCTCCATTATGAAGACGACATAGGGTCTCTGCTTACGAATGAGTCCATGAAGTTGTTAGGTTTGACTTAAGTTCCAGAGGAGGTAGATCATGATGGCCTTGCGCTCAACATTTGCACCACATTTCAAGCCCAAAGTATTAAACAACTTGCCCATATTTGTAGGCTGCCTAACGTTGACTAACTGAGAAGGTAGCCCAGGTGGATCCACCATCTGTAATTCAAATTGCTGAGGTGGTCCATTGCGTACCATGGGATCCCGATCCCCAAGACATGTGGACCGGCCCAATTAGGAGAATGCATGTAACTCATCCACATGGAGATTATTTTGTTGGCCCAAGTCATAGAGGCCAAATACCTAAATAGGGGCCTGCAAACTATGCTTAGTCTCACTAATATAGATGGGAACTATTAATATTCGTTTGATCATATAAATTACATTGGTTGGCAATTGCACATTATCTAGAATATGAGCAACTTTCATGAAGGCATTGATATGCCACTAGTTAACTAAAAAACTAGGCATTTGAACTCATTAAAGGATAAAATATCATTAAATGGATACATTTTACTGTAAAACGTCGACATGTTTCCAAGGAGGATATTGGAAAGAAACCTTAGTGTTTACTAGAATAATGACCCAATTTTACTTCCACAAGGTCCATACTTACCATTTTCTTGTAATGTGATCCCTATTGCTGTGACTACCGGACTGCAATATTATGTGTTGGGGTGAACTATAACGTAAATTCATGTGCAAAATTTCATAAATAGGCAACCAAAGTTTGTAATTTACAAGTTTAGAAATCTTATTTACGACATTATAGTACCCTTGTATTTAAAACCTTGTAACACCATTTTTGGACTCTTGTATTTTTGTCATTCAAGGTTAGTTGGACATTTTGAGTGAATTACAATTATCAAATAGAGTGATGGTAATTGGAAAATGCAAAACTAGAATTGCATTCAATATGCTAAATTGTCACCCAGTTTGCAAATTGCATATTACCTAGAACATGAAGGCTTTGGTATTTTGTAGTTATACATTGTTTTGGATTGTAGCATTCCCTAATAGAAGGTAAATTTTGTACATACTTCATTTGTATTCATATTGGAGACGATCCGAGCATGTTTATTTTTATTTTATCCTTGTAAAATTACCCATCAAGATTAATTTGTTTATTGTTATTGAAGGAATTTTTTAAATTTACATGTTAAGGTACGGGTGTATCTTGGAGATTTTATATTGAATGCCCTAATTTTTGCTATAGCACAACCATGTCAAGTTGGTAATTGACAAACAGACACTCATTAATTGCGATTCCAATTTGCAAAAACCGAATGCCTCGTTGATAATTTCCAAACGAACTCTCTCATTTGATATTTCTCTTTTTCCATGATTTAAGTACCTAAAAGTAAAACAATGGATTTTATTGTACTTAACCATTCTAATCACACAAACCATAAGGGAAATATTATTAATATATATACACATGTCATTGCCAAATCTCGGAATGCAAGATTATGGAACGCCTTTGTCCATAATAGTGTAATAATAGTCCTTAATGTTGTGAAAATATCTGTAGGATGACTAAAAATGCCTAGAGGGGGGGTGAATATGCCAATTTAATATTATAATCAATAAACAAAAATTAAACTTTGGTAGCAAGATTGATATGGCTTATCAATCCTGAAACGTGCCGGGCATAAAATAAAAGAACACGTAGAGAATTATTTTACGTGGTAAAACCCCACCTCTGGGGAAAATCCACGGGACTTCTCAGTCCAATACAAATCCACTATAGAACGATGATTACAAGAAGTACTCACACACTTATCCTAGACACATTCTAGATAATGTTTACCGATTTCTTCGTAACTCAACTTCTGTCACGGGATGATCTTCGACACTCCTTATGTTGAACGCAATACTGGTCACGATTGCTTCAAGCTCGCCGGAGGAAAACTGCCACCACGGTCTTGGTGCACTCAACCATATGAGTCACCGACATGCATATTTATGCAATATGAATGATGAATAAATTCGATAAGTCACCAAGAAACAAAGGAGCACTTGATGAATTACCAAAGAAAAATAAGCACGACAGACTTTTGCTCAAAGATTCAATATGCTCAAAGATGTAATTGCAAAAAAGCCTCGATTGAAAAAGAAACAACAATGCCTTTATGCGAAGCAGGTTTCTCTCACTAGAGAGCAAACCACGAGACTACACTTCCAAAGCAACTATGACTCTAAGACCCATTCAGACTACAACTCCTTTTTGCAAGAGAAAAGCACAAGGCCACGTGCTCACTCTCTTGCCATTTAACATATTTCATTCTCTTAGATTCCTATTGTAATTTCGTCAGCTTTTGTATTATAAAATATGGTTTTCCAACAATCAATTGTTATCCAATGAAACAATGTTTATCAGCATGTAAACAACAAAGCCAAATAGGATATTCATTGAAACATGCTTTCCAAGTCCAAGATAATGAAAACATAATATTTTAACTTAAATTAAAATAGAGTCCAACTAGGAAAGTAATCTCAAGAGATAAAATCTAATCCTATTAAGAATAAGATTAACATAAAAAGACTTGAGTGAAAATAACTCAAACTAGGAATCCTATAATGAATGCATGATTATGTCATGATTTACCTGTTGTCAAGTTTCTCATATGGTCAAGTCGTGCCTCGGAAGTATGTGGTTGAATGAGTTGTGCCAAAACGTCCAGTAACAATTCTTCACACACTAATTTTCAACCTATGCTAGAGTCTAGGAAATGACAATACAATTTTCATACTAACATGTTGTAAACCATTGTGTTTACAAGCATAAGGGCCCAATTTTACTTCTTCAAGATCCACTTACCTTAGCATTGTACTAGGGTTCCATTTCTTTATAAATTAGGGTATTGCAATATTAAGGATTAGGGTGGACCTTAAAGTTGTAACAGAGGTACACACTCTTGTAAATGCGAACCCAAATGCTGTAATTTATAAACTTAAAGATATGGTTTAGAATATTATGGAACACCTTCTTCCATAATAGTATAATAGTGATCCTTAATTTTGTAAACCCTTGTGTTTAAAAGCCTAAGGATCCATTTTTACTCCTTCAATGTCTACTTACTTTAGCATTGTACTAAGGGTCCCTTTCTTTGTAAATTAGGGTACTACAATATTAAGGATTAGGGTGGACCTTAACGTTGTAACATAGGTGGAAAGTCTCGTAAATGCGTACCCAAATGTTGTAATTTACAAACTTAAGGATCCATTTTACAAGTTTATGAAATGCTTACGTCCAAATTATTTTAATACGAATCCTTAATGTTGTAAACCATTGTGTTTACAAAAATAAGGACCAAGTTTACATCTTCAAGGTCCACTCTTGCCATAACCTTGTAATTGAGATCCCTTCGGATGTAAATTACGATATTACCAGTATATGGATACACTGTATCAGTTTATGGAACATTGATGTCCAAAAGATTGTAAATGGTATCTATAATCTTGTAATAGGAGGAATTTACAAATTAAGGACTCATATTACAGTGTTTGCACATAACTATTCCATAACATTATAATGTCTATCTTTAATCTTGTAGATTACAAGATTTGGGTTCGAATTTATGCATTTTTGCACCTTGATTACAACATTAAGATTTACTTGAATCTATAATATTGTAATAGCCTAATTTACTATTAAAATGATCTCGATTACAATATTTTTGTCTGGTGGACCTTAAACAATTATTGTTTATTCTTGTAAAAACTAGAATTTACAATATTAAACACTCATGCTACAATATTTGGGACTTGAGAGTTCCATAACATTGTAAATGTTATCTCTAATCTTGTAAAAACAAGGGTTTACACCATTAAGCAATCATATTATAGTGTTTGGGACATGAGACATCCATAACATTATAAATTGCATCCGTAATCTTGTAATAACATGGGTGTACAACATTATGGACTTATGTTACAATGTTTGGCACATGAAAGTTCCATACCATTGTAAAGTAGATCCTTAATCTTGTAGATTACAATATTTGGGTTTAAATTTACGAGATTTTACATCGTGATTACAACGTTAAGGTTCATGTTAAGCCATAATATTGTAATAGCCTAATTTATAATGAAAAATATCTCAATTACAATATTAAGGTAAGGGCGGTCCTTGAAGAAGTAAAATTGGGTTCTTATTCTTGTAAAAACCAAGGTTTACTATGTAAGGACTCATGTTACACAGTTTTGGACATGAGAATTCCATAAACTTATAAAGTGTATCCCTAATATTGTAAAAACAGGGGTTTACAATATCAAGGACTCATATTACAGTGTTGGGCACATCAGTATTTCATAACATTGTAATGTTTATCCATAAACTTGTAGATTACAAAATTCAGGTTCGAATGTACAAGCTTTGGCATTGTTATTACAACGTTAAGGTTCACTTTGATCGATAATATTGTAATAGCCTAATTTACATTGAAAAGGATCTCAATTACAATATTCAAGAATTGTTGGACCTTGAATAAGTAAAATTGCTCCTTATTCTTGTAAAAACAAGGGTTTACAACATTATAGACCCATGTTACATCGTTTGGGACATGAGCGTTCCCAAACATTGTAAAGTTTATCCCTAATCTTGTAAAACCATGAGTTTCGAAATTGCCAATCAGGTAGTTGGTTTTCGAAAATTGGAATTGCAATTACGTGTTGTATGCTTGTCTATTGCCAACTTGATGGGGCTAAGCGAAAGAAAAATAGGCAATTGATGGGTATCGATTTGACAATTGATGAGTATCGATTCGGCAATTGATGGTAAAGCATACTTTTTTGTATCAAAGGCAATTGCCAACTTGTGAAAATCTAATGCTTTGTAACTTTATTTATGTCGATTCGTATGACTTAATACTTTCTATTTTTTATAACTTGTATTTATTTTACCCTTAATCAATTCAAATGTTTCTTTTAGTAAAATCAACTTGTATATATAATATTTTAAACTAAAAATCAACTTGTTAAAATCCATGTTCTTAGATTTTACATTATTTGGTGAAATAACGTTTATATTTATATTTTTGTACTTTATGCACAGAAAATTGTCAATGAATGGTAATCAAAATAAAGATAGCAGGTACCACAGCGGTGGCCTCCCCCTTTCCCCCTGCTTGACACCCAGGTTCGAAACCCCAAGGGGTTTCTTTCCTCCCAATGTAACCAAAAATAAAGATAAGATGTTATCTTGATTACTTAAACTTGAAATATAATATCACTACAAATAAATAAAAAGTTGACATGTAAATAAAAAACTAATGTTTCATTAACTACTTTTTGAAGGTTTGGATGATTCTATTATTTTTCTCGATTTTGATGCACAACCATCTTCGATCTCATCTCATCCCAAGAAGGATGTCTTACTGCAATATATTCTAATCTTGGACCCCATCTCATCACAGATTTAAGATCCACTGAACCCCCACCCTCTAGCAACAATCAGTTTCCTTGATTTTGTTTCATATTTCCTTTTTATTCTCTTCCGTTTCTTATTTCTTGGGTTTTATTTTCTACAGGGTTTTAGTTGAATTTTTTTTGGCATTCCAAGTTTACTCTATTATTAGTTGAATTAACTCTCCAGATCCTTTTGGTATGCAATTTTAGATTTAAATTTCATTTTTTGGTGGGTGAGTTTGAAGTTCTAGAAATTTATGTTGCACCGATACGTATATGGGTTAGGCGATACGATACGATACGATACGTTGATACGGTAAATTTTCAAAAACTAGGATATGGGTACAGCACCAATACAGCAATTAAAATAATATATATTAAAAATAATATAAATATAAAAATTGTAAACATATATTACATATGTAAAATTATAATTTTGGATTTTTTTTTGTAGTTCTTTAGGTTTTTCTAGGTCATATATGACTTATTTCAGTTCTTGGGCTTGGGCCCAAATGAATGCGTCAGACATAAAAAGTTATAAAACACCTTTTTAACATAGGCTACCTAACATGCAACTAAAACGGTGTGTATTGTAAGTAAGTTATTTTCTTCTTCGTTCTTCATTCTTCCTCCTCCTCCTCCTCCTCCTCCTCCTTTTTTGGGTTACCGCTAAAATCACCCCAAAATTTTCAAAATATTTTTACTTTTATCACTTGACATATCTGGACCGTATCGCGAGAGTATCGTGACCGTATCGATAGAGTATTGGAGCCGTATCGTAAAGTCAACATCTTGAAAAAGCCTGCGATACATCAGGTAGCGTATCGATGCCGTATTGTATTGGAGCCGTATCTGATACGCGCATACCCTAAAAAGTGCCGTATCGGTGCAACAGAGCTAGAAATTGTTTCTTTATTGTGATAAATTTATCATTCATGAATTTCGAACTTTATGCTACACAGCAACAAAATACAGAGAGCAAACAAAGCAGCCATGGATTTCTCTCTCCTATCAGAGGCCTTGACCTCCAAATCGTATGAAAAGGTCGCCGATACCTGTGAAGAACACATGCTTCAGGTTTGATTTGGGTTTCAATCCATAAATAAAAAGTTCAAAATTTTCTGTTTATATTCTCACTCGCTGCTCTCTGTCTCTGTCTCTGTCTCTGATCGTACAGGTCGCAGCCGAGGGCGTTGCTTTTCAGGACGACTGGCCCTACGCCATTCATCTTCTCGGTCACATTTACGCTGGTGATATGTGTGTTTTTTTTCCTTTCTATTTTTGTTTCATTTTAAATATTATGATTTACTCTTTTTTAATTCTTCTTGCTCCCCAACCCTATACCTCTATTTTAGCTTAATCTGCTATATCTTTTTTCCTGATGATGGCTTGAAGAGTAAAATATTGCTTTGCCATTCTGGGTTTTGATTGCATGTTGTATTGCAATTTTGCATTATATTGTTAATGTTGTTTTGCTATTTGGGGCATCCTGTGTCAAATCTGATTTCGTTATTTTTGTTCTACATCTATTTAGAATTTGATCTGTCGGGTGGTAAATATGCAGTAATAGTATGCGGTTTCTTTGGAAATCAATGCCTGCCACTCTCAAAGAGGGCAATCCAGAAGTCATTGCTGCTTGGAAAATTGGCCAGAAGTTGTGGATGCGAGACTACGGGGGTGTGTATGAAGCTATTCGTGGATATGATTGGAGTCAGGAAGCTCAAGGTCTTGTTGCAGCCTTTTCAGGCAAGTTTTTCTAGATCACAAAACAGTATTGTCTATGTTTTGTACATGTATGATAATATGGTTTTTAGATTTATGAAAAATATATCCACCCCAGTCAAAAGAGTGATATTGTTCAATAGTCAAAGAATGCTGAAGAATTGATTGTTATAGAAAGTACACCATAGATCATTGGTAAACATTACTTAACATTAAACATGAGTCTTTTATGCCTAGGAAATTCACAATGTTCTAAATTTGTTTATTTATTTCATTTATCTTGGAAGTACTGAAAAAAAGCGTAGGGCTAGGCCACTAAAGTGGGTTTAATAAGCTGATTTATAGCTAGCATGTTTTTGCAAGCTTTACAAAGTTGAAATACGTCAATACCTATCATGCCCAAGTATTTGTAGGCGGTCCAAGGATTTGTTGAGAAGGAGCAAGGCTCAACATTTATTCATTAAGGTCAAGAGCTCCTAAAAGTCTATCATACTGTAAATTGATATATGAGTTATGAGCTTTAGGTTCACCTCCATTAGAAGAGGGTCACTATTTCTTTAATCTTTTTACAATGCGTGCCCTGTTGAAGAAAGCTTGAGGATAAGTAGTAGGAAACTTTAAAGCTAGATTAGAAGGGAAATCTTGAAATTTTAGGTGCACACAGTTGAGGACCATGCCAGTCATAATACTGTCGTGTCTATGTGCCAGTTATAATACTGGAAATTTAGTGGTACTGTGCCTCTCTGCTTTGTGGGGGGTTGGTGAGATACTTTAATCCTATACAAGGACTTAACATATCTGGCTGGCATGCTCTCAAATACAGGTATTTGATTTTGATTGGATGGCCATTTAGTTTTAATGATTTATTCCCAGTCTCCCAATAAAAAATCATTCAAGAACAAGGTGGTAACTTATTTCCCTTTCTTAGTCAATCTTGTCCCTGCTGTCTGTCTCCTCTCTGTTGCTCTCTTTTCTCTGTCACTCTCTGTATTCTTTGTTACTCTTTCTCTTTCTCTGTCTCTGCCGCTGCCACTTCTCTCTCTCTCTCTCTCTCTCTCTCTCTCTCTCTCTCTCTCTCTCTCTCTCTCTATTCCCCTTTATTCTTCCGCTTTCTTTTCCCTCTATTCGTCCCGGTTTCACCGCGAAACCAACTGAACGGGGCTGATTTCTCAGTGAACTTCACCCTTCAGTTGTTGTGAACGTATTGGTCGTTGCATATAATGATTCTAAAAAGGAAATACTGAAGAACAAGCTCAATGTATGTTTAATCATCAAAAGACTGATAACCGAAATTTTTGCTAGTTTTATTCAAATTGACGAAGATGTTAGCAAATTGAGTTCTACTAGACTGTAGACAAGTGATTAACAATCGCAATCTGACTTAAGACACAAGTTGTCAAATTAAAGATTTCAAAAGACAATAATTAGTGTTTTATTGTGCTACCTAACAGGAGATAGAAAAGTCTACTGAATTGTGCGTTTCTGTTGGTTTGTGTAAGGGCTTCACTGCTTTAGTCTTACTTTTTTGGTATCCTGTCATGTGGTTCTTTGGTAGGAATCATAGTTTAGTAAATTGTACCACCCAAGCCCATAGTCTGACTTCAAATATCATTGGTTGTCTGTCTTGTCTTTCAACTTTTATACATATTGACAGCTGGTGTGGCCAAGATTGGATTATCTTCTGTTTTGCTAAACTTGCGCAATTAAGGGGATGGTCTCCTGATTGCACATAAAAAGTATGAGTATATTAGTGATTGCCTACTGAGAGGTGTTTATTTACAAACTTCTCTCTATATTTTTCAACTCACTAAGAGTTCCTTTTATCCATTATCTAGCACTTCGTTAATTGAATTGTCATATGCCAAGCCTTTCATGTCTTCAATGTTACTAGAATTAGTTAGGTGATATCATTGTTGCCTGTTCTAGTTCCTTCTGTAAGGTTCTTTCCAAAGCACAACGTTGTTGATGCTTAATAAAGTTCTATCTTCCAAGATGGAAGACCTTCATGCTGTCTTTAGTATTTTTTATTAATTTTTTATTTGGGATGATGATTTAGCTGTTCAAGCCATCTGACAGTCAGGATGAGGTTTATTTCATTGTGTCTTTATACAGTTCCTTTATTGATCTAGGAGTGGGAAGTGACAATATTTACTCTTGTTTCAGTGGAGAAATATGTCTTAAGTACTTTCCAATCTGGACACAATTGTCCAGTTCAATATATCATGTCATGCTTATAAGTTCTATGCGGATGACTTGCATAACATAATCTACACTTGAATCTTTAGCTGAATTGAAAATATAAACATCTCTATAGTTTTGTGATAATTGTTGATTAGGGGATCAACACTCAAATAACTCTGTTTCCTTATTTTTCTGGTGTTTAAGGGAGCTTGTAGAGTACTAATTCTTATGTTTTATGCACTTCTTTCCATCATTAATTGTCTTCTGAACTTCTTGCAGATCTTTACACAAAGAATATGTTTCAGCTCCTGCAGTCTGCCTATTCTACAATAAGCATCCAAGACACAGCTCTCTTCCTTGGAATGAGCGAGGATGATGCCACAACTTGTAAGCTTCTGTTTTCACTATTGTCTATGTTCCAAATTGCTCTGGGGGTTAAGTTTCTTTTCTGAAAAAATAAAGAACAAAAATCTTAATGCTTTGTCCAGATACCCTATTTTGTTGCTGCACATTAAGAAGATAGTGAATTGCCAAAAAAATTGAAAAGCCAAAATCTTTTTTATCTATGAGAAAATATAGTAGATGTATCATTGGGAAATTAACCATGTTACAGTTGGAGGTATGGCCTTTTTGAAGTATATTCGTCCTGAATAAGTAGATTCTCTGTAAAAAGGTTCCGCTGCTTTAGGAGGGGTAATTTTTGAGATTTACAAAGATAGGAATTTATATATCAAGTATGATAAACCAGTTGAAAAGTCACTAAGAAGCGTCAATGGATGATTGGAAAAAGATTAAAGGCAGTGGCAGAGTTGGCTTTGGTATAATTTTGTTCCTACCTAGCTGTCATATTAGAGTGGCAAGTAAATGTCTATGTTATGGTGGATTTGGGTGTTCTGTTCATACTGTTGGTCCAATTAAAATATAAGAAGAAAGGTGTACCTGCCTACATTTCGGAGAATTTGGATGTAAAATCTGGGAGAACTTTAGGAACCTTGATGAACTACAGTTTTTCATTGCTTTTTCTTATATTCCCTTTATAAAACAGTTCTTTTTGCTTTAAAGGTTACCAAGTCTTCGATGACTGGACTTGATGACGACACTGCTTATCATCAATGACTTATTTCCTTAATATAAAAGAAAATAATATTTTATTATTTTTTCCATTAATTGCATACTTATGCATTTAGGCCTGTTATCATTTATGTTGCAAATTCTTGAGATTTGGTTGTCATATGCAGTTGTACAACAGCAAGGTTGGGCTGTGGACCCTGCTTCTCAAATGCTTACTGTGAAGAAGCGGCCCATTGTTACAGAGCAGAAACTGGATGCCAGTAAATTGCAGAACTTGACAGAATATGTATTCCATCTAGAGCATTGAAGGAGCTTTTAAGAACCTGAAGCTGTGAATTGTCTTTTTAATCAGCTGCATACTTAGATCATGTTTAGAAGAGTAAACAGGATCTCAGATTTTGTATTTACGCAACACTTAGAGCATCTCCAGCGCGCACAACAAAGCCAGGCAAAAGGCCCCCTGAGACAGCCCAAGTCACTCCAGCGCAGCAGCCCTTGGCCCGGTTTGGCGTGGGTCCCACCAGCCCTGGCAAGCCCAAGGGCAGGTTTAGCCTGGGCTTCAGCCCGAGTCTTGTGACGTCAGCGCTGACGTCAGCGCAAGGAAAATCAAATTTTTTTTACTGTTACACGCGCCAACGGTAAAAAAATTTGACTTCCGCACGCTGACGTCAGCCCTGTCAGACTCCAACGGCTATGTGACACGTGTCGCAATCGGGACACTCCGATCTTTTTTTTCCAGAAATCCGACGGTCCTCGTTTTTTTCCCCAAAAAAATTGCAAAAAATATCGAAAAAATTCTGAATTTTTTTTTTAAAATACCAAAAAATTCTGTATTTTTTCCCTATAAATACCTAACCATTTTATTTACTTTTCACACCAAATCTTCATACAATTTCTTCTCCATCCAATATTTTTTACTCTCCACTCATATTATTCACTTCCCACACCAATTCTCAATACAAACTCTTATCCTTCCAATATTTTTTCCTCTCCACTCACATTTTTCACTTTCCACACCAATTCTCCATACAAACTCTTCTCCTTCCAATATTTTTTACTCTCAACTCACATTTTTCTACTACTTTCCATTTGTAAAAAAAAAAACAAATGGCATCTTCTGTCGAAGCCGGAGGCTCGTGGGCAACTCAGGAAGATATTGCGTTGTGTCAGTCTTGGGTGAACGTTAGTCATGACCCTATCACGGGTAATGAGATGAAGTTCCATCATATGTGGAGCAAAATTCATGGAGAATTTTGTCAAAGATCGAGTTCCATTCGGACCGAAATGGCCTTGTCTAGTAGATGGAAAATTCTGAATAAAGAGTTAGGGAAATGGAGAAATGCCTTGACAAAAGCAAGGGAGAACATTCGAAGCGGTCAAAATCTATCCGATGAGGTAAAATATTTATATTTGCTATTTTAATCAATTTCAAGTAACTTTTTTTTTTTTGCATATTCTATTTCCTTTTCTTGCATAATTTTTTTTTTCTTTTTGCATATTCTATTTCTTTTTCTTGCATAATCTTTCTTTTCTCTTTTTTCATTTCCAATTTGTCTATATTTTCTTGCATAATCAATTTTATTCTTGCATTTCCAAATAGTTTATATTTTCTTCCATAATAATTTTTTTTCTTGCACTTCCAATTATTTATTTTTAATAGATCATACAAGCACAAATGTGGTTCGGTGCCATGGGGCAAGGCAAAAAAAGTTTTGTGCATTTCCAATGTTGGGAAGTTGTGAAGGATTGTTCGAGATTCAAAATTATTCTCACCGGTCCGCCGGTTGTGTTGAATGAGACGCCGCTCCACGATTCGCCATCAACCGATTCACCATTGGACTCCCCAATGGAAACGGAGTCACCACTTCCACGTCCGCCAAGACCTATTGGGAGAAAGGCGGCAAAGGCCAAGAGAGGTGGCACTTCGAACAATGAATGTGTACAATTATTAGAGCAAATAGCTAAGAACACCTCGTTAAGAATTGAGAGAGACTTGAAAAGAGATGCATTGGACATGGCACGAGAGGAAGCATTTGCAATTCAACAGCAGCAGGCACAAGAAAAAGACATGGATGATAAAGAGATGAAAATCATGGCCATGGATACGAGCCATATGTCTCCTGAAACAAAGGCCTATTGGAAGCTAAGACGAAGGGATGTGATGAGAAGAAAACTTTTCCAAGACGACGGACCTAGCAATACGGATTGGTTAAATGATGAAAACCATTAGGTTGTATTGAAACACCTTTGCCATATGTTGTATTGTTGTATTGTTGTATTATCCTTTAATTTGTTGTATTGTTGTATTATCCTTTAATTTGTTGTATTGTTGTAGTATCCTTTAATTTGTTGTATTGTTTCCTTTTTATTCAATAAACAAAGCATTAAATAATATGACTATTTATTACAAACCTTTGAGCATCAACACAAAGATTAATTAAAAACACACCTTCATTTATTGCAAACAACACATAAAACAAACCATACATAAGAGCATAATAATAAAAACAAGCATAATTCCAAAAAACACCACACACAAAATAAAGCATAATTAAAAACAAAGCATAATTCCAAACAAAGCACTAATCTTGACTTCATCCATTGTGATTGCCTTTCCTCTCCCACAAGTGCTCGATCAAGTCAACTTGACGTCTCTCGTGAACATATGAAGATTGCATTTCTTGATAACGATCAATCATGGGGTTGTTGAATTGACCATCTCGAAGTAACGGTTCGGGCTCCATTGGTAGTCCATTTGGTCCCATCGGCCTTTCATATATTCTTGTCAACGCCGTGTTCATGGGATCGGGTTCAAACACCTCTGGAGCATCGTAGTCATACTCATCCTCCACAATCATGTTGTGGAGGATGATGCAAGTCATCATAATACTCCGCAACACCTCCTCATCTAGCATCCGAGCAGCACCCTTGATAATTGCCCAACGAGCTTGCAAGATACCGAAACACCTCTCCACGTCTTTCCTGTAACCTTCTTGAAAGGAAGCAAAGCTTCTTTCCTTCTCGGATTGGGGATTCGAAATTGTTTTCACGAATGTCGTCCACCTAGGATAAATTCCGTCAGCAAGGTAATACGCACCAGAGTATACGGTATTGTTGATTTGGTACGTGACCTGGGGGGAATGACCTCGCAATACCTCGTCGAACACCGGTGATTGACCAAGGACATTGAGGTCATTCTGAGATCCGGCAACCCCGAAGAAGGCATGCCAAACCCAAGTGTCGAATGAAGCTACGGCCTCCAAAATTATACTTTTTTGCCCCTTCCGATTCCCGTACTCTCCTTGCCAAGCAGTAGGACAATTCTTCCACTGCCAGTGCATGCAATCGATGCTTCCAATCATTCCTGGGAAACCTCGATCCTCGCCTTTTTTTAGAAGCCTTTGCAGGTCCCTCGGCGTGGGTTTGCGAAGGTACTCCCTCGTGTACAAATTTTCCACAGCATCACAAAATCTCACCAAGCACTCTAGGATAGTAGAATTTCCCATCCTTGCAATCTCATCCACCTGCTCTGCAGATGCCCCATACGCAAGCATCCGCAAAGCAGCTGTAAGTTTTTGCTCCGGGATAAGACCCAAAACTCCAACAGCATCATGCTTTTGAATGAAATATGTGTCGTAATTACAAATATCATGCATGATTTTTTGGAACAAATGTGGCTGCATTCTATATCTCTCTCGAAACTTAGAAGCAGGATATAAGGAATTTGGGATAAAGTAATCCTCCAAGAGATTCTTACCCCGAGACTCCCTACGTCTGTCCATATTCGGGGCACGACGACGATGTTGCCTTGATTGATTAAGCATACACACTGCTGCTGCAAGCATTTGTTCCTCTTCTTCATCGGCGTCTCGATCTTCATCAGCACGTCTACGCCGGATTTCTTCCCTTTCTTTCTGTTGCCTCTCCAACACCCTCCTCAAGTTTGACATTGAGAGTAGAAAGTGTTTTGTAAAATTTGAGAAATGAAGGAATAGATAAGAGATGGTGTGAGAGGTATGAGTTGATGGTGTAGTTTTATAGAGGGATTCAGAAGATAGAGATGACACGTGGCACATATTTAGAGGGTGAAAATCTTATCTGAAATCTGAGATTATAATTTTTTAAACATATCTGAAAATCTTATCTGACATGGGACACGTGGCACAATTTTAGAGGATGAAAATCTTATCTGAAATCTGAGATTATAATATTTTTTTAATGAATATCCGAAAATTTTATCTGGAATAAGACACGTGGCAACCGAGATTCTCATCCGAAAATCTTGTTTGAAAAATAATGGACACATGACAACCAAAAATCTTTTCCGAAAATTTAATTACAAAAGATTATCAAAATTAATGGTTTAAAGTATAAAAAAAAAGGAAATAAAGTACAATGAATAGTATTTGCCTTAGACTTGCCCTAGACTTAGCCCTTGTGGGTGGAACCACAAATGCAAAGGCTGACACTATTCACGTGAATAGTGGCAGCCCTTGCTTGCCCTTGCCTTAGACTTAGCCCTTATGGGTGGAGATGCTCTTAGGTTCCGAAAAAGTAAGTTGCACAAACAAGTTGAGAACATCATCATGTTATCTTTGTGTAGCCAAACCCTGATTGCATGCATCTCTTACAAGTTAAAGTCTTTTGTAGTCTAGAGGGGAGGAAACCTGTTTTAGCAAGTAAAGATTTCATGTAGAGTATGCTTTCACACCTGCCCTCAAATTTACTACTTTTTAGACATGTTATCTTTTATTTTGCACGACGGAGACTGTGTTCACCGATTACTCGAATACCTGGGATTGGTACCGAATGGCTAGCTTGCATGGTGTTATGCCGTAAAAGAAGTTGCAACTCTTTGAGGAGGAAAGTGCGATGTGTGCATTACCATTGTCATGTGAACTTTAACAAAATTGCAGTAATTGGCAGAATTCACAGCGTGATTGTAGAACGGATTGGTTCATCGTTTACGCTATTATATTGCCTTTTGATCCAATTAAACACGCCTGCCTGCCTGCTTGCTTGGGGAGATTTACATTTCTTTCCAACACGGTTTGATAATTACGAGCCTGCCACGTGGCATGTTTTAACTGGATAACATATAACTCAGGATGCCACGTTGCATTGCACTTCAAACCCATTCACACAACCGCCCGGAGCTTTAAAAAGGTTTAATTGCTTCCCAAGAAAGAAAGTTCCCTTTATGATACGAATACTAATCACATATCATTAACTTAACAGCTGAGGTTAATTACAATAATAATTAATTAGTCTAACAATAACAAAATTGAGAGGCTCTATCAACTTGTACAGTTCCGAAATTGACCGGAACCTTTTCTTCCTCGGTCCGAAACTCACTTCGTCTTCGTCTTCGTCTTCAGCGAATAATGTAGGAGGAGCTGCTCTGCTTTTGACATCGCTTTCTTCTTCAGTGCTGCCGCCATTGCAGCACGACGATCCGCTGAGTTGTACGAGAAGCTCTATTGCGTTTACTTCCAACTCTGAGAAGATATTATTTGAATTTGGGATCATCAATGGCTTCTCTCTGCTTGCTGCTGCTGCGCCCATTTTTAATATTAATTTGTGTTTTTATAATTTAGGTTCTTAATAATAATAAATTAGTTGATAATCAAGGATCGATGATGAGCGATGAGAAGAAATTGCAGGTGCCGTTTGCTTTATATAGACACACACACACGCATAGGCAGAGTAAGTCGGCGTTTATTTGTAGCGTTTGAATTAGGATTTCCTAGTTGCACAAGGAAAAATGCGAAATGACCATTTTGGCCCTGGGCTATTTCGGTCCATAACACTTATCGGACCAATAAAATGCCTTGTTCAATCAATCAAAGGTGGCGGTTCGTCTCAAGGCCAAGTCCGTCGGTTAAGGGATAAGAAAATGTTTTTGGGGTTATGTTAGGTCAATTCTTACTTAGGGCTGCACACGGGTCGGGTTGGGTCGGTTATGGGCCCAAATCGCACGCTGAATCGGGCCTTGTCGGCAGGCCCAAGTGCTAAACCGTGGACCTCTTTTTTAGGCCCATTTTTGAGTTAAGTCGAAAATCGAATTGGGCGGGCCGGGTTGGTTCGGTTCGGGTATTTGCCGAGGCCCAACAGAAGCCACAATTAAAGGTTTTTTAAAAAAAAGTTTTCCATGCCCATTCTGTTTTTTTGGTTAGATTTCAACAATTCAAGTTTTGACAGTTCCTGTATAGTTTTTCCAGTTTCTCCAACTCTGCATATCTAAAGTTTTCATCACTCAAATACTTAAAAAAAACCTTAAAACCATAGCAAATCATCATCCACCACACATCTCCAAATACAGAAATTATTATTACAGTCCATAGCAAATTGTGAGAGTAATCTCAATCACAATTTGCATATTTGCAAAGTTCAAAAGTAAATCCAAATAAAAACAAATAAATTTCTATTACACATACATATACAATTCCATGAGTTGTTTCATATTCAAATCAGATTTGCACCTCTGCACAAAGAAAGAAAAAACAGTTAGTAAACATATGAATTTAATAGTAAACATAAGAAAAAACAGTTAGTAAACATATTAATAGTTGAAACAGGGATTTCAGATTCTCCTTCCATGAAATTAATAATACCCTACGAAAATGAAAATATTTAATGCTTCAATAACCAAAAACAATAAGCCAAAATACAGCAGCAACCAAAATACAAATATTGCAAATAAAGCAGCAACCAAAATACATATAGCAACTGACACGGCAACAAAAATAAAAGTACAAAACAGCAACAAATACAAGTATAAACCAACAACAATTTTCAATCGTAATGCAGCTCTTATTCAAACAGCAACCAAAAATAAATATAGCAACCAAAACAACAACCAATCATACAAATTAAATTATTACTCAATATCTGCCAAATCACATTATTGAATGATGCAATTCTTTCCAAAAATAACAAAAATACAGCAAAATAGTAAAATAAAACAGCAACAATTCCATACCAGAAATAAACACAGCCAGCAAGCCAATCTGGAAAAAATTTGCCTTCAAATCAATTCTGTCCAGAAAAAATATATATACAAAGTCAGAATATATAAATAGAATTAACATAAATCAACAAAAATCCCTAAATTTTGAATTAGGGTTTCAAAATATTATTACCTCAAACCAACAAAAATCGAGAGAGGGAGACCTTTGATGACTAAGAGAGAGCGGGTGAAAGAGAGCGATAGTGGCTGAGCGAGAGACAGAGAGAGCAAAACCGGCTGAGGGAGACGACAGTGAGAGCGACTAAGAGAGAGCCAGTGAGAGAGAGAATGAGTGACTGAGAGAGAGCGGGTGACTGAGAAAGTGACTGAGAGGAAGAACGAACAGAGGCAGAGACGAGAGACTGTGAGAGGCAGAGGCGAGCGAGAGCGGTTGAGAGAGAGACTGAGTGACTTAGAGAGAGCGGGTGAGAGAGAGAGAGAGAGAGAGAGAGAGAGAGAGAGAGAGAGAGAGTGATAGTGGTTGAGATCGTGATTTGTGTGAAATCTGGAGAGAGTCTGAGAGAGTGAGAGGCTCAGAGGCTAGAGACTGAGAGAGCTAGAGACTGAGAGAGGAAGAACGAAGAAGAAACAGGAAAGAAAGAGGCGGATTGAAAAAAATTTCGAAACCCTTGAAAATGTTTAGGGTTTCTCTCCGGATCCGGTGTAGCAAGAAGTATGGAATGGCTTAGAATCGACGAATAATATGCTGACAAGTGTATTTTTTAAATAAAATAAATATAAATAAAAATAGGCGGTCCGGTCCGATTTTCAGCGATTTTAAGGGGGAAAAAACCGGTCCAATCCGGTTCAGCGCCGGTTCGGCCAGTTTTTTTGCTGGTTCTGTGATTTTTAAGTATAAAAACCGAACCAAACCACCTAAAGCGGTCTGGTTTTCGGTAAAAATGCCCACCCCTATTCTTACCAGCGGCTGAGGGACAACAAAATGTTTCTGTTTTTTGGGAGATACACAACATAATGGGGAAATTTTGGAAAGTACCCGAATTAATGTTAAAAGAGTTAGATTTTTTTAGATTTTTAACAACTTGAGGGGACTTCACACCTTTTTTTTAGGGCTTCGAGCAATCGAAAGCCCTCGAGAAGGTTCGAGCAAGCCTGCGTCAAGTAACTATATTTCTAAATCTTGAAAAAAGTTGGTTAAAAGTGGGGAAGGTGTTAGAGAAAAGGTCAATTTCTCAACCAAAATATTTCTCAAGTGTAAATATCACATACTTGTAATATTGGATTGAAAGAGCTAACTTGTATGGTATTCTACCATGAATGAATTTGTAACTTTTTGAGGAGGAATTGTGATGTGTGCATTACCATTTATGTTAAGTACGTAAAATTCAACAAAATGCACTAATTGAGATAATTCACTCAAATATGATTTTCAAGTAAGTTTGGAATGAGTACTTCCAAGAGAGTGAGCCAAGTATTATATCCTACAATTGTTTTTGCCTTCTGACTCAACATGTAGGGGTGGGCACAATTTGGAGTTAACCAAATCGAACCGTCCAACCCGATCATAGTAGGTTGGGTTGGCCTAAAAATAAACTGGTCTTGGATTCAAAAATCGTTATTGTCAAATTGGAGACTGTGTTGAGAAGAATGTTTCTCTATGTATTGATAGAGCAAGAAGGCTAAGTATTTATAGAAAGATTTACAAACCCTACAAGGAATCCTAGGTTTACTTGGAGACTACTTCTAAATCAATTACAATCAATTACAGAAAAGGAAATAAAGAAACTTCCTAATTTCTAACACTCCCCCTCAAGTTGGAGCATGGATATCAAAAATGTCCAACTTGCGTACAAGATTGTGAAAAGCATTACTTCCAAGGGCTTTGTGAACAAATCTGCTAATTGTGATGCGGATGGAACAAAGGAAGCGGTCGAGCGGTCGGATAGTTCGCGATCGCACGATCGAATGGTTATCGTTTATGCAAACTTTGAGTCATTGAATTTGAGCATCCGGGACTCCGATTCTCGATCCATGAATTCGTACACGATCCTAGAGGTACCTAGATCAACATATTTGGAAATGGAGTCGATCCAACGGTCTGAACATATCGAACCCGGATAACGCCTAATATGCATAAATCCGATCAACCGTCAAACAATAACCAAAATCAAATCTGAGCACACCGTCGTGTTCAAGATGACATGGGGAACATTTTAGGACCAAATGGGCCACCCAAACATGACCCACGCACCGCCACACACGACAGCAGCGCGTGGGTGTCTTGAGAAAATTTCAACGACTGGAAAATCCTCGAAACACCCAACAATACATATACCTGCATGATCAGGACAACTAGTGGAGCAACTTTTGTTCTTAGGCCATGGCCAAAAAGTGACCGAAACTTGCCGGAAACTCAAGTCGAAAACCAGCTGAAACTTTGAGTTATAAAACGGGTTTCACAACTTCAAAATCAATCCTAATCGACCCAACCATCAGGTAGAACACGTTGAAAGGATGAGAAAGCATACCTGGATTGACAAAAAAGGTGGCTGGAATTGTCGGAACTGTTTGTACAATATCTGGCCAAGCACTCCCAAACACTCCCAAGCCAAAGGGAAGGGAGTCTCACATCGACAAAACACAAGAGGAGGTGACTCTCCCTTCTTTATAAAAGGAGACCTCTCCCCTTCAAGAAAGGGAGAGTGGAGTGGAGAGAGGAGAGGGCAGGCTACTAGGGCCCCATGGGTTTACCCATGAGCCCATTTACAAGCCCACGGATCATCGGCCATCAGCCTTCAGCATCTGCCTTCAACCTTCAGCCTTCGGCATTCTTCCTCTTCCCCTTGGGTCTAACCTTATGTGCAATGTATACACACATTATCATAATGAGAACATACTTCTCCGTGGACGTAGCCCATCATTCGGGTGAACCACGTACATTTGTCTTATATATGCATGTCCATTTACTTACCGAATGCTCTTACATACTGAGGGTCCTCACCTTCAGCATCCACCTCATCTTTAAGTTGGCCTACTTACTACCCATCTAGTTTTAGCGCCAACAGGAACGAAGGTTGGAAAGTTTACGTAAAATCCAGCCTTTATTTTAGGATTTTTGGCAACGGTGGCTGCGGGTTTCATCGAAGGTGGGGTGGGTCGGGAAGAGGAAGTCGCGGTGGTCGTTTTAGTACCAATTGTTAGAAATGTGCTCTAAGAGCCAATACATTTGATGTGATCTCCTTAGAATACATTTCATATATGATATATAAAGGGCAAATTTATTTTGTTATCTTTTACATCGTGTAAAGAAACAAATGTCTAAGGTATGCTAAATAAGAGATAAAGTAATCTAAAGAAGATTAGATTCATGAGACCTTTAATCTCTAACTGTAGTATCCCAAAATGTTCCTAATCATAGGTTATCAAATGGACATTGATAAACCGTCAAGATTAGCACATATTATGTATGCTCAATTGGGAGGATGGTTAGTCTCAAACCATTTGTGTAGTTGACACTAATACAAGTATGTGGGTGCTCATTAGTGAATGAGTACACTGAACGCGATCAACCGTAGTTCTCGTATGGAGTATTTATCTATATGTCAAACGAGAACTCATAGTTGCAATAATGCAAATTAGTCCTTAGACCTGAGGCATCATGGTTGTCTTGTGATGCGTTATTGATCTTTGATAGCTCTTAAAGGCAAGCCGTAAAAGATTTGTCTTAAGTGTTTTTGGGATCTCTTAATTCATCATAGGGGCATGTGAATGTACAATAAGGAATCTCTACTTTCGATAAAGAAGGAGAATGTTTCAAGATGTGATTCAGTAAATCTTTGGCCAAAGTATTTTGAACTTGATTTAGAAAGTTGTTCTTAATCACGTTCTTTTGAATCACATGAGGTTATAAATCATATTAGGGGTTTGACATAATCAATCCGTACCCTAATAATATGATTTGAAACATTGTATAAGAGAAGGACCGTATTGCATTGCAATTCCAACTGAATAGGTTCTTCATCTATTCTGGTTAGCTTGGGTAGCCTTGATATATTGCTAGATGTCACTCTTGGCTTGTGGAAGTCCTAGGATTGATTGTGATCGATCCAAATAAAGGAAGAATTAAAAAGGGGTTTTAATTCCAGTTGGTTAGAAAGAGTTCTAATATTTTCCCACTGCCTTGCTAATTAGAACCTAATGGATCGCACACCTTAAATGGTTAACTTTGAGTAATACAAATGAGAATGAGGAAATCAATTTGATTGATTTGATGTGGATGATTTACTACGTGTAAAAACGTATTTGGGCTAAGTAATAGTTAACGGAAAGCCCAAATGGTTGGGTATCAAGCCCAAGGGCTTAAGACACCTAAATATTATGGTTTAAGTGTCATAAGGCCCAATTTTGGAAGCCCAATGGGGTTTGGCCGAAAATGCTTAAGTGAATGTGTATGGGAATTGTTTCCATAAGCTCATTGACACAAAAACACAATCCAACATCAACCAAATGGGTTTGGAAGATCAAAGAGAGAAAAATGAGAGTTTTCAAGAGTGAAACACTTTCATCTTTCAAAGTGGTTTAGATTGAAACCAATCTTGAGAATCTTGCACTAGCATCCAAGTATTCTCAAGATACTTATTCTCATCTCAAGGTTCCATTGGTGTGGAGACTTAGAGGCCATATACTTTTGTGGCTCACATGGAGGAGAAAGATCAAGGAGCAAAGATCAAAGATCAAAGAGGAGATCAACAAAGAGGAAATCATTAAGAGAAGACCAAACACAAATTGGTTCATATAATTGCTTCAAGGGTAATTAGATCTTATCATTTCTCTTGAATTTTCATTTATGAAAAACATATCAATGTTCATGGCTTAAGATACTTGGAAGAAGTTTTGTTTTTGAATTTAAACAACCACCATAGACTTCCGCTGCGATTAATTTGATTAAATGCATGTTTAATATTCAAATAAACTTTGGAAAAATGTTTTGAAATTCCTACACCAATCTCATGGCCAATGGTGGCCGGACGTGGTGGTTGTCGCCTGTCTTGGACTGGTGTTGACAAATCTGGTTTTTTAAAAACTGGACTTTGAAATATTTACGGTTGTGCCACTACACTTCCGTTGATAATAACGTTTTCGTTACAACTCCGATTTCAGCCCAATACGTGTCTATGAACTCGTATCAATGCGCTCTACGCAAAGGTGTAAATTATTTCTCCAAAATCGTACCGGATTTAAAAGTGACTAAAATGACCCTACCCCAAGGGCAAAATTGTAATTTCACAATTAAATAACCAAACGGGATGTTGTGGTTTTGAACTCTAAATATGTTTTTAAGTTTATAAAATTGAATCCAAGTAGGATAACATATAGGCCTTAATGTTTCGTATTTGGAGAATGACGACGACACATGATCATCATGATAAGGAGGAGGAGCTGCACTTAGGGGTGGGCATTTAAACCGGCAAACCGGAAATCCGAGCCAAATCGCACCGAAAAAAAGGGGAAAAAATCGAGTTGACAAAAAAGTCAAAAACCGGTCAAAAACCGAACTGGATAGGTTTGGACCGATTTTGGATTCGGTTCTATGTCTTCAAAAATCAGACCGGGACGAACCGACCCTGTCAAATTAAAAAATATATAATTTCAATATTTATTTATATTCAATGCTATATTTTTAATCTCATAACTAATATTTATCCAAGTTCAATTTCAAAACATCTCTCTTTTCTAACTTTAATATTTATTTTATATGAAATTAAATAATTTATTAATTTTCAAGTCAAAAAATTAAAATTTCAACTGAAATTTGTATTAAAAAATAATTTGAAAAAAATAATTTTAATAATTCGGTTCAAAACCGAATTGGACCAGAACTAAACTAGAATAAGTTCAACCCAAACTGGACAGTTTTTGAATTTTTTTTGTTAAAATCGAGCCGAACCAAATCGGATGAATAGTACCAAATACAGTTCTAATTTGAGGCAAAAACCGGTTCAAACCGGACCGTTCCCACCCCTAACTGCACTGTTTTTGCTTTCTTCTTCAGTGTTGTCATTGCAGCATGATGATTCGCTGAGTTGTATAAGAAGCTCTATTGCATTTACTTCCAACTCGAAGAAGAAATTAATTGAATTTGGGATCGTCAATGGCTTCTCTCTACTCTTGCTGCTACTTTTGCTGCAGCTTGCTCCTGTTGTTGCTGCTATTGTTTTTTATTTCGCCGTTTTTAACAATCAATGACATATATTTGTTAATTAATTAATTATTTATTTATTTATGTGTTTGAATTTGTTTTCTTGCTTGTAGTTCGATTAGGATTTGGTACTGAGGAGGCACCAGCAATGAAACCCTACTTGCTGCACAAGACAAGGAAACCCTACTTTTCAACGAAGAAAAAAAAAAGGAAACCTTGTTAGTCCTCAATCTGAAATGACCATTTTGACCCTCACCAATTTGGGCCTACAAGAGCTTATTGGACCAAGGCCTTTTTTCAATGGTGGTTGTTCTGGGGCCAAGCCCACGCATACTTGAAAGCATTTTTGGGCTCATGTTAATTTGACAACAAAAAATTTCTTGGGGTTAATTTCGATTTAGTATCCTGAACTCTTACCCGTAGGCCCCATTTGGTTCACATAAATTGGGAAATGCAAGATTCATTTTTCATGTTTGGTAATGTTAGGAAACCAAGGCCTTTGTAAAAAAATGATTTTACCAAAGCCTTGGTTTCTTAAAAAATAAAAATAAAAAACAAAGAAAACAAGCCCAAAAGTGTAATGATGGAGCTGACTTTTGATTTTGGCAACAAATAGGGCCTATTCGGGCTCTAATGCTCTAGCATGGTCTTTATATTTAGGGCAAACTCTGGTGGGCTTTAGGATTTAGAGACCCAAATGCATCCCATTGCTGTTGCCTTTTTTGCATTGGGCACTATATATAAGGCTCCTATGGTGGTGGAGTCCTTTTTAGAGACCCCATCGGGGAAGCCCTTAGGCAACCATTTTCCATGCTTGGACTTACCAAACATAGGAACGCAATTGATTTCCCATCCCCAAGCCTCCTTTCCCCTAAACTAAATGGGGCCTTAAGGAGTGTTGCCCCCACACTATCAATTTTAACGATTACATACTCTAAGCTTTTAAAGTTTTTGCAATTTGGTTTTTGCAATTTGGTTTAACATCAAAATTTCCGCTAATTGTTTGCATGGTAGACATGGGTCTCACCTATTCGCTTATTTCGATGTGAAACTCGTGGGGCATTGTCATAAAAGACAAATTGTTTCAAAGGCAACTGGGGGGGTACTCCCGTGGTGGATTTGAAAACCATATTCCGAAACTTATCATAAATTTTCCCAAAATCAGCTCTCAACTACACTTAAAATATGTACCTCATTCTGTTAAGAAATAGTGTCCATGATTCATCATTTTCAAGCCACTGAGTATATATATTAATTTTAAACATATAATAAGATATTTAATTAATATCTCGTCCACACCAAAATCCAGTTAATAAGCAGTTCTGATCAGTGCATATTTATATATTATTTTGTACCCTACTAACTTATGATTTGATTATGTTTTTGAGTTAAACTTGTGCTTTTAATAAATTTTGTGTTTGTTTCAGTGTAATAAGCTTGAGACTCATTAAATGCATTTTGGAGACAAGTTAGCTCAAAATGGTGTCTGCAGATCAGTCAACTTCACGAATTGGACTGTACTTGCTCAAGAAGAACCAGATGATGAGCCATATATCATTGGAAAGATACGGAAGTATAGTTTCTGGAGAATTTTACGGTTCATGATTCCGAGTCTTCTAGAGGAAGTTATGCAAGTTTTGGCAGCTTAAGGTCAAATTCGGCAGCATCTGCGTTACTGGGCCAAAAATGACATTTGAAGGTCTTTCCGATTTTTTCTTGAGTAGGGCTGCATATGCTTGGAAATATAATTCAAAGGGTTTGAAGATCCAGATTTTTCCAGATTTTGTAGGAGGGAAGATCAAACCCAAAACAAGCCCACAAGCTGACTGCAATGCATTGTCAATTCCAGTCTATTTTCGGCAGTCAACTTGCAGGGCCCAAAACGTACACTTGTACTACTCATATGGGAATACATTCTTGATAAAAGTTGTTCCAATGGGTGTCTATTATGACATATCCAAATTTGAGCCCCATTGGATACATATTGAAACCTCAGGCCTTCCTACACCAAGTCTGGTTCAGAAGAATCATTTCTTTTCAGCAACCAAAAGAAAACCACATGGGTTGGCAGCAAAAGGCAGCCACAATTGAACACCTTTGAAAATCCATGTGAAGAAAGCTTCAAGAGCAGCAAAAGAAGTATGGGATGGAATTGATTCCAACCACACTAACATAGACAAGATGAAGTGAGAGTTATAGGTTGTATTAAAAGAGGAATGGTGGTGTTGGAATTCATCATGATGTTCCTCCCTCTTAGCCCTATAAATAGAGAAGTCTTCAAGCTTCAAAACACACCCCCAAGGGGAGGAGCTCTCAAACACTTCTCTAGGGCTCCCTGTTGCGTAGATTTCAGCTGCACCAAAATGGATTAAGCTGCATCCTCAACTTGTGATACTCGCAAGTGCACGAACCGTTGGTAGTTTAGCGTATGTAAGTGCGAGGTCGATTCCACAGGATTGGTGATTGAATGATCCAATTTAGTTTCCCTACACAAAACAGAAATGAAAAAGAAAGGAAATAAATAAAACAAGGAAGAAAGAAATAACTAACTCAAGCAGATAAGTTCCCAAGTTCAATTTAGATTAATGGATTGATTCTAGCTAAAGTATGATTAAGCCATGGTGTGTGGTCATAACCTTGTGTTCCTAATTTCCTAATTTGATCATTTGTTGTCTAACCTAAAATTAAGTATTAGGAACCCATTAAGCATAGAAGAACATTTTAAACAACCAAGTATGTATCTAATCCTTGTTGTCGAATGTCCATACATACTCTTCCTATTCATAGTTCAATTCGAATTAAAGCATGGTGTATACTCTTAATTCAAACCAAGACAGCTAACATGCAAGCCTAAATGGTGATCAATCATTCAAACTAGCATATTAACTTATAAGCATAATGAATAAGAACAAAAACCATAATTGAAACTTGGAAACTAATCAAACTTGAAACTAAAGAAAAGAATTTACATAACAATGAAAATTAAGTAGAACTTGGAAAAACTTAAGGAGAATTTCAGCACAAAGATCTCATTATAACAATTGAAAACTAGAAAGAGAAACTAAGAGAATTTGAGGGAGAGAAGGGAAGGGAGCTCTAGAGAAGTGTTTGAGAGCTCCCTCCCTTGAGGTGTGTTTACAAGCTTAGAGAACCTCCCTATTTATAGGCCTAAGGAAGTGAAAAATCTGAATTCAATATGGCTAATGCATACAACACTTGTTTTATAAAATCTGAAATGGTTGATGCACTTGTATTAGAAAATTTGAATTGGTTGATGCACTTCACCAATAAATCCCACCAGCAGCCCTAGCTCATCTTCATGTCACCATGACCAAGTTTCCAACCAGCTCAATAGCTCATGCCTAGCTCACCATGACCAAGCTTCCAACCATAAACAATAGCTCATCCTGAGGTCAGCATGACCAGCAACTTCAAGGGCTTACAAATTGGGCTTCACTTAAGCAAATTAAGACTTTAAGCACTCAAACTTGAAGTTCAGAATGTCTTCTTTCCAGCCATATATCATTTGGGCCAATCCAAGGTTGGAGGAGGAAGTTAAGGCCAAAACAAATTGCTAACTCATTTTGCGCGTTGATAAAATCCATCCTGAGCATGGCTCTGTGTTTGCTAGGTAACAGACTCCATATTTATCTAATGGGGCTGAATTTTGGATATGTTATAGTATACACCCATTGGAACAACTTTCATGAAGAATATTGCCTCATCCGAGCTATGTAGGTTACTGAAACAAAGCTTTCAATATGACCTACGAAACTGGACTGGCAGGGGGCTGTAGCCAAAATGAGTTTGTCTTTAAGCACTTCTTCCCTTTATCCAAATCAGGCTTTAACATGCATGGATTGCATCATTTCCCATCCAAAGCCATCATTTCCTATCCAAAGCCATCATTGTTACCTAAAGCTGAAAGATAAACACAAAAAGGATTAAAAGCACAAGTTTAACTCAAAAACATAACCAAATCATAAGCTAGAAGGGTACAAAATGATATACAATTATGAACCGATCAAATACCCCCAAACCTAGATTTTGCTAGTCCTCGAGCAAAACAACACAAAACAAAGTTAAAAACAAAACAAGAAGTTAACTAGACCACTTTCGTAGGTAACTCGATTGCATTGAGCGTATGCAACAAGCCTTTAAACCTCTAGGCATCCCTAGTAGGAGGAGTTGTGTCTCCTGAGGGTTTAACAGATACGATACCCACAAACGTTTTACTAACTCTACAAAACAAAATGGTTAGAAAACTTAATAGATTTGTTAGTCCTTAAGCAAAACCAAAAACAAAAACAAACATAAATACATTAACAAAAACAAAAAAATAAAACAAAAAGAAAAACAATTAAAAAAATAAAAAGAACTCAAAACAATCTTTCCGAACATTTTCTGAAGAGAAATGACTCATGCACATGACTAAAAAATTTTTAACAATAAAAGCTCAATTTTGGACATTATTCACAAAGCGGCAAAGTTCAAAACATAATATGCTCAAAGTGTGGTAGTGTGATAGCCAAATGCAACAAATTCCCCAATCTTAGTTTTCACACAATTTCAAAAATCATACAAAGCACAAATTCAACTTCAAATCTCACCAAAATTGTCCTCTCACAAATGAATCACTCGGAAGAGGGCTACAATGCAACACTCAGTTATAAACATGAGATTAGAGTTAAACCATAAGGGACTTAACTCGCAATAGAAAGATGAAGAACTTGCATTAATATGATCTCAAGAAGGATGCAAAACACTTAAAAGTAGAAAAATAAATGCAATTCAACCACATGACATTTAAGATCAATTTAGGTCTTTAGCATAGGTTGTAATGGGGCCAAGGGTGTAAGGTGAGTAAGAAATGAAGGGTATGGATAAAACAAAGTCCAAGAAACTCAAAATATAAGAGCATAAAACAATTGTTTACAAGACTTCGAATCATCACGATTAGATTTTTTCTTTTACACGATCAAAACTCCTTATACCTCCATTTACAATTATTCATACTCCTTTCCTTGAATTGAACAAACACCAATTTATTTAGAAGGCCCAAAAATGAAACCCAAAAATGAAATTTCATTCAACCACCACTTAATCACAATTTTTCCCTTTTCTTTTCTTTTCTTTCACCAATTGAGTGAATTTTTTTTTTTTTTTTATGTAATATCCCTTCCCAAACTTAGCATGAAAAACACATCCGAATTAGAGCTCATGAGTTCCTTAGAAAGGTAAATTCTTGTTTTTCGGGCTAAGGCGAGGAAATATAATTGGTAAAATGAAAGAAAATGTTTACATGTAGGCTCAAAATGGTTAACAATTGAAAATCATGCTTAAGCATGCATAAGGTTAGCTTGAAAGGCACAAACGATCCAAAGAGGGCCTTAATATCACTTCTTAAATGTCATGAAATCAACCAAATGACTCCTCCCACCATATTATGATGTTGCCCAAGTTTTGGGCTCGATCCGAAATCAATAGGTGTAAGAAATTGGACAGTTCAAGTTCAAAGGCAATTCGTTCCTAATTGGAGTGGTTGGTGTTTTGGGTAGTTCTAGAGATTGGATTTCACTCAAACTTAACCAAATGACTCCTCCCACCATATTATGTTGTTGCCCAAGTTTTGGGCTCGATCCGAAATAAATAGGGGTAAGAAATTGGACAATTCAAGTTCAGAGACAGTTCGTTCCTAATTGGAGTGGCTGGTGTTTTGGGTAGTTCTAGAGATTGGATTTCACTCAAACTTAACCAAATGACTCCTCCCACCATATTATGATGTTGCCCAAGTTCTGGGCTCAATCCGAAATCAATAGTTGTAAGAAATTGGACAATTCAAGTTCAAAGGCAGTTCATTCCTAATTGGGGTGGTTGGTGTATTGGGTAGTTCTAGACATCGGATTTCACTCAAACTTAACCAAATGACTCTTCCCACCATATTATGACGTTGCCCAAGTTTTGGGCTCGATCCGAAATCAATAGGTGTAAGAAATTGGACAATTTATGTTCAAAGGAAGTTCGTTCCTAATCGGAGTGGTTGGTGTATTCCATAGTTCTAGAGATCGGATTTCACTCAAAACTAACAAAATGACTCCTTCCACCATATTATGATGTTGCCCAAGTTTTGGGCTCGATCCAAAATCAATAGGTGTTAGAAATTGGACAATTCAAGTTCAAAGGCAGTTCGTTCCTAATTGGAGTGGTTGGTGTTTTGGGTAGTTCTCGAGATCGGATTTCACTCAAACTTAACCAAATGACTCCTCCCACCATATTAGGATGTTGCCCAAGTTTTGGGCTCGATCCGAAATCAATAGGTGTAAGAAATTGGACAATTCAAGTTCGAAGGCAATTCGTTCCTAATTGTAGTGGTTGGTGTTTTGGGTAGTTCTGGAGATTGGATTTCACTCAAACTTAACCAAATGACTCCTCCGACCATATTATGATGTTGCCCAAGTTTTGGGCTCGATCCGAAATCCATAGGTTTAACAAATTCGACAATTTATGTTCAAAGGCAGTTCGTTCCTAATCGGGGTGGTTGTTGTGTTCCATAGTTCTAGAGATCAGATTTAACTCAAAACTAACCAAATGACACCTGCCGCCATATTAAAATGTTGCCCAAGTTTTGGGCTCGATCCAAAATCAATAGGTGTAAGAAATTGGACAATTCAAGTTCGTAGGCAGTTCATTCCTAATTGGAATGGCTGGTGGTTTGGGTAGTTCCAGAGATTGGATTTCACGCCAACTTAACCAAATGACGCCTCGTACCATATTATGTTGTTGCCCAAGTTTTGGGCTCGATCCGAAATCAATAGGTGTAAGAAATTGGACAATTCAAGTTCAGAGACAGTTCGTTCCTAATTGGAGTGGCTGGTGTTTTGGATAGTTCTAGAGATTGGATTTCACTCAAACTTAAGCAAATGACTCCTCCCACCATATTATGGTGTTGCCCAAGTTCTGGGCTCGATCCGAAATCAATAGTTGTAAGAAATTGGACAATTCAAGTTCAAAGGCAGTTCATTCCTAATTGGGGTGGTTGGTGTATTGGGTAGTTCTAGACATCGGATTTCACTCAAACTTAACCAAATGACTCTTCCCACCATATTATGACGTTGCCCAAGTTTTGGGCTCGATCCGAAATCAATAGGTTTAAGAAATTGGACAATTTAGGTGCAAAGGAAGTTCGTTCCTAATCGGAGTGGTTGGTGTATTCCATAGTTCTAGAGATCGGATTTCACTCAAAACTAACAAAATGACTCCTCCCACCATATTATGATGTTGCCCAAGTTTTGGGCTCGATCCAAAATCAATAGGTGTTAGAAATTGGACAATTCAAGTTCAAAGGCAGTTCGTTCCTAATTGGAGTGGTTGGTGTTTTGGGTAGTTCTCGAGATCGGATTTCACTCAAACTTAACCAAATGACTCCTCCCACCATATTATGATGTTGCCCAAGTTTTGGGCTCGATCCGAAATCAATAGGTGTAAGAAATTGGACAATTCAAGTTCGAAGGCAGTTCGTTCCTAATTGGAGTGGTTGGTGTTTTGGGTAGTTCTGGAGATTGGATTTCACTCAAACTTAACCAAATGACTCCTCCGACCATATTATGATGTTGCCCAAGTTTTGGGCTCGATCCGAAATCCATAGGTTTAACAAATTCGACAATTTATGTTCAAAGGCAGTTCGTTCCTAATCGGGGTGGTTGTTGTATTCCATAGTTCTAGAGATCGGATTTCACTCAAAACTAACAAAATGACTCCTCCCACCATATTATGACGTTGCCCAAGTTTTGGGCTCGATCCGAAATCAATAGGTGTAAGAAATTGGACAATTTAGGTGCAAAGGAAGTTCGTTCCTAATCGGAGTGGTTGGTGTATTCCATAGTTCTAGAGATCGGATTTCACTCAAAACTTACAAAATGACTCCTCCCACCATATTATGATGTTGCCCAAGTTTTGGGCTCGATCCAAAATCAATAGGTGTTAGAAATTGGACAATTCAAGTTCAAAGGCAGTTCGTTCCTAATTGGAGTGGTTGGTGTTTTGGGTAGTTCTCGAGATCGGATTTCACTCAAACTTAACCAAATGACTCCTCCCACCATATTATGTTGTTGCCCAAGTTTTGGGCTCTATCCGAAATCAATAGGTGTAAGAAATTGGACAATTCAAGTTCAAAGGTAGTTCGTTCCCAATTGGAGTGGTTGGTGTTTTGGGTAGTTCTAGAGATCGGATTTCACTCAAATTTAACCAAATGACTCCTCCCAACATATTATATGTTGCCCAAGTTTTGTGCACAATCCGAAATCAATAGGTGTAAGAAATTGGACAATTCAAGTTGGAAGGCAGTTCGTTCCTAATTGCGGTGGTTGGTGTATTGGGTAGTTCTAGAGATCGGATTTCACTCGAAATTAACCAAATGACTCCTCCCACCATATAATGATGTTTCCCAAGTTTTGGGCTCGATCCGAAATCAATACGTGTAAGAAGTTGAAAAATTTTAGTTCAAAGGCAGTTCGTTCCAAATTGGAGTGGTTGGGGTTTTTGGTAGTTCTATAGATTGGATTTCACTCAAACTTAACCAAATGACTTCTCCCACCATATTATGATGTTGCCCAAGTTTTGGGCTCGATCCGAAATCAATAGGTGCAAGAAACTGGACAATTTATGTTCAAAGGTAGTTCGTTCCTAATCGGAGTGGTTGGTGTATTTCATAGTTCCAGAGATCGGATTTCACTGAAAACTAACCAAATGACTTCTCCCCCCATATTATGATGTTGCCCTAGTTTTGGGCTCGATCCGAAATCAATAGGTGTAAGAAATTGGACAATTCAAGTTCAAGGGCAGTTCGTTCCTAATTTGAGTGGTTGGTGTTTTGGGTAGTTCTAGAGATCGGATTTCACTCAAAACTAACCAAATGACTCCTCCCACCATATTATGATGTTGCCCAAGTTTTGGGCTCGATCCGAAATCAATAGGTGTAAGAAATTGGACAATTCAAGTTCAGAGGCAGTTCGTTCCTAATTGGAGTGGTTGGTGTTTTGGGTAGTTCTAGAGATTGGATTTCACTCAAACTTAACCAAATGACTCCTCCCACCTTATTATGATTTTGCCCACGTTTTGGGCTCAATCCGAAATCAATATGTGTAAGAAATTGGACAATTCAAGTTCAAAGGCAGTTCGTTCCTAATTGGAGTCACTACTACAAAAAGGGCAAAAGACGACCAGAAAAAGATGACGGTAGAACAAAAAACCGTCGTTGTTTTTAAAAAGACGACGGTAACAAAAAACCGTCGTGGATAAGTGACTTAAACAACTAAAAAATGGAGATACTGTTGAGAATTTTTTTATAACGACGCACACAAATAAAAAAGCGTCGTCTTATTAAAAAGCTTTTCTTTAGAGTTAAAATCTGACCAAAAAATAACGACAACAGGTATGACAAGCGTCGTCTTTTAAAAATCAAGTGTCCTTTTTTTGGTAAAGACATGGTTGTTTTGAAAGAACTGTTGTCTATTATATGTAAAGATGACGGTTTTTTTATAAAAAGGGTCGTCTATTATTAAGTAAAGACGACGGTTTTTTTTATGAAAAGGGTTGTTGTTGTGTCGGATTCACTGCACCAAAATGGATTCACTGCATCCTCAACTTGTGATACTCGCAAGTGCACGAGCCGTTTGGTAGTATAGCATATGTAAGTGCGAGGTCGATCCCACGAGGATTGGTGATTGAATGATCCAATTTGTTTCCCCTACACAAAATAGAAATGAAAAAGAAAATAAATAAAACAAGAAAAAAAAGGAAATAAATAAGTTCCCAAGTTCAATTAGATTAACGGATTGATTCTAGCTAAAGTATGATTAAGCCATGGTGTTTGGTCATAATCTTGTGTTCCTAATTCCCTAATTTGATCATTTGTTGTCTAACCTAAAACTAAGCATTAGGAACCCATTAAGCATAGAAGAACAATTTAAACAACCAAGTATGTATCTAATCCCTGTTGTCGAATGTCCATACATACTCTTCCTATCCATAGTTCAATTCGAATTAAAGCATGGTGTCTACTCTTAATTCAAACCAAGATAGCTAACATGCAAGCCTAAATGGTGATCAATCATTCAAACTAGCATATTAACTTATAAGCATAATGAATAAGAACAAAAACCATAATTGAAACTTGGAAACTAATTAAACTTGAATACTTAAGAAAGAATGTACATTACAAATAAAAGTAAAGTGGAACTTGAAGGAAAATTTAGTAAACTCATTTTGTTACAACAATTGACAACTTGAAAGGAAACTAAGAGAATTTGAGGGAGAGAAGGTAAGGGAGCTCTAGAGAAGTGTTTGAGAGCTGCCCCCCTTGGGGTGTGTTTTGAAGCTTGAAGGCTTCTCTATTTATAGGGCTAAGAGGGAGGAACAACATGATGAATACCCACACCATCCTTCATCTTTAATACAACCCATAACTCCCACCTCATCTTGTCTATGTTAGTGTGGTTGGAATCAATCTCATCCCATACTTCTTTTGCTGCACCTCAAACTTTCTTCACATGGGATCAAAGGTGATCAATTGTGGCTGCCTTTTGCTGCCAACCCATGTGGTCTTCTTTTGGTTGTTGAACAAAAACGAGTCTTCTGAACCAGACTTGGTGTAGGAAAGCCAGAGGTTTCCAAACGTATCCAATGGTGCTCAAATTTGGATATGTTATACTAGACACCCATTGGAATAACTTCTATGAAGAAAGTATTCCCATCGGAGCAGTAGAAGTGTGCGTTTTGGGCCTTGCAAGTTGGCACCCGAACAGAGACTGGAATTGACTTCATTTCATTTCTTTGCTTTACATGCATGCACATGCTTTCTCTATAATAACTCCAGCATGTACCAACTTGCTCCTTTAGAATTTCATAGCTGGAATGCCTCCCCACTTCACTCATTATGTTGGATCCAAAGTCAGTTGCAGCATGAGTGAGGCACATGGCTTAAAGGAGGAGACAAGGCTCAAAGCTGGCAGCTGCAAATCCTCCTGAGCATGGTTCAGTGTTGGACGGGCTAAGGACTCCACATATGTTTAATTGGGCTGAATTTTGGATATGTTATACTAGACACCCAATTGAACAACTTCTATGAAGAATGTCTCCTCATCCGAGTTGTGCAGATTGCTGAATTGAGACCTGCAAGGTGACTTACGAAACTGGACTGACAAGAAGTGTGGCCCAACTTTGGTTTTGTCTTTAAGCTCTTGCTCTTTGCCAATCAGCCCTTAACATGCATGGATTGCATCAAATGTGATCTCTTGCTATCTTAACCTACAAAATACACAAATAGAGGTAAGTGACTCAAAATAAAGAGAAACTAAGCAAAATCACTAAGTAAAGAAGGCAAGCAAGTGTATGAAATTATGGACTTATCAAAACAGAAAATGGATTAAAAGCACAAGTTTAACTCAATAACATAACCAAATCATAAGGTAGAAGGGTACAAAATGATATACAATTATGAACCGATCAGTTGTCTTTTATGAAGTAAAGACGACCCTTTTTATATGAAAATGGTCGTCTATTATGAAGTAAAGACGACGGTTTTCATATAAAAAGGGCCGTCTATTATATGTAAAGACGACGGTTTTCATATAAAAAGGGTCGTCTATTATATGTAAAGACGACGGTTTTCATATAAAAAGGGTCGTCTATTATGAAGTAAAGACGACGGTTTTTTTTATAAAAAGGGTCGTCTATTATATGTAAAGACGACGGTTTTTTATAAAAAGGGTCGTCTATTATAAGTAAAGACGACGGTTTTTTTATAAAAAAGGGTCGTCTATTATATGTAAAGACGACGGTTTTTTATAAAAATGGTCGTCTATTATATGTAAAGACGACGGTTTTTTATAAAAAGGGTCGTCTATTATAAGTAAAGACGACGGTTTTTTTATAAAAAAGGGTCGTCTATTATATGTAAAGACGACGGTTTTTTATAAAAAGGGTCGTCTATTATATGTAAAGACGACGGTTTTTTTATAAAAAAGTGTAACAACCCAAACCTTAATTATTATTTAACTATTAATTTAATGAAGGAAAAGACTAAACTACCCTCGGAATAATTTTTTAGGTTTTAAGTTGACTTTTTGACCGAGAAAGAATTTGGAAAATCCACTTGTACCATTGCGTAGAGCACGACAAAACGAGTCCGTAGACACGTAATGGGCTCAATTCCGAGTCGTATTGAAGATAATACAATCAAAATACGAAAAAGGGCAAAATTGAAATTTTGGAAAAAAAAATCAGATTTTAAAATCAGACCCTCCCTTTCTCTCTCCTCACTCTCTCTTCTTCCTCGCGACATCTCCCCCCCCCTCTGGTTTTCCAGCCGACACCACCCCTCCTCCCAGCCACCACCATCGACGCCGGCCAGCCCAGATCGGACCGGCGACTCCCCAGCCTCCTTGCCCGACGTCCTCCCCCGCCGCCTGCCGCCACGAATCGCTGGAGAGAACCAGAAAATCGCGTCAGTTTTGGCAGAATTTCGTCGGCTCCGTTCGTCGTCATCCGGCCACCAAATCGGATGAATTAGGTATGGAAATTCGACTGATTTTCACGTTCTAGCTGATTGTTGGGTAGGATTGGAGAGATTTTGAGGTTTAAGAGGTTAGTTTTCGAGTTAAGTTTCTGCCGAGCTTAGGATGCCGGAATCAGTCACTTCCGGTCACGTTTTGGCCTTAGTCCAAGAACAAAAGTGGTTCCAAATTTGGTGTTTTACCTAGACTAGGAGTTTGGGCCAGCGGTTTAGAGATTTTCCGGTCGCCGGAAATTGTTAGGTACACCCACGCGCGGCCGGCGCGTGGACGGCGCGTGGGCCAGGTAGCGGGGACCACTCTTGGTCCCAGAACGATCCTCGTGTCCTCACGAGCGCGTAGGATTTCGCGGATCTCAATTCGGATAACGTTTGAACCCCGAACGGATCTCGCACAGTGTGCGTTTTCCGGGTTCAATACGTTCGGACCGTTGGATCGTAGTCAAACTGGAGTATTGTTGTTAATATTATGTTAACTCGCAATTGTACGGGGCAATTAGTAGTATAGCAAGACAAGTACGAGGTCGTACCCACGAAGACTGAGAAGTTAAAACTAGTTATGTACTTAGATTACCAAATTCAAGAAAGTAGGAGGTTATGTCTAAAACAGAATTTAAAACAAGAGTGGTTGTGATTGTTGAACAAAAGAAGCAAAATGAAATTGCAAACAAAAACAAGTAAACAAATGTAACAAAGAGTGGTTTTAAGAGTTGGAAAACAGATTTTGAGACTAGGGCATTCGAATCACCATAACAATTCAATTCTGGGTTATAAAGATTCAAGTAACAAGTCTAATTCAGATTCAAAGATTGATTCTAGCTAAAGTATGATTAGGCCATGGTGTTTGGTCCTAACCTTGTGTTCCTAATTCCCTAATTTGATCATTTGTTGTCTAACCTAAAATTAAGCATTAGGAACCCATTAAGCATAGAAGAACATTTTAAACAACCAAGTATGTATCTAATCCCTGTTGTCGAATGTCCATACATACTCTTCCTATTCATAGTTCAATTCGAATTAAAGCATGGTGTATACTCTTAATTCAAACCAAGATAGTTAACAAACAAGTTCTAATGGTGATCAATCATTCAAACAAGCATGTTAACTTATAAGCATAATGAATAAGAACATGAATCATGAATCAAACTTGAAACTCCAAACTTATAAACCCAGAATATTCATGTTAGGTTACATCGAAGCCCTAGTTATGGATTTAGCTACTCATAATGGAAAAGAGACTTGAACAGAAATGAGAAAACATAATGAATACAATAAGAGTAGAAAAACCCTTTTTCTGAAGTTCTTGTGGTGTCCAAGGCTTCTCCAAGTGCTTCTCCACTTCTAATGCTTCTCCAAGAGCTTCCCCACTTCTAGAAAGATGTATGAAGGATATGGAGGTGATTTGGGATGAGTTTGAGTGAGTGGTGATGGCTAAGGAAGATGAAATTCGTAGGGAAATGAAAGAGAGGTTTGCTGGAGTTGTTTTGGTGATTGTTGGAGTGTTTGGGATTTTGAGAGTGTTTGAGGATGGTTGGAGTGAATTGTGGGGGTTGTGAATCTCAGGATTTGTTGTTTTCTTGAATGTGGAATGGATGTGGTATTTATAGGGAGAGGGGAGTGACAAATCTGAATTCAATATGGCTAATGCATACAACACTTGCATTATAAAAGATGAATTGGTTGATGCACTTCACTAATGCATACAACACTTGCATTATAAAATCTGAATTGGTTGATGCACTTCACCAATAGATCCCACCAGCAGCCCTAGCTCATCTTCATGTCACCATGACCAAGCTTCCAACCAGAAATGATAGCTCATACCTAGCTCACCATGACCAAGCATCCAACCAGCACATGCTGAGGTCAGCATAACCAGCAACTTCAAGGGCTTACAACTTGGGCTTCTATTAATCAAATTAGGACTTTAAGCACTCGAAATTGAAGTTCAGAATGTCTTCTTTCCAGCCATATGTCATTTGGGCCAATCCAAGGTCTGAGGAGGAAGTTAAGGCCACAACAAATTGCTAACTCATTTTGCGCGCTGATAAAATCCATCCTGAGCATGGCTCTGTGTTTGCTAGGTAACAGACTCCATATTTATCCAATGGGGCTGAATTTTGTATATGTTATAGTACACACCCATTGGAACAACATTCATGAAGAATGCTGCCTCATCCGAGCTGTGTAGGTTGCTGAAACAAAGCTTGCAATATGACCTACGGAACTGGACTGGCAGGGGGCTGTAGCCAAAATGAGTTTGTCTTTTAAGCTCTTCTTCCATTCATCCAAATTAGGCCTTAACATGCTTGAATTGCATGAATTATGCTCTCTTGCTCTATTGGCCTACAAAACACACAAAGGGAGGGAAATAATTTAGAATTATAGGAACTAAGCAAAAGAAGTAAGTAAATTGGGCATGTATATGTATGAAATTATGAGCTTAACACACCCCCAAACTTAGATTTTGCTAGTCCTCGAGCAAAACAAAAGAGAAACAAAGATAAAAACAAAACAAGAAGTTAACTAGACCACTTTCGTAGGTAACTCGATTGCATTGAGCGTATGCAACAAGCCTTTAAACCTCTAGGCATCCCTAGTAGGAGGAGTTGTGTCTCCTGAGGGTTTAACAGATATGATACCCACAAACGTTTTTCTAACTCTACAAAACAAAATGGTTAGAAAAACAACTTTGAAATCAACTAATGAAAATGAAAGAAAGTTTTAGTCATACCTTCAACACCATAGAGTTGCCAAGATAGGTCATCAATCAGTGTGTACAAGTGGAAGCTATAGCTCAAAGGCACACAGTTTCAAAGCAAGCACACTCAAACCTTGAATAGAGAACATGCTTCGACTCTAATTCTCACAGATAACACTCAATCACTCAGAACCTATGTTTTAATTCTCTCAAGAAAGCATAAGTGAGTGTATGAAATAGAAGCACAAATTTGGTTAGATCTCATGAAAGGAATTAAATACTAAGAATAGAGATACACACATACTTACCAGCACCCATGAATACATCCTCAAAGATCAGCTAGGTCTTTCACAATGTTGTAATGAAAGGCTAAGGTTTAGGGGAAATGGAAGAATTGGAAGGAAAAACAAATAACTTAAGAACATACCAAGGTTGCATGCTTCATTAATCTGCAAGGCATCATTGATTTAGATTGGCATGGCAGCAAACTTCATGGTATCACCTGGCATGGACTTTATTTTTCACACTTAGATCAAATCGAAACACTTTCATCTTCGTTGATTTGATCTGCATCTTCATTAACTTCATTGCACAGATTCACACCAAATTTCATTTAGGTACACGGCAGCAACTTCCTTGCATCAAACTTTATCTTGGCACACCTTGGTATATTTCTAAGTTATAGGGTATGGCTACAAGAGGTTAAGTATCTCAGATTGAGATACAAAGGTAGGGAAAATGATGAGGGTGATAAAAGAAAAGGCTTTGAGTGTTTGGCTTCAAGAGGGCTAATGGAACACACATATGGGTAGGGTGAAAAGAAAGCATATAGAATGGTTATACACACATAGCCTAGCATCACTTCAATGAGTTCATTCATGAATGAGAGCAAGCATATGATATCTGCAAAAGAGAATCATCCTTAGTATTCGATCAAAATGAAATGATGAGATCAATTAGAGTGAATTGAAGAAAATAAGTATGGATGAGAAATAGAACACTTTAAACCCTCTCAAGAAAGCAATTAGGCTCGATATAGCTCACTAGGGTAGTCTCCACTATTTTCCTTCAAGAATTTGAGCATGGTACTTTAGCCACCAGAATTCTAAGAGCAAAAGCTTTGTGAAGTGCGAAATTCTGATATGAAAACCTCAAATAGCAGCTCCATAGCATTGATTGTATGACATTCTTTAAAAAAAATAAAAAATAAAAAAAAGTGACAAGAGAACGAAAATTGAAAACACAAATGGATAAGAAAATTGAAATTGAAAACCTTCCCCCCAGACCTGAATTGAACATTGTCCTCAATGTGAAAGCATACAAAAGATGATTGAGAACAAACAAATGATAAAGGGAAAAGTTTAGAAGAAGGTTTAGGAAAAATAAAAAATAAAAAAAATGAATATATAAGCAACTCATGGATGACCAGTTAAGGGCCTCAGAAAACACAGCCAGGGGATCCGGGAAGGTTGGAGGGGTCACAATGGTCCCGCTTAAAACCCAAACTTCTTAGACACCGAAGGTGTCGCCTAAAGAACTCCTAGACACTGTATTGACGGAAGTGCTCACTGGAGTTACCATAAGTTAGCTCATATGAAAAATCTTTTTAAATTTTTAAATTTTTTTATTTTTTTTAAATTTTTATAAAAAAAAAAACAGAAATTTAAAATAATAACAAGTAAAGAGAAAGGATTGAAATGCTCCCCCTTGATGCGATTAGGTCGATTGCTACCAAGCACCTTCTTCTTGAACACATGGGTTGCCTCCCAAGAAGCGCCTTAGTTACTGTCTTGGCAAGACATTGTGCAATCAGCTAAGTTGATGGTACGAAGGGAAGTTGATCTACCACATGGCCAGTTTGGATGCCAGCTGAAACTCCCTCATAGAATGGCTTTAAACGTTGTCCATTTACTTTGAAAGTCGAGCCATCTTTAGGGTTTTGAATCTCCACAGCTCCATAGGGAGAAACATTGACCACGGTGAATGGGCCTTGCCATCTAGACTTCAATTTTCCTGGAAAGAGACGCAAACGTGAGTTAAACAAAAGAACTGACATACCTTTGGAGAACTCTTTCTGTTGAATGTTTCTGTCATGGTAACTCTTGGTTCGTTCTTTGTAAAGCTTTGCATTCTCATAAGACTCATGTCTAATTTCTTCCAATTCATTGAGCTGAAACTTTCTTGCATGGCCTGCCTTGTCTAGATCAAAATTCAACTTCTTGATGGCCCAAAAAGCATTGTGTTCAAGCTCCATTGGCAGGTGACAAGCTTTCCCAAACACAAGACGATAAGGGCTCATTCCAATGGGAGTCTTATATGCAGTCCTATAAGCCCATAATGCATCATTGAGCTTGGCTGCCCAATCTTTCCTTGTATTGTTCACCACCTTCTCCAGGATGTGCTTAATTTCTCTATTGCTTATTTCCACTTGACCAGAAGTTTGCGGATGATATGGTGTAGAGACTCGATGGGTGATGTTGTACTTTTTCATGAGTGCTTCGAATGGCTTGTTACAGAAGTGGCTGCCTCCATCACTAATGACAGCCCTTGGAGTACCAAACCTTGTGAAAATATTATCCTTCAAGAACTTTAGCACCACCTTATAATCATTGGTTTTGGTGGCTATGGCTTCCACCCATTTAGACACATAATCAACAGCAACAAGTATGTAAGTATAACCAAAGGAAGATGGGAATGGCCCCATGAAATCAATACCCCACACATCGAAGAGCTCCACAACAAGTATGTTATTCAATGGCATTTCATTCCTGCGACTTATGTTCCCCATCCTTTGGCACCTATCACACTTAACACAAAAATTAAATGCATCTTTAAATAGAGTGGGCCAAAAGAAACCAGATTGCAGAATTTTAAGTGCTGTTTTCTTAGCTCCAAAGTGACCTCCACAGGCCAATTTGTGGCTATGCCTAAGTATGCTTTCTTGCTCTTCTTCTGGAACACATCTTCTGATGAGTTGATCCGGGCAATGCTTGAATAAGAAAGGTTCATCCCATACATAATGTTTCACCATGGAAAAGAACTTCTTCTTATCCTGAGAAGTTAGATCATTTCTAAGAACACCACAAGCAAGATAATTAACAAAATCAGCATACCATGGCTCTTTGACTTGGGCAGCATATAGTTGTTCATCAGGGAAAGTCTCATTCAAGGGTAGCACAGCTCCTCCTTTTTCTTCAACCACAATTCTGCTCAAATGATCAGCTACCACATTCTCACATCCCTTCTTATCTCGAATCTCCAAATCGAATTCTTGCAGCAAGAGAATCCATCTAATCAAGCGTGGTTTGGCATCCTTCTTAGTGAGCAAGTATCTAAGGGCTGCATGGTCAGAATAAACAATTACTTTAGAACCAACAAGGTAAGAACGAAATTTTTCTAAAGCAAAAACCACAGCAAGCAACTCCTTCTCTGTTGTGGAGTAGTTGATTTGAGCATCATTCAAGGTCCGGCTAGCATAATGAATCACATGGGGCAGCTTGTTCTTCTTTTGACCTAAAACTGCACCAATAGCAAAGTCAGAGGCATCACACATTATTTCAAATGGTAAAGACCAATCCGGAGCTATGATAATAGGGGCTGAAGTTAGCTCCCTCTTCAAGGTAGAAAAAGCTTCCATGCAAGCTTCATTAAACTCAAAAACAGCATCCTTAGCAAGGAGATTACACAATGGCCTTGTAATGCTTGAGAAATTTTTGATGAACCTTCTATAGAATCCAGCATGACCTAGAAAGCTTCTAATTCCTTTAACAGAGGTAGGGGGTGGAAGATTTGAGATGAGGTCGATCTTGGCTTTATCCACTTCGATTCCCTTGCTTGAAATCACATGGCCTAGTACAATGCCTTGTCTCACCATGAAGTGACACTTCTCCCAATTCAAAATCAGATTTGTTTCTTGGCATCTTTTAAGCACTAGAGACAAGTGGTGAAGACAATTATCAAAAGAGGAACCAAAAACTGAAAAATCATCCATAAATACCTCAATGAATCGTTCCACCATATCTGAAAAGATTGACATCATGCATCTTTGGAAAGTTGCTGGGGCATTGCACAAACCGAATGGCATCCTTCTATAAGCAAACGTACCAAATGGGCATGTGAATGTGGTTTTCTCTTGGTCTTCCGGAGCAATGGGAATTTGATTATAACCTGAAAAACCATCAAGAAAACAATAGTAAGCATGGCCAGATAAACGTTCAAGCATTTGATCAATAAAAGGCAAGGGGAAATGATCTTTTCTAGTGGATGTGTTCAACTTCCTGTAATCAATGCAAACTCTCCAACCAGTGACAGTTCGTGTAGGAACTAGCTCATTCTTCTCATTCTTCACAACGGTGATTCCGGACTTCTTTGGAACAACTTGCACAGGGCTCACCCACTTAGAATCTGAAATTGGGTAGATGATTCCTACATCGAGTAGCTTTAAAACTTCAGCTCTAACCACCTCTTTCATGTTGGGATTTAGCCTCCTTTGGGCATCACGAGATGGTTTGCTGTCTTCTTCCATTAAAATCCGGTGCATGCACATGCTTGGACTAATTCCTTTGATGTCTGCTATGGTCCACCCAATGGCTGTTTTATGCTCTTTTAGAACTTTAATTAAGCTCTCTTCTTCATGTGAGGAGAGACCTGCAGCAATTATTACAGGGAGAGTTTCGTTAGCACCCAAATATGTATATTTAAGATTATTGGGAAGAGGTTTAAGTTCTAGCTTTGGTGGGATGACAATGGATGGCTCCAATTTCGTGGATGATGGTCCAAGAGGCTCGATTGGTGGCCTAAAGGATGGTGGGTATGGCGGAAACACTTCTAAGGCAGCCACCACTTCTTGGAACTCCGGTTCACAAAGATCTTCCTCTTCTTGTGTTAAGACAGCTTCTAGAGCATCATTAGACTTTCTCTGCAAAATTTTGGAAGAAACCTCATGATCCACAACATCAATTGAAAAGCAAGAATCAAGAGAGATAGAAGGTTGAGATAGAGCATTAAGCATTTTAAATTCAACAGTTTCACCCAAAACAGTCATGGAGAGAGTGCTATCTTTCACTTTGATGATTGTGTCTGCAGTGGCCATGAATGGCCTGCCTAGGAGAATGGGATCAACACGATCTCCATTTGGATTGTCTTCCATGTCCATCACTACAAAATCAGCAGGGAGAATTAGTGTATTAACTTGAACTAGAATATCTTCTACAATACCTTTTGGATATTTTATAGAATGATCAGCTAGTTCAAGTCGCATTGAAGTCTTCTTCATCCCTTCTAAGCCAAGCTCTTGATAAACTGAATATGGCAAAACATTGATGCTTGCTCCCAAGTCCAACATGGCTCTTCCAACCTTCTTGCCTCCAATGTTAATGGGAATGTCAAAGCTGCCAGGATCATCTAGTTTTGGTGGAAGCTTCCTTTGCAATACAGCACTTACATTCTGGTCGAGCTTTACTCCTTCATTTGGAGCGAAATTGAGCTTGTGAGTTTTCAAGTCCTTGATGAATTTTCCATATGCAGGAATCTGTTCAATAAGATCAAGCAAAGGCAAATTGATATTAACTTTACTCAAAATATCATAAATCTCTTTAAAAGCCTTATCTTGCTTTGCTTTCTTAAGACGGCCTGGAAATGGAATCTGTGGAACATATGGAGCGGGTGGCACGTATCTATCTTCTTGAAGATGTGGTGGCACAAATTTGTCATCCCTTTTATGCAATTGGAATTGATCGGATTTCTGAGAATCTGATTTGGCCTTAGGAGCAGATTGAGAAGTTTTGAGTTGTTCTCCTTCCGTGGCCATGGTCTCCTCCTCTTCATCTTCTACAATCACAACATCATTTGAAAGATTAGAATCATCTTTATTATCAATGATCTTACCTGATCTGAGCACATGAATGGCCTTGGCTTCTGGGTTCTTTGGATTGATCTCAGTTTGGCTTGGCCATTTCCCAGGCACTCTTTGAGTTATTTCAGCAGCTATTTGGCCTAATTGGACTTCCAATTTGGAGATGGCAGCTTGTGTAGTTTGCTGAAAATTGGATTGGTTGATTGCCATCTGCTTCACTATATCTTCCAATGATGATGATGATTGTTGTGGCCTTTGGAATGAAGGGGGATTTGCTTGATTCTGGGTATTTCTCCATGAAAAGTTTGGATGATTCCTCCAACCTGGATTATAACTTTGAGAGTATGGATCATTTCTTGGACCTTGGTTGTAGGAATTTACCAACTTAGCTTGCTCTTGCACAAATTCTGGATATCCAGCCCCAAGTGGACAAGCTGTGGTAGCATGGTCATGAGATTCACAAATGCTACACACTTCCTTCGGAGGGCTTCTTGAGTTTAATGCAAGAAGAGCATCTAGCTTTTGTTCCAATTTTGAAATCTGCACACTAGAAGCATCATTAGAACCACTAATAACACGTTTACCTCTTGTATCCGTATGTTGGGTCTCCATTGCTATCTCCTCAAAGAGTTCGTACGTTTCTTCTGGAGTTTTGGTTTTAAAAGAACCACCTGCAAAATTGGTGACTATATTATGACTAGAAGGGGTTAGTCCTTTATAAAACATACGCATTTGAAGCTTCAATGGAATCCCATGATGAGGACATTGGTTGAGCAACCCATTGAATTTCTCCCATGCTTCACAAAACGATTCATCATCTTGCTGTGCAAATAACAAGATCTTGTCCCTAAGCATGTCGGTCTTTTGCGTGGAGAAGTATTTTTCCAGGAACTTCTTTTGAATGGCAGACCATGTAGTGAGTGAACCAGGCTTCAAAGAATTCAACCAATACTTCGCCTTATCCTTTAAAGTGTATGGAAACACTCTCATTCGAAGTTGATCTTCTGTCACACCTGTCAAGGGAAAAGAACTCACAACATTAAAAATATCCTTTATATGAGTTAATGGATCTTCATTAGGTAAACCATAAAAGGAAGGCAACATATTAAGATGAGAAGATTTAAGCTCATAGTTTCGAGCTACAGTGGGCAGCGAAATGCTTGAAGGAGATGCTGGAATTGTTGGGATATCAAGTTCTCCCATGAACTCAATGGCAGCCATCATTTCTTCTTCTTCTTGGTCTGAACTTGCTTCCGAATTTGAAGGTGAAGAACCAGGAAGTTCAGTGTGGAGAGCAAGACTTGTAAATGTAGCAAGAGCTTGCTCTTTTGCAGTTGACAACTCCCTTTCTAGACGATTCTGAATTTCAGAGGTCACTCGTCTGGGTTGCAATGATGGTCCTGCGTTCAAAGATCTAGAACGTTGGAACGAAGACCTCACTTGTTCAAGTAATGGCTTTTTAGACATAAACTACCTGAAACAGAAAATTAGATTAATTAGAAACACTAAAAAGAATAGGGTAACCTTGGGCACATAACCAGGGAAGAACTTTCGTTCAGTCCCCGGCAACGGCGCCAAAATTTGTTGTTAATATTATGTTAACTCGCAATTGTACGGGGCAATTAGTAGTATAGCAAGACAAGTACGAGGTCGTACCCACGAAGACTGAGAAGTTAAAACTAGTTATGTACTTAGATTACCAAATTCAAGAAAGTAGGAGGTTATGTCTAAAACAGAATTTAAAACAAGAGTGGTTGTGATTGTTGAACAAAAGAAGCAAAATGAAATTGCAAACAAAAACAAGTAAACAAATGTAACAAAGAGTGGTTTTAAGAGTTGGAAAACAGATTTTGAGACTAGGGCATTCGAATCACCATAACAATTCAATTCTGGGTTATAAAGATTCAAGTAACAAGTCTAATTCAGATTCAAAGATTGATTCTAGCTAAAGTATGATTAGGCCATGGTGTTTGGTCCTAACCTTGTGTTCCTAATTCCCTAATTTGATCATTTGTTGTCTAACCTAAAATTAAGCATTAGGAACCCATTAAGCATAGAAGAACATTTTAAACAACCAAGTATGTATCTAATCCCTGTTGTCGAATGTCCATACATACTCTTCCTATTCATAGTTCAATTCGAATTAAAGCATGGTGTATACTCTTAATTCAAACCAAGATAGTTAACAAACAAGTTCTAATGGTGATCAATCATTCAAACAAGCATGTTAACTTATAAGCATAATGAATAAGAACATGAATCATGAATCAAACTTGAAACTCCAAACTTATAAACCCAGAATATTCATGTTAGGTTACATCGAAGCCCTAGTTATGGATTTAGCTACTCATAATGGAAAAGAGACTTGAACAGAAATGAGAAAACATAATGAATACAATAAGAGTAGAAAAACCCTTTTTCTGAAGTTCTTGTGGTGTCCAAGGCTTCTCCAAGTGCTTCTCCACTTCTAATGCTTCTCCAAGAGCTTCCCCACTTCTAGAAAGATGTATGAAGGATATGGAGGTGATTTGGGATGAGTTTGAGTGAGTGGTGATGGCTAAGGAAGATGAAATTCGTAGGGAAATGAAAGAGAGGTTTGCTGGAGTTGTTTTGGTGATTGTTGGAGTGTTTGGGATTTTGAGAGTGTTTGAGGATGGTTGGAGTGAATTGTGGGGGTTGTGAATCTCAGGATTTGTTGTTTTCTTGAATGTGGAATGGATGTGGTATTTATAGGGAGAGGGGAGTGACAAATCTGAATTCAATATGGCTAATGCATACAACACTTGCATTATAAAAGATGAATTGGTTGATGCACTTCACTAATGCATACAACACTTGCATTATAAAATCTGAATTGGTTGATGCACTTCACCAATAGATCCCACCAGCAGCCCTAGCTCATCTTCATGTCACCATGACCAAGCTTCCAACCAGAAATGATAGCTCATACCTAGCTCACCATGACCAAGCATCCAACCAGCACATGCTGAGGTCAGCATAACCAGCAACTTCAAGGGCTTACAACTTGGGCTTCTATTAATCAAATTAGGACTTTAAGCACTCGAAATTGAAGTTCAGAATGTCTTCTTTCCAGCCATATGTCATTTGGGCCAATCCAAGGTCTGAGGAGGAAGTTAAGGCCACAACAAATTGCTAACTCATTTTGCGCGCTGATAAAATCCATCCTGAGCATGGCTCTGTGTTTGCTAGGTAACAGACTCCATATTTATCCAATGGGGCTGAATTTTGTATATGTTATAGTACACACCCATTGGAACAACCTTCATGAAGAATGCTGCCTCATCCGAGCTGTGTAGGTTGCTGAAACAAAGCTTGCAATATGACCTACGGAACTGGACTGGCAGGGGGCTGTAGCCAAAATGAGTTTGTCTTTTAAGCTCTTCTTCCATTCATCCAAATTAGGCCTTAACATGCTTGAATTGCATGAATTATGCTCTCTTGCTCTATTGGCCTACAAAACACACAAAGGGAGGGAAATAATTTAGAATTATAGGAACTAAGCAAAAGAAGTAAGTAAATTGGGCATGTATATGTATGAAATTATGAGCTTAACAAGTATTTTTAGATAATTAACAGATAAATTGGCAGCAGAGTTTAAGGGCAGATAAGAATTCAATTAAATTCTTATTTTACTTTTCAGAACTTACTATTTTCTTAAAAGCCACCCTAGGTACCCAAGCATATTAAAGGATGCCTTCAGTTATAAGTTGCCTTCGGTATAAAATTATGTTGCCTTCGGTATTATTGATGTCGATGGACATCCAGTTGCCTTCGGGTATGTCAGCATGCTTGACACAGCCCCACGAGTCTCGGGGACGCTCGAACCGTGTGGTGCTAGGATTGCGGATCAGGCCGACCAAGTGTCCCCTGAATTCTGCTAGGATTGCAGATCAGGCCGACCAAGTGTCCCCTGAATTCTGCTAGGATTGCGGATCAGGCCGACTAAGTGTCCCTTGAATTCTGCTAGGATTGCGGATCAGGCCGACCAAGTGTCCCCTGAATCTGCTAGGATTGCGGCTCGGGTGACTTGTGTTTCCCGAGGTCTGCTAGGACGTGTCACTCCGGTGGCACAAGTATGGAATTGACGGATTATATGGAATTGAAGGAAATTAAAGGAATTGACGGATTATATGGAATTGACGGATTGCTAAATGGGTACACCTAGGTGGTAGACTAAAGTTGTTTTCAATGCTTTCGAGTAATTAATGTTTTAATCAAGTGTGTGATTGTTTATATATAGATATATATATATATATATATATATATATATATATATATACGATTGCATTAATTACTGTACGTATATTTATATCAGACTTAATGTTTGATTTCATGTATGATTGGCTTATAGATATAAATAGGTAGGCATGGATTTCAGTACGAGCTATATATAAAAGAAATGTTTTAGTTTCATAACTGTTTTTACAGAGGGGTTAGTATGTTCTAATACTATTTTCTAAGCTTTGTTTTTGGGTCCACTCACCCTTTATATGTTTTGCGCCCCCAGGCAGTAGTCGTGCATCAGTGCGCCACCACCGGGCCGAGTCCACCTTCCGTCATATCCCTAGACAGCGTAGGGCCTTGTATAATTATTTTATACTTATAATCTTCTATATAGAGCTCTGATATTGCCCTAGATTGCATGTCTGACTGTTGGAATGTAATTATTTGCATGCTGACAGTTGGTGTATATTTTATATGCATGTTTGACAGGTGTAATCTTGGGATTGGTTTAACTGCAGGGGAGACCTTGCTGAATTTTTAGCAAAAAGTCAAACCCCAGTTTTAGTTGAAAGTTGACTAGAAGGGCAATTAGGTCTTTGGTGCTCGGCACTTGCCAGGTGTCGGACACAAACAGGGTCCGGCTCGGATTCCAAAGTGGAATTTGGGTCGGGTCCTGTCAAAAAGGGTCATCTATTATATGTAAAGACGACGGTTTTTTTTATAAAAAAGGGTCGTCTATTATATGTAAAGACGACGGTTTTTTATAAAAAGGGTCGTCTATTATATGTAAAGACGACGGTTTTTTTTATAAAAAAGGGTCGTCTATTATATGTAAAGACGATGGTTTGAAAAATAGCGTCGTTTGAAAAACCTTTTACGTCGCTTTTTAAAAAACTATGACGTTGTTATGTGTGTACAACGTCATTTTAAAGAAATCATGGTTTAGAAATGCGCTCTTCGATAATCATCGACGGAAAACAAAAAAAACCGTCGTTAACAATATAAATAAACATGACGCTTATTACATCTATACCCTAAACCCTAAACCCTAAACCATAAAATATAAACCCTAAATTATATATATATGTTTAAATAATTTTAGAAAAGGGATTATGGTTTTACGGCCTAATATATATTAACCATAAACCCTAAACCCCAAAAATAAACCTTTATCCGCCTAAACCCTAAACCCTAAACCATTAAAGTATAAGTGATGTTGTGACTCATGAAAACATTTTTCTTTTTGGTGGTAATTTTAAATTTGTATAACTTAAACTTAATTTTTTAAAGCTTAAGGGGGAAGAAAATATCTCAATGACTTCAAAGGAGTTGACGTTGCATTTTTTGGATTTATTTTAAATTTATTATGAATATTTCGAATTAAATAGAATAAAATATTATTAATAAAACCCACAAACCACGTCGGCATTAAGAAATTAAAGACGTTGTAAATCATAATAAACGACTTAATTTTAAAACAAACGAATGACGGATTATGTAAAGACGACGGTTTTTTATGAAAAGGGTCGTCTATTATATGTAAAGATGACGGTTTTTTTTTAAAAAGGGTCGTCTATTATATGTAAAGATGATGATTTTTTTATAAAAAGCGTCGTCTTTTAAAACACGCTAAAAAAAGGCCACTTAAGTGAATTCGCGCTCGACAAATTTTCAAATTTTCCCCCGTCTTTGAAAATCTTATCTCTCATTAACAAGCGTCGTCTTTTGAAACACGCTAAAAAAAGGCCACTTAAGTGAATTCGCACTCGACAAATTTTCAGATTTTCCCCCGTCTCTGAAAACTTTATCTCTCCCTCCTTGAAACCTCCTGAGCTCCTCTCTTCTTGAAACCCTCCTGAGCTATCTGAAACACTCCATCTCTCACCTTTCTACTCCTCATACGTACCTACCAGCCATCGACGCCGTCAACGCCATCGACGCAGCGACGCCATCAACGCCATCGTTCTTCGCATCAGTCATCACTAGCCGCCATCGACGCCATATTCACAGTCAACGACGACGATGTCCTTGAAAACATATCTAGAGACCTTGCGAGATGGGAAAATCCTAGAACATCAAATCTGGTCTTCGATGTTGCCTGAGGTTCGATGACAGATCTCCATCACGCCTTCTTGGTGAGCTCTCGCCATCCACGTCACAGAAGCAACTCTAAGTTAGTCAAAATGTTCTTCCGTATTGTGTTACAAATGAACTTTTCCTGCATAAGCTTATGCTTGTATAGATGATGCATATTTTTTGTTAGTTAAGATGACCTTGAAAACAGATCTAGAGACCTTGCGAGATGGGAAAATCCTAGAACATCAGATTTGGTCTTCGATGTCGCTTGAGGTTCGATGACAGATCTCCATCGTGCCTTCTTGGTGAGCTCGCCATCCACGTCACAAAAGAAACTCTAAGTTAGTCAAAATGTTCTTCTGTATTGTGTTACAAATGAACTTTTCCTGCATAAGCTTATGCATGTTTTTTGTTAGTTAAAATGACAGCAAGATAATGTAATCTTATTGTGGTTTTTGATTGCTCAGGTAAGATGACATGGCAAATAGGTGCTGCAGCTTATATCAAGTGCAGCTCAAAGGCCAAGATGACAACTTAGAAGAATATAAGATCCATTTGACCAAGATGACTTAGAACACAACTCCAAGATGACAGCTGAATGTGGAGAACAAGTACAAATTGTGGAAGATACAACAACCATAGGTTAATGCTTTGGATATGGTATTTTGTAATTATAGGTTATAGTGTTATAAATATGGTATTTTGTATGGATATAATAGGAATCAAGATTGGTAAACAATGTAATTACAATTGAATCTTCAAGTTTTATGAAAGAAATAATTTTTTAGGATATCTAAAATGAAATTAGTACATCACTTTTACAGATAATAAACGGCGATTTTTTGGAACAAAACCGTCTTTTTAAGATTTAATAGACGTCTTTGGATATAATAAACGACGGTTTTTTCAGAAAAAGTGTCATCTTTACATTTAAATAGACGACGGTTTTTTCAGAAAAAGTGTCGTCTTTACATTAAATAGACAACGGTTTTTTCAGAAAAAGTGTCGTCTTTACATTAAATAGACGACACTTTTTCTGAAAAAACCGTCGTCTTTACATTTAAATAGACGACGGTTTTTTCAGAAAAAGTGTTGTCTTTACATTAAATAGACGACGGTTATTTCAGAAAAAGTGTCGTCTTTATATTTAATAGACGACGGTTCTATAAAAAAAAAGTGTCGTCTTTACATTCAATAACGACGGTTTTTTCAGAAAAAGTGTCGTCTTTACATGTAATAGACGACGGTTCTTTTAAAAACCGTCGTTTTTACATATAATAGACGACGGTGAATTACAGTCGTAGTTTGACATTCAAAAAGATGACTGTCGATTTAACGACGGTTTGGAAAAGAAAAAGACGACGGCGTTTCCCCGTCGTCAATTTCAATTTTTGTAGCAGTGAGTGGTTGGTGTTTTGGGTAGTTCTAGAGATCGGATTTCACCCAAACTTAACCAAATGACTCCTCCCACCATATTATGACGTTGCCCAACTTTTGCGCTCGATCTGAAATCAATACTGTAAGAAATTGGACAGTTCAAGTACACATGTAGTTCGTTTCTAATTGGACTGATTGGTATTTTAGGTAGTTCTAGAGATCGGATTTCACTCAAACTTAACCAAATGACTCCTCCCACCATATTATGATGTTGCCCAAGTTTTGGGCTCGATCCGAAATCAATAGGTGTAAGAAATTGGACAATTTATGTTCAAAGGAACTTCGTTCCTAATCGGAGTGGTTGGTGTATTCCATAGTTGTAGAGATCGGATTTCACTCAAAACTAACGAAATGACTCCTCCCACCATATTATGATGTTGCCCAAGTTTTGGGCTCGATCCGAAATCAATAGGTGTAAGAAATTGGACAATTCAAGTTCAAACGCAGTTCATTCCTAATTGGAGTGGTTGGAGTTTTGGGTAGTTCTAGAGATCGGATTTCACTCAAACTTAACCAAATGACTCCTCCCACCATATTATGATGTTGCCCAAGTTTTGGGCTCGATCCGAAATCAATAGGTGTAAGAAATTGGACAATTTATGTTCAAAGGCAGTTCGTTCCTAATCGGAATGGCTGCTGTATTCCATAGTTCTAGAGATCGAATTTCACTCAAACTTAACCAAATGACTACTCCCAATATATTATTATGTTGCCCCAGTTTTGGACTCAATTCGAAATCAATAGGAGTTAGAAATTGGACAATTCAAGTTCAAAGGCAGTTCGTTCCTAATTGGAGTGGTTGGTGTTTTGGGTAGTTCTAGAGATCAGATTTCACTCAAGCATAACCAAATGACTCCTCCCACCATATTATGATGTTGCCCAAGTTTTGGGCTCGATCCGAAATCAATTAGTGTAAGAAATTGGACTATTTATGTTCGAAGGCAGTTCGTTCCTAATCGGAGTGGTTGGTGTATTCCATAGTTCTAGAGATCGAATTTCACTCAAAACTAACCAAATGACTCCTCCCACCATATTATGATGTTTTCCAAGTTTTGGGCCCGATCCGAAATCAATTGGTGTAAGAAATTGGACAATTCAAGTTCAAAGGCAGTTCGTTCCTAATTGGAGTGGTTGGTCGTTTGGGTAGTTCTAGAGATCGGATTTGACTCAAACTTAACCAAATGACTCCTCCCACCATATTATGATGTTGCCCAAGTTTTGGGCTCGATCCGAAATCAATAGGTGTAAGAAATTGGACAATTCAATTTCAAAGGCAGTTCGTTCCTAATTAGAGTGGTTGGTGTTTTGGGTAGTTCTAGAGATCGGATTTCACTCAAACTTAACCAAATGACTCCTCCCACCATATTATGATGTTGCCCAAGTTTTGGGCTCGGACTGAAATCAGTAGGTTTAAGAAATTGGACAATTCAAGTTCAAAGGCAGTTCGTTCCCAATTGGAGTGGTTGGTGTTTTGGGTAGTTCTAGAGATCGGATTTCACTCAAACTTAACGAAATGACACCTCCCACCATATTATGATGTTGCCCAAGTTTTGGGTTCGATCCGAAATCAATAGGTGTAAGAAATTGGACAATTTAGGTTCAAAGGCAGTTCGTTCCTAATCGGAGTGGTTGGTGTATTCCTTAGTTCTAGATATCGGATTTCACTCAAAACTAACCAAATGACTCCTCCCACCACATTATGATGTTGCCCTAGTTTTGGGCTTGATCCGAAATCAATAGGTGTAAGAAATTGGACAATTCAAGTTCAAAGGCAGTTCGTTCCTAATTGGAGTGGTTGGTGTTTTGGGTAGTTCTAGACATCGGATTTCACTCAAACTTAACCAAATGACTCCTCCCACCATGTTATGATGTTGCCCAAGTTTTGGGCTTGATCCGAAATCAATAGGGGTAAGAAATTGGACAATTTAAGTTCGAAGGCAATTCGTTCCCAATTGGAGGGGTTCGCGTTTTGGGTAGTTCTAGGGATCAGATTTCACTCAAACTTAACGAAATGACTCCTCCCACCATGTTATGATGTTGCCCAAGTTTTGGGCTCGATCCGAAATCAATAGGGGTAAGAAATTGGACAATTCAAGTTCAAAGGCAATTTGTTCCCAATTGGAGTGGTTGGTGTTTTGGGTAGTTCTAGAGATCGGATTTCACTCAAACTTAACCAAATGACACCTCCCACCAGATTATAATGTTGCCCAAGTTTTGGGTTCGATCCGAAATCAATAGGTGTAAGAAATTGGACAATTTATGTTCAAAGGCAGTTCGTTCCTAATCTGAGTGGTTGGTGTATTCCATAGTTCTAGAGATCGGATTTCACTCAAAACTATCCAAATGACTCCTTCCACCATATTATCATGTTGCCACAGTTTTGGGCTTGATCCGAAATCAATATGTGTTAGAAATTGGACAATTCAAGTTCAATGGCAGTTCGTTCCTAGTTGGATTGGTTGGTGTTTCGGGTAGTTCCAGAGATCGGATTTCAGTCAAACTTAACCAAATGACTCCACCCACCATATTATGATGTTGCCCAAGTTTTGGGCTCGATCCGAAATTAATAGGTGTAAGAAATTGGACAATTCAAGTTCAAAGGCAGTTCGTTCCTAATTGGAGTGGTCGGAGTTTTGGGTGGTTCTAGAGATCGGATTTCCCTCAAACTTAACCAAATGACTACTCCCACCATATTATTATGTTGCCCCAGTTATGGATTCGATCAGAAATCAATAGGATTTAGAAATTGGGCAATTCAAGTTCAAAGGCAGTTCGTTCCTAATTGGAGTGGTTGGTGTTTTGGGTAGTTCTAGACATCGGATTTCACTCAAACTTAACCAAATGACTCCTCCCACCATATTATGATGTTGCCCAAGTTTTGGGCTCCATCCGAAATCAATAGGTGTAAGAAATTGGACAATTCAAGTTCAAAGGCAGTTCGTTCCTAATTGGAGTGGTCGGAGTTTTGGGTGGTTCTAGAGATCGGATTTCCCTCAAACTTAACCAAATGACTACTCCCACCATATTATTATGTTGCCCCAGTTATGGATTCGATCAGAAATCAATAGGAGTTAGAAATTGGGCAATTCAAGTTCAAAGGCAGTTCGTTCCTAATTGGAGTGGTTGGTGTTTTGGGTAGTTCTAGACATCGGATTTCACTCAAACTTAACCAAATGACTCCTCCCACCATATTATGATGTTGCCCAAGTTTTGGGCTCCATCCGAAATCAATAGGTGTAAGCAATTGGACAATTCAAGTTCAAAGGCAGTTCATTCCTAATTAGAGTGGTTGGTGTTTTGGGTAGTTCTAGGGATCGGATTTCACTGAAACTTAACCAAATGACTCCTCCCACCATATTATGATGTTGCCCAAGTTTTGGGCTCGATCCGAAATCAATAGGTGTTAGAAATTGGACAATTGAAGTTCAAAGGCAGTTCGTTCCTAGTTGGACTGGTTGGTGTTTTGGGTTGTTCCAGAGATCGGATTTCACTCAAACTTAACCAAATGACTTCTCCCACCATATTATGCTGTTGCCCAAATTTTGGGCTCAATCCGAAATCAATAGGTGTAAGAAATTGGACAATTTATGTTCAAAGGCAGTTCGTTCCTAATCGGAGTGGTTGGTGTATTCCATAGTTCTAGAGATTGGATTTCACTCAAAACTAACCAAATGACTCCTCCCACCATATTATGATGTTGCCCAAGTTTTGGGCTCGATCCGAAATCAATAGGTGTAAGAAATTGGACAATTCAAGTTCAACGGTAGTTCGTTCCTAGTTGGAGTGGTTGGTGTTTTGGGTAGTTCCAGAGATCGGATTTCACTCAAACTTAACCAAATGACTCCTCCCACCATATTATTATGTTGCCCCAGTTTTGGATTCGATCAGAAATCAATGGGAGTTAGAAATTGGGCAATTCAAGTTCAAAGGCAGTTCGTTCCTAATTGGAGTGGTTGGTGTTTTGGGTAGTTCTATACATCGGATTTCACTCAAACTTAACCAAATGACTCCTCCCACCATATTTTGATGTTGCCCAAGTTTTGGGCTCGATCCGAAATCAATAGGTGTAAGAAAGTGGACAATTCAAGTTCAAAGGCAGTTCGTTCCTAGTTGGAGTGGATGGTGTTTTGGGTAGTTCCAGAGATCCGATTTCACTCAAACTTAACCAAATGACTCCTCCCACCATATTATGCTGTTGCCCAAATTTTGGGCTCGATCCGAAATCAATAGGTGTAAGAAATTGGACAATTTATGTTCAAAGGCAGTTCGTTCCTAATCGGAGTGGTTGGTGTATTCCATAGTTCTGGAGATTGGATTTCACTCAAAACTAACCAAATGACTCCTCCCACCATATTATGATGTTTCCCAAATTTTGGGCTCGATCCGAAATCAATAGGTGTAAGAAATTGGAGAATTCAAGTTCAAAGGCAGTTCGTTCCTAGTTGGACTGGTTGGTGTTTTGGGTAGTTCCGGAGATCGGATTTTGTTGTTAATATTATGGTAACTCGCAATTGTACGGGGCAATTAGTAGTATAGCAAGACAAGTACGAGGTCGTACCCACGAAGACTGAGAAGTTAAAACTAGTTATGTACTTAGATTACCAAATTCTAGAAAGTTGGAGGTTATGTCTAAAACAGAATTTAAAGTAAGAGTGGTTGTGATTGTTAAACAAAAGAAGCAAAATGAAATTGCAAACAAAAACAAGTAAACAAATATAACAAAGAGTGGTTTTAAGAGTTGGAAAACAGATTTGGAGACTAGGGCCTTCGAATCACCATAACAATTCAATTCTGGGTTATAAGGAGTCAAGTAACAAGTCTAATTCAAATTCAAAGATTGATTCTAGCTAAAGTATGATTAGGCCATGATGTCTAGTTCTAACCTTGTGTTCCTAATTCCCTAATTTGATCATTTGTTGTCTAACATAAATTAAGCATTAGGAACCCATTAAGCATAGAAGAATAATTTAAACAAACAAGCATGTATCTAATCCCTGTTGTCGAATGTCCATACATACTCTTCCTATTCATAGTTCAATTTGAATCAAAGCATGGTGTCTACTCTTGATTCAAACCAAGATAGCTAACATACATGTTCTAATGGTGATCAATCATTCAAACAAGTATATTAACTGATAAGCATAATGAATAAAAACATGAATCATGAATCAAACTTGAAACTCCAAACTTGAAACTTATAAACCCAGAATATTCATGTTAGGTTACATCGAAGCCCTAGTTATGAAATTAGCTGCTCATAATGAAAAATAAACTTAGATAGAAGTGAGAAAACATAAGGAATGCAATAAGAGTAGAAAAACCCCTTTTCTGAAGTTCTTGTGGTGTCCAAGACTTCTTCAAGTGCTTCTCCACGTCTAATGCTTCTCCAAGAGCTTCCCCACGTCTAGAATGATGTATGACAGCTAGTAGGTGATTTGGAATGAGTTTGGGTGAGTGGTGATGGTTGAGAAAGAGGAAATTCGTAAGGAAATGGAAGGGAGGTTTTCTGGAGCTGTTTTGGTGATTTTGGGGCAGTTTAGAGTATTGGGTTGATTGCTGGAGTGTTTGGGGTTGTGGGAATGTATGAGGATGATTTCTGGAGGTGTTGGTGGAATGATGGAAGTGTGGAGGATGGCTGAAGTCCATTTTGTAGCTTGAAGACTTCTCTATTTATAGGGCTAAGAGGGAGGAACATCATGATGAAATCCAACACCACCATTCATCCTTTAATACAATCCATAACTCCCACTTTATCTTGTCTATGTTAGTGTGGTTGGAATCAATCCCATCCCATACTTCTTTTGCTGCACCTCAAGCTTTCTTCACATGGATGTTCAAAGGTGTTCAATTGTGGGTGACTTTTGCTGCCAACCTGTGTGGGTTTTCTTTTGGTTGCGGGAAATAAAAGATTCTTCTGAACCAGGCTTGGTGTAAGAAAGCCTGAGGTTTCAATATATATCCAATGGGGCTCAAATTTGGATATGTCATAATAGACACCCATTGGAACAACTTGTATTAAGAATGCATTCCCATCTGAGCAGTACAAGTATACGTTTTGGGCCTTGCAAGTTGACTGCCGAAAAATAGACTGGAATGTATGGTGTGCATTTTGATGAGCCCATGGATTGGGCTTGACTTCATCAATTGATACGTTTTAGCAGTCCATCTTGCAGTTCAGAATCTCTTCTTTCCAACCACATATAAATTCGGCCAATACAAGTTGGGAGAAGGAAGTTAAGGCCGAAACAAATTGCTAACTCAGTCTGCTCGTTTTTGCACCATTTTGCATCTTTTCCTATCCAAAGCCACCATTGCTACCTAAGGCCCAACGAACTGAATGATAAACAGAAAATGGATTAAAAGCACAAGTTTAACTTAATAACATAACCAAATCATAAGCTAGAGGGGTGCAAACTGATATACAATTATGAACTGATCAAATACCCCCAGACCTAGATTTTGCTAGTCCTCGAGCAAAACAACACAAAACAAAGTTAAAAACAAAACAAGAAGTTAACTAAACCACTTCCGTAGGTAACTCGATTGCATTGAGCATATGCAACAAGCCTTTAAACCTCTAGGCATCCCTAGTAGGAGGAGTTGTGTCTCCTGAGGGTTTAACAGAAATGATACCCACAAACGCTTTACTAACTCTACAAAACAAAGTGGTTAGTAAAACTTGAAATCAACTAATGAAAACGAAAGAAAACTTTAGTCATACCTCCAACATCATAGAGTTGCCAAGATAGGTGATCAATCAGTGTGTAATGTGGAAGCTATAGCTCAAAGGCACACGGTTTCAAAGCAAGCACACTCAAGCCTTGAAGAAAGAACATGCTTCAACTCTAATTCTCACATATAGCACTCAATCACTCAGAACCTATGGTTTTATTCTCTCAAACAAGCTTAAGTGAGTATATGAAATAGAAGCACAATATTTGGTTAGATCTCAAGAAGGGAATCAAATACTAAGAGTAGAGATACACACATACATACCAACACCCATGAATACATCCTCAAAGATCAGCTAGGTCTTTCACAAGGTTGTAATGAAAGGCTAAGGTTAGGGGAAATGGAAGAATTGGAAGGAAAAACAGGTAACTTAAGAACATACCAAGGTTGCATTCTTCATTGATCTGCAAGGTATCATTGATTAGAATGGCATGGCTGAAAACATCATAGCATCCGCTGGCATAGACCTTATATTTCACACTTAGATCAAATCAACACACTTTCTCTTTATCTTTCTTATTTACTGATTTGATCTGCTTCTTCTTTAACTTCACTGCACAGATTCACACCATCTTTCATTTAGGCACATGGCAGCAACTTCCTTGCTTCAAACTTTATCTTGGCACACCTTGGTATATTTCTAAGCTATAGGGTATGGCTACAATAGGTCAAGTATCTCAGATTAAGACAGATAGGTAGGGAGATGATGAGGGTGATAGAAGAAAAGGCTTTAAGTGTTTGGCGTCAAGAGGGCTGATGGAACACACATATAGGTAGGGTGAACAGAAACCACACAGAAAGGTTATACACACATAGCCTAGCATCACTTCAATGAGTTCATTCATGAATGAGAGCAAGCACATGATATCTGCAAAAGAGAATCATCCTTAGTATTCAATCAAAATGGAATAATGAGATCATTTAGAGTGAATTGAAGAAAATATATTGGGATGAGAAATAGAAACACTTTAGACCCTCTCAAGAAAGAAATTGGAATAATGAGATCATTTAGAGTGGTTGGTGTTTTGGGTAGTTCTAGAGATCGGATTTCACTCAAACTAAACCCAATGACTCCTCCCACCATATGATGTTGTTGCCCAAGTTTTGGGCTCGATCCGAAATCAATAGGTGTAAGAAATTGGACAATTTATGTTCAAAGGTAGTTCGTTCCTAATCGGAGTGGTTGGTGTATTCCATAGTTCTAGAGATCGGATTTCACTCAAAACTAACAAAATGACTCCTCCCACCATATTATGATGTTGCCCAAGATTTGGGCTCGATCCGAAATCAATAGGTTTAAGAAATTGGACAATTCAAGTTCAAAGGCAGCTCGTTCCTAATTGGAGTGGTTGGTGCTTTGGGTAGTTCTAGAGATCGGATTTCACTCAAACTTAACCAAATGACTCCTCCCACCATATTATGATGTTGCCCAAGTTTTGGGCTCAATCCGAAATAAATAGGTGTAAGAAATTGGACAGTTCAAGTTCAAAGGTAGTTCGTTCCAAATTGGAGTGGATGATGTTTTGGGTTGTTCAAGAGATTGGATTTCACTCGAACTTAACCAAATGACTCCTCCCACCATATTATGATGTTGCCCAAGTTTTGGGCTCGATCAGAAATCAGTAGGTGTAAGAAATTGGACAATTTATGTTCAATGGCAGTTCGTTCCAAAACGGAGTGGTTGGTGTATTCCATAGTTCTAGAGATCGGATTTCACTCAAAACTAACCAAATGACTCCCCCCAATATATTATGATGTTGCCCAAGCTTTGGGCTCGATCTGAAATCAATAGGTGTAAGGAATTGGACAATTCAAGTTCAAAGGCAGTTCGTTCCTAATTGGAGTGGTTGGTGCACTGTGTAGTTCTAGAGATTGGATTTCACTCAAACTTAACCTAATGACTCCTCCCACCATATTATGATGTTGCCCAAGTTTTGGGCTCGATCCGAAATCAATAGGTGTAAGAAATTGCCCAATTCAGGTTCAAAGGCAGTTCGTTCCTAATTGGAGTGGTTGGTGTTTGGGTAGTTCTAGAGATCGGATTTCACTCAAACTTAACCAAATGACTCCTCCCACCACATTATGCTGTTGCCCAGGTTCTAGGCTCGATCCGAAATAAATAGGGGTAAGTAATTGGACAATTCAAGTTCAATGGCAGTTTGTTCCTCATTGGAGTCGTTGGTGTTTTGGTAGTTCTATAGATCGGATTTCACTCAAACTTAACCAAATCACTCCTCCCACCATATTATGATGTTGCCCAAGTTTTGGGCTCGGTTCGAAATCAATAGGTGTAAGAAATTGGACAATTCAAGTTGAAAGGCAGTTCGTTCCTCAATGGAGTGGTTGGTGTTTTGGGTAGTTCTAGAGATCGGATTTCACTCAAACTAAACCCAGTGACTCCTCCAACCATATTATGTTGTTGCCCAAGTTTTGGGCTCAATCCGAAATCAATAGGTATAAGAAATTGGACAATTTATGTTCAAAGGCAGTTCGTTCCTAATCGGAGTGGTTGGTGTATTCCATAGTTCTAGAGATCGGATTTCACTCAAAACTAACAAAATGACTCCTCCCACCATATTATGATGTTGCCCAAGATTTGGGCTCGATCCGAAATCAATAGGTTTAAGAAAATGGACAATTCAAGTTCAAAGGCAGTTCGTTTCTAATTGGAGTGGTTGGTGTTTTGGGTAGTTCTAGAGATCGGATTTCACTCAAACTTAACCAAATGACTCCACCCACCGTATTATGATGTTGCCCAAGTTTTGGGCACGATCCGAAATGAATAGGTGCAAGAAATTGGACAATTCAAGTTCAAATGCAGTTCGTTCCTAATTGGAGTGGTTGGGTTTTGGGTAGTTCTTGAGATTGGATTTCACTCGAACTTAACCAAATGACTCCTCCCACCATATTAGGATGTTGCCTAGGTTCTAGGCTCGATCCAAAATAAATAGGGGTAAGTAATTGGACAATTTAAGTTCGAAGGCAGTTTGTTCCTCATTGGAGTGGTTGATGTTTTGGTAGTTCTAGAGATCGGATTTCACTCAAACTGAACCAAATGACTCCTCCCACCATATTAGGATGTTGCCCAAGTTTTGGACTCGATCCAAAATCAATAGGTGTAAGAAATTGGACAATTCAAGTTCAAAGGCAGTTTGTTTCTCATTGCAGTGGTTGGTGTTTTGGTAGTTCGAGAGATCGGATTTCACTCAAAACTAACCAAATGACTCCTCCCACCATATTATGATGTTGCCCAAGATTTGGGCTCGATCCGAAATCAATAGGTTTAAGAAATTGGACAATTCAAGTTCAAAGGCAGTTCGTTCCAAATTGGAGTGGTTGGTGTTTTGGGTAGTTCTAGAGATTGGATTTCACTCGAACTTAACCAAACGACTCTTCCCACCGTATTAGGATGTTGCCCAGGTTCTAGTCTCGATCCGAAATAAATAGGGGTAAGTAATTGGACAATTCAAGTTCAAAGGCAGTTTGTTCCTCATTGGAGTGGTTCATGTTTTGGTAGTTCTAGAGATCGGATTTCACTCAAACTGAACCAAATGAGTCCTCCCACCATATCAGGACGTTGCCCAAGTTTTGGACTCGATCCGAAATCAATAGGTGTAAGAAATTGGACAGTTCAAGTTCAAAGGCAGTTTGTTCCTCATTGGAGTGGTTGGTGTTTTAGAAGTTCTAGAGATCGGATTTCACTCAAACTGAACCAAATGACTCCTCCCACCATATTAGGATGTTGCCCAAGCTTTGGACTCGATCCGAAATCAATAGGTGTAAGAATTTGGAGAATTTATGTTCAAACGCAGTTCGTTCCTTATTGGAGTGGTTGGTGTTTTGGGTAGTTCTAGAGATCGGATTTCACTCAAACTTAACCAAAAGACTCCTCCCACCATATTAGGATGTTGCCTATGTTTTGGGCTCGATCCGAAATCAGTAGGTGTAAGAAATTGGACAATTTAAGTTCAAACGCAGTTCGTTCCTAATCGAAGTGGTTGGTGTATTCCATAGTTCTAGAGATCGGATTTCACTCAAAACTAACAAAATGACTTCTCCCACCGTATTATGTTGTTGCCCATGTTTTGGAATCGATCCGAAATCAATAGGTGCAAGAAATTGGACAATTCAAGTTCAAATGCAGTTCGTTCCTAATTGGAGTGGTTGGTGTTTTGGGTAGTTCTAGAGATCGGATTTCACTCAAACTTAACCAAATGACTCCTCCCACCATATTATGATCTTACCCCAGTTTTGGGCTCGATCCGAAATCAATAGGTGGCAGAAATTGGACAATTCAAGTTCGAAGGCAGTTCGTTCCTAATTGGAGTGTTGGTGTTTTGGGTAGTTCTAGAGATCGGATTTCACTCAAACTTAACCAAATGACTCCTCCCACCATATTATGATGTTTCCCAAGTTTTGGGCTCGATCCGAAATCAATAGGTGTAAGAAATTGGACAATTCAAGTTCAAAGGCAGTTCGTTCCTAATTGGGGTGGTTGGTGTATTGGGTAGTTCTAGAGATCGGATTTCACTCAAAATTAACCAAACGACTCCTCCCCCCGTATTATGTTGTTGCCCAAGTTTTGGGCTCGATTTGAAATCAATTGGTGTAAGAAATTGGACAATTCAAGTTCAAAGGCAGTTCGTTCCTAATTGGAGTGGTTGGTCTTTTGGGTAGTTCTAGTGATTGGATTTCACTGAAACTTAACCAAATGACTCCTCCCACCATATTAGGATGTTGCCCAAGTTTTGGGCTCGATCCGAAATCAATAGGTGTAAGAAATTGGACAATTTATGTTCAAACGCAGTTCGTTCCTAATTGCAGTGGTTGGTGTTTTGGGAAGTTCTAGAGATTGGATTTCACTCAAACTTAACCAAATGACTCCTCCCACCATATTATGATCTTGCCCCAGTTTGGGGCTCAATCCGAAATCAATAGGTGTAAGAAATTGGACAATTCAAGTTCAAAGGCAGTTCGTTCCTAATTGGAGTGGTTGGTGTTGTGGGTAGTTCTAGAGATTGGATTTCACTCAAACTTAACCAAATGACTCCTCCCACCATATTATGATGTTGCCCAAGTTTTGGGCTCGATCCGAAATCAATAGGTGTAAGAAATTGGACAATTCATGTTCGAAGGCAATTCGTTCCAAATTGGGGTGGTTGGTGTATTGGGTTGTTCTAGACATCGGATTTCACTCAAACTTAAGCAAATGATTCCTCCCACCATATTATGATGTTGCCAAAATTTTGGGCTCGATCCGAAATCAATAGGTGTAAGAAATTGGACAATTCAAGTACAAACGCAGTTCGTTCGTAATTGGTGTGGTAGGTGTTTTGGGTAGTTCTAGGGATTGGATTTCACTCAAACATAACCAAATGACTCCTCCCACCATATTATGACGTTGCCCAAGTTTTGGGCTCGATCCGAAATCAATAGGTGTAAAAAATTGGACAATTTATGTTCAAAGGCAGTTCGTGCCTAATCGGAGTGGTTGGTGTATTCCATAGTTCTAGAGATCGGTTTTCACTCAAAACTAAAAAAATGACTCCTCCCACCATATTATAATGTCGCCCAAGTTTTGGGCTCAATCCGAATTCAATAGGTGTAAGAAATTGGACAATTCAAATTCAGAGCCAGTTCGTTCCTAATTGGAGTGGTTGGTGTTGTGGGTAGTTCAAGAGATCCGATTTCACTCAAACTTAACCAAATGACTCCTCCCACCATATTATGATGTTGCCAAAGGTTTGGGCTCGATCCAAAATCAATAGGTGTAAGAAATTGGACAATTCAAGTTCAAAGGTAGTTCGTTCCTAATTGGAGTGGTTGGTGTTTTGGGTAGTTCTAGAGATTGGATTTCACTGAAACTTAACCAAATGACTCCTCCCACCATATTAGGATGTTGTCCAAGTTTTGGGCTCGATCCGAAATGAATAGGTGTAAGAAATTGGACAATTTATGTTCAAACGCAGTTCGTTCCTAATTGCAGTGGTTGGTGTTATGGGTAGTTCTAGAGATTGGATTTTACTCAAACTTAACCAAATGACTCCTCCCACCATATTATGATCTTGCCCCAGTTTTGGGCTCGATCCGAAATCAATAGGTGTCAGAAAATGGACAATTCAAGTTCGAAGGCAGTTCTCTCCTAATTGGAGTGGTTGGTGTATTCCATAGTTCTAGAGATCGGATTTCACTCAAAACTAACAAATTGACTCCTCCCACGATATTATGATGTTGCCCAAGTTTTGGGCTCGATCCGAATTCAATAGTTGTAAGAAATTGGACAATTTATGTTCAAAGGCAGTTCGTTCCTAATCGGAGTGCTTGGTGTATTCTATAGTTCTAGAGATCGGATTTCACTCAAAACTAACAAATTGACTCCTCCCACCATATTATGATGTTGCCCAAGTTTTGGGCTCGATCCGAATTCAATAGGTGTAAGAAATTGGACAATTCAAGTTCAATGGCAGTTCGTTCCTAATTCGGGTGGTTGGGTTATTGGGTAGTTCTTGAGATCGGATTTCACTCAAAATTAACCAAATGATTCCACCCACCATATTATGTTCTTGCCCATGTTTTGGGCTCGATCCGAAATCAATAGGTGTAAGAAATTGGACAATTCAAGTTCAAAGGCAGTTCGTTCCTAATTGGAGTGGTTGGTGTTTTGGGTAGGTCTAGAGATCGGATTTCACTCAAACTTAACCAAAAGACTCCTCCCAACATATTATGATGTTGCCCAAGTTTTGGGCTCGATCCAAAATCACTAGGTGTAAGAAATTGGACAATTCATGTTCAAAGGCAGCTCGTTCCTAATCGTAGTGGTTGGGGATTCCATAGTTTTAGAGATCGGATTTCACTCAAGACTAACCAAATGACTCCTCCCACCATATTGTGATGTTGTCCAAGTTTTGGGCTCGATCCGAAATCAATAGGTGTAAGAAATTGGAGAATTCAAGTACAGACGCAGTTCGTTCCTAATTGGTGTGGTAGGTGTTTTGGGTAGTTCTAGAGATTGGATTTCAGTCAAACATAACCAAATGACTCCACCCACCATAATATGATGTTGCCCAAGTTTTGGGCTCGATCCGAAATCAATAGGTGTAAAAAATTGGACAATTTATGTTCAAAGGCAATTCGTTCCTAATCGGAGTGGTTGGTGTATTCCATAGTTCTAGAGATCGGATTTCACTCAAAACTAACAAAATGACTGCTCCCACCATATTATGATGTCGCCCAAGTTTTGGGCTCGATCCGAATTCAATAGGTGTAAGAAATTGGACAATTCAAGTTCAAAGGCAGTTCATTCCTAATTGGAGTGGTTGGTGTTTTGGGTAGTTCAAGAGATCCGATTTCACTCAAACTTAACCAAATGACTCCTCCCACCATATTATGTTGGTGACCAAGGTTTGGGCTCGATCCAAAATCAATAGGAGTAAGAAATTGGACAATTCAAGTTCAAAGGTAGTTCGTTCCTAATTGGAGTGGTTGGTGTTTTGGGTAGTTTTAGAGATTGGATTTCACTGAAACTTAACCAAATGACTCCTCCCACCATATTAGGATGTTGCCCAAGTTTTGGGCTCGATCCGAAATCAAATGGTGTAAGAAATTGGACAATTTATGTTCAAACGCAGTTCGTTCCTAATTGCAGTGGTTGGTGTTTTGGGTAGTTCTAGAGATTGGATTTCACTCAAACTTAACCAAATGACTCCTCCCACCATATTATGATCTTGCCCCAGTTTTGGGCTCGATCCGAAATCAATAGGTGTCAGAATTGGACAATTCAAGTTCGAAGGCAGTTCGTTCCTAATTGGAGTGGTTGGTGTATTGGGTAGTTCTAGAGATCGGATTTCATTCGAACTTAACCAAATGACTCCTCCCAACATATTATGATGTTGCCTAAGTTTTGGGCTCGATCCGAAATCAATAGGTGTAAGAAATTGGACAATTCATGTTCAAAGGCAGCTCGTTCCTAATCGGAGTGGTTGGGGATTCCATAGTTTTAGAGATCAGATTTCACTCAAAACTAACCAAATGACTACTCCCACCATATTGTGATGTTGCCCAAGTTTTGGGCTCGATCCGAAATCAATAGGTGTAAAAAATTGGACAATTTATGTTCAAAGGCAGTTCGTGCCTAATCGGAGTGGTTGGTGTATTCCATAGTTCTAGAGATCGGTTTTCACTCAAAACTAACAAAATGACTCCTCCCACCATATTATAATGTCGCCCAAGTTTTGGGCTCAATCCGAATTCAATAGGTGTAAGAAATTGGACAATTCAAGTTTAGAGGCAGTTCGTTCCTAATTGGAGTGGTTGGTGTTGTGGGTAGTTCAAGAGATCCGATTTCACTCAAACTTAACCAAATGACTCCTCCCACCATATTATGATGTTGCCAAAGGTTTGGGTTTGATCCAAAATCAATAGGTGTAAGAAATTGGACTATTCAAGTTCAAAGGTAGTTCGTTCCTAATTGGAGTGGTTGGTGTTTTGGTTAGTTCTAGAGATTGGATTTCACTGAAACTTAACCAAACGACTCCTCCCACCATATTAGGATGTTGTCCAAGTTTTGGGCTCGATCCGAAATCAATAGGTGTAAGAAATTGGTCAATTTATGTTCAAACGCAGTTCGTTCCTAATCGGAGTGGTTGGTGTATTCCATAGTTCTAGACATCGGATTTCACTCAAAATTAACCAAATGACTCCTCCCACCATATTAGGATGTTGTCCAAGTTTTGGGCTCGATCCGAAATCAATAGGTGTAAGAAATTGGTCAATTTATGTTCAAACGCAGTTCGTTCCTAATTGCAGTGGTTGGTGTTTTGGGTGGTTCTAGGGATTGGATTTCACTCAAACTTAACCAAATGACTCCTCCCACCATATTATGATCTTGCCCCAGTTTTGGGCTCGATCCGAAATCAATAGGTGTCAGAAATTGGACAATTCAAGTTCGAAGGCAGTTCGTTCCTAATTGGAGTGGTTGGTGTATTGGGTAGTTCTAGAGATCGGATTTCATTCAAACTTAACGAAATGACTCCTCCCAACATATTATGATGTTGCCCAAGTTTTGGGCTCGGTCTGAAATCAATAGGTGTAAGAAATTGGACAATACATGTTCAAATGCAGCTCGTTCCTAATCGGAGTGGTTGGGGATTCCGTAGTTTTAGAGATCGGATTTCACTCAAAACTAACCAATTGACTCCTCCGACCATATTCAGATGTTGCCCAAGTTTTGGGCTCGGTCCGAAATCAATAGGTGTAAGAAATTGGACAATTCAAGTACGAACGCATTTCGTTCCTAATTGGTGTGGTAGGTGTTTTGGGTAGTTCTAGAGATTTGATTTCACTCAAACATAACCAAATGACTCCTCCCACCATATTATGATGTTGCCCAAGTTTTGGGCTCGATCCGAAATCAATTGGTGTGTAAAAAATTGGACAATTTAAGTTCAAAGGCAGTTCGTTCCTAATCGGAGTGGTTGGTGTATTCCATAGTTCTAGAGATCGGATTTCACTTAAAACTAACAAAATGACTCCTCCCACCATATTATGATGTCGCCCAAGTTTTGGGCTCGATCCGAATTCAATAGGTGTAAGAAATTGGACAATTCAAGTTCAATGGCAGTTCGTTCCTAATTGGAGTGGTTGGTGTTTTGGGTAGTTCTAGAGATTGGATTTCACTCAAACTTAACCAAATGACTCCCACCATATTATATTGTTGCCCAAGTTTTGGGCTCGATCCGAAATCAATAGGTGTAAGAAATTGGACAATTCATGTTCAAAGGCAGTTCGTTCCTAATCGTAGTGGTTGGTGTATTCCATAGTTCTAGAGATCGGATTTCACTTAAAACTAACCAAATGACTCCTTCCACCATATTATGATGTTGCCCAAGTTTTGGGCTCGATCCGAAATCAATAGTTGTAAGAAATTTGACAATTCAAGTTCAAAGGCAGTTCGTTCCTAATTGGAGTGGTTGGTGTTTTGGGTAGTTCTAGAGATCGGATTTCACTCAAACCCAACCAAATGACTCCTCCCACCATATTATGATGTTGCCCAATGATCGGTGCATAATTACATATCATTTTGTACCCTTCTAATTTTTGATTTGGTTATGTTTTTGAGTTAAACTTGTGCTTTTAATAAGTTTTGTGTTTGTTTCAGTGTTATAAGCTTGAGACTCACTAATTGCATTTTGGAGACAAGGTAGCTCAAAATGGTGTCTGCAGATCAGTCAACTTCACGGATTGGACTGTATTTTCTCAAGAAGAACCAGATGATGAGCCATACATCATTGGAAAGATACGGAAGTCTAGTTTCTGTATAATTTTACGGTTCATGATTCCGAGTCTTCTAGAGAAAGTTATACATGTTTTGGCAACTTAAGGTCAAATTCGGCAGCATCTGCGTTACTGGGCCAAAAATCACATTTGAAGGGCTTTCCGATTTTTCCTTGAGCTGGGCTGCATATTCTTGGAAAGATAAGACAAAGAGCTTCAAGATCCATATTTTTCCAGATTTTTCAGTTTGGAGCCACAAGCCCAAAACGAGCCCACAAGCTGGCTGCAATGCATTGTCATGCATGACATATGCATGATGAAGTGTTGTTGATTGTGGGAAAGTTTGGTGAAGCATATTCAATACCTATTTTTGAGTGGAATTTTGCAGCAGCCAAAAGATGATGAAGTGGGGGTGCAACACTAAGCCTAAAGACAAGAGGAATTGTTTTCAAATGCAATTGTGTGTTAGGTTAAGTTGGTGAATTAAGTGTAGTGTGTTAGGTGAAGTTAGTGTGTTTAGATAATTCAATTGTATAATTCAGATTTTCAACTTCCTTAGGCCTATAAATAGTGAGGTTTCCTAAGCTTGTAAACACACCCCAAGGGGGGGAGCTCTCAAACACTTCTCTAGAGCTCCCTTCCCTTCTCTCCCTCAAATTCTCTTAATTTTGCTTTCTAGTTCTCAATTCTAGCTTTCCTTTTACTTCTTAGTTGTAATTTATTTTTCTTTGTAATGTAAATTCTTTTCTTAAGTTTTCAAGTTTAATTAGTTTCCAAGTTTCAATTATGGTTTTTGTTCTTATTCATTACGCTTATAGGTTAATATGCTAGTTTGAATGATTGATCACCATTTAGGCTTGCATGTTAGCTATCTTGGTTTGAATTAAGAGTATACACCATGCTTTAATTCGAATTGAACTATGAATAGGAAGAGTATGTATGGACATTCGACAACAGGGATTAGATACATGCTTGGTTGTTTAAATTGTTCTTCTATGCTTAATGGGTTCCTAATGCTTAATTTTAGGTTAGACAACAAATGATCAAATTAGGGAATTAGGAACACAAGGTTATGACCACACACCATGGCTTAATCATACTTTAGCTAGAATCAATCCATTAATCTAATTGAACTTGGGAACTTATTTGCTTGAGTTATTTCCTTTTTTCTTGTTGTATTTATTTTCTTTTTTTTCATTTCTGTTTTGTGTAGGGAAAATGAATTGAATCATTCAATCACCAATCCTCGTGGGATCGACCTCACACTTACATACGCTATACTACCAAACGGCTCGTACACTTGCGAGTATCACAAGTTGAGGATGCAACTGAATCCATTTTGGGGCAGCTGTATCTACACAACACCCAAGTTTTCGGCTCGATCCGAAATCAATAGGTGTAAGAAATGGGACAATTGAAGTTCACAGGATGTTCGTTCCTAATTGGAGTGGTTGGTGTTTTGGGTAGTTCTAGAGATCGGATTTCACTAAAACTTAACCAAATGACTCCTCCCACCATATTCTGATGTTGCCCAAGTTTTGGGCTCGATCTGAAATCAATAGGTGTAAGAAATTGGACAATTTATGTTCAAAGGCTGTTCGTTCCTAATCGGAGTGGTTGGTGTATTCCATAGTTCTATAGATCGGATTTCAATCAAAACTAACCAAATGACTCCTCCCACCATATTATGATGTTGCCCAAGTTTTGGGCTCGATCCGAAATCAATAGGTGTAAGAAATTGGGCAATTCAAGTTCAAAGGCAGTTCGTTCCTATTTGGAGTGGTTGGTGTTTTGGGTTGTTCTAGAGTTCGGATTTCACTCAAACTTAACCAAATGACTCCTCCCACCATATTATTATGTTGCCCAAGTTTTGGGCTCGATCCGAAATCAATAGGTTTAAGAAATTGGACAATTTATGTTCAAAGGCAGTTCATTCCTAATCGGAGTGGTTGGTGTATTCCATTGTCCTAGAGTTCGGATTACACTCAAAACTAAACAAATGACTCCTCCCACCATATTGTGATGTTGCCCAAGTTTTGGGCTCGATCCGAAATCTATAGGTGTAAGAAATTGGACAATTCAAGTTCAAAGGCATTTCGTTCCTAATTGGGGTGGTTAATGTTTTGGATAGTTCAAGAGATCGGATTTCATTCAAACTGAACCAAATGACTCCCCTCACCATATTATGATGTTGCCCAAGTTTTGGGCTCGATCCGACATCAATAGGTGTAAGAAATTGGACAATTCAAGTTCAAAGGCAGTTCGTTCCTAATTGGGGTGGTTGGTGTTTTGGGTAGTTCTAGAGATCGGATTTCACTCAAACTTAACCAAATGACTCCTCCCACCATATTATGATGTTGCCCAAGTTTTGGGCTCGGTCCAAAATCAATAGGTGTAAGAAATTGGACAATTTATGTTCAAAGGCAGTTCGTTCCTAATCGGAGTGGTTGGTGTATTCCATAGTTCTAGAGATCGGATTTCACTCAAAACACACCAAATGATTCCTCCCACCATATTATGATGTTGCCCAAGTTTTGGGCTCGATCCAAAATCAATGGTGTAAGAAATTGGACAATTCAAGTTCAAAGGCAGTTCGTTCCTAATTGGAGTGGTTGGTGTTTTGGGGAGTTCTAGAGATCGGATTTCACTCAAACTTAACCAAATGACTCCTCCCACCATATTATGATGTTGCCCAAGTTTTGGGCTCGATCCGAAATCAATCGGTGTAAGAAATTGGACAATTCCAGTCTAAAGGCAGTTCGTTCCAAATTGGAGTGGTTGGTGTGTTGGGTAGTTCTAGAGATCAGATTTCAGTCAAACCTAACCAAAAGACTCCTCCCACCATATTATGATGTTGCCCAAGTTTTGGGCTCAATCCGAAATCAATCGGTGTAAGAAATTGGACAATTCAAGTTCAAAGGCAGTTCGTTACTAGTTGGAGTGGTTGGTGTTTTGGGTAGTTCTAGAGATCGGATTTCGCTCAAACCTAACCAAATGACTCCTCCCACCATATTATGATGTTGCCCAAGTTTTGGGCTCGATCCGAAATCTGAAGGTGTAAGAAATTGGACAATTCAAGTTCAAAGGCAGTTCGTTCCTAATTGGAGTGGTTGGTGTTTTGGGGAGTTCTAGAGATCCGATTTCACTCAAACTTAACCAAATGACTCCTCCCACCATATTATGATGTTGCCCAAGTTTTGGGCTCGATCCGAAATCTATAGGTGTAAGAAATTGGACAATTCAAGTTCAGAGGCAGTTCGTTCCTAATTGGAGTGGTTTGTGTTTTGGGGAGTTCTAGAGATCGGATTTCACTCAAACTTAACCAAATGACTCCTCCCACCATATTATGATGTTGCCCAAGTTTTGGGCTCGATCCGAAATCAATCGGTGTAAGAAATTGGACAATTCAAGTCTAAAGGCAGTTCGTTCCTAATTGGAGTGGTTGGTGTGTTGGGTAGTTCTAGGGATCAGATTTCACTCAAACTTAACCAAAAGACTCCTCCCACCATATTATGAGGTTGCCCAAGTTTTTGGCTCAATCCGAAATCAATAGGTGTAAGAAATTGGGCAATTCAAGTTCAAAGGCAGTTCGTTCCTAACTGGACTGGTTGGTGTTTTGGGTTATTCTAGAGATCGGATTTCACTCAAACTGAACCAAATGACTCCTCCCACCATATTATGATGTTGCACAAGTTTTAGGCTCGATCCGAAATGAATAGGTGTAAGAAATTGGACAATTCAAGTTCAGAGGCAGTTCGTTCCTAATTGGGGTGGTTGGTGTATTGGAAGTTCTAGAGACTGGATTTCACTCAAAATTAACCAAATGACTCCTCCCACCGTATTATGATGTTCCCAACTTTTTGGCTCGATCGGAAATCAATAGGTGTAAGAAATTGGACAATTCAAGTTCAAAAGCAGTTCGTTCCTAATTGGAGTGGTTGGTGTGTTGGGTAGTTCTAGAGATCAGATTTCACTCAAACTAAACCAAATGACTCCTCCCACCATATTATGATGTTGCCCAAGTTTTGGGCTCGGTCCGAAATCAATAGTTGTAAGAAATTGGACAATTCAAGTTCAAAGGCATTTCGTTCCTAATTGGGGTGGTTAATGTTTTGGATAGTTCAAGAGATCGGATTTCACTCAAACTGAACCAAATGACTCCCCTCACCATATTATGATGTTGCCCAAGTTTTGGGCTCGATCCGACATCAATAGGTGTAAGAAATTGGACAATTCAAGTTCAAAGGCAGTTCGTTCCTAATTGGGGTGGTTGGTGTTTTGGGTAGTTCTAGAGATCGGATTTCACTCAAACTTAACCAAATGACTCCTCCCACCATATTATGATGTTGCCCAAGTTTTGGGCTCGGTCCAAAATCAATAGGTGTAAGAAATTGGACAATTTATGTTCAAAGGCAGTTCGTTCCTAATCGGAGTGGTTGGTGTATTCCATAGTTCTAGAGATCGGATTTCACTCAAAACACACCAAATGATTCCTCCCACCATATTATGATGTTGCCCAAGTTTTGGGCTCGATCCAAAATCAATGGTGTAAGAAATTGGACAATTCAAGTTCATAGGCAGTTCGTTCCTAATTGGAGTGGTTGGTGTTTTGGGGAGTTCTAGAGATCGGATTTCACTCAAACTTAACCAAATGACTCCTCCCACCATATTATGATTTTGCCCAAGTTTTGGGCTCGATCCGAAATCAATCGGTGTAAGAAATTGGACAATTCCAGTCTAAAGGCAGTTCGTTCCAAATTGGAGTGGTTGGTGTGTTGGGTAGTTCTAGAGATCAGATTTCAGTCAAACTTAACCAAAAGACTCCTCCCACCATATTATGATGTTGCCGAAGTTTTGGGCTCAATCCGAAATCAATCGGTGTAAGAAATTGGACAATTCAAGTTCAAAGGCAGTTCGTTCCTAGTTGGAGTGGTTGGTGTTTTGGGTAGTTCTAGAGATCGGATTTCGCTCAAACCTAACCAAATGACTCCTCCCACCATATTATGATGTTGCCCAAGTTTTGGGCTCGATCCGAAATCTGTAGGTGTAAGAAATTGGACAATTCAAGTTCAAAGGCAGTTCGATCCTAATTGGAGTGGTTGGTGTTTTGGGGAGTTCTAGAGATCGGATTTCACTCAAACTTAACCAAATGACTCCTCCCACCATATTATGATGTTGCCCAAGTTTTGGGCTCGATCCGAAATCTATAGGTGTAAGAAATTGGACAATTCAAGTTCAGAGGCAGTTCGTTCCTAATTGGAGTGGTTTGTGTTTTGGGGAGTTCTAGAGATCGGATTTCACTCAAACTTAACCAAATGAGTCCTCCCACCATATTATGATGTTGCCCAAGTTTTGGGCTCGATCCGAAATCAATCGGTGTAAGAAATTGGACAATTCAAGTCTAAAGGCAGTTCGTTCCTAATTGGAGTGGTTGGTGTGTTGGGTACTTCTAGGGATCAGATTTCACTCAAACTTAACCAAAAGACTCCTCCCACCATATTATGAGGTTGCCCAAGTTTTTGGCTTAATCCGAAATCAGTAGGTGTAAGAAATTGGGCAATTCAAGTTCAAAGGCAGTTCGTTCCTAATTGGACTGGTTGGTGTTTTGGGTTATTCTAGAGATCGGATTTCACTCAAACTGAACCAAATGACTCCTCCCACCATATTATGATGTTGCACAAGTTTTAGGCTCGATCCGAAATGAATAGGTGTAAGAAATTGGACAATTCAAGTTCAGAGGCAGTTCGTTCCTAATTGGGGTGGTTGGTGTATTGGAAGTTCTAGAGATCGGATTTCACTCAAAATTAACCAAATGACTCCTCCCACCGTATTATGATGTTTCCCAAGTTTTTGGCTCGATCGGAAATCAATAGGTGTAAGAAATTGGACAATTCAAGTTCAAAAGCAGTTCGTTCCTAATTGGAGTGGTTGGTGTTTTGGGTAGTTCTAGAGATCAGATTTCACTCAAACTAAACCAAATGACTCCTCCCACCATATTATGATGTTGCCCAAGTTTTGGGCTCGGTCCGAAATCAATAGTTGTAAGAAATTGGACAATTTATGCTCAAAGGTAGTTCATTCGTAATCGGACTGGTTGGTGTATTCTATAGTTCTAGAGATCGGATTTCCCTCAAAACTAACCAAATGAATCCTCCCACCATATTATGATGTTGCCCAAGTTTTGGGATCGATCCGAAATCAATAGGTGTAAGAAATTGGACAATTCAAGTTCAAAAGCAGTTAGTTCCTACTTGGAGTGGTTGGTGTTTTGGGTAGTTCTAGAGATCGGATTTCACTCAAACCTAACCAAATGACTCCTCCCACCGTATTACGATGTTGCCCTAGTTTTTGGCTCGATCGGAAATCAATAGGTGTAAGAAATTGGACAATTCAAGTTCAAAAGCAGTTAGTTCCTAATTGGATTGGTTGGTGTTTTGGGTAGTTCTAGAGATCCGATTTCACTCAAACTTAACCAAATGACTCCTCCCACCATAATATGATGTTGCCCCAGTTTTGGGCTTGATCCGAAATCAATAGGTGTAAGAAATTGGACAATTCAAGTTCAAAGGCAGTTCGTTCCTAATTGGAGTGGTTGGTGTTTTGGGTAGTTCTAGAGATAGGATTTCACTCAAACTTAACCAAATGACTCCTCCCGCCACATTATGATGTTGCCCAAGTTTTGGGCTTGATCCGAAATCAATAGGTGTATGAAATTGGACAATTTATGTTCAAAGGCAGTTCGTTCCTAATCGGAGTGGTTAGTGTATTCCATAGTTCTAGGGATCAGATTTCACTCAAAACTAACCAAATGACTACTCCCACCATATTCTGATGTTTCCCAAGTTTTGGGCTCGATCCGAAATCGATCGGTGTAAGAAATTGGACAATTCAAGTCTAAAGGCAGTTCGTTCCTAATTGGAGTGGTTGGTGTGTTGGGTAGTTCTAGAGATCAAATTTCACTCAAACTTAACCAAATGACTCCTCCCACCAAATTATGATGTTGCCCAAGTTTTGGGCACGATCCGTAATCAATAGGTGTAAGAAATTGGACAATTCAAGTACAAAGGCAGTTCGTTCCTAATTGGAGTGGTTGGTGTTCTGGGTAGTTCTAGAGATCGGATTTCACTCAAACTTAACCAAATGACTTCTCCCATCGTATTATGATGTTTCCCAAGTTTTGGGCTCGATCCGAAATCAATAGGTGTAAGAAATTGGACAATTTATGTTCAAAGGCTGTTCGTTCCTAATTGGAGTGGTTGGTGTTTTGCGTGGTTCTAGAGAACGGATTTCACTCAAACTTAACCAAATGACACCTCCCACCATATTATGATGTTGCCCAAGTTTTGGGCTCGACCCGGAATCAATAGGTGAAAGAAATTGGACAATTCAAGTTCAACGGCAGTTCGTTCCTGATTGGAGTGGTTGGTGTTTTGGGTAGTTCTAGAGATCGGATTTCACTCAAACTTAACCAAATGACTCCTCCCACCATATTATGATGTTGCCCAAGTTTTAGGCTCGATCCGAAATCAGCAGGTGTAAGAAATTGGACAGTTTATGTTCAAAGGCAGTTCGTTCCTAATCGGAGTGGTTGGTGTATTCCATAGTTCTAGAGATCGGAGTTCACTCAAACTTAACCAAATGACTCCTCCCAGCATATTATGATGTTGCCCAAGTTTTGGGCTCGATCCGAAATCAATAGGTGTAAGAAATTGGTCAATTCAAGTTGAAAGGCAAGTTACTAATTGGAGTGGTTCGAATTTTGGGTAGTTCTAGAGATCGGATTTCACTCAAACTTAACCGAATGACTCCTCCCACCATATTATGATGTTGCCCAAGTTTTGGGCTCGATCCGAAATCAATAGGTGTAAGAAATTGGACGATTCAAGTTCAACGGCAGTTCGTTCCTGATTGGAGTGGTTGGTGTTTTGGGTAGTTGTAGAGGTCGGATTTCACTCCAACTGAACCAAATGACTCCTCCCACCATATTATGATGTTGCCCAAGTTTTGGGCTCGATCCGAAATCAATAGGTGTAAGAAATTGGACAATTCAAGTTCAAAGGCAGTTCGTTCCTAATTGGAGTGGTTGGTGTTTTGGGTACTTCTAGAGATCGGATTTCACTCAAACTTAACCAAGTGACTCCTCCCACCATATTACCATGTTCCCCATGTTTTGCTTTCGATCTGAAATCAATAGGTGTAAGAAATTGGAGAATTTCTGTTCAAAGGCAGTTCGTTCCTACTCGGAGTGGTAGGTGTATTCTATAGTTCTAGAGATCGGATTTCACTCAAAACTAACCAAATGACTCCTCCCACCATATTATAATGTTGCCCAAGTTTTGAGCTCGATCCGAAATCAATAGGTGTAAGAAATTTGACAATTCAAGTTCAAAGGCAGTTCGTTCCTGATTGGAGTGGTCGGGGTTTTGGGTAGTGCTAGAGATAAAATTTCACTCAAACATATCCAAATGACTCCTCCCACCATATTATGATGTTGCCCAAGTTTTGGGTTTGATCCGAAATCAATAGGCGTAAGAAATTGGACAATTTATGTTCAAAGGCAGTTCGTTCCTAATTGGAGTGGTTGGTGTTTTGGGTAGTTCTAGAGATAGGATTTCACTCAAACTTAACCAAATGACTCATCCCACCATATTATAATGTTGCCCAAGTTTTGAGCTCGATCCGAAATCAATAGGTGTAAGAAATTTGACAATTCAAGTTCAAAGGCAGTTCGTTCCTGATTGGAGTGGTCGGGGTTTTGGGTAGTGCTAGAGATAAAATTTCACTCAAACATATCCAAATGACTCCTCCCACCATATTATGATGTTGCCCAAGTTTTGGGCTTGATCCGAAATCAATAGGCGTATGGAATTGGACAATTCAAGTTCAAAGGCAATTCGTTCCTAATAAGAGTTGTTGGTGTATTCCATAGTTCTAGAGATCGGATTTCACTCAAAACTTACCAAATGACTCCTCCCACCATATTATGATGTTGCCCAAGTTTTAGGCTCGATCCGAAATGAATAGGTGTTTGCAATTGGACAATTCAAATTCAAAGGCAATTCGTTCCTAATTGGAGTGGTTGGTGTTTTGGGTAGTTCTAGAGATCGGATTTCACTCAAACTTAACGAAATGACAACTCCCACCATATTATGAGGTTGCCCAAGTGTTGGGCTCGATTCGAAATCAATAGGTGTAAGAAATTGGACAATTCAAGTTCATAGGCAGTTCGTTCCTAATTGGAGTGGTTGGTGTTTTGGGTAGTTCTAGAGAACAGATTTCACTCAAACTTAACCAAATGACACCTCCCACCATATTATGATGTTGCCCATGTTTTGGGCTCGATCCGAAATCAATAGGTGTAAGAAATTGGACAATTCAAGTTCAAAGGCAGTTCGTTCCTAATCGGAGTGGTTGGGCTATTCTATAGTTTTAGAGATCGGATTTCACTCAAAACTATCCAAATGACTCCTCGCACCGTAGTTTGATGTGGCCCAAGTTTTGGGCTCGATTCGAAATCAATTGGTGTAAGAAATTGGACAATTCAAGTTCAAAGGCAGTTCGTTCCTGATTGGAGTGGTTGGTGTTTTGGGTAGTTCTAGAGATTCGATTTCACTCAAACTTAACCAAATGATTTTGCCCACCATATAATGATGTTGCCCAAGGTTTAGGCTCGATCCGAAATCAATAGGTGTAAGAAATTGGACAATTTATGTTCAAAGGCAGTTCGTTCCAAATCGGAGTGGTTGGTGTATTCCATAGTTTTAGATATCGGATTTCACTCAAACTTAACCAAATGACTCCTCCCACCATATTATGATGTTGCCCAAGTTTTGGGCTCGATCCGAAATCAGTAGGTGTAAGAGATTGGACAATTCAAGTTGAAAGGCAAGTTCCTAATTGGAGTGGTTGGAATTTTGGGTAGTTCTAGAGATCGGATTTCACCCAAACGTAACCAAATGTCTCCTCCCAGCATATTATGACGTTGCCCAAGTTTTGGGCTCGATCCGAAATCAATAGGTGTAAGAAATTGGACAATTTATGTTCAGAGGCAGTTCGTTCCTAATTGGAGTGGTTGGTGTTTTGGGTAGTTCTAGAGATCGGATTTCACTCAAACTTTACTAAATGAGTCCTCCCACCATATTATGAGGTTGCCCAAGTTTTGGGCTCGATCCGAAATCAATGGGTGTAAGAAATTGGACAATTGTAGTTCAAAGGCAGTTCGTTCCTAATTAGAGTGGTTGGTGTTTTGGGTAGTTCTAGAGAACGGATTTGACTCAAACTTAACCAAATGACACCTCCCACCATATTATGATGTTGCCCAAGTTTTGGGCTCGATCCGAAATCAATAGGTATAAGAAATTGGACAATTTATCTTCTAAGGCAGTTCGTTCCTAATCGGAGTGGTTGGTGTATTCCATAGTTCTAGAGATCGGATTTCACTCAAAACACACCAAATGGTTCCTCCCACCATATTATGATGTTGCCCAAGTTTTGGGCTCTATCCGAAATCAATAGGTGTAAGAAATTGGACAATTCAAGTTCGAAGGCAGTTCGTTCCTAATTGGAGTGGTCAGTGTTTCGGGTAGTTCTAGATGTCGGATTTCACTCAAACTTAACCAAATGACTTCTTCCACCATATTATGAAGTTGCCCAAGTTTTGGGCTCGATCCGAAATCAATAGGTGTAAGAAATTGGACAATTTATGTTCAAATGCAGTTCGTTCCTAATCGGAGTGGTTGGTGTATTCCATAGTTCTAGAGATCGGATTTCACTTAAAACTAACCAAATGACTCCTCCCACCATATTATGATGCTGCCCAAGTTTTGGGCTCGATCCGAAATCAATAGGTGTAAGAAATTGGACAATTCAAGTTCGAAGGCAGTTCATTCCTAATTGGAGTGGTCAGTGTTTCGGGTAGTTCTAGATGTCGGATTTCACTCAAACTTAACCAAAGGACTTCTTCCACCATATTATGAAGTTGCCCAAGTTTTGGGCTCGATCCGAAATCAATAGGTGTAAGAAATTGGACAATTTATGTTCAAATGCAGTTCGTTCCTAATCGGAGTGGTTGGTGTATTCCATAGTTCTAGAGATCGGATTTCACTTAAAACTAACCAAATGACTCCTCCCACCATATTATGATGCTGCCCAAGTTTTGGGCTCGATCCGAAATCAATAGGTGTAAGAAATTGGACAATTCAAGTTCAAAGGCAGTTCGTTCCTAATTGGACTGGTTGGTGTTTTGGGTAGTTCTAGAGATCGGATTTCACTCAACCTTAACCAAATGACTCCTCCCACCATATTATGAGGTTGCCCAAGTTTTGGGCTCAATCCGAAATCAATAGGTGTAAGAAATTGGACAATTTTTGTTCAAAGGCAGTTCGTTCCTAATCGGAGTGGTTGGTGTATTCCATAGTTCTAGAGATCGGATTTCACTCAAAACTAACCAAATGACTCCTCCCACCATATTATGATGTTGCCCAAGTTTTGGGCTCGATCCGAAATCAATTGGTGCAAGAAATTGGACAATTCATGTTCCAAGGCAGTTCGTTCCTAACTGGAGTGGTTGGTGTTTTGGGTAGATCAAGAGGTCGGACTTCACTCAAACTTAACCAAATGACTCGTCCCACCATATTATGACGTTGCCCAAGTTTTGGGCTCGATCCGAAATCAATAGGTGTAAGAAATTGGAGAATTCAAGTTCAAAGGCAGTTCGTTCCTAATTGGAGTGGTTGGTGTTTTGGGTTGTTCTAGAGATCGGATTTCACTCAAACTTAACCAAATGACTCCTCCCACCATAATATGACGTTGCCCAAGTTTTGGGCTCGATCCGAAAGCAATAGGTGTAAGAAATTGGACAATTCAAGTTCGAAGGCAGTTCGTTCCCAATTGGAGTGGTTGGTGTTTTGGGTAGTTCTAGGGATCGGATTTGACTCAAACTCAACCAAATGACTCCCCCCACCATATTATGATGTTGCCCAAGTTTTGGGCTCGATCCGAAATCAATAGGTGTATGAAATTAGACAATTCAAGTTCAAAGGCAGTTCGTTCCTAATTGGAGTTGTTGGTGTTTTGGGTAGTTCTGGAGATCGGATTTCACTCAAACAAAACCAAATGTCTCCTCCCACCATATTATGATGTTGCCCAATTTTTGGGGTCGATCCGAAATCAATAGGTGTAAGAAATTGTACAATTTATCTTCTAAGGCAGTTCGTTCCTAATCAGAGTGGTTGGTGTATTCCATAGTTCTAGAGATCGGATTTCACTCAAACATAGCCAAATGCCTCCTCCCAACATATTATGTTGTTGCCCAAGTTTTGGGCTCGATCCGAAATCAGTAGGTGTAAGAAATTGGACAATTTATGTGCAAAGGCAGTTCGTTCCTAATCGGAGTGGTTGGTGTATTCCATAGTTCTAGAGATCGGATTTCACTCAAAACAAACCAAATGACTCCTCCCACCATATTATGATGTTGCACAAGTTTTGGGCTCGATCCGAAATCAATAGGTGTATGAAATTGGACAATTCAAGTTCAAAGGCAGTTCGTTCCTGATTGGAGTGGTTGGTGTTTTGGGTAGTTCTAGAGATCGGATTTCACTCAAACTTAACCAAATGACTCCTCCCACCATATTATGATGTTGCCCAAGGTTTAGGCTCGATCCGAAATCAATAGGTGTAAGAAATTGGATAATTTATGTTCCAAGGCAGTTCGTTCCTGATTGGAGTGGTTGGGGTTTTGGGTAGTGCTAGAGACCAGATTTCACTCAAACTTAACCAAATGACTCCTCCCACCATATTATGATGTTGCCCAAGTTTTGGCCTTGATCCGAAATCAATAGGCGTAAGAAATTGGACAATTTATGTTCGATGGCAGTTCGTTCCTAATCGGAGTTGTTGGTCTATTCCACAGTTCTAGAGATCGTATTTCACTCAAAACTAACCAAATGACTCCTCCCACCATATTATGATGTTGCCCAAGTTTTAGGCTCGATCCGAAATCAATAGGTGTAAGAAATTGGACAATTTATGTTCAAAGGCAGTTCGTTCCTAATCGGAGTGGTTGGTGTATTCCATAGTTCTAGAGATCGGATTTCACTCAAACTTAACCAAATGACTCCTCCCAGCATATTATGATGTTGCCCAAGTTTTGGGCTCGATCCGAAATCAATAGGTGTAAGAAATTGGACAATTTATGTTCAAAGGCAGTTCGTTCCTAATCGGAGTGGTTGGTGTATTCCATAGTTCTAGAGATCGGATTTCACTCAAAACTAACCAAATGACTTGTTCGGTTCATTTTTACACATGATTTTTCATGTTATTCACCCACTATTTTGAGTTAGTTCTTGACATTTTATAGCTTTTTACTTCCTTTTTGTGTTTTCTTAGATTTTGCCTTGGTTGGGATGAAAATGAGCTAAAAGTGCATTATTAGTTATAAATTCTGTTTTTGTTCATTTTCGTAGGTCAACTTCTTGGCCTGGGATCAACATGCTCTGGTGCTCGGATGAGGTCATGATCTTCATGAGACTTGTTCCAATGGATGTTAACTACAACATATCCAAATTTGAGCTCCATTGGACAAGTATTTCCTATCCAACCAATCCATCATGTTACCACAGTTCTGGAAATCCGGATTTGGCCAGCTTTTACCTCCCTTGTGTCATCTTAACTTCTTGTTACCATAACTCTTGGTAACAAGGAATTACATTTGTAAAATAGATATTTTCTGAGCTTTTGGCATCTTTTTGAAGTCAAAGCTCCATCATGGCAAGGGGACAATGGGCTAAGGCTTTATCAAAGGTGGTAGTTTTATATTAAAAGGTAAAAGCTGGAAAGGAGGAGAGAGGGAGGAGAAGTCAAAATTGCAATCTGATATTGGGAGCCTTTTGATCGTGGGAAATCAGGCCATTCCACATTCTACACAACTTGAGAGCAGCTTTTGGGGAGCTAAGAGCAAGGAAGGAGAAGGAGGTGCAGCCAAGGAAGAAAGGAGAAGACTTCCACCATTGAAGACTTCAAGCTTTCATCATTTCCAAATCTGTAAACTCCTTCTAGTTATATTTCGAGTTTGTATTTGGAATAAGTATGAGCAACTAAACTCCATAGCTAGGGCTTAGGTTGAAGCCCTAAACATGATTACCTTATTGTTTTGATGCTTGAGTGTATGAATTTCTAGATGTTGTTGATGAACCCCATTCACTAATTGAATTTTATGATATGTGTTTGCTTCCTTTGCTTAATCACCTTAGGTTGTATGCATGTAGCTAAAGTTGAGAAGTTGTGTAAGATAACCAAGAACACAATTTCTAATTAGCAACAAATGATTGAACTTGTTTAAGTGAGCATCATGTGAATTGGTTTCTTGACAACAATTGATGAATTCCAATTCACCAAATTAATCTATCCTTGATGTGTGTTTTCCTTGATTGATTACCTTTGAAAGCATGCTTCTTGAGGTTGTTGGGATTATGTGTATCTTCATATTTTCCTAAGCAATAGATGGATGGAGTAAGAACCATCCATGTGAATTGGTTTCTTGAATACCTAATGTAAACACCATGCTATTAGGGTTCTTGTGATGTTCATATTCTCTTTGAACTTAATGGGTTTTCCTTGCAATCGAATCGAAGTACGAACCATACCTAGGTTCGGTTATGAGGAGGGCACAAGTATTGTAGCACGAACCATGCACTTTACGTATATTAGAGAGAATCAATGCGTCTTGAGCCACGACCCATGGTCTTGATTGCGAACATCTTCATCAATACATTTAGAGTTCATCACTTGAGTATCCATGAACATGGGTAGAATTGTTTAGGGTGGATTCCGAAACCCTAGTGTTTGTTACATTTTAATTTCACTTTTTGATAATTCATCTCTGCCATTCACATTTAAATTCAAAGTCCATTTACTTTCATGCAATAGAAATAGGTCACTTGAACCAAATCAAAAAACCCCCCCAATGTGTGTGTGAGTTGCGTGTTTGACACGTTTTGTGTCTTTGTCACTGAATTTTGTTTGTTTCCGTAATTGTTTTGGACTTTTGGTCCGCGCTGTGTTCTTGAATTTTCTGTGCTGATTCCAACCGTATAAAGAACGTGAATTTTGGATAAACGGTTGGAAAGTTATAGGTCAAAAACTGGACAGAGGTCGAAACTGAAAAACAGAGAAACGAATCTGTCCAAATGGTGATAAACGGGTGATAGAAAGTGCTGTTTGTGTTTTTCTTTGTTTTCTTGTGTTGTTTCATTTCTTTTATCTTCCTTACTTCATTTTTAGTTTCCAATTTGTATTGTGTTTGTGTGTTGTGTAAAATTAGTGTTCTTTACGTACTCAAATTAGAACTTATAGGAAACCGACAAGTTCTTCGTGGGATCGACCCCGTACTTACATAATCTATACTTCATTAGATTCGTGCACTTGCGGGTATTTTTAATTGGTTGTTTGCACATTAATTTGTGTCCTTTTAGGAATGCAACAATTTTTGGCACTTTTTTTTTTTTTTTTTTTTTTAGGCCTAAGGAAGCTGAAAATCTGAATTAAGTATGGCTAATGCATACAACACTTGTTTTATAAAATCTGAAATGGTTGATGCACTTCACTAATGCATACAACACTTCCATTATAAAATCTGAAATGGTTGATGCACTTCACTAATAAATCCCACCAGCAGCCCTAGCTCATCTTCATGTCACCATGACCAAGCTTCCAACCAGAAATAATAGCTCATCCTGAGGTCAGCATGACCAGCAACTTCAAGGGCTTACGAATTGGGCTTCCCTTAAGCAAATGAAGACTTTAAGCACTCAAACTTGAAGTTCAGAATGTCTTCTTTCCAGCCATATATCATTTGGGCCAATCCAAGGTCGGAGGAGGAAGTTAAGGCCAAAACAAATTGCTAACTCATTTTGCGCGCTGATAAAATCCATCCTGAGCATGGCTCTGTGTTTGCTAGGTAACAGACTCCATATTTATCCAATGGGGCTGAATTTTGGATATGTTATATTACACACCCATTGGAACAACTTTCATGAAGAATGTGGCCTCATCCGAGCTATGTAGGTTGCTGAAACAAAGCTTGCAATATGACCTACGAAACTGGGCTGGCAGGGGACTGTAGCCAAAATTGAGTTTGTCTTTAAGCTCTTCATCCATTCATCCAAATTAGGCCCTAACATGCATGGATTGCATCATTTACTATCCAAAGCCCTCATTATTACCTAAAGCTCAATGAACTGAAAGATAAACACAAAAAGGATTAAAAGCACAAGTTTAACTCAAAAACATAACCAAATCATAAGCTAGAAGGGTACAAAATGATATGTAAATATGCACCGATCAAATACCCCCAAACCTAGATTTTGCTAGTCCTCGAGCAAAACAAAAGGAAAACAAAGATAAAAACAAACAAGAAGTTAACTAGACCACTTTCGTAGGTAACTCGATTGCATTGAGCATATGCAACAAGCCTTTAAACCTCTAGGCATCCCTAGTAGGAGGAGTTGTGTCTCCTGAGGGTTTAACAGATACGATACCCACAAACGTTTTTCTAACTCTACAAAACAAAATGGTTAGAAAACTTATTAGATTTGTTAGTCCTCAAGCAAAACCAAAAACAAAAACAAACATAAATACATTAACAAAAACAAAAAAAATAAAACAAAAAGAAAAACAATTAAAAAAATAAAAAGAACTCAAAACAATCTTTCCGAACATTTTCTGAAGAGAAATGACTCATGCACATGACTCAAAAGTTTTTAACAATAAAAGCTCAATTTTGGACATTATTCACAAAGCGGCAAAGTTCAAAACATAATATGCTCAAAGTGTGGTAGTGTGATAGCCAAATGCAACGAATTCCCCAATTTTAGTTTTCACATAATTTCAAAAATCATACAAAGCACAAATTCAACTTCAAATCTCACCAAAGTTGTCCTCTCACAAATGAATCACTCGGAAGAGGGCTATAATGCAACACTCAGTTATAAACATGAGATTAGAGTTAAACCATAAAGACTTAACTCGAAATAGAAAGATGAAGAACTTGCATTAATATGATCTCAAGAAGGATGCCAAACACTTAAAAGTAGAAAAATGAATGCAATTCAACCACATGACATTTAAGATCAATTTAGGTCTTTAACATAGGTTGTAATGGGGCCAAGGGTGTAAGGTGAGTAAGAAATGAAAGGTATGGATAAAACAAAGTACAAGGAACTCAAAATATAAGAGCATAAAACAATTGTTTACAAGACTTCGAATCATCACAATGAGAATTTATTTTTCTTTTACATGATCAAAACTCCTTATACCTTCATTTACATTGATTCACTCCTTTCCTAAACAACCACCAATTTATTTTGAAGGCCCAAAAATGAAACCCAAAAATGAAATTTCATTCAACCACCACTTAATCACAACTTTTCTCTTTTCTTTCACCAATTGTGTGATATATATATATATATATATTTTTTCTTTCGAAATGTAACACCCAATCCCTATGAGTTCCTTAGAAAGGTAAATATTTGTTTTTCGGGCTAAGGCGAGGAAATATAATTGGTAAATGAAAGAAAAGGTTTACATGTAGGCTCAAAATGGTTAACAATGGAAAATCATGCTTAAGCATGCATAAGGTTAGCTTGAAAGGCACAAACGATCCAAAGAGGGCCTTAATATCACTTCTTAAATGTCGTGAAGTCAAATTGCATAAGAATAAATGACTTTTAAGTGTTCAACCAAATCAATGAATAATGAGATCAAACAACAACTTAGATGACAAGAAATTAAGAGTATGTGTATAACACTCATGAATTGAAGTACAAGGCTCAAAAGCTCACTTTATATGGTTGGTTATATAAGTCTAATTTATGCTTCATACAATTCTTTAGATCATGCAAATCCTTTAATTGGAAAATTATGAAACAAATGGCAAGTGTAAAGAAGGTTTCAAGCATATCATGCTAGAACAATGCCAATTTTTATTTATTTATTTATTTATTTTTATTATTTATTTATATGAAATCCAATTTTCATTTAAGTCATGCAAACATTTATCACAATCTCATCAAATGTGTTCGGAAAGTGACTAAACAAAACAAGATTCAAAACAAGAAAGAAATTTAAATTTTTTTTTTTTTTTTAAAATTTTAAGAAAAACCAAGTTTACTTGCTAAACTCCAATACCCCCAAACCTAGAAATGAGCATTGTCCTCAATGTTTAAAAATTAGCCACAAACAATGTCATAACAAGAAATGAAAGGTACTAAAGTAAATATAAATCACAAAACACACTTGAATTAAAATACACAAATAAAATAAAATAAAATAAATAAAAATAAAAATTACAAAACAAACAAACAAACAAACAAATAAATAAATAACGAAACAGTAAAACACTCAAAACAGTAAGCCCTAAACAGACAGTCTTACGCAAACTAAAACCCAAACGTTTGAAAGCCCAACCCCAAAGAAAGTTAACTCACTTTGAAACCAAAACAATGGTGAAAACCCGACCCACAATGAAATCCAAAGCCCACACGTTTTAATTTTAATTTTTTCTTAAAAAGATAAAACGTGAATTATGAGCGCAAAGCGGGATTTCTAAAAAGAGGGAATGTGGTCCCTGATGTCGTCTCATGGATAGTCATGGGCAGACTGAGCGAGACACGTGTTGACAGATAGAAGCGCCGCAGATTTCACAAGCAGAAATTACGGGCTCATGGAAAGGCGCGAAGGCTTTACTGAACGCGTCCGTTCAGAAAAGACATGTCGTGATAAATGAGTTGGGTATGGTTGGAAAGCGAGAAGGTTGTGGGACTCGAGGAATGCTGGAGATTCAGAAATGCTTAGACGCTGCAATGGCTAGGGTTTGTCAAAGACTATGTATATAAGAAGGAAAAAGATGGGGATAAAAACAAAACCACAAACTCAGAAACACAAAAGAGAAAAGAAGAAAAAAAAAAATCAGAAATCAAATGGCCTCATCCTACCCATTTTCGTTGGATCTCAACCTAGCTCCACCGACTCAGACATTGGGCCAAGCAGCGGCACCAGTATGGATGCCCTACTTTGGCTCCTCCCGGGGGCCTGTGTCTGTCAATGACTCAATACTCCTAGACAACGATGTTGCTATTGGAGTTGGCAGAAATTTAGTGACTCCCAAAGATATACGTGTGTTCGGGACAAGGGATGACAACCGGGTCACGAGTGATGCCCTGGCACTGAGCGTGCAGAGTACAGCATGTGTCGCAAGTTTGGGTCATCGCCTACTTGCGAAGTCCCATGAGGTGGAGGTGCTCAAAGCTCAGTTGGCGGCGGAGCGAAGTATGGTTGAAGATTGTCAGAGTGCTATAAAAAGCTTGAAAAGGGAAAGGTCAAGGATAGTGGAGGTGAATCGATACCAGCTAGAAGTATTGCGGGACGAGAATAAAAACCTATCAAAGATGGTAGAGTTGTATTCTCGCGACATGCGAAAGCAGCTGGAGGACCTAGACCGACCGGGTAAACGCAAGAAAGCAGATCACGAGAGTAGTTACGCTCAAGCTAAGATTGCGATCTTTGGGAGCTCAAGTGATGAGCCCCAAGAGGCTGTGCGTGAAGACCCAGAAGTGGACATCCAGACGGTCAAACTAAAAGCTCCTATGGTCGAGACACCGAGCGCCAAGAAGAAATGATTTCAGTTTTTATTTATTTATTTATTTTTAAAGTTTTTTTTTATTTTTTTTATTTTTTATATAAAAATGTTATGCTATCTCAAAGAGACGATTGACCCTAAATTTAAAGAATGACAATCAAACAAAAACACGAAAACCCAAACATGAAATTTTTATTAGTTAAGTAAACACACAAATAGCTGTTTCTTCTTTTAAGAGAAAAACTTAAGGATGACCAGTTAAGGGCCTCAGAAAACACAGCCAGGGGTTCCGGGAAGGTTGGAGGGGTCACAATGGTCCCGCTTAAAACCCGAACTTCTTAGACACCGAAGGTGCCGCCTAAAGAACTCCTAGACACTGTATAGACTGCGGTTGCTCACTGGAGTTACCAAAAATTTAGCTCCTTCAAAGAATATCCTATGAGTTTTATAAAACCTAATAAAAACAAAATAAATAAATAAATAAATAAAAACTGAAATAAACACACAATTCAAACAAGAATTTAAAAGAAGAGATGGGATTCTTGCACCATGTGTCCAAGACGCATCTTTAATTTTGTCTCTTCTTCCAACTAAATTCTTGAGAAACCTGACAAACAAGAAGAAAACAATTGAAAAAAAATAAAATAAAATAACAACTGAAAAAAGCAAAAACACAAACATCAGAAAACAGGGAGGCAAAAGTAAGTGAAAGTGTAAGCATGCTCCCTTTTAAAAAAAAACGTGCTCGCAATTTGCGCCGGAAATGAAGGGATCCGAGAGAAAAGAGCACAGGATAGCACCCTCGAGATCCGAAGTGCTTTCGGCTCCCTCGTCTGTATAAGTCTATTTAAACTCATCTCGGTGAAGTAGAAGAGCACCCCGCATTTCTTCCTGCAAATTCAGAGAAAAACATCAAAAAATCCAAAAACAAAACAATGGCATCCTCATGCACTCACCTTGATGATCTTAACCTTGAATTGTCCCTTGCGCCACCGAATGCGCAGATAAGGGTTCCTCCAAACCATGTCTTCCCAAACTCCACATATCATCACGGTACGGCCTCAAACTTTGCTGAGATAATACCGAACTTTTCTGAGGCAATGCCGAACAGAGCAGCGCTGCTGGGAGGCATGATTGGTACAGAGGTCTGACAAGGCAGCGGTGGAGGAGTCCCACAATTTAACTGTACTCCACGCGGTCTCGGCTACCAATTTGGGCATGCGATTGCTGGCGAGAACACGGGAGTGTGCCGCGATGAGCGAGGAAATAGCTTCCTTGAAGGCTATGGTGGCGGACTTGCAGAAGCGGCTCTATTGTGCCAATCAGCACATGGAAGCACTGCAGAGAAAAAATGAGGACCATGTGGAGCTGCTGCAGATTCTGCAAGTAAGAGAAAACAGAGGCATGCCATGAAGATGAAGATGAAGATGAAGAAGTTGTTTTTATTTTTAATTTACTTGAATGTTTTTTTGTTTTTGTTTTTTAAACTTTTTATCTTTTTGAATGCAATGTTTGAATAAAAATGTGTTTTTAACACTCAGAAATAAACTAACTAACCACACCACGTAAATAAATAAACTAACCTAATAAAACAAAAAAAACATAAAAGAAAACCAAGAAGTTCCAAATTGAATTTTTTTTTTAAATTTTTGTTTTTGTTTTTTTTTGTTATTATTATTTACAACTAACTGACCACACAAAGAAAAAAAACAACAAAGAAGTTCCAAATTGCAATTTACAAGGAAAAATAAAAACCCAAATTTCAAATTTCAAATTTTTTTTTTATATTTATTATTATTGTTTTTAAAACATACAAATATACAAGCAACTCACGGATGACCAGTTAAGGGCCTCAGAAAACACAGCCAGGGGATCCGGGAAGGTTGGAGGGGTCACAATGGTCCCGCTTAAAACCCAAACTTCTTAGACACCGAAGGTGTCGCCTAAAGAACTCCTAGACACTGTATTAACGGAAGTGCTCACTGGGGTTACCATAAGTCGGCTCATATGAAAAATCTTTTTTTTTTTATTTAAAAATTTTTAAGATAAGAAATAAAAACAAATTAAGATAAAATGAAACAACAAACCATAAACAAAAATGAACTAAGTACTGTAAACAAATTCAAACAAACAACATAAATTGTTGTACTAAAAGAAACAAACCAAGAAACCAAAGAGAAAAAAAAAACAAACAGCACTTTCTATCACCCGTTTATCACCATTTGGACAGATTCGTTTCTATGTTTTTCAACTTCGACCTCTGTTCAGTTTTTAGGCTATAACTTTCCAACCGTAAGTCCAAATTTTACGTTCTTTATATGGTTGGATTCAGCATAGAAAAACAAAGAACTCAACGCGGACCAAAAGGCAAAAACAACTACGAAAATAAACAGAATTCAAAGAAGAGAAAGGATTGAAATGCTCCCCCTTGAAGCGATTAGGTCGAGCATGGATGCACTTGGAGGTCGCGACTTCTCCCACTACTCCACACTTCCTATCTTTGAAGTTGCCATCTCTCTCCATTTTTATTGAGCTATTTACATTGCTAAAACAAACACATACAAAAACTTGAAACGGAATTAAAGGATTACGAAATATAAAAAAAAAACTAAAAATGAAAGGGAAAAATCAACACAAGTCCAATTCCATGCTTCAAAGCAACAAGCACCAATGGGTTGTGTAAGCTGGGACTTAAACCCAGTTCTCTTGCTTGTTGGGCAATTGTCCTTTTCTGTTGGACTACAAACACAACTTGTCCATTAACGTCATTAACTTTAAAACTTGAAATTGTCTAGTTAAGAAAAAAAAATAAAGTAGGAAAGCCAAATAGAATCAAACAATGTTACATCTCCCCGGCAACGGCGCCAAAAACTTGTTGTGTAGATACAGCTGCACCAAAATGGATTCAGCTGCATCCTCAACTTGTGATACTCGCAAGTGCACGAGCCGTTCGGTAGTATAGCGTATGTAAGTGCGAGGTCGATCCCACGAGGATTGGTGATTGAATGATTCAATTCATTTTCCCTACACAAAACAGAAATGAAAAAGAAGGGAAATAAATAAAACAAGGAAGAAAGAAAATAACTAAGTCAAGCAGATAAGTTCCCAAGTTCAATTAGATTAACGGATTGATTCTAGCTAATGTATGATTAAGCCATGGTGTGTGGTCATAACCTTGTGTTCCTAATTCCCTAATTTGATCATTTGTTGTCTAACCTAAAATTAAGCATTAGGAACCCATTAAGCATAGAAGAACAATTTAAACAACCAAGCATGTATCTAATCCCTGTTGTCGAATGTCCATACATACTTTTCCTATTCATAGTTCAATTCGAATTAAAGTATGGTGTCTACTCTTAATTCAAATCAAGATAGCTAACATGCAAGCCTAAATGGTGATCAATCATTCAAACTAGCATATTAACTTATAAGCATAATGAATAAGAACAAAAATCATAATTGAAACTTGGAAACTAATCAAACTTGAAACTAAAGAAAAGAATTTACATAACAATGAAAATTAAAGTAGAACTTGGAAAGACTTAAAGGAAAATTTCAGCACAAAGATTTCATTATAACAATTGAAAACTAGAAAGAGAAACTAAGAGAATTTGAGGGAGAGAAGGGAAGGGAGCTCTAGAGAAGTGTTTGAGAGCTCCCCCCCTTGGGATACTTAAATTGTTCTCAAACACTTCTCTAGAGCTCCCTTCCCTTCTCTCCCTCAAATTCTCTTAGTTTCATTTTCTAGTTTTCAATTGTTGTAATGAAATATTTGTGCTGAAATTCTTCTTAAGTTTTCTTAGTTCCACTTAACTTTTCATTATGTAAATTCTTTTCTTTAGTTTCAAGTTTGATTAGTTTCCAAGTTTCAATTATGGTTCATGTTCTTATTCATTATGCTTATAAGTTAATATGCTAGTTTGAATGATTGATCACCATTTAGGCTTGCATGTTAGCTATCTTGGTTTGAATTAAGAGTATACACCATGCTTTAATTCGAATTGAACTATGAATAGGAAGAGTATGTATGGACATTCGACAACAGGGATTAGATACATGCTTGGTTGTTTAAATTGTTCTTCTATGCTTAATGGGTTCCTAATGCTTAATTTTAGGTTAGACAACAAATGATCAAATTAGGGAATTAGGAACACAAGGTTATGACCAAACACCATGGCTTAATCATACTTTAGCTAGAATCAATCCGTTAATCTAATTGAACTTGGGAACTTATCTGCTTGAGTTAGTTATTTTCTTTCTTCCTTGTTTTATTTATTTCCCTTCTTTTTCATTTCTGTTTTGTGTAGGGAAAATGAATTGAATCATTCAATCACCAATCCTCGTGGGATCGACCTCGCACTTACATACGCTATACTACCGAACGGCTCGTGCACTTGCGAGTATCACAAGTTGAGGATGCAGCTTAATCCATTTTGGTGCAGCTGTATTTACGCAACAAGTTTTTGGCGCCGTTGCCGGGGATTGGCAACATAGTTTGGTTCTATTTCTTTTCCCTACTTGTTTTATTTTTATTTTTCATTTTCATGTTCTTCTAAACAATTTCAAGTTTTAAAGTTAATGATGTTAATGGACCAGTTGTGTTTGTAGTCCAACAGAAAAGGACAATTGCCCAACAAGCAAGAGAACTGGGTTTAAGTCCCAGCTTACACAACCCATTGATGCTTGTTGCTTTGAAGCATGGAATTGGATGTGTGTTGATATTCCTTTTCAATTTAGTTTTTATTTCCTAATCCTTTTAATTCCATTTCAAGTTTTTGTGTGTGTTTGTTTTAGCAATGTAAATAGCTCAATAAAAATGGAGAGAGATGGCAACTTCAAAGATAGGAAGTGTGGAGTAGTGGGAGAAGTCGCGACCTCCAAATGCATCACGCTCGACCTAATCGCTTCAAGGGGGAGCATTTCAATCCTTTCTCTTTACTTGTTATTATTTTAAATTTCTGTTTCTTTTTTTATAAAAATTAAAAAAAATAAAAAATTTAAAAATTTAAAAAGATTTTTTTTATGAGCTGACTTATGGTAACTCCAGTGAGCACTTCCGTCAATACAGTGTCTAGGAGTTCTTTAGGCGACACCTTCGGTGTCTAAGAAGTTTGGGTTTTAAGCGGGACCATTGTGACCCCTCCAATCTTCCCGGATCCCCTGGCTGTGTTTTCTGAGGCCCTTAACTGGTCATCCGTGAGTTGCTTATATATTCTTTTTTTTTTTCTTTCTAAACCTTCTTTTTAACTTTTCCCCTTATCATTTACATGTTCTCAATCATCTTTACTTTGCTTTAACATTGAGGACAATGCTTCATTTAAGTTTGGGGGTGCTGGAAAGTTTTTAGCTTTTGTGTTTGTGTCTGAAAACGTAGGCTTCTTCATTGCTACAATTTTTTTTTTCTGCTACTGTTTTGAAAGTTTGGTCCACGTTGTGTTCTTCATTTTTTCATGCTGAATCCAACGACGTAAAGAACGTTAAATTTGACCAAGTGGTTTGAAAGTTACATGTCAAAACAGATTATATGTTGAAATTGAGCAGAATAGCAATTTGAAACCTCACGTTTTTCTTTTATGTTTCTTTTCTTTGAGTCATTTTCAGTTTTCCTTCCCACACCAATGATAAATCATGAGTCTAACTTCTAATATGGCTCTTAGGAATTTGATAAGCATTGTGTTAGGTCTGAATCTTATTCTTTTGCTAGCTAAGTCTCACATAATTATGCTTGAGCTTTCTATGCACTTTAACCATGATTATACAACTCTTGCATGTCTTACCCAATTGTATGCATTTTTGCTTGTGTGATTCACTGGAATGTTAAGTTATAACTAAGATATGATTTAGGCCATCTTTGTTAAGCCTCTTTCTTTTTCCTCCATCAACCCATACAATACATATTCCATTGTAAACCCCTTTGTGCTCAAACACTTAGCCTTTTCTTTCTATCACCTTATCATCCATTAAACATCCTACCATCTAGGGGACGTGTAGAGTATGATTGTATTTGAGATTGTAATGTATTCAAGGCAATAAATGAGCTATAAAAAAAAAATAGAAAAAAAAAAAAAAAAAAAAAAAAAATTCATCAACAAGCATATCTGGGGATGCCATTGATTTTTCAGTCTGGGCTTTTTTATGGTTTTTCTTGAGTTTGCAGGTTGAAATGCAGGATGCTCCTTCTTTCAACCGAGAAGTGGTTTAAATAGACTTATTCTCATAGGGGAGCCGACACCACTTTGTATTTCCGGAGCAATTTGCGGATGAGTCAAGTTAAACAGGGAAGCATTTCTGCTTTCACTTTACTTTCTTTCCCTCCCTGTTTTCTGGTGCATTGTGTTTTGATTTCTTTTTAGTTTGTCGTCTTTGTTTTATTTCCGTTGGGGAAGTGTGCTTTGTTTCTTTTTAGTTTGTCGCATTCCCTTTATTCAAGTTTGGGAAGTGCGTTTTGTTTTTCTTCTTTGTCTTTTGCAACTTTCTTTTCTTTTATTTCCGAAAACGAGAAATTGAAAAAAAAAAAAAAAAAAAAAAAAATTCACCGAAAGGCAAAGACAGATAGGCACACCAATAATACACTAGAATCATTTTTTTCCAGTGCTCGGTGTCTCGACCATAGGACCCTTGAGTTTAGCCCTTTGGCTATCCACTTCCGGGGCTTCACGCACAGCCTCTTGGGGCTCATCACTCGAGCTCCCAAAGATTGCATTCTTAGCTTGAGCGTAACCACTCTCGCGGTCTGTTTTCTTGCGTTTTCCCGGTCGGTCTATGTCCTCCAGCTGCTTTCTCATGTCATGGGCGTAAACACTTACCATCTTTGAGAGATTTTTGTTCTCTTCCCGCAACGCCTCCAACTGGTGTCGATTCACCTCTAGTATCCTTGCCCTTTCTGTTTTTAAACTTTTAATAATACTCTGGCACTCTTCAACCATACTTCGCTCTGCCGCCAACTGACCTCTTAGCACCTCCACCTCATGGGACTTCGCAATTAGGCGATGACCCACACTTGCGACTGTTGCTGTGCTTTGCACGCTTAGTGCCAGAGCATCGCTCACGACCCGGTTGTCATCCCTTGATCCCAGCACCCGTATATCCTTGGGAGTCACTAGATTTCTAGCAACTCCAAGGGCAACATCGTTGTCCAGCAGTATCGAGTCATTCACTGTCACGTGCCCCCGTGCTGAGGCAAAGTAGGGCATCCACACTGGTGCCACTGCTTGGCCCTGAGTCTGAGTTGGTTGAGCTAGGTTGAGATCCAGCGAGAATGGGTAGGAAGAGGCCATTTGAACTTTCTTTTCTTTTGTTCTTGCTTTTCTCTTTTGTGTGTTTCTGAGTTTTGTGTGTTTTGCCCCAACTCTTTCTCTTCTTCTTTTATAGAGTTAGTTTCTACGTAACCCTAGCCACTGCGCTTCTGGTTTGGCGCGGCCCTTGCGGCCTATCCCCCTCTATCGCCTCACCTGTCCCCCAACCCCTTTAATTGCATTTCCGCCTTTCAGCGCTTTCAAGAAACGAAAGTCGTCACGCCTTCCTATGAAGGCAATAATTCTGGCTTGGGACCGTGAGAGAGACCTCTGCTTGTCGGCACGTCTCTCACTTTGTATCCCGTGACTCACAGGAGCCGAGACATCAGGGCCTACTTTTTTTTTATTTTTCTGAGTCCTCGCTCTTTGTGTTTCTGACTCAGTTTCTTTGTTTTATATACTTCCTTCGCTTTTGGGCTTTCCTTTGGGTTGGGCTTTCATTTTGGTTTGTGCGTTTCTTTGGGTTGGATTTCTGCGTGCGTAGGACTGTTGTTAGGGCTTACTGTTCTGCTTGTTTTGTTTTGTTTTGTTTTGTTCAGTTTGGTTTTGTTTTGTTTTGTTTCGTTTTGTTTTGCAGCCGTGTTGTAGTTGTATTTCTTGTTTGTTCTTGTTTTTACTTGCTTTATTCCCTTTATTTCTTGTTATAACATTGTTGATGCCTAAGTTCTTTAACATTGAGGACAATGTTTATTTTTAAGTTTGGGAAGGGATAGCAAGTCTTTTTCGTTTCACTTAAACTCTTGCTTTCTTTTATTTTGTTTTCTTTTCTGTTTTGAGTCTTTTTGTTTTCAAGTCACTTTCCGGACATATACGATGAGATTGTGATGAATGTTTACATGACTTGATTGAAATGCTAAAAAAAAAAAAAAAAAAAATTTGTTATTCACTAAATGGCATCGTTCTAGCATGATATGTTTGAAACCCTCTATGCACTTGCCATTTGTTTCATAATTCTCCAGTTGAGGGATTTGCATGATCCAAAGAATTGTATCAAGCATGAATTAGACTTGTATAACCATATAATGTGAGCTTTGAGCCTTTTGCTTCAATTCATGAGTGTTATACACATATTCTTATTTTCTTGTCATCCGAGTTGTTGTTTGATCTCATTATTCATTGATTTGGTTGAGCACTTAAAAGTCACTCATTCTTGTGCAATTTGATTACATGACATTTGAGAAATGATATTGAGGCCCTCTTTGGACCGTTTGTGCCTTTCAAGCTAACCGTATGCATGCTTAAGCATGATTTTCCATTGTTAACCACCTTGAGCCTATATGTATGTAAGCCTTTTCTTTCAAGTAACCAATTTTTACTTCTAGCCTTAGCCTGAAAAACAAGAATATACCTTTCTAAGGAACTCATGAGCTTTAATTTAGATATGTTTTTCATGCTAAGTTTGGGAAGGGTTATTACATTTCAAAAAAAAAAAAACATAAAAAAAAAAGAGTACTTCACTCAAAGGGTGAAAGAAAAGAGAAAAGTTGTGGTTAAGTGGCAATGGTTTCAAATCCAATTCCATGTTTCTTGGTTGTTCGAATGGAAGGAAGGAGTGTGAATCATAATTAGTGGAGGTACAAGGCTTTGTGGTCTATTTGATCACCCCTAAAAAAAAAAAAAAAAATAAAATAAAATAAAATAAAATTGAAAATCTTAAGCGTGATGTTTCAAAGTCTTTTAGTTCAATAGGTGTAAGAAATTTGACAATTCAAGTTCAAAGGCAGTTCGTTCCTGATTGGAGTGGTCGGGGTTTTGGGTAGTGCTAGAGATAAAATTTCACTCAAACATATCCAAATGACTCCTCCCACCATATTATGATGTTGCCCAAGTTTTGGGCTTGATCCGAAATCAATAGGCGTAAGAAATTGGACAATTTATGTTCAAAGGCAGTTCGTTCCTAATTGGAGTGGTTGGTGTTTTGGGTAGTTCTAGAGATAGGATTTCACTCAAACTTAACCAAATGACTCCTCCCACCATATTATAATGTTGCCCAAGTTTTGAGCTCGATCCGAAATCAATAGGTGTAAGAAATTTGACAATTCAAGTTCAAAGGCAGTTCGTTCCTGATTGGAGTGGTCGGGGTTTTGGGTAGTGCTAGAGATAAAATTTCACTCAAACATATCCAAACGACTCCTCCCACCATATTATGATGTTGCCCAAGTTTTGGGCTTGATCCGAAATCAATAGGCGTATGGAATTGGACAATTCAAGTTCAAAGGCAATTCGTTCCTAATAAGAGTTGTTGGTGTATTCCATAGTTCTAGAGATCGGATTTCACTCAAAACTTACCAAATGACTCCTCCCACCATATTATGATGTTGCCCAAGTTTTGGGCTCGATCCGAAATGAATAGGTGTTTGGAATTGGACAATTCAAATTCAAAGGCAATTCGTTCCTAATTGGAGTGGTTGGTGTTTTGGGTAGTTCTAGAGATCGGATTTCACTCAAACTTAACGAAATGACAACTCCCACCATATTATGAGGTTGCCCAAGTGTTGGGCTCGATTCGAAATCAATAGGTGTAAGAAATTGGACAATTCAAGTTCAAAGGCAGTTCGTTCCTAATTGGAGTGGTTGGTGTTTTGGGTAGTTCTAGAGAACAGATTTCACTCAAACTTAACCAAATGACACCTCCCACCATATTATGATGTTGCCCATGTTTTGGGCTCGATCCGAAATCAATAGGTGTAAGAAATTGGACAATTCAAGTTCAAAGGCAGTTCGTTCCTAATCGGAGTGGTTGGGCTATTCCATAGTTTTAGAGATCGGATTTCACTCAAAACTATCCAAATGACTCCTCGCACCGTAGTTTGATGTGGCCCAAGTTTTGGGCTCGATTCGAAATCAATTGGTGTAAGAAATTGGACAATTCAAGTTCAAAGGCAGTTCGTTCCTGATTGGAGTGGTTGGTGTTTTGGGTAGTTCTAGAGATTCGATTTCACTCAAACTTAACCAAATGATTTTGCCCACCATATAATGATGTTGCCCAAGGTTTAGGCTCGATCCGAAATCAATAGGTGTAAGAAATTGGACAATTTATGTTCAAAGGCAGTTCGTTCCAAATCGGAGTGGTTGGTGTATTCCATAGTTTTAGATATCGGATTTCACTCAAACTTAACCAAATGACTCCTCCCACCATATTATGATGTTGCCCAAGTTTTGGGCTCGATCCGAAATCAGTAGGTGTAAGAGATTGGACAATTCAAGTTGAAAGGCAAGTTCCTAATTGGAGTGGTTGGAATTTTGGGTAGTTCTAGAGATCGGATTTCACCCAAACGTAACCAAATGTCTCCTCCCAGCATATTATGACGTTGCCCAAGTTTTGGGCTCGATCCGAAATCAATAGGTGTAAGAAATTGGACAATTTATGTTCAGAGGCAGTTCGTTCCTAATTGGAGTGGTTGGTGTTTTGGGTAGTTCTAGAGATCGGATTTCACTCAAACTTTACTAAATGAGTCCTCCCACCATATTATGAGGTTGCCCAAGTTTTGGGCTCGATCCGAAATCAATGGGTGTAAGAAATTGGACAATTGTAGTTCAAAGGCAGTTCGTTCCTAATTAGAGTGGTTGGTGTTTTGGGTAGTTCTAGAGAACGGATTTGACTCAAACTTAACCAAATGACACCTCCCACCATATTATGATGTTGCCCAAGTTTTGGGCTCGATCCGAAATCAATAGGTATAAGAAATTGGACAATTTATCTTCTAAGGCAGTTCGTTCCTAATCGGAGTGGTTGGTGTATTCCATAGTTCTAGAGATCGGATTTCACTCAAAACACACCAAATGATTCCTCCCACCATATTATGATGTTGCCCAAGTTTTGGGCTCGATCCGAAATCAATAGGTGTAAGAAATTGGACAATTCAAGTTCGAAGGCAGTTCGTTCCTAATTGGAGTGGTCAGTGTTTCGGGTAGTTCTAGATGTCGGATTTCACTCAAACTTAACCAAATGACTTCTTCCACCATATTATGAAGTTGCCCAAGTTTTGGGCTCGATCCGAAATCAATAGGTGTAAGAAATTGGACAATTTATGTTCAAATGCAGTTCGTTCCTAATCGGAGTGGTTGGTGTATTCCATAGTTCTAGAGATCGGATTTCACTTAAAACTAACCAAATGACTCCTCCCACCATATTATGATGCTGCCCAAGTTTTGGGCTCGATCCGAAATCAATAGGTGTAAGAAATTGGACAATTCAAGTTGAAAGGCAAGTTCCTAATTGGAGTGGTTGGAATTTTGGGTAGTTCTAGAGATCGGATTTCACCCAAACGTAACCAAATGTCTCCTCCCAGCATATTATGACGTTGCCCAAGTTTTGGGCTCGATCCGAAATCAATAGGTGTAAGAAATTGGACAATTTATGTTCAGAGGCAGTTCGTTCCTAATTGGAGTGGTTGGTGTTTTGGGTAGTTCTAGAGATCGGATTTCACTCAAACTTTACTAAATGAGTCCTCCCACCATATTATGAGGTTGCCCAAGTTTTGGGCTCGATCCGAAATCAATGGGTGTAAGAAATTGGACAATTGTAGTTCAAAGGCAGTTCGTTCCTAATTAGAGTGGTTGGTGTTTTGGGTAGTTCTAGAGAACGGATTTGACTCAAACTTAACCAAATGACACCTCCCACCATATTACGCTGTTGCCCAAGTTTTGGGCTAGATCCGAAATCAATAGGTATAAGAAATTGGACAATTTATCTTCTAAGGCAGTTCGTTCCTGATTGGAGTGGTTGGTGTTTTGGGTAGTTCTAGAGATTCGATTTCACTCAAACTTAACCAAATGATTTTGCCCACCATATAATGATGTTGCCCAAGGTTTAGGCTCGATCCGAAATCAATAGGTGTAAGAAATTGGACAATTTATGTTCAAAGGCAGTTCGTTCCAAATCGGAGTGGTTGGTGTATTCCATAGTTTTAGATATCGGATTTCACTCAAACTTAACCAAATGACTCCTCCCACCATATTATGATGTTGCCCAAGTTTTGGGCTCGATCCGAAATCAGTAGGTGTAAGAGATTGGACAATTCAAGTTGAAAGGCAAGTTCCTAATTGGAGTGGTTGGAATTTTGGGTAGTTCTAGAGATCGGATTTCACCCAAACGTAACCAAATGTCTCCTCCCAGCATATTATGACGTTGCCCAAGTTTTGGGCTCGATCCGAAATCAATAGGTGTAAGAAATTGGACAATTTATGTTCAGAGGCAGTTCGTTCCTAATTGGAGTGGTTGGTGTTTTGGGTAGTTCTAGAGATCGGATTTCACTCAAACTTTACTAAATGAGTCCTCCCACCATATTATGAGGTTGCCCAAGTTTTGGGCTCGATCCGAAATCAATGGGTGTAAGAAATTGGACAATTGTAGTTCAAAGGCAGTTCGTTCCTAATTAGAGTGGTTGGTGTTTTGGGTAGTTCTAGAGAACGGATTTGACTCAAACTTAACCAAATGACACCTCCCACCATATTATGATGTTGCCCAAGTTTTGGGCTCGATCCGAAATCAATAGGTATAAGAAATTGGACAATTTATCTTCTAAGGCAGTTCGTTCCTAATCGGAGTGGTTGGTGTATTCCATAGTTCTAGAGATCGGATTTCACTCAAAACACACCAAATGATTCCTCCCACCATATTATGATGTTGCCCAAGTTTTGGGCTCGATCCGAAATCAATAGGTGTAAGAAATTGGACAATTCAAGTTCGAAGGCAGTTCGTTCCTAATTGGAGTGGTCAGTGTTTCGGGTAGTTCTAGATGTCGGATTTCACTCAAACTTAACCAAATGACTTCTTCCACCATATTATGAAGTTGCCCAAGTTTTGGGCTCGATCCGAAATCAATAGGTGTAAGAAATTGGACAATTTATGTTCAAATGCAGTTCGTTCCTAATCGGAGTGGTTGGTGTATTCCATAGTTCTAGAGATCGGATTTCACTTAAAACTAACCAAATGACTCCTCCCACCATATTATGATGCTGCCCAAGTTTTGGGCTCGATCCGAAATCAATAGGTGTAAGAAATTGGACAATTCAAGTTAGAAGGCAGTTCATTCCTAATTGGAGTGGTCAGTGTTTCGGGTAGTTCTAGATGTCGGATTTCACTCAAACTTAACCAAAGGACTTCTTCCACCATATTATGAAGTTGCCCAAGTTTTGGGCTCGATCCGAAATCAATAGGTGTAAGAAATTGGACAATTTATGTTCAAATGCAGTTCGTTCCTAATCGGAGTGGTTGGTGTATTCCATAGTTCTAGAGATCGGATTTCACTTAAAACTAACCAAATGACTCCTCCCACCATATTATGATGCTGCCCAAGTTTTGGGCTCGATCCGAAATCAATAGGTGTAAGAAATTGGACAATTCAAGTTCAAAGGCAGTTCGTTCCTAATTGGACTGGTTGGTGTTTTGGGTAGTTCTAGAGATCGGATTTCACTCAACCTTAACCAAATGACTCCTCCCACCATATTATGAGGTTGCCCAAGTTTTGGGCTCAATCCGAAATCAATAGGTGTAAGAAATTGGACAATTTTTGTTCAAAGGCAGTTCGTTCCTAATCGGAGTGGTTGGTGTATTCCATAGTTCTAGAGATCGGATTTCACTCAAAACTAACCAAATGACTCCTCCCACCATATTATGATGTTGCCCAAGTTTTGGGCTCGATCCGAAATCAATTGGTGCAAGAAATTGGACAATTCATGTTCCAAGGCAGTTCGTTCCTAACTGGAGTGGTTGGTGTTTTGGGTAGATCAAGAGGTCGGACTTCACTCAAACTTAACCAAATGACTCGTCCCACCATATTATGACGTTGCCCAAGTTTTGGGCTCGATCCGAAATCAATAGGTGTAAGAAATTGGAGAATTCAAGTTCAAAGGCAGTTCGTTCCTAATTGGAGTGGTTTGTGTTTTGGGTTGTTCTAGAGATCGGATTTCACTCAAACTTAACCAAATGACTCCTCCCACCATAATATGACGTTGCCCAAGTTTTGGGCTCGATCCGAAAGCAATAGGTGTAAGAAATTGGACAATTCAAGTTCGAAGGCAGTTCGTTCCCAATTGGAGTGGTTGGTGTTTTGGGTAGTTCTAGGGATCGGATTTGACTCAAACTCAACCAAATGACTCCCCCCACCATATTATGATGTTGCCCAAGTTTTGGGCTCGATCCGAAATCAATAGGTATAAGAAATTGGACAATTTATCTTCTAAGGCAGTTCGTTCCTAATCGGAGTGGTTGGTGTATTCCATAGTTCTAGAGATCGGATTTCACTTAAAACTAACCAAATGACTCCTCCCACCATATTATGATGCTGCCCAAGTTTTGGGCTCGATCCGAAATCAATAGGTGTAAGAAATTGGAGAATTCAAGTTCAAAGGCAGTTCGTTCCTAATTGGAGTGGTTGGTGTTTTGGGTTGTTCTAGAGATCGGATTTCACTCAAACTTAACCAAATGACTCCTCCCACCATAATATGACGTTGCCCAAGTTTTGGGCTCGATCCGAAAGCAATAGGTGTAAGAAATTGGACAATTCAAGTTCGAAGGCAGTTCGTTCCCAATTGGAGTGGTTGGTGTTTTGGGTAGTTCTAGGGATCGGATTTGACTCAAACTCAACCAAATGACTCCCCCCACCATATTATGATGTTGCCCAAGTTTTGGGCTCGATCCGAAATCAATAGGTGTATGAAATTAGACAATTCAAGTTCAAAGGCAGTTCGTTCCTAATTGGAGTTGTTGGTGTTTTGGGTAGTTCTGGAGATCGGATTTCACTCAAACAAAACCAAATGTCTCCTCCCACCATATTATGATGTTGCCCAATTTTTGGGGTCGATCCGAAATCAATAGGTGTAAGAAATTGTACAATTTATCTTCTAAGGCAGTTCGTTCCTAATCAGAGTGGTTGGTGTATTCCATAGTTCTAGAGATCGGATTTCACTCAAACATAGCCAAATGCCTCCTCCCAACATATTATGTTGTTGCCCAAGTTTTGGGCTCGATCCGAAATCAGTAGGTGTAAGAAATTGGACAATTTATGTGCAAAGGCAGTTCGTTCCTAATCGGAGTGGTTGGTGTATTCCATAGTTCTAGAGATCGGATTTCACTCAAAACAAACCAAATGACTCCTCCCACCATATTATGATGTTGCACAAGTTTTGGGCTCGATCCGAAATCAATAGGTGTATGAAATTGGACAATTCAAGTTCAAAGGCAGTTCGTTCCTGATTGGAGTGGTTGGTGTTTTGGGTAGTTCTAGAGATCGGATTTCACTCAAACTTAACCAAATGACTCCTCCCACCATATTATGATGTTGCCCAAGGTTTAGGCTCGATCCGAAATCAATAGGTGTAAGAAATTGGATAATTTATGTTCCAAGGCAGTTCGTTCCTGATTGGAGTGGTTGGGGTTTTGGGTAGTGCTAGAGACCAGATTTCACTCAAACTTAACCAAATGACTCCTCCCACCATATTATGATGTTGCCCAAGTTTTGGCCTTGATCCGAAATCAATAGGCGTAAGAAATTGGACAATTTATGTTCGATGGCAGTTCGTTCCTAATCGGAGTTGTTGGTCTATTCCACAGTTCTAGAGATCGTATTTCACTCAAAACTAACCAAATGACTCCTCCCACCATATTATGATGTTGCCCAAGTTTTAGGCTCGATCCGAAATCAATAGGTGTAAGAAATTGGACAATTTATGTTCAAAGGCAGTTCGTTCCTAATCGGAGTGGTTGGTGTATTCCATAGTTCTAGAGATCGGATTTCACTCAAACTTAACCAAATGACTCCTCCCAGCATATTATGATGTTGCCCAAGTTTTGGGCTCGATCCGAAATCAATAGGTGTAAGAAATTGGACAATTTATGTTCAAAGGCAGTTCGTTCCTAATCGGAGTGGTTGGTGTATTCCATAGTTCTAGAGATCGGATTTCACTCAAAACTAACCAAATGACTTGTTCGGTTCATTTTTACACATGATTTTTCATGTTATTCACCCACTATTTTGAGTTAGTTCTTGACATTTTATAGCTTTTTACTTCCTTTTTGTGTTTTCTTAGATTTTGCCTTGGTTGGGATGAAAATGAGCTAAAAGTGCATTATTAGTTATAAATTCTGTTTTTGTTCATTTTCGTAGGTCAACTTCTTGGCCTGGGATCAACATGCTCTGGTGCTCGGATGAGGTCATGATCTTCATGAGACTTGTTCCAATGGATGTTAACTACAACATATCCAAATTTGAGCTCCATTGGACAAGTATTTCCTATCCAACCAATCCATCATGTTACCACAGTTCTGGAAATCCGGATTTGGCCAGCTTTTACCTCCCTTGTGTCATCTTAACTTCTTGTTACCATAACTCTTGGTAACAAGGAATTACATTTGTAAAATAGATATTTTCTGAGCTTTTGGCATCTTTGTGAAGTCAAAGCTCCATCATGGCAAGGGGACAATGGGCTAAGGCTTTATCAAAGGTGGTAGTTTTATATTAAAAGGTAAAAGCTGGAAAGGAGGAGAGAGGGAGGAGAAGTCAAAATTGCAATCTGATATTGGGAGCCTTTTGATCGTGGGAAATCAGGCCATTCCACATTCTACACAACTTGAGAGCAGCTTTTGGGGAGCTAAGAGCAAGGAAGGAGAAGGAGGTGCAGCCAAGGAAGAAAGGAGAAGACTTCCACCATTGAAGACTTCAAGCTTTCATCATTTCCAAATCTGTAAACTCCTTCTAGTTATATTTCGAGTTTGTATTTGGAATAAGTATGAGCAACTAAACTCCATAGCTAGGGCTTAGGTTGAAGCCCTAAACATGATTACCTTATTGTTTTGATGCTTGAGTGTATGAATTTCTAGATGTTGTTGATGAACCCCATTCACTAATTGAATTTTATGATATGTGTTTGCTTCCTTTGCTTAATCACCTTAGGTTGTATGCATGTAGCTAAAGTTGAGAAGTTGTGTAAGATAACCAAGAACACAATTTCTAATTAGCAACAAATGATTGAACTTGTTTAAGTGAGCATCATGTGAATTGGTTTCTTGACAACAATTGATGAATTCCAATTCACCAAATTAATCTATCCTTGATGTGTGTTTTCCTTGATTGATTACCTTTGAAAGCATGCTTCTTGAGGTTGTTGGGATTATGTGTATCTTCATGTTTTCCTAAGCAATAGATGGATGGAGTAAGAACCATCCATGTGAATTGGTTTCTTGAATACCTAATGTAAACACCATGCTATTAGGGTTCTTGTGATGTTCATATTCTCTTTGAACTTAATGGGTTTTCCTTGCAATCGAATCGAAGTACGAACCATACCTAGGTTCGGTTATGAGGAGGGCACAAGTATTGTAGCACGAACCATGCACTTTACGTATATTAGAGAGAATCAATGCGTCTTGAGCCACGACCCATGGTCTTGATTGCGAACATCTTCATCAATACATTTAGAGTTCATCACTTGAGTATCCATGAACATGGGTAGAATTGTTTAGGGTGGATTCCGAAACCCTAGTGTTTGTTACATTTTAATTTCACTTTTTGATAATTCATCTCTGCCATTCACATTTAAATTCAAAGTCCATTTACTTTCATGCAATAGAAATAGGTCACTTGAACCAAATCAAAAAACCCCCCCAATGTGTGTGTGAGTTGCGTGTTTGACACGTTTTGTGTCTTTGTCACTGAATTTTGTTTGTTTCCGTAATTGTTTTGGACTTTTGGTCCGCGCTGTGTTCTTGAATTTTCTGTGCTGATTCCAACCGTATAAAGAACGTGAATTTTGGATAAACGGTTGGAAAGTTATAGGTCAAAAACTGGACAGAGGTCGAAACTGAAAAACAGAGAAACGAATCTGTCCAAATGGTGATAAACGGGTGATAGAAAGTGCTGTTTGTGTTTTTCTTTGTTTTCTTGTGTTGTTTCATTTCTTTTATCTTCCTTACTTCATTTTTAGTTTCCAATTTGTATTGTGTTTGTGTGTTGTGTAAAATTAGTGTTCTTTACGTACTCAAATTAGAACTTATAGGAAACCGACAAGTTCTTCGTGGGATCGACCCCGTACTTACATAATCTATACTTCATTAGATTCGTGCACTTGCGGGTATTTTTAATTGGTTGTTTGCACATTAATTTGTGTCCTTTTAGGAATGCGACATGACTCCTCCCACCATATTATGATGTTGCCCAAGTTTTGGGCTCGATCCGAAATGAATAGGTGTATGAAATTGGACAATTCAAGTTTGTTTGTACGATATCTGATCCTCCACTCACCCATTAACACGTGGATCACTTAAACTCCCCCAAATGCCCAAGGCTCCGAACAACCAGCATCGGCTACTGATGATATTGTCTCAAAGCAGCAAAAGATCATTACAAGCCCAACACAGCCTACAATCGGTATCCCCTACCGATTATGCAGAGTCAACCTCGAAGCACCCGCCCGAAATATCTAAGGACTCGTGTCAACCTCATAGGGCCCTCCCACGAGTCCCACATCGGAAATGAGTACTAAGAGCATACAAAATGCCCTCTATAAATAAGCCCCTCCACTACAATACAGGGGTAAGACTTTTCAGCTTGACTTTTATACTTTTATATGGTCAACAGCAAGAGCTCTTAGAAACCAACTTACTTTACCATCGGAGGGTCTTAGGCTGGTTCCACACCGGTTCCATAGACCTCACGAGTCTCAACTCTCTTCTATTCAGGATCAGCATCCAAGGACCAGAAGAATCTACATCTATCACTCAATCGATCTGCTAGATCGTCCTCACCACTTGTAAGTTGCACTCATCTCTATCTGTTCAGTTTTAGTGCCAACAGATTGGCGCCGTCTGTGGGAACCGCTTATCGATCAACCCATATCCCCAAAACTCTGAGACCAAAAAATGAATCCATCTTCGGTCCTCCCTTCCGATGGCCCTATCCTCGGCCTCGGCGGCGAGCCAAGTCTAGCTCCCTTGCTTCAGACGCCACGAACGGACACGCCTGCTCGACCGACCACTCTAGAGGCTCGTATGGAGACCCTACAGCAGGATATGGCAAGGATGCAGGAGCACAACAACATTCTCGCCTCTAAACTGGATGACACCCAGAGGTAGCTGCATCACCAGCAAACATTCTCCGCCCAGTTGCAGGACGGTCGGGAACCAACCACACAGCTTCGGCAGGAGAAATCATTTAGAAGCGTACGGAAGCCCACTGTCCAGGATAGAGGGAAGCGGCAGGCCCCGCACGAACCGACTGTCTCCCGACGACTGTTCGTGCCCACTCCAAAGGAGCGTCATCCCGAATATCGAGTTTACTCCGATTGCCGCAAAAGGATCAACGATCGGCGGAGGGAACGGCAATCCTCACCCATCCAGGTCCGGGCGAAGCTTGACGATCGGCGATTGGAGGCTCTCGGACCGAAATCCCCCATACGCCGGCGGTACGGTACGATCGGTCTGGAAGAAACGGACGAATCAGATTACGTTCCAACACCTCCAGGAACCACCATCTCATCAGCAGGGCCCTCTACAAAAAACTACAGCCACCAATCGACCCAACATAACGATCGGCAAAGAGGAAACTGCGAAAGAAGCCCCAGCCGAACGGCGGATGGGGAAAAACGAGGTCATAATGCTGACCAACGCAGAGGAAACCAGACGATCGACCCCTTCGGTGACGATCTTCCCTCTACCGATCCGACTATTCGTCTCCTCCTACAGAAGATGAATCGCATTGAGGAGGAACAAAACCAGGCTCGGACACCAACTTGGGGAACGGTACAGCCAGGACCATTCACCAATCGAATCCGGACATTCAGACACGAGAAAGAGGTCCAAGCACTTCGGATATCGTTCTACTCCGGGTTGGAAGATCCCGTTACCCACATTCATACTTTCCAATCAGCTTTGGGTTGTAAAGGGCTGACAGATGAAGGGCAATGCCTACTATTTCCCTCCACCCTGACCGGAGCAGCTCTGAATTGGTTCTACCGAATGGAGCCAGGTACGGTTGACTCGTTCGATCAGTTAAAGCAAAGCTTCCTCAACCATTTTATGATTCAGACCGATCGCCTATATTCTACCGATGACCTCTACACCGTTCGGCAGCAGGACGATGAGCCATTGAGAGAGTATGCGGCTAGGTTCAGCCATGAGTACTCCCGATGCCCAGAAACTGACGACAGGGCAGCCTTCGGCGCCTTCAAAAGCGGCCTTCGGTCGTCTCAGTTTCGGTATCTAGTCCACAGCAGCAACTGGACCACTTACTCCGAGTTAATGAAGCAGGCGGCCATCCACGCCAAGGCCGAACATTTCAACTCCAAAGGATCCGCTTCGGCCCTTGTAAACAAAACGGCATCGACCGATCAGCCTCCAACGCAAAATTACGACTGATTCCCGGTCGATCGATCGGCAAACCAGGCCCCCTACCAAACGGCACCCCCTGTCCCTGCTTTTTCCACGCAACGAAATAAGCGGAAGGACAATTTCCGGGATCCGAAGGGCAACAAAAAAAGGAATCGGCCAGATGAAGTCTTCACTTTGCTCAACACTACCTATGAGCATGTTTTCCTGATCGAAGGGGATATGATACCGAAGCCGAACAATCGAAAACTCCCTCGGCAGAGTGAAAAGGACACCAGTGTCTTCTGTCGGTACCACCAGTACAACGGCCACGATACGGAATCATGCATCGCACTTCGCAAAATTGTCGAATGCCTCATCAACGACGGAAAGCTGGATCAGTATTTAAACACCAAACCAGCAACGGATAAATCGTTCAATCGGCAGATCAATATGATCAGTGGAGGAGCGCCCATTGCCGAAGCCAGCAACCGATCCGTCAAAAACTACGTTCGTGCCGTTCGGCATCCCCAGATCCTCAACGTAGCGGGAGGATGCAATGACAAGATTCAACGAAACGGTTGGGAACCTATCACCTTTTCTGAAGAGGAGGAGCGAGGCATCATCTTCCCCCACTCCGATCCCATGATCATACGGGCCAATATCTCAGATTTTGATGTCGGCCGAATCCTCATAGACACCGGTAGTTCAGTCAATGTGCTATTCGCCGACGCTTTCAATGCCCTCGGCGTAGATCCTCGGCATCTGAACAAAGACATCACCCCTCTCCTGAGCTTCTCTGGCGACGTGGTTGAACCAATCGGCAGTGTCCAGCTCCCATTCGCCGTCGGTACCATCCCCAGACGAACGGTCATCTACACTCATTTCCTAGTGGTCGACTGCCCAACGGCATACAACGCTATCATCGGCAGGACGGCACTCACGAAAATGAAGGCCATGCTGTCACCACACATGCTCCTCCTCAAGTTCCCCACACACGCTGGCGTCGGCCAGGTGCGAGGGGACCAATTGAGTGCACGGACGTGTTACGTTTCGGCAACCAAAAAATTGGCAAGGGCTGCGCTTCGTGAAACATACTCGGTCGCCACCAGCTTGAGCGTACCGAACGGCAGGGGAACGGACAAACCGGATGACCCCCGAGATGAGGCCGTAACCCCACAAGCGCAACCCACCGAAGATTTAGAATCGGTCATCCTCTCCGAAGCACAACCGGACAGACAAGTTCGAATCGGTACCACCCTAAGTTCGGCACTGAGGGCCGATTTTATCACCTTCCTGCGCACCAATGCAGAAGTCTTCGCCTGGTCATACGACGATATGCCCGGCATCGCCCCGAGCGTCATCAGCCACAAGCTCAGCATCTGCCCCACTTTCAAACCCATCAGGCAGAAACGGCGGGCCTACGATGCCGAACGGTATGAAGCAATGAGGCTCGAAGTAGACAAACTGAAGACCATTGGCTTCATCCAGGAAGTAACCTACCCAATTTGGCTGGCAAATTCGGTTTTAGTAAAAAAATCAAACGGCGCCTGGAGAATGTGTCAAGACTATACCGATTTAAACAAGGCTTGCCCAAAGGACAGCTTTCCTCTGCCCCGGATCGATCAGATGGTAGATGCCACAGCAGGACATGAACTTCTCAGCTTCATGGATGCATATTCAGGCTACAACCAAATATTCATGAGCCCTGCCGATCGCGAACACACGGCATTCATCACCGACAAGGGACTTTACTGCTACAAGGTCATGCCGTTCGGCTTAAAGAACGCTGGGGCAACATACTAGCGATTGGTCAACAAAATTTTTTCCGACCTCATTGGCACCTCGATGGAAGTTTATGTGGACGACATGCTGGTCAAAAGCAGAACGGCCGATTCTCATCTCCACAACCTCTCGCTCATGTTCGGCGTCTTGAAAAAGTACAACATGCGCCTCAACCCGAGCAAGTGTGCCTTCGGCGTTTCCTCGGGCAAATTTCTCGGCTTCATGATCAGCCAACGAGGAATCGAGGCCAACCCTGAAAAAATCAAGGCATTACTCGACATGCAGGTACCGAAGACACAGAAGGATATTCAGAGTCTGACTGGGCGTGTCGCCGCTCTGGCCCGATTCATATCGAAGGCTACCGATCGGTGTGCTCCATTCTTCAAAGCCCTCAAAGGAAGCAAACGGCAGATTGTCTGGACTGCCGAATGCGATCGCGCCTTCCAAGATCTTAAGGCCTACATGAGCAGAGCACCCCTATTATCCACCCCTCTTCCCGGCGAAGAACTCATCCTCTACCTCTCGGTTTCGGCGACGGCACTTAGCTCTGTGCTCATTCGCAAGCCGAACGGCATAGAACTCCCCATTTTCTACACTAGTCATGCTTTGCAAGACGCTGAGATTCGGTACCCCGAGCTAGAAAAACTCGCCTACGCTCTCGTCCTTTCAGCACGCAAGCTTCGGCCGTACTTTCAGGCTCACAGCGTTACCGTCCTCACCAATCAGCCTCTACGCCAGATACTACAGAGACCGGAGACCTCAGGTCGGCTAGTCAAATGGGCCATCGAGCTCGGCGAATTCGACATCCACTACCACCCTCGTCCTGCCGAGAAAGGACAGGCTGTAGCCGATTTCATCTCTGAGTTGACCGCGCCCGAAGGGCCAGATCCGACGGACGCCGCCTCCGATTCATCTTCGACTGTGCCAGTCGCCCACCCGACCGAAGGAATCTTTAATCCATCGATCCCCCTTTGGACACTCTACGTGGACGGTTCGTCCAACCGACAGGGCAGCGGAGCTGGCTTAGTACTCAAGGCCCCTAACCAGACAACCATCGAATATGCCATCCGATTCCAATTCCGAACTTCCAACAACGAAGCCGAATATGAAGCTCTGTTGGCAGGCCTTCGGCTCGCTAAGGAAATGGGCGCTCAGCAACTCAGGATCTGTAGCGACTCACAACTTGTCGTCAATCAGATACTGACTGAATTCGAAGCCAAGGATACTTCAATGGTTGCCTACTTGACACACGCTCGCCGATTGCTCCATCACTTCACTGCGTACCAAGTTCAACAAATCCCCAGATCCGAGAACTGCCACGCCGATGCTCTATCACGCCTTGCATCGGCGATCGACGACAACGTAGGGCGCCATGTGCCGATCGAGATCCTCGCTCGGCGCAGCACCACCGACCTCGAGATGCATGCCGTTCGGCAGGACCCAAGTTGGATGGATCCTATCCACGCCTACCTCGCAAACGGTACGTTGCCTGACAACAAATCTGAAGCTAAGACTATCCGCCGCCGATCGGCACGATACCTCCTTCTGAATCATATTCTCTATCGGCGTGGTCATTCCTTACCATTGCTTCGGTGCATGACCCCGCAGCAAGGAAACTACGTCCTACGAGAGATTCACGAGGGAGCCTGTGGGGACCATTCTGGGGCCCGATCATTGGCTTTCAAAACCATTCGACAAGGGTACTACTGGCCGACTCTCCATGCCGATGCCACCACCCTGGTCCAGAAGTGCGATCAATGCCAGCGTTTCGGCTCCGTTCCAAAACTCATGGCTCCGTTCCAATCTCTCCGATTGTTAGCCCATGGACCTTTGCCCAATGGGGTTTAGATCTCATCGGCCCTATGCCCCAGGGAAAGGGACAGGTCAAATTCGCCATCGTCGCTGTCGACTACTTTACAAAATGGACCGAAGCCGAATCTTTGGCAACAATCACTGCAGCCAAGGTTGAACATTTCGTATGGAGGAATATTATTTGTCGATTCGGCCTCCCGAACACAATAATCACCGACAACGGAAAACAATTCGACTCCTCTCAGTTCCGGCACCTATGCCACCGATTTGGCCTCAACCTGTTCTTCGCCTCCCCAACACATCCACAATCGAACGGCCAAGTCGAAGCCATCAACAAGATCATCAAGAGGACGCTGAAGAAAAAGCTTGGGACGTCTAAAGGAGCATGGCCCGATCTCCTTTCGGAAGCACTATGGGCCATCAATACCTCCTACCGACGGTCGACTGGCGAGACGCCATTTTCCCTTGCCTTTGGTACCGAAGCCGTTGTTCCAGTCGAGATCAACGCACCCTCGTGCCGAACGGCATCTTACAAGCCAGAGCACAACGAAGCCCAGCTCACTCTCAACCTGGACCTCATTGAGGAACACCGTTCCCAGGCTCAGCTTCGGAATGCTGCCTACAAACAACGGACTTCCCGCTACTACGACTCGCGCGTCAGACGCCGATCGTTTAAAGTAGGGGACTGGGTACTACGTAAAATCTCCCTCGCCACCAAGGACTCCAACGAAGGCACCCTTGGTCCATCTTGGGAAGGTCCTTACGAAGTTGTCACCATCTGCCGACCAGGAACTTACCGTTTGCGCGGTACCGATGGTCAAACCCTCGGCCACCCTTGGAATGTAGAACATCTCAAATATTACTACAAGTGAACGCACCTTCGGTCATCACCTTTGTACAAATAGGTCGTACCTTCGGTCGTCACCTTCGGTCACCCACTTTTGTAATCGGTTTATTTTAAAACTCCCTATTCTATACATACGGCATTACCATACAGCAATATTATATCGAAAATCTTCTACATACGACATGCGTACATACAGAATTAAGGGACATAGCAAATTAACCCGAAACAAACTTAACATTGATAAATAAAAGGCCACAGAAGGGCCATTTGTCTTTACACGCCACCATTCGGCATGTTCAAAATAATTACTTACATATCAAAATAATTCACAACACTGAGAAGTCTTAGGGGCTTGGGGTTCGGCATCAGCGGCTGCACCTTCAGATCCAGGACCGGCATTTGCATCCTCGGCATTGGTCGAGGCTTCGGCAGTCGGCGCGCTGCTTGCGTTCGGCGCAGGGAGGTTCCCTTCCTCCTCACTACTAGATTCGGTGTCGTCGGTTTCCTCAGCCTCGGCATCCTCGCCCTTGTACGCCTCCACCATCTCTTCGGTCACCCCTTCCGGCAGCGGTGGTGGATCCTGGAGGAAGTTCAGGTTCAGCTTCTTGTCAGCATTGTAGCGTTTGAATCGATAGAGAAAGTCGTCACATTGCTCCATGACCTATTTTTCCACCAGACGCGTAAACTCCTCCGACGATCGGTAGTCAGCAACGGCCTTCGCCTTCGCCTCTACCAGCTCCCTGGCATGCGACCGTTCGGCCGCATCCATCGCCACCTCTACCGCTGCCTTAGCCTCATGGGCAGCCACCACGTCCAGCTCGGTCGCCGCCAGCTTCGACGTCAGCTCAGCAATTTTGGCCGCATTTTCCTCGGCACGCTGATCAGCCTCCTGCAGCATCTTTCCGGCATCAGCGATCTTCGAACGGCCCTCTTCAAATCTCTTTTGGTACCGTTCGGCAGCATTTACAGCTCGCTTCGCACAGAGCCACATGTCCATATTAGCCTGCCACACAAACGGACACATTAGTACATGCCGAATCGAAGTATCCTTAAGAAGCTACAAATCCTACACTTACCGCTGCCTGGAGACGGAAGGCCCGACCGGTTTGTTCACGCAACGTCTTCGTTGACAGTCGCTCCAACTCAGACAGCTCCATCTGGGCACCGTCAATCATACAGTTGATGAACGGCACCGCCTTCCGAGGACACGCGATGTTAACCGGTCCCTCCTCCCCCTCCATCTCATCATCAGGGATTAGCACCGATGTCCCCTCGTTTGGGCCCCTTGGCCGTTTCGGCAACGGCGTCACATCAATGGGACCCTCGATCTGCCGTTTGCCCGTCATTTGGAGGTGGGCCTCCCGAACGACCTCTGCCTCCGCCGCCCTCTTCTTCCTGCGGCGATCAGCCACCGTCTGCTCATCAGCCGACGCCTCTCCCGACGCTCCTACCGTCTTCTTCTTCTTCGGTCTGGGGGACTGAACCTTCTTCTGCTTCGACCCCCCTTGCGCCTCCAAACGGCGCCTGGTTGCCTCACTCAACGGCCTTCCACCTGCCACTGCATACAAACCCAAGTCAGTAAGGAAACGGTAGCTACGCAAATAAGACAAGTTCAACCTGCCAAACGGCATCACTTACTCTGTCTTTCCTCTTCCTCCTTTTCCTCCTTTGCCTTTCGGTCGTGTTCGGCCCTACCGATCAGACCGGCCTTGAACAGATTTCGGAAGTAGAGCAGCTCCTTAAAAAACTGATCTTCTTCGGCAATCTTCGCTCTCACCCTCTCGATTGCTTCAATCTCTCTGATCGGTGCGGCCGGCCGTTTCAAGGACACTGAAACCAAATTACAAACGGTCAGTACCCAAAAAAAAATAATTAAATAAATAAATAAATAAATAAATTATTTATTATTATTAACCCTGCCGAACGGCAGGTTCTACCCTACCGACTGTCTGGAAGGACGTAGGAATCCTCCTCTCCACAATAACTCCGGGTGCCGATTCCCAATCACCGGAGACAATCACTCGACGCTTACGCCACGTCTTTTGAGAGCTCGGCACCCCCACCACAAAGTGCCCACGCTGCCCTGCCGAGAGACAGTTGGACTGAACCCACCCTCCGTGATCGACACTCTTTGCCCTCGTCACACTGTACAGCTGGGCGAACTGTTCGTAGCTTGGCTCCTCTTCACCAGCCAAGCTGAACGCCGCTATTGTCCCGAGCAACGTAATCCAAAAGTTTGGATTATACTGCCCCGGTGCATAACCGATCGCCGCCAGGATCTTCTGCACCAAATGCCTTAACGGCAGCCGAAGGCCATGCTTAAACACGTCCGTGAAGAAGACCACCCCCTTGTCATTATCACTGAGAGACTCTAAGGGCCCCGGAATTCGCATCCCTACCGATTCCGGAATATTGTACTCTGACCGAATCTTAGCCAACTCAGATTCGATAAGTGTGTTCGGCTCTAAGTCGTCTACTCCGAACACAGGTTCCGTGGGCTTTGGCATCGGGATCCGTTGCCTACCCCTGACGACCCTCAACACCCCTTCCCCTGGGACGGCAACAGACACGCCACCCCCTTCGGCCTCACGACCCGAAGTCGAAGGCTCACCACCCCCAGGCACTTTCGTTGAAGTGCCCCCAGCCTCGGCACGCTCTCCTGCCCCCTCCACTATCTCACAGCTCGAAGAGCTAGCAGATTCAGAACTCCCACTCCCTTCGGCAGAACTCCCCGAGGACGACTCATCCTCGTATGCCCTCGGACTACGCCTATGCTCCAATTCGGTATCTGACATCTACAAACAACACACGAAGGGACACTAAGGGCTATGCTAGAATTAAGATCCTATTCTACCTCCTAAAGACACTATGTTCACGCGTGTTCATGCGTGTTCATGCTCGTTCATACATTGTTCAAACTAAAATTCATGGAATTCCATACTTTGATCCACGGAAACATGAAAACACGGCAACATACCTTGTTTGCACGGTGGTTCAAGCTCGCCGGAAATCGCCTCTCACAAGCTCTCTTTGCTCTCCAAAAATTCCAAGTATTTGAACTCTCGTCTCCTCCTCACCTTTATAAAGCCGATTTAGCATCGGGAAGCGAAGCGACGCATCGGGATACGAAACGACGCGACTCTTCGCAGCCATGCCGACACGTGCCACGCATGCATGGGGGAGACCAAACATTGTCAGTTAACACGTTTCTAATCCTCAGAGACGCTTCAACTTCCCGAACGTGGCAGATCTGGCCACCTTCGAGCACCACTCCACTAACCAACGGCAGGCGCACATTGATGAGTTCTCACTCACCTCTCGTGCCGAACGGCAGGCGCACATTGATGAGTTCTCACTCACCTCTCGTGCCGAACGGCAGGCGCACATTGATGAGTTCTCACTCACCTCTCGTGCCAAACGGCAGGCGCACATTGTTGAGTTCTCACTCACCTCTCGTGCTGAATGACAGGCGCATATTTGTGAGTTTTCACTCACCCCTTGCCACAATCGGCACATCATGCCGTCTCTTTTCCAAGCTCACTCGCTCGGGCACTTGGGGGACTACATACCACCATCGCCAACAAGGAGACCATCGGATCTGGATCAGAATGCCGAAGACAGATTCAAGTCCCCAACCGAGAAAGCTTCTCAATCGGTAACTTGGGGGACTACTGTTTGTACCATATCTGATCCTCCACTCACCCATTGACACGTGGATCACTTAAACTCCCCCAAATGCCCAAGGCTCTGAACAACCAGCATCGGCTACTGATGATATTGTCTCAAAGCAGCAAAAGATCATTACAAGCCCAACACAGCCTACAATCGGTATCCCCTACCGATTATGCAGAGTCAACCTCGAAGCACCCGCCCGAAATATCTAAGGACTCGTGTCAACCTCATAGGGCCCTCCCACGAGTCCCACATCGGAAATGAGTACTAAGAGCATACAAAATGCCCTCTATAAATAAGCCCCTCCACTACAATACAGGGGTAAGACTTTTCAGCTTGACTTCTATACATTTATATGGTCAACAGCAAGAGCTCTTAGAAACCAACTTACTTTACCATCGGAGGGTCTTAGGCTGGTTCCACACCGGTTCCATAGACCTCACGAGTCTCAACTCTCTTCTATTCAGGATCAGCATCCAAGGACCAGAAGAATCTACATCTATCACTCAATCGATCTGCTAGATCGTCCTCACCACTTGTAAGTTGCACTCATCTCTATCTGTTCAGTTTTAGTGCCAACAAAGTTCAAAGGCAGTTCGTTCCTAATTGGGGTGGTTGGTGTATTGGGAAGTTCTAGCGATCGGATTTCACTCAAACTTAACCAAATGACTCCTCCCACCATATTATGATGTTGCCCAAGTTTTAGACTTGATCCGAAATCAATAGGCGTAAGAAATTGGACAATTTATGTTCAAAGGCAGTTCGTTCCTAATCGGAGTGGTTGGTGTATTCCATAGTTCAAGAGACTCCTCCCAAATGACTACTCCCACCATATTATGATGTTGCCCAAGTTTTGGGCTCGATCCGATATCAATAGGTGTAAGAAATTGGACAATTTATGTTCAAAGGCAGTTCGTTCCTAATCGGAGTGGTTGGTGTATTCCATAGTTCTAGAGATCGGATTTCACTCAAACTCAACCAAATGACTCCTCCCACCATATTATGATGTTGCCCAAGTTTTTGCCTCGATCCGAAAACAATAGGTGTATGAAATTGGACAATTCAAGTTCAAAGGCAGTTCGTTCCTAATTGGACTGGTTGGTGTTTTGGGTAGTTCTAGAGATCGGATTACACTCAAACAAAACCAATAGACTCCTCCCACCATATTATGATGTTGCCCAAGTTCTGGGCTCGATCCGAAATCAATAGGTGTAAGAAATTGGACAATTTATCTTCTAAGGCAGTTTGTTCCTAATCGGAGTGGTTTGGTGTTTTCCATAGTTCTAGAGTTCGGATTTCTCTCAAAACTAACCAAATGACTCCTCCCCCCATATTATGATGTTGCACGAGTTTTGGGCTCGATCAGAAATCAATAGGTGCAAGAAATTGGACAATTCATGTTCGAAGGCAAATTGGAGTGGTTGGTGTTTTGGGTAGTTCTAGAGGTCGGATTTCACTGAAACTTGACCAAATGACTCCTCCCACCATATTATGATGTTGACCAAGTTTTGGGCTCGATCCGAAATCAATAGGTGTAAGAAATTGGACAATTCAAGTTCAAAGGCAGTTCGTTACTAATTGGAGTGCTTGGTGATTTGGTTAGTTCTAGAGACCGGATTTCACTCAAACTTAACCAAGTGACTCCACCCACCATATTATGTTGTTGCCTAAGTTTTGGGCTCGATCTGAAATCAATAGGTGTAAGAAATTGGACAATTTATGTTCAAAGGCAGTTCGTTCCGAATCGGAGTGGTTGGTGTATTCCATAGTTCTAGGGATCGGATTTCACTCAAAACAAACCAAATGACTCCTCCCACCATATTATGATGTTGCCCAAGTTTTGGGCTTGATCCGAAATCAATAGGGGCAAGAAATTGGACAATTCATGTTCAAGGGCAGTTCGTTCCTAATTGGAGTAGTGGGTGTTTTGGGTAGTTCTAGAGATCGGATTTCACTCAAAGTTAACCAAATAACTCCTCCCACCACAATATGATGTTGCCCAAGTTTTGGGCTCGATCTGAACTCAATAGGTGTAAGAAATTGGACAATTCAAGTTCAAAGGCAGTTCGTTCCAAATTGGAGTGGTTGGTGTTTTGGGTAGTTCTAGAGATCGGAGTTCACTCAAACTGAACCAAATGACTCCTCCCACCATATTATGATGTTGCCCAAGTTTTGGGCTCCATCCGAAAGCAATCGGTGTAAGAAATTGGAGAATTTTTGTTCAAAGGCAGTTCGTTCCTAATCGGAGTGGTTGGTGTATTCCATAGTTCTGGAGATCGGATTTCCCTCAAAACTAACCAAATGACTCCTCCCACCATATTATGATGTTGCCCAGGTTTCGGGCTCGATCCGAAATCAATAGGTGAAAGAAATTGGACAATTCAAGTTCAAATGCAGATCGTTCCTAATTGGAGTGGTTGGTGTTTAGGGTAGTTCTAGAAATTGGATTTCACTCAAACATAACCAAATGACTCCTCCCACCGTATTATGTTGTTGCCCGAGTTTTGGGCTCAATCCGAAATCAATTGGTGTAAGAAATTGGACGATTCAAGTTCCAAGGCAGTTCGTTACTAATTGGAGTGGTTGGTGTTTTGGGTAGTTGTAGAGATCGGATTTTGCTCAAACTTAACCATATGACTCCTCCCACCATATTATGGTGTTGCCAAAGTTTTGGGCTCGATCCGAAATCAATAGGTGTAAGAAATTGAACAATTCAAGTTCAAAGGCAGTTCGTTCCTAATTGGAGTGGTTGGTGTTTTGGGCAGTTCTAGAGATCGGATTACACTCAAACAAAACCAATAGACTCCTCCCACCATATTATGATGTTGCCCAAGTTCTGGGATCGATCCGAAATCAATAGGTGTAAGAAATTGGACAATTTATCTTCTAAGGCAGTTTGTTCCAAATCGGAGTGGTTGGTGTTTTCCATAGTTCTAGAGTTCGGATTTCAGTCAAAACTAACCAAATGACTCCTCCCCCCATATTATGATGTTGCACGAGTTTTGGGCTCGATCAGAAATCAATAGGTGCAAGAAATTGGACAATTCATGTTCAAAGGCAGTTCGTTCCTAGTTGGAGTGGTTGGTGTTTTGGGTAGTTCTAGAGATCGGATTTTGCTCAAACTTAACCAAATGACTCCTCCCACCATATTATGAGGTTGCCCAAGTTTTGGGCTCGATCAGAAATTAATAGGTGTAAGAAATTGGACAATTCAAGTTCAAAGGCAGTTCGTTCCTAATTGATGTGGTTGGTGTTTTGGGTAGTTCTAGAACTCGGATTTCACTCAAACTTAACCAAATGACTCCTCCCACCATTTTATGATGTTGCCCAAGTTTTGGTCTCGATCAGAAATCAATAGGTGTAAGAAATTGGAGAATTTATGTTCAAAGGCAGTTCGTTGCTAATCCGAGTGGTTGGTGTATTCCATAGTTCTAGAGATCGGACTTCACTCAAAACTAACCAAATGACTCCTCCCACCATATTATGATGTTGCCCAGGTTTTGGGCTCGATCCGAAATCAATAGGTGTAAGAAATTGGACAATTCAAGTTCAAATGCAGTTCGTTCCAAATTGGAGTGGTTGGTGTTTAGGGTAGTTCTAGAGATCGGATCTCACTCAAACATAACCAAATGACTCCTCCCACCGTATTATGTTGTTGCCCAAGTTTTGGGCTCGATCCGAAATCAATTGGTGTAAGAAATTGGACAATTCAAGTTCAAAGGCAGTTCGTTCCTAATTGGAGTGGTTGGTGTTTTGGGTAGTTGTAGAGATTGGATTTTTCTCAAACTTAACCAAATGACTCCTCCCACCATATTATGATGTTGCCGAATTTTTGGGCTCGATCCGAAATCAATAGGTGTAAGAAATTGGACAATTCAAGTTCGAAGGCAGTTCGTTCCTAATTGGAGTGGTTGGTGTTTTGGGTAGTTCTAGAACTCGGATTTCACTCAAACTTAACCAAATGACTCCTCCCACCATTTTATGATGTTGCCCAAGTTTTGGTCTCGATCAGAAATCAATAGGTGTAAGAAATTGGAGAATTTATGTTCAAAGGCAGTTCGTTCCTCATCGGAGTGGTTGGTGTATTCCATAGTTCAAGAGATCGGATTTCACTCAAAATTAACCAAATGACTCCTCCCACCATATTATGATGTTGCCCATGTTTTGGGCTCGGTCCGAAATCAATAGGTGTAAGAAATTGGACAATTCAAGTTCGAAGGCATTTCGTTCCTAATTGGAGTTGTTGGTGTTTTGGGTATTTCTAGAGATCGGATTTCACTAAAACAAAACCAAATGTCTCCTCCCACCATATTATGATGTTGCCCAATTTTTGGGCTCGATCCGAAATCAATAGGTGTAAGAAATTGGACAATTTATCTTCTAAGGCAGTTCGTTCCTAATTGGAGTGGTTGGTGTATTCCATAGTTCTTGAGGTCGGATTTCACTCAAAACAAACCAAATGACCCCTCCCACCATATTATGGTGTTGCCCAAGTTTTGGGCTCGATCCGAAATCAAAAGGTGTAAGAAATTGAACAATTCAACTTCAAAGGCAGTTCGTTCCTCATTGGAGTGGTTGGTGTTTTGGGTAGTTCTAGAGATCGGATTTCACTCAAACTCAACCAAATGACTCCTCCCACCATATTATGATGTTGCCCAAGTTTTGGGCTCGATCCGAAATCAAATGGTGTAAGAAATTGGACAATATATGTTCAAAGGCAGTTCGTTCCATATTATGGTGTTGCCCAAGTTTTGGGCTCGATCCGAAATCAAAAGGTGTAAGAAATTGAACAATTCAACTTCAAAGGCAGTTCGTTCCTCATTGGAGTGGTTGGTGTTTTGGGTAGTTCTAGAGATCGGATTTCACTCAAACTCAACCAAATGACTCCTCCCACCATATTATGATGTTGCCCAAGTTTTGGGCTCGATCCGAAATCAAATGGTGTAAGAAATTGGACAATATATGTTCAAAGGCAGTTCGTTCCTAATTGGAGTGGTTGGTGTATTCCATAGTTCTAGAGATCGGATTTCACTCACAATTAACCAAATAACTCCTGCAACCACATTATGATGTTGCCCAAGTTTTGGGCTCGATCCGGAATCAATAGGTGTAAGAATTTGGAAAATTCCAGTTCAAAGGCAGTTCGTTCCTGATTGGAGTGGTTGTTGTTTCCAGTAGTTCTAGAGATCGGATTTCACTCACAATTAACCAAATGACTACTCCCACCATATTATGATGTTGCCCAAGTTTTAGGATCGATCCGAAATCAATAGGTGTAAGAAATTGGACAACTTATGTTCAAAGACAGTTCGTTCCTAATCGGAGTGGTTGGTGTATTCCATAGTTCTAGAGATCGGATTTCACTCAAACTTAACCAAATGCCTCCTCCCAGGATATTATGATGTTGCCCAAGTTTTGGGCTCGATCCGAAATCAATAGGTGTAAGAAATTGGACAATTCAAGTTCAAAGGCAGTTCGTTCCTAATTGGAGTGGTTGGTGTTTTGGGTTGTTCTAGACCTCGGATTTCACTCAAACTTAACCAAGTGACTCCTCCCACCATATTATGATGTTGCCCAAGTTTTGGGCTCGATCCGAAATCAATAGGTGTTAGAAATTGGACAATTCAAGTTCGAAGGCAGTTCGTTCCTAATTGGAGTGGTTGGTGTATTCCGTAGTTCTAGAGATCGGATTTCACTGAAAACTAACCAAACGACTCCTCCCACCATATTATGATGTTGCCCAGGTTTTGGGCCCGATCCGAAATCAATAGGTGTAAGAAATTGGACAATACAAGTTCAAAGGCAGTTCGTTCCCAATTGGAGTGGTTGGTGTTTAGGGTAGTTCTAGAGATCGGATCTCACTCAAACATAACCAAATGAATCCTCCAACCTTATTATGATGTTGCCCAAGTTTTGGGCTCGATCCGAAATCAATAGCTGTAAGAAATTTGACAATTCAACTTCAAAGGAAGTTCGTTCCTAATTGGAGTGGTTGGTGTTTTTGGTAGTTCTAGAGATCGGATTTCACTCAAAACTAACCAAAAGACTCCCCCCTCCATATTTTGATGTTGCCATAGTTTTGGGCTCGATCCGAAATCAATAGATGTAAGAAATTGGACAATTCAAGTTCAAAGGGAGTTCGTTCCTAATTGGAGTGGTTGGTGTTTTGGGTAGATCTAGAGATCGGCCTTCACTCAAACTTAACGAAATGACTACTCCCACCATATTATGATGTTGCCCAAGTTTTGGGCTCGATCCGAAATCAGTAGGTGTAAGAAATTGGACAATTTATGTTCAAAGGCAGTTCGTTCCCAATCGGAGTGGTCGGTGTGTTCCATAGTTTTAGACATCGGATTTCACTGAAAACAAACCAAATGACTCCTCCTACCATATTATGATGTGGCCCAAGTTTTGGGCCCGATCCGAAATCAATAGGTGTAAGAAATTGGACAATACAAGTGAAATGGCAGTTCGTTCCTACTTGGAGTGGTTGGTGTTTAGGGTAGTTCTAGAGATCGGATCTCACTCAAACAAAACCAAATGAATCCTCCAACCATATTATGATGTTGCCCAAGTTTTGGGCTCGATCCGAAATCAATAGGTGTGAGAAATTGGACAATTCAAGTTCAAAGGCAGTTCGTTCCTAATTGGAGTGGTTGGTGTTTTGGGTTGTTCAAGAGATCGGATTTCACTCAAACTTAACCAAATGACTCCTCCCACTACATTATGATGTTGCCCAATTTTTGGGCCTGATCCGAAATCAATAGGTGTAAGAAATTAGACAATTCAAGTTCATAGGCAGTTCGTTCCTAATTGGAGTGGTTTCTGTTTTGGGTAGTTCTGGAGATCGGATTTCACTCAAACTTAACCAAATGACACCTCCCACCATATTATGATGTTGCCCAAGTTTTGGGCTTGATCCGAAATCAATAGGTGTAAGAAATTGGACAATTTGTGTTCAAAGGCAGTTCGTTCCTAATCGGAGTGGTTGGTGTATTCCATAGTTCTGGAGATCGGATTTCTCTCAAAACAAACCAAATGACTCCTCCCACCATATTATGATGTTGCCCAAATTTTGGGCTCGATCTGAAATCAATAGGTGTAAGAAATTGGACAATTCAAGTTCAAAGGCAGTTCGTTCCTAATTGGAGTGGTTGGTGTTTTGGGTAGTTCTAGAGATTGGATTTCACCCAAACTTAACCAAATGACTCCTCCCACCATATTATAATGTTGCCAAAGTTTTGGGCTTGATCCGAAACAAATAGGGGTAAGAAATTGGACAATTCAAGTTCAAAGGCAGTTTGTTCCTAATTGGAGTGATTGGTGTTTTGGGTAGTTCTAGAGATTGGATTTCACTCAAACTTAACCAAATGACTCCCGCCACCGTATTATGATATTGCCCAAGTATTGGGCTCGATCCGATATAAATAGGGGTAAGAAATTGGACAATTCAACTTCGTAGGCAGTTCGTTCCTAATTGAAGGGGTTGGTGTTTTGGGTAGTTCTAGAGATCGAATTTCACTCAAACTTGACCAAATGACTCCTCCCACCATATTAATATGTTGCCCAAGTTTTGGGCTCGATCCGAAATCAATAGGTGTAAAAAATTGGACAATTCAAGTTGAAAGGCAGTTCGTTCCTAACTCGGGTGGTTGGTGTATTGGGTAGTTCTAGAGATCGGATTTCACTCAAAATTAACCAAATGACTCCTCCCACCATATTACGATGTTGCCCAAGTTTTGGGCTCGATCCGAAATCAATAGGTGTAAGAAATTGGACAATTCAAGTTCAAAGGTAGTTCGTTCCATATTCGGGTGCTTGGTGTATTGGGTAGTTCTAGAGATCAGATTTCACTCAAAATTAACCAAATGACTCCTCCCACCACATTATGATGTTGCCTAAGTTTTCGGCTCGATCCGAAATCAATGGGTGTAAGAAATTGGACAATTCAAGTTCAAAGGCAGTTCGTTCCTAATTGGAGTGGTTGGTGTTTTGGGTAGTTCTAGAGATTGGATTTCACTCAAACTTAACCAAATGACTCCTCCCACCATATTATAATGTTGCCCAAGTTTTGGGCTTGATCCGAAACAAATAGGGGTAAGAAATTGGACAATTCAAGTTCAAAGGCAATTCGTTCCTAATTGGAGTGGTTGGTGTTTTGGGTAGTTCTGGAGATCGGATTTCTCTCAAATTTAACCAAATGACTCCTCCCACTATATTATGATATTGCCCAAGTTTTGGGCTCGATCCGAAATCAATAGGTGTAAGAAATTGGATAATTCAAGTTCAAAGGTAGTTCGTTCTTAATTGGGGTGGTTTGGTGTATTGGGTAGTTCTAGACTTCGGTTTTCACTCAAACTTAACCAAATGACTCCTCCCACCATATTATGATGTTGCCCAAGTTTTGGGCTTGATCCGAAATCAATAGGTGTAAGAAATTGGACAATTCAAGTTCAAAGGCAGTTCGTTCCTAATTTGGGTGGTTGGTGTATTGGGTAGTTCTAGAGATCGGATTTCACTCAAAATTAACCAAATGACTCCTCCCACCGTATTATGATGTTGCCCAAATTTTGGGCTCGAGCAGAAATCAATTGGTGTAAGAAATAGGACAATTCAACTTCAAAGGCAGTTCGTTCCTAATTGGAGTGATTGGGGTTCTGGGTAGTTCTAGGGATCGGATTTCACTCAAACTTAACCAAATGACTCCTCCCACCATATTAAGATGTTGCCCAAGTTTTGGGCTCGATCCGAAATCAATAGGTGTAAAAAATTGGACAATTCAAGTTGAAAGGCAATTCGTTCCTAATTCGGGTGGTTTGTGTGTTGGGTAGTTCTAGAGATCGGATTTCACTCAAAATTAACCAAATGACTCCTCCCACCATATTATGTTGTTGCCCAAGTTTTTGGCTCGATCCGAAATCAATAGGTGTAAAAAATTGGACAATTCAAGTTGAAAGGCAGTTCGTTCCTAACTCGGGTGGTTGGTGTATTGGGTAGTTCTAGAGATCGGATTTCACTCAAAATTAACCAAATGACTCCTCCCACCATATTACGATGTTGCCCAAGTTTTGGGCTCGATCCGAAATCAATAGGAGTAAGAAATTGGACAATTCAAGTTCAAAGGCAGTTGGTTCCTAATTCGGGTGGTTGGTGTATTGGGTAGTTCTAGAGATCTGATTTCACTCAAAATTAACCAAATGACTCCTCCCACTGTATTATGATGTTGCCCAAGTTTTGGGCTCGATCAGAAATCAATAGGTGTACGAAATAGGACAATTCAAGTTCAAAGGTAGTTCGTTCCTAATTGGAGTGGTTGGGGTTTTGGGTAGTTCTAGAGATAGGATTTCACTCAAACTTAACCAAATGACTCCTCCCACCATATTATGATGTTGCCCAAGTTTTGGGCTCAATCCAAAATCAATAGGTGTAAGGAATTGGACAAGTCAATTTCGAAGGCAGTTCGTTCCTAATTGGAGTGGTTGCTGTTTTGGGTGGTTCTAGAGATCGGATTTCACTCAAACTTAACCGAATGACTCCTCCCACCATATTATGATGTTGCCCAAGTATTGGGCTCGATCCGAAGTCAATAGGTATAAGAAATTGGACAATTTATGTTCAAACGCAGTTTGTTCCTAATCGGAGTGCTTAGTGTATTCCGTTGTTCTAGAGATCGGATTTCACTCAAAATTAACCAAATGACTCCTCCCACCATATTATGATGTTGCCCAAGTTTTGGGCTCGATCCGAAATCAATAGGTGTAAGAAATTGGACAATTCAAGTTCAAAGGCAGTTCGTTCCTAATTCGGGTGGTTGGTGTATTGGGTAGTTCTAGAGATCTGATTTCAGTCAAAATTAACCAAATGACTCCTCCAACCATATTATGATGTTGCCCAAGTTTTGGGCTCGATCCGAAATCAATAGGTGTAAGAAATTGGACAATTCAAGTTCAAAGGCAGTTCGTTCCTAATTCGGGTGGTTGGTGTATTGGGTAGTTCTAGAGATCTGATTTCACTCAAAATTAACCAAATGACTCCTCCAACCATATTATGATGTTGCCCAAGTTTTGGGCTCGATCCGAAATCAATAGGTGCAAGAAATTGGACAATTCAAGTTCCAAGGCAGTTCGTTCCTAATTCGGGTGGTTCGTGTATTGGGTGGTTCTAGAGATCTGATTTCACTCAAAATTAACCAAATGACTCCTCCAACCATATTATGATGTTGCCCAAGTTTTGGGCTCGATCCGAAATCAATAGGTGTAAAAAACTGGACAATTCAAGTTCAAAGGCAGTTCGTTCCTAATTCAGGTGGTTGGTGTATTGGGTAGTTCTAGAGATCTGATTTCACTCAAAATTAACCAACTGACTCCTCCAACCATATTATCATGTTGCCCAAGTTTTGGGCTCGATCCGAAATCAATAGGTGCAATAAACTGGACAATTTATGTTCAAAGGCGGTTCGTTCGTAATCGAAGTGGTTGGTGTATTCCATAGTTCTAGAGATTGGATTTCACTCAAAACTAACCAAATGACTCCTCCCACCATATTATGATGTTGCCCAAGTTTTGGGCTCGATCCGAAATCAATAGGTGCAATAAACTGGACAATTTATGTTCAAAGGCGGTTCGTTCCTAATCGAAGTGGTTGGTGTATTCCATAGTTCTAAAGATTGGATTTCACTCAAAACTAACCAAATGACTCCTCCCACCATATTATGATGTTGCCCAAGTTTTGGGCTCAATCCGAAATCAATAGGTGCAAGAAATTGGACAATTCAAGTTCAAAGGCAGTTCGTTCCTAATTGGAGTGGTTGGTGTTTTGGGTAGTTCCAGATATCAAATTTGTAAGGTGTAAAAAATTGGACAATTCAAGTTGAAGGGCAGTTCGTTCCTAATTCGGGTGGTTAGTGTATTGGGTAGTTCTAGAGATCAGATTTCACTCAAAATTAACCAAATGACTCCTCCCGCCATAATATGATGTTGCCCAAGTTTTGGGCTCGATCCGAAATCAATACGTGTAAGAAATTGGACAATTCATGTTCGAAGGCAATTCGTTCCTAATTGGAGTGGTTGGTGTTTTGGATAGTTCTAGAGATCGGATTTCACTCAAACTTAACCAAACGACTCCTCCCACCATATTATGATGTTACCCAAGTTTTGGGCTTGATCCGAAATCAATAGGTGTAAGAAATTGGACAATTCAAGTTCAAAGGCAGTTCGTTCCTAATCGGAGTGGTTGGTGTTTTGGGTAGTTCTAGAGATCGGATTTCACTCAAACTTGACCAAATGACTCCCCCCACCATATTATGATGTTGCCCATGTTTTGGGCTCGATCCGAAATCAATAGGTGTAAGAAATTGGACAATTCAAGTTCCAAGGCAGTTCGTTCCTAATTGGAGTGGTTGGTGTTTTGGGCAATTCTAGAGGTCGGATTTCACTCAAACTTAACCAAATGACTCCTCCCACCATATTATGATGTTGTCCAGGTTTTGGGCGCGGTCCGAAATCAATAGGTTTAAGAGATTGGACAATTTATGTTCAAAAGCAGTTCGTTCCTAAGCGGAGTGGTTGGTGTGTTCCGTAGTTCTAGAGATCAGATTTCACTCAAAACTAACCAAATGACTCCTCCCGCCATAGTATGATGTTGCCCAAGTTTTGGGCTCGATCCGAAATCAATAGGTGTATGAAATTGGACAATTCAAGTTCAAAGGCAATACATTCCTAATTGGAGTGGTTCGTGTTTTGGGTACTTCTAGAGATCGGATTTCACTCAAAAATAACCAAATGACTCCACCCACCATATTATGATGTTGCCCAAGTTTTGGGCTCGATCCGAAATCAATAGGTGTAAGAAATTGGACAATTCAAGTTCAAAGGCAGTTCGTTCCTAATTGGAGTGGTTGGTGTTTTGGGTAGTTCTAGAGACCGGATTTCACTCCAACTTAACCAAATGACTCCTCCCACCGTATTATGATGTTGCCTAAGTTTTGGGCTCGATCCGAAATCAATAGGTGTAAGAAATTTGACAATTCGAGTTCAAAGGCAGTACGTTCCTAATTGGAGTGGTTGGTGTTTTGGGTAGTTCTAGAGATCGGATTTCACTCAAAACTAACCAAAAGACTCCTCCCACCATATTATGGTGTTGCACAAGTTTTGGGCTCGATTCGAAATCAGTAGGTGTAAGAAATTGGACAATTTATGTTCAAAGGTAGTTCGTTCCTAATCGGAGTGGTTGGTGTATTCCATAGTTCTAGAGATCGGATTTCACTGAAAACTAACCAAATGACTCCTCCCACCATATTATGATGTTGCCCAAGTTTTGGGCTCGATCCGAAATCAGTAGGTGTAAGAAATTGGACAATTCAAGTTCAAAGGCAGTTCGTTCCTAATTGGAGTGGTTGGTGTTTTGGGTAGTTCTAGAGATCGGATTTCACTCAAACTTGACCAAATGACTCCTCCCACCATATTATGATGTTGCCGGCGTTTTGGGCTCGATCTGAAATCAATAGGTGTAAGAAATTGGACAATTCAAGTTCAAAGGCAGTTCGTTCCTAAATGGGGTGGTTGGTGTATTGGGTAGTTCTAGGGATCGGATTTCACTCAAAATTAACCAAATGACTCCTCCCACCACTTTATGTTGTTGCCCATGTTTTGGGCTCGATCCGAAATCAATAGGTGTAAGAAATTGTACAATTCAAGTTCAAAGGCAGTTCGTTCCTAATTGGAGTGGTTGGGGTTTTTTTGTAGTTCTAGAGATCGGATTTCACTTAAACTTCTCGAAATGACTCCTCCCACCATATTATGATGTTGCCCAGGTTTTGGGCTCTATCCGAAATCAATAGGTGTAAGAAATTGGACAATTCAAGTTCAAAGGCAGTTCGTTCCTAATTGGAGTGGTTGGTGTTTTGGGTAGTTCTAGAGATCGGCTTTCACTCAAACTTAACCAAATGACTCCTCCCACCGTATTATGATGTTGCCCAAGTTTTGGGCTTGATCCGAAGTCAGTAGGGGGTACGAAATTGGACAATTCGAGTTCAAAGGCAGTTCGTTCCTAATTGGAGTGGTTGGTGTTTTGGGTAGTTCTAGAGACCGGATTTCACTCAAACTTAACCAAATGACTCCTCCCACCATATTATGATGATGCCCATGTTTTGGGCTCGATCCGAAATCAATAGGTGTAAGAAATTGGACAATTTATGTTCAAAGGCAGTTCGTTCCTAATCGGAGTGGTCGGTGTATTCCATAGTTCTAGAGATCGGATTTCACTCAAAACTAACCAAATGACTCCTCCCACCATATTATGATGTTACCCAAGTTTTGGGCTCGATCCGAAATCAATAGGTGTAAGAAATTCGACAAATCAAGTTCAAAGGCAGTTCGTTCCTAAATGGGGTGGTTGGGGTATTGGGTAGTTCTAGAGATCGGATTTCACTCAAAACAAACCGAATGACTCCTCCCACCATTTTATGTTGTTGCCCAAGTTTTGGGCTCGATCCGAAATCAATAGGTGTAACAAATTGTACAATTCAAGTTCAATGGCAGTTCGTTCCAAATCGGAGTGGTCGGTGTATTCCAAAGTTCTAGACATCAGATTTCACTCAAAGTTAACCAAATGACTCCTCCCACCATATTATGATGTTGCCCAAGTTTTGGGCTCAATCCGAAATCAATAGTGTAAGAAATTGGACAATTCAAGTTCAAAGGCAGTTCGTTCCTAATTGGACTGGTTCGTGCTTTGGGAAGTTCTGGAGATCGGATTTCACTCGAACTTAACCAAATGACACCTACCACCATATTATTATGTTGCCCACGTTTTGGGCTCGATCCGAAATCAATAGGTGTAAGAAATTAGACAATTTATGTTCAAAGGCAGTTCGTTCCAAATCGGAGTGGTTGGTGTATTCTATAGTTCTAGAGATTGGATTTCACTCAAAACTACCCAAATGACTCCCCCCACCATATTATGATGTTTCCCAAGTTTTGGGCTCGATCCGAAATCAATAGGTGTAAGAAATTGGACAATTCAAGTTCAAAGGCAGTTCGTTCCTAATTGGAGTGGTTGGTGTTTTTGGTAGTTCTGGAGATCTGAGTTCACTCAAACATAACGAAATGACTCCTCCCACCATATTATGATGTTGCCTAAGTTTGGGCTCGATCTGAAATCAATAGGTGCAATAAACTGGACAATTTACGTTCAAGGGCGGTTCGTTCCTAATCGAAGTGGTCGGTGTACTCCATAGTTCTAGAGATCGGATTTCCCTCAAAACAAACCAAATGACTCCTGCCACCATATTGTGATGTTGCCCAAGTTTTGGGCTCGATTTCAAATCAATAGGAGTAAGAGATTGGACAATTCAAGTTCAAAGGCAGTTCGTTCCTAATTGGGGTGGTCGGTGTATTGGGTAGTTCTAGAGATCGGATTTCACTCAAACTTAACCAAATGACTCGTCGCACTGTATTATGATGTTGCCCAAGTTTTGGGCTCGATCCGAAATCAATAGGTGTAAGAAATTGGACAATTCATGTTCAAAGGCAGTTCTAATGGGGTGGGTTGGTGTATTGGGTAGTTCTAGAGATCGGATTTCACTCAAAATTAAACAAAAGACTCTTCCCACTATATTATGTTGTTGCCCAAGTTTTGGGGTCGATCCGAAATCAATAGGTGTAAGAAATTGGACAATTTATGTTCAAAGGCAGTTCGTTCCTAATTGGAGTGGTTATTGTTTTTGGTAGTTCTAGAGATCGGATTTCAGTCAAACTTAACCAAATGACTCCTCCCCCCATATTGGGATGTTGCCCAAGCTTTGGGCTCTATCCGAAATCAATATGTGTAAGAAATTGGAGAAATCAAGTTCAAAGGCAGTTCGTTCCTAATTGGGGTGGTTGGTGTATTGGGTAGTTCTGGAGATCGGATGATAAGTTCATAATTTCACACATTTGCATGCCTTCATTACTTAGTAATTTTGTTTAGTTTCTCTTTATTTCAAGTCACTTACCTATGTTTGTGTGTTCTATAGGTTGAAGGCAGCAAGAGATTGCTTTTGAAGCAAAATGGTGCAAAACGTGCAAAAACTGGATATTGAGTTAGAAGTTCATTTCGGACTTATCTTCTTCATCCGAGCTTGGATTGGGCCAATGTTTGTGTGGTTGGATCAGAGACATTCTGAACTTCAAAATAGACATCTTAAAGTCATCTTTTGATTCAGCCAAACCCAATTCGTGAGCCCTTGAAAATACACATCATGCTGACATGAGGATGAGCTGATGGATGCTTGGTCATGGTGAGCTAGGCATGAGCTATTGGTTTCTGGATGGATGCTTGATCATGCTGACATGAAGATGACCTATGGCTGCTGGTGGGATTTATTGGGGCAACAACAAATTCTGATTTTCTAAATACAAGTGTTGTATGCATTAGTCATATTCAATTCTGAATTCCCCTTTCCTTCTCCCTATAAATACCACTTCCATTCCACATCCCAAACACAATTCACTTCATCCATTACTTCCATACACACATTCAGATTCACCACAAAGAGAGAAGAGAGCTAGTTGCAAAGGAGGGAGAGCTGGGAGCTGTCCTGGAAACTACCTTGCTGCCACCAGCTAGTTCTTCTATTCTCTTTATTCTACCTATGTATTTCTTATCTTCTGTATTCATAATTATGTTTAACTAATCCATTTTGTTAGGGCTTAGGATGAAGCCCTAGTCATGAATATTCAATGTTATGGATGATTTCATAGTTAATTGATTTCCTTGCTTTCATTATCAAGTTGTTAATCTCCAGCTTATTATGTGCTTGATGTATGTTTTCTTGGAGTAGCTAACTAGGATTTTATGCATCTAGCACAGGTTGGGAAGGGGTTTAGATTCACCAATTCTACTCTCCTTTCACAAGCAACACATGAATGGCCTAAGAATCATTCAAGGGGTTAATAACCATAGGTTGACTAGGACAGATACCATGTTCTAGGACTTGTGTGATTATCATATTCTCAAGGAACTTAATGACTCTTATATGCTTTATTCTAAGTAGATACCATGCTTAGGTTGCATATTAGAGATCACGTGTTGTGTAGATACCATGCACAATTACATGCCTTAGGAGAATCATGCATCCTGCACCTAGATACCATAGGCTTGTATGCGATAATCTATTGTTAATGAAGCTTGAGTCAATTTCTATGCATTCATAACTTGGATAGGAAGACTAGTGGTAGATTCCAAGGCTCTAACACTTCTCAATCATTGTTTCACAACTTGTTCATTGCTGCCATTGTTTACTTCCAGCACTTCCATTTCATTCTCTTCTTTTCATTTAAACAACAAAAACCCCCCATTCAAGTGCGTGTGTGGTGCTAGGATTCTGTCCTAGACCTTGCCAATTGTTAGTTAGTTTGTTTCTTTATTTCAGTTTTTCCATCATTCTAAGTAGTTTAACTTGCAACCAAGTTACCATTCTCCGTGGGATTGACCTCGTATTTCATAAGCTATACTATAAATGGTTCGTGCACTTGCGAGAATTGAAGTTGTTATTTTTAATAACTCATTTTAGTTGTTAGGAATAGGCTCAACATCGGATTTCACTCAAACTTAACCAAATGACTCATGCCACCGTCTTATGATGTTGCCCAAGTTTTGGGCTCGATCCGAAATCAATAGGTGTAAGAAATTGGACAATTCATGTTCAAAGGCAGTTCGTTTCTAATTGGAGTGGTTGGTGTTTTTGGTAGTTCTAGAGATCGGATTTCACTCAACCTTAACCAAATGACTCCTCCCACCATATTATGGTGTTGCCCAAGTTTTGGGCTCGATCCGAAATCAATAGGTGTAAGAAATTGGACAATTCAAGTTCAAAGGTAGTTCGTTCCTAATTGGAGTGGTTGGTGTTTTGGGTAGTTCTAGAGATCGGATTTCACTCAAACTTAACCAAATGACTCCTCCCACCATATTATGATGTTGCCCAAGTTTTGGGCTCGATCCGAAATCAATAGGTGCAATAAACTGGACAATTTACGTTCAAGGGCGGTTCGTTCCAAATCGAAGTGGTCGGTGTACTCCATAGTTCTAGAGATCGGATTTCACTCAAAACTAACCAAATGACTCCTCCCACCATATTGTGATGTTGCCCAAGTTTTGGGCTCGATTTCAAATCAATAGGATTAAGAAATTGGACAATTCAAGTTCAAAGGCAGTTCGTTCCTAATTGGGGTGGTCGGTGTATTGGGTAGTTCTGGAGATCGGATTTCACTCAAACTTAACCAAATGACTCCTCTCTCCATATTACGATGTTGCCCAAGTTTTGGGCTCGATCCGAAATCAATAGGTGTAAGAAATTGGACAATACAAGTTCAAGTTCGTTCCTAATTGGAGTGGTTGGGGTTTTGGGTAGTTCTAGAGATTGGATTTCACTCAAACTTAACCAAACGACTCCTCCCACCATATTATGATATTGCCCATGTTTTGGGCTCGATCCGAAATCAATACGTGTAAGAAATTGGACAATACAAGTTCAAAGGAAGTTCGTTCCTAATTGGAGTGGTTGGTGTTTTGGGTAGTTCTAGGGATCGGCTTTCACTCAAACTTTACCAAATGACTCCTCCCACCATATTATGATGTTGTCCAAGTTTTGGGCTCGATCCGAAATCAATAGGTGTTAGAAATTGGACAATTCAAGTTCAAAGGCAGTTCGTTCCTAATTAGGGTGGTTGGGGTATTGGGCAGTTCTAGAGATCGGATTTCACTCAAAATTACCCAAATGACTCCTCCCACCATATTATGATGCTGACCAAGTTTTGGGATCGATCCGAAATCAAGAGTTGTAAGAAATTGGACAATTCAAGTTCAAAGGAAGTTCGTTCCTAATTGGAGTGGTTGGTGTTTTGTGTAGTTCTAGAAATTGGATTTCACTCAAACTTAACCAAATGACTCCCCCCACCATATTATGATGTTTCCCAAGTTTTGGGCTCGATCCGAAATGAATAGGTGTAAGAAATTGGAAAATTCAAGTTCCTATGCAGTTCATTCCTAATTGAAGTGGTTGGTGTATTGGGTAGTTCTAGAGATCGGATTTCACTCAAAATTAACCGAATGATTCCTCCCACCATATTATGTTGTTGCCCAAGTTTTGGGGTTGTTCCGAAATCAATAGGTGAAAGAAATTGGACAATTCAAGTTCAATGGCAGTTCATTCCTAATTGGGGTGGTTGGTGTATTGGGTAGTTCTAGAGATCGGATTGCACTCAAAATTAACCAAATCACTCCCCCCACCATATTATGATGTTGCCCAAGTTTTGGGCTCGATCCGAAATCAATAGGTGTAAGAAATTGGACAATTCAACTTCTAAGGCTGTTCGTTCCTAATTGGGGTGGTTGGTGTATTGGGTAGTTCTAGGGATCGGATTTCACTCAAAATTAACCAAATGCCTCCTCCCACCGTATTACGATGTTGCCCAAGTTTTAGGCCTGATCAGAAATCAATAGGTGTAAGAAATAGGACAATTCAATTTCAAAGGCAGTTCTTTCCTAATTGGATTGGTTGGGGTTTTGGGTAGTTCTACAGATTGGATTTCACTCAAAATTAACCAAATGACTTCTCCCACCATATTATGATGTTGCCCAAGTTTTGGGCTCGATCCGAAATCAATAGGTGTAAGAAATTGGACAATTCAGGTTCAAAGGCAGTTCGTTCCGAATTGGAGTGGTTGGTGTTTTGGGTAGTTCTAGAGATTGAATTTCACTCAAACTTCACCAAATGACTCCTCCCATGATATTACGATGTTGCCCAAGGTTTGGGCTCGATCCGAAATCAATAGGTGTAAGAAATTGGACAATTCAAGTTCAAAGGCAGTTCGTTCCTAATTGGAGTGATTGTAGTTTTGAGTAGTTCTAGAGATTGGATTTCACTCAAACTTAACCAAATGACTCCTCCCACGATATTACGATGTTGCCCAAGTTTTGGGCTCGATCCGAAATCAATAGGTGTAAGAAATTGGACAATTCAAGTTCAAAGGCAGTTCGTTCCTAATGGGAGTGATTGGTGTTTTGAGTAGTTCTAGAGATCGGATTTCACTCAAACTTATCCAAATGACTCCTCCCACCATATTATGATGTTGCCCAAGTATTGGGCTCGATCCGAAATCAATAGGTTTAAGAAATTGGACAATTCAAGTACAAAGGCTGTCCGTTCCTAATTGGAGTTGTTGGTGTTTTGGGTAGTTCTGGAGATTGGATTTCACTCAAACTTAACCAAATGACTCGTGCCACCGTCTTATGATGTTGCCCAAGTTTTGGGATCGATACGAAATCAATAGGTGTAAGAAATTGGACAATTCAGGTTCAAAGGCAGTTCGTTCCTAATTGGAGTGGTTGGTGTGTTGGGTAATTCTAGAGATTGAATTTCACTCAAACTTAACCAAATGACTCCTCCCACCATATTATGATGTTGCCCAAGTTTTGGGCTCGATCCGAAATCAATAGGTGTAAGAAATTGGACAATTCAAGTTCAAAGGCAGTTCGTTCCTAATTGGACTGGTTGGTGTTTTGGGTAGTTCTAGAGATTGGATTTCACTCAAACTTAATCAAATGACTCCTCCCACGATATTACGATGTTGCCCAAGTTTTGGGCTCGATCCGAAATCAATAGGTGTAAGAAATTGGACAATTCAAGTTCAAAGGCAGTTCGTTCCTAATTGGAGTGATTGGTGTTTTGAGTAGTTCTAGAGATCGGATTTCACTCAAAACTATCAAAATGACTCCTCCCACCATATTATGATGTTGCCCAAGTATTGGGCTCGATCCGAAATCAATAGGTCTAAGAAATTGGACAATTTATGTTCAAACGCAGTTCGTTCCTAATCGGAGTGGTTGGTGTATTCCGTTGTTCTAGAGATCGGATTTCGCTCAAAACTATCAAAATGACTCCTCCCACCATATTATGATGTTGCCCAAGTATTGGGCTCGATCCGAAATAAATAGGGGTAAGAAATTGGACAATTGAAGTTTGAACGCAGTTCGTTCCTAATTGGAGTGGTTGGTGATTTGGGTAATTCTAGAGATAAAATTTCACTCAAAGTTAACCAAATGACTCCTCCCAGCAAATTAAGATGTTGCCCAAGTTTTGGGCTCGATCCGAAATCAACAGGTGTAAGAAATTGCAAAATTCAAGTTCAAAGGCAGTTCGTTCCATATTCGGGTGGTCGGTGTATTGGGTAGTTCTAGAGATCGGGTTTCACTCAAAATTAACCGAATGACTCCTCCCACCATATAATGATGTTGCCCAAGTTTTGGGCTCGATCCAAAATCAATAGGTGTAAGAAATTGGACAATTCAAGTTCAAAGGCAGTTCGTTCCTAATTGGAGTGGTTGGTGTTTTGGGTAGTTCTAGAGATCGGATTTCACTCAAACTTAGCCAAATGACTCCTCCCACTGTATTATGATGTTGCCCAAGTTTTGGGCTCGATCCGAAATCAATAGGTGTAAGAAATTGGACAATTCAAGTTCAAAGGGAGTTCGTTCCTAATTGGAGTGGTTGGGGTTTTGGGTAGTTCTAGAGATTGGATTTCACTCAAACTTAACCAAACGACTCCTCCCACCATATTATGATGTTGGCCAAATTTTGGGCTCGATCCGAAATCAATAGGTGTAAGAAATTGGACAATTCAAGTTCGAAGGCAGTTCGTTCCTAATTGGAGTGGTTGGTGTTTTGGGTAGTTCTAGAGATTGGATTTCACTCAAACTTAACCAAATGACTCCTCCCACCATATTATGATGTTGCCCAAGTTTTCGGCTCGATCCGAAATCAGTACATGTAAGAAATTGGACAATTCAAGTTCAAAGGCAGTTCGTTCCTAATTGGAGTGGTTGGTGTTTTGAGTAGTTCTTTAGATCAGATTTCACTCAAACTTAACCAAATGACTCCTCCCACCATATTATGATGTTGGCCAAGTTTTGGGCTCGATCCGAAATCAATAGGTGTAAGAAATTGGACAATTCAAGTTCAAAGGCAGTTCGTTCCTGATTGGGGTGGTTGGTTCATTGTGTAGTTCTAGAGATCGGATTTCACTCAAAATTAACCAAATGACTCCTCCCCCCATATTATGATGTTGCCCAGGTTTTGGGCTCGATCCGAAATCAAAAGGTGCAAGAAATTGGACAATTCAAGTTCAAAGGCAGTTCGTTCCAAATTGGAGTGGTTCGTGGTTCGGGTAGTTCTAGAGATTGGATTTCACTCAAACTTAACCAAATGACTCCTCCCACCGTATTATGATGTTTCCCAAGTTTTGGGCTCGATCCAAAATCAATAGGAGAAAGAAATTGGACAATTTGAAGTTCAAAGGCAGTTCGTTCCTAATTGGAGTGGTTGGTGTTTTGGGTAGTTCTAGAGATTGGATTTCCCTCAAACTTAACCAAATGACTCCTCCCACCATATTATGATGTTGCCCAAGTTTTGGGGTCGATCCGTAATCAATAGGTGTAAGAAATTGGACAATTCAAGTTCAAAGGAAGTTCGCTCCTAATTGGAGTGGTTGGTGTGTTGGGTAGTTCTAGAGATCGGATTTCACTCAAACTTAACCAAATGACTCCTCCCACCATATTATGATGTTGCCCAAGTTTTGGGCTCGATCCGAAAGCAATAGGTGTAAGAAATTGGACAATTCAAGTTCAAAGGCAGTTCGTTCCTAATTGGAGTGGTTGGTGTTCTGGGTTGTTCAAGAGATCGGATTTCACTCAAACTTTTCCAAATGACTCCTCCCACCATATTGTGATGTTGCCCAAGTTTTGGGCTTGATCGGAATTCACTAGGTGTAAGAAATTGGACAATTCAAGTTCAAAGGCTGTTCGTTCCTAATTGGAGTGGTTGGTGTTTTTCGTAGTTCAAGATATCGGATTTCACTCAAATTTAACCAAATGACTCGTCCCACCATATTATGATGTTGCCCCAGTTTTGGGCTCGATCCGAAATGAATAGGTGTAAGAAATTGGACAATTCCAGTTCAAAGGCAGTTCGTTCCTAATTGGAGTGGTGGGTGTTTTGGGTAGTTCTAGAGATCGGATTTCGCTCAAACCTAACCAAATGACTCCTCCCACCATATTATGACGTTGCCCAAGTTTTGGGCTCGATCCGAAATCAATAGGTGTAAGAAATTGGACAATTCAAGTTGAAAGGCAGTTCGTTCCTAATTGAAGTGGTTGGTGTTTTGGGTAGTTCTAGAGATCGGATTTCACTCAAACTTAACCAAATGACTCCTCCCACCATATTATGATGTTGCCCAAGTTTTGGGCTCGATCCGAAATCAATACGTGTAAGAAATTGGACAATTCAAGTTCAAAGGCATTTCGTTCCTAATTGGGGTGGTTGGTGTATTGGGTAGTTCTTGACATCGGATTTCACTCAAACTTAACCAAATGACTCCTCCCACCATATTATGATGTTCCCCAAGTTTTGGGCTCGATCCGAAATCAATAGGTGTAAGAAATTGGACAATTCAAGTTCAAAGGCAGTTCGTTCCTGATTGGGGTGGTTGGTTCATTGGGTAGTTCTAGAGATCGGATTTCACTCAAAATTAACCAAATGACTCCTCTCCCCATATTATGATGTTGCCCAGGTTTTGGGCTCGATCCGAAATCAAAAGGTGCAAGAAATTGGACAATTCAAGTTCAAAGGCAGTTCGTTCCAAATTCGAGTGGTTGGTGGTTCGGGTAGTTCTAGAGATTGGATTTCACTCAAACTTAACCAAATGACTCCTCCCACTATATTATGATGTTTCCCAAGTTTTGGGCTCGATCCAAAATCAATAGGTGTAAGAAATTGGACAATTTGAAGTTCAAAGGCAGTTCGTTCCTAATTGGAGTGGTTGGTGTTTTGGGTAGTTCTAGAGATTGGATTTCACTCATACTTAACCAAATGACTCCTCCCACCATATTATGATGTTGCCCAAGTTTTGGGGTCGATCCGTAATCAATAGGTGTAAGAAATTGGACAATTCAAGTTCAAAGGCAGTTCGCTCCTAATTGGAGTGGTTGGTGTGTTGGGTAGTTCTATAGATTGGATTTCACTCAAACTTAACCAAATGACTCCTCCCACCGTAATATGATGCTGCCCAATGTTTGGGCTCGATCCGAAATCAATAGATGTAAGAAATTAGACAATTCAAGTTCAAAGGCAGTACGTTCCTAATTGGAGTGGTTGGTGTTTTGGGTAGTCCTAGAGATCGGATTTCACTCAAACTTAACCAAATGACTCCTCCCACCATATTATGATGTCGCCCAAGTTTTGGGCTCGATCCGAAATCAATAGGTGTAAGAAATTGGACAATTCAAGTTGAAAGGCAGTTCGTTCCTAATTGGAGTGGTTGGTGTTTTGGGTAGATCTAGAGATCGGATTTCACTCAAACCTAACCAAATGACTCCTCCCACCATATTTTGATGTTGCCTAAGTTTTGGGCTCGATCCGAAATCAATAGGTGTAAGAGATTGGACAATCTATGTTCAAACGCAGTTCGTTCGTAATCAGAGTGGTTGGTGTATTCCATAGTTCTAGAGATCGGATTTCACCCAAAACTAACCAAATGACGCCTCCCACCATATTACAATGTTGTCCAAGTTTTGGGCTCGATCCGAAATCAATAGGTGTAAGAAATTGGACAATTCAAGTTCAAGGGCAGTTCGTTCCTAATTGGAGTGGTTGGTGTTTTGGGTTGTTTCAGAGATCGGATTTCACTCGAACTTAACCAAATGACTCCTACCACCATATTATGATGTTGCCCAAGTTTTGGGCTCGATCTGAAATAAATAGGTGTAAGAAATTGGACAATTAATGTTCAAAGGCAGCTCGTTCCTAATTGGGGTGGTTGGTGTATTGGGTAGTTCTAGACATCAGATATCACTCAAACTTAACCAAATGACTCCTCCCACCATATTATGATGTTTCCCAAGCTTTGGGCTCGATCCGAAATCAATAGGTGTAAGAAATTGGACAATTCAAGTTGAAAGGCAGTTCGTTCCTAATTGAAGTGGTTGGTGTTTTGGGTAGTTCTAGAGATCGGATTTCACTCAAACTTAACCAAATGACTCCTCCCACCATATTATGATGTTGCCCAAGTTTTGGGCTCGATCCGAAATCAATACGTGTAAGAAATTGGACAATTCAAGTTCAAAGGCATTTCGTTCCTAATTGGGGTGGTTGGTGTATTGGGTAGTTCTTGACATCGGATTTCACTCAAACTTAACCAAATGACTCCTCCCACCATATTATGATGTTCCCCAAGTTTTGGGCTCGATCCGAAATCAATAGGTGTAAGAAATTGGACAATTCAAGTTCAAAGGCAGTTCGTTCCTGATTGGGGTGGTTGGTTCATTGGGTAGTTCTAGAGATCGGATTTCACTCAAAATTAACCAAATGACTCCTCTCCCCATATTATGATGTTGCCCAGGTTTTGGGCTCGATCCGAAATCAAAAGGTGCAAGAAATTGGACAATTCAAGTTCAAAGGCAGTTCGTTCCAAATTCGAGTGGTTGGTGGTTCGGGTAGTTCTAGAGATTGGATTTCACTCAAACTTAACCAAATGACTCCTCCCACTATATTATGATGTTTCCCAAGTTTTGGGCTCGATCCAAAATCAATAGGTGTAAGAAATTGGACAATTTGAAGTTCAAAGGCAGTTCGTTCCTAATTGGAGTGGTTGGTGTTTTGGGTAGTTCTAGAGATTGGATTTCACTCATACTTAACCAAATGACTCCTCCCACCATATTATGATGTTGCCCAAGTTTTGGGGTCGATCCGTAATCAATAGGTGTAAGAAATTGGACAATTCAAGTTCAAAGGCAGTTCGCTCCTAATTGGAGTGGTTGGTGTGTTGGGTAGTTCTATAGATTGGATTTCACTCAAACTTAACCAAATGACTCCTCCCACCGTAATATGATGCTGCCCAATGTTTGGGCTCGATCCGAAATCAATAGATGTAAGAAATTAGACAATTCAAGTTCAAAGGCAGTACGTTCCTAATTGGAGTGGTTGGTGTTTTGGGTAGTCCTAGAGATCGGATTTCACTCAAACTTAACCAAATGACTCCTCCCACCATATTATGATGTCGCCCAAGTTTTGGGCTCGATCCGAAATCAATAGGTGTAAGAAATTGGACAATTCAAGTTGAAAGGCAGTTCGTTCCTAATTGGAGTGGTTGGTGTTTTGGGTAGATCTAGAGATCGGATTTCACTCAAACCTAACCAAATGACTCCTCCCACCATATTTTGATGTTGCCTAAGTTTTGGGCTCGATCCGAAATCAATAGGTGTAAGAGATTGGACAATCTATGTTCAAACGCAGTTCGTTCGTAATCAGAGTGGTTGGTGTATTCCATAGTTCTAGAGATCGGATTTCACCCAAAACTAACCAAATGACGCCTCCCACCATATTACAATGTTGTCCAAGTTTTGGGCTCGATCCGAAATCAATAGGTGTAAGAAATTGGACAATTCAAGTTCAAGGGCAGTTCGTTCCTAATTGGAGTGGTTGGTGTTTTGGGTTGTTTCAGAGATCGGATTTCACTCGAACTTAACCAAATGACTCCTACCACCATATTATGATGTTGCCCAAGTTTTGGGCTCGATCTGAAATAAATAGGTGTAAGAAATTGGACAATTAATGTTCAAAGGCAGCTCGTTCCTAATTGGGGTGGTTGGTGTATTGGGTAGTTCTAGACATCAGATATCACTCAAACTTAACCAAATGACTCCTCCCACCATATTATGATGTTTCCCAAGCTTTGGGCTCGATCCGAAATCAATAGGTGTAAGAAATTGGACAATTCAAGTTCAAAGGCAGTTCGCTCCTAATTGGAGTGGTTGGTGTGTTGGGTAGTTCTAGAGATCATATTTCACTCAAACTTATCCAAATGACTCTTCCCACCATGTTATGTTGCTGCCCAAGTTTTGGGTTCGATCCCAAATCAATAGATGTATGAAATTAGACAATTCAAGTTCAAAGGAAGTGCGTTCCTAATTGGAGTGGTTAGTGTTTTGGGTAGTTCTAGAGATTGGATTTCACTCAAACTTAACCAAATGACTCCTCCCACCATATTATGATGTTAGCCAAGTTTTGGGCTCGATCCGAAATCAATAGGTGTAAGAAATTGGACAATTCATGTTCAGAGGCAGTTCGTTCCGAATTGGAGTGGGTGGTGTTTTGGGTAGTTTTAGAGATCGGATTTCACTCAAACTTAACCAAATGACTCCTCCCACCATATTATGGTGTTGCCCAAGTTTTGGGCTCGATCCGAAATCAATAGGTGTAAGAAATTGGAGAATTCAAGTGGAAAGGCAGTTCGTTCCTAATTGGAGTGGTTGGTGTTTTGGGTAGTTGTAGAGAACGGATTTCACTCAAATTTAACCAAATGACTCCACCCACCATATTATGATGTTGCCCTTGTTTTGGGCTCGATCCAAAACCAATACGTGTAAGAAATTGGACAATTCAATTTCAAAGGCAGTTCCTTCCTAATTGGGGTGGTTGGTGCATTGGGTAGTTCTAGAGATCGGATTTTACTCAAAATTAACCAAATGACTCCTCCCCCCATATTATGATGTTGCCCAACTTTTAGGCAGTTCGTTCCCAATTGGAGTGGTTGGTGTTTTGGGTAGTTCTTGAGATTGGATTTCACTCAAACTTAACCAAATGACTCCTCCCACCATATTAGGATGTTGCCCAAGTGTTGGGCTCGATCCGAAATCAATAGGTGTTAGAAATTGGACAATTCAAGTTCAAAGGCAGTTCGTTCCTAATTGGAGTGGTTGGTGTTCTGGGTTGTTCAAGAGATCGGATTTCACTCAAACTTTTCCAAATGACTCCTCCGTCCATATTACGACGTTGCCCAAGTTTTGGGCTCAATCCGAAATCAATAGGTGTAAAAAATTGGACAATTTATGTTCATAGGCAGTTCGTTCCTAATCGGTGTGGTTCGTGTATTCCATAATTTTAGAGATTGGATTTCACTCAAACTTAACCAAATTTCACCTCCCACCATATTATGGTGTTACCCAAGTTTTGGGCTCGATCCGAAATCAATAGGTGTAAGAAATTGGACAAAATCAAGTTGAAAGGCAGTTCATTCCTAATTGGAGTGGTTGGTGTTTTGGGTAGTTCTAGAGATCGGATTTCACTCAAACTTAACCAAATGACTCCTCCCACCATATTACGATGCTGCCCAAGTTTTGGGCTCGAACCGAAATCAATAGATGTAAGAAATTGGACAATTCAAGTTGAAAGGCAGTACGTTCCTAATTGGAGTGGTTGGTGTTTTGGGTAGTTCTAGAGATCGGATTTCACTCAAACTTAACCAAATGACTCCTCCCACCATATTACGACGTTGCCCAAGTTTTGGGCTCGATCCGAAATCAATAGGTGTAAAAAATTGGACAATTTATGTTCATAGGCAGTTCGTTCCTAATCGGAGTGGTTGGTGTATTCCATAGTTCTAGAGATCGGATTTTACTCAAAACTCCGCAAAAGACTCCTCCCCCCACATTATGATGTTGCCCAAGTTATGGGCTCGATCCTTAATCAATAGGTGTAAGAAATTGGACAATTCAAGTTCAAAGGCAGTTCGTTCCTAATTGGAGTGGCTGGTGTTTTGGGTAGTTCTAGAGATTGGATTTCGCTCAAACTTAACCAAATGACTCATCCCACCATATTATGATGTTGCCCAAGTTTTGGGCTCGATCCGAAATCAATAGGTCTAAGAAGTTCGACAATTCAAGTTCAAAGGGAGTTCGTTCCTAATTGCAGTGGTTGGTGTTTTGGGTAGTTCTAGAGATGGGATTTCCCTCAAACGAGACCAAATGACTCCTCCCACCGTATTATTATGTTGCCCAAGTTTTGGGCTCGATCCGAAATCAAGAGGTGTAAGAAATTGGACAATTCAAGTTCAAAGGCAGTTCGTTCCTAATTGGAGTGGTTGGTGTTTTGGGTAGTTCTAGAGTCTGGATTTCCCTCAAACTTAACCAAATGACTCATCCCACCATATTATGATGTTGCCCAAGTTTTGGGCTCGATCCGAAATCAATAGGTGTAAGAAATTGTACAATTTATGTTCAAAGGCAGTTCGTTCCTAATCGGAGTGGTGGGTGTATTCCATCGTTCTAGAGATCGGAATTCACTCAAAACAAACCAAATGACTCCTCCCACCGTATTATGATGTTGCCTAAGTTTTGGGCTCGATCCGAAGGTAGTTCTAGAGATCGGATTTCACTCAAACTTAACCAAATGACTCCTCCCACCATATTATGATGTTGCCCAAGTTTTGGGCTCGATCCGAAATCAATAGGTGTAAGAAATTGGACAATTCAAGTTCAAAGGCAGTTCGTTCCTACTTGGAGTGGTTGGTGTATTGGGTAGTTCTAGGGATCGGATTTCACTCAAACTTAACCAAATGACTCCTCCCACCACATTATGATGTTGCCCAAGTTTTGGGCTCGATCCGAAATCAATAGGTGTATGAAATTGGACAATTCAAGTTCAAAGGCAGTTCGTTCCTAATTGGAGTGGTTGGTGCTTTGGGTAGTTCTAGAGATCGGATTTTACTCAAACTTAGCCAAATGACTCCTCCCACCATATTATGATGTTGCCGCAGTTTTGGGCTCTATCCGAACTCAATCGGTGTAAGAAATTGGATAATTCAATTTCTAAGGCAGTTCGTTCTAAATTGGAGTGTTTGGTGTTTTGGGTAGTTCTAGAGATCAGATTTGACTCAAACTTAACCGAATGACTCCTCCCACCATATTATGATGTTACCCAAGTTTTGGGCTCAATCCGAAATCAATAGGTGTAAGAAATTGGACAATTCAAGATCAAAGGCAGTTCGTTCCTAATTGGATTGGTTGGTGTATTGCGTAGTTCTAGGGATCGGATTTCACTCAAACTTAACCAAATGAATACTCCCACCATCTTATGATGTTGCCCAAGTTTTGGTCTCGATCCGAAATCAATAGGTGTAAGACATTGGACAATTCAAGTTCAAAGGCAGTTCGTTCCTAATTCATGTGGTTGGTGTATTGGGTAGTTCTAGAGATCGGATTTCACTCAAAATTATCCAAATGACTCCTCCCACCATATTATCATGTTGCCCAACTTTTGGGCTCGATCCGAAATCAATAGGTGTAAGAAATTGGACAATTCATGTTCAAAGGTAGTTCGTTCCTAATTGGAGTGGTTGGTGTTTTAGGTAGTTCTAGAGATCGGATTTCCCTCAAAATTAACCAAATGACTCCTCCCACCATATTATGATGTTGCCCAACTTTTATGCAGTTCGTTCCCAATTGGAGTGGTTGGTGTTTTGGGTAGTTCTTGAGATTGGATTTCACTCAAACTTAACCAAATGACTCCTCCCACCATATTAGGAAGTTGCCCAAGTTTTGGGCTCGATCCGAAATCAATAGGTGTTAGAAATTGGACAATTTATGTTCAAAGGCAGTTCGTTCCTAATCGGAGTGGTTGGTATATTCCATAGTTCTAGAGATCGGATTTCACTCAAAACTAACAAAATGACTCCTCCCACCATATTATGATGTTGCCTAAGTTTTGGGCTCGATCCGAAATCAATAGGTGTAAGAAATTGGACAATTCAAGTTCAAAGGCAGTTCGTTCCTAATTGGAGTGGTTGGTGTCTTGGGTAGTTCTAGAGATCGGATTTCACTCAAACTTAACCAAATGACTCCACCCACCATATTATGATATTGCCCAAGTTTTGGGCTCGATCCGAAATCAAAGGTGTAAGAAACTGGAGAATTAAAGTTCATAGGCAGTTCGTTCCTAATCGGAGTGGTTGGTGCATTCCACAGTTCTAGAGATCGGATTTCACTCAAAACTAACAAAATGACTCCTCCCACCATATTATGATGTTGCCTAAGTTTTGGGCTCGATCCGAAATCAATAGGTTTAAGAAATTGGACAATTCACGTTCAAAGGCAGTTCGTTCCTAATTGGAGTGGTTGCTGTTTTGGGTAGTTCAAGAGATCGGATTTCACTCAAACTTTACCATATGACTCCTCCCACCATTTTATGATGTTATAAGTTTTGGGCTCGATCCGAAATCAATAGGTGTAACAAATTGGACAATTCAAGTTCAAAGGAAGTTCGTTCCTAATTGGGGTGGTTGGTGTATTGGGTACTTCTAGAGATCGGATTTCACTCAAAATGAACAAAATGACTCCTCCCACCGTATTATGATGTTGCCCAAGTTTTGGGCTCGATCCGAAATCAATAGGTGTAAGAAATTGGACAATTCATGTTCAAAGGTAGTTCGTTCCTAATCGGAGGGGTTGGTGTTTTAGGTAGTTCTAGAGATCGGATTTCACTCAAACTTAACCAAATGACTCCTCCCACCATATTATGATGTTGCCCAGGTTTTGGGCTCAATCCGAAATCAGAAGGTGTAAGAAATTGGACAATTCAAGTTCAAAGGCAGTTCGTTCCTAATTCGGGTGGTTGGTGTATTGGGTAGTTCTAGAGATCGGATTTCACTCAAAATTAACCAAATGACTCCTTCCACCATATTACGATGTTGCCCAACTTTTGGGCTCGATCCGAAATAAATAGGTGTAAGAAATTGGAAAATTCAAGTTCAAGGGCAGTTCGTTCCTAATTGGAGTGGTTGGTGTTTTGGGTAGTTTTAGAGATTGGATTTCGCTCAAACTCAACCAAACGACTCCTCCCACCACATTATGATGTTGCCCAAGTTTTGGGCTTGATCCGAAATCACTAGGTGTAAGAAATTGGACAATTTATGTTCAAACGCAGTTCGTTCCGAATCGGAGTGGTTGGTGTATTCCATAGTTCTAGAGATCGGATTTCACTCAAAACTAACAAAATGACTCCTCCCACCATATTACGATGTTGCCCAACTTTTGGGTTCGATCCGAAATAAATAGGTGTAAGAAATTAGACAATTCAAGTTCAAAGGCAGTTCGTTCCTAATTGGTGTGGTTGGGGTTTTGGGTAGTTCTAGAGATTCGATTTCACTCGAACTTAACCAAACGACTCCTCCCACCATATTATGATGTTGCCCAAGTTTTGGGCTCGACCCGAAATCAATAGGAGTAAGAAATTGGACAATTTATGTTCAAAGGCAGTTCGTTCCTAGTCGGAGTGTTTGTTGTATTCCCCAGTTCTAGAGATCGGATTTCACTCAAAACTACCCAAATGACTCCTCCCACCATATTATGATGATGCCCAAGTTTTGGGCTCGATCCGAAATGAACGAGTTTAAGAAATTGGACAATTCAAGTTCGAAGGCAGTTCGTTCCTAATTGGTGTGGTTGGGGTTTTGGGTAGTTCTAGAGATCGGATTTCACTCAAACTTAACCAAATGACTCCTCCCACAATATTATGATGTTGCCCATGTTTTGGGCTCGATCCGAAATCAATAGGTGTAAGAAGTTGGACAATTCATGTTCAAAGGCAGTTCGTTCCAAATTGGTTGGGTTGGTGTATTGGGTAGTTCTGGAGATCGGATTTCCCTCAAACTTAACCAAATGACTCCTCCCACCAGATTATGATGTTTCCCAAGTTTTGGTCTCCATCCGAAATCAATAGGTGTTAGAAATTGGACAATTCAAGTTCACAGGCAGTTCGTTCCTAATTAGAGTGGTTGGTGATTTGGGTAGTTCTAGAGATAGAATTTCACTCAAAGTTAACCAAATGACTCCTCCCACCATATTATGATGTTGCCCAAGTTTTGGGCTCGATACGAAATCAATAGGTGTAAGAAATTGGACAATTCAAGTTCAAAGGTAGTTCTTTCCTAATTGGAGTGGTTGTTGTTTTGGGTAGTTCCAGAGATCGGATTTCACTCAAACTTAACCAAATGACTCCTCCCACCGTATTATGATGTTGCCCAAGTTTTGGGCTTGATCCGAAATCAATAGGTGTAAGAAATTGGACAATTTATGTTCAAAGGCAGTTCGTTCCTAACCGGAGTGGTTTGTTGTTCTGGGTAGTTCTAGGGATCGGATTACACTCAAACTTAACCAAATGACTTGTCCCACCGTATTGTGATGTTGCCCAAGTTTTGGGCTCGATACGAAATCAATAGGTGTAAGAAATTGGACAATTCAAGTTCAAAGGAGTTTGTTCCTAATTGGAGTGGTTGGTGTTTTGGGTAGTTGTAGAGATTGGATTTCACTCAAACTTAACCAAATGACTCTTCCCACCATATTATGATGTTGCCCAAGTTTTGGGCTCGATCCGAAATCAATAGGTGTAAGAAATTGGACAATTCAAATTCTAAGGCAGTTCGTTACTAATTGGAGTGGTTTGTTGTTTTGGGTAGTTCTAGAGAACGGATCTCACTCAAACTTAACCAAATGACTTGTCCCACCGTATTATGATGTTGCCCAAGTTGTGGGCTCGATCCGAAATCAATAGGTGTAATAAATTGGACAATTCAAGTTCAAAGGCAGTTCGTTCCTAATTGGAGTGGTTGGTGTATTGGGTAGTTCTAGAGATCGGATTTCACTCAAACTTAACCAAATGACTCCTCCCACCATATTATGATGTTGCCCAAGTTTTAGGCTTGATCCGAAATTAATAGGTGTAAGAAATTGGACACTTCAAGTTCAAAGACAGTTCGTTCCTAATTGGTGTGGTTGGAGTATTGGGTAGTTCCAGACATCGGATTTCACTCAAACTCAACCAATTGACTCCTCCCACCACATTATGATGTTGCCCAAGTTTTGGGCTCGATCCGAAAAAAATAGGGGTAAGAAATTGGACAATTCAAGTTCAAAGGCAGTTCATTCCTAATTGGAGTGGTTGGTGTTTTGGGTAGTTCTAGAGATCGGATTTCACTCAAACTTAACCAAATGACTCCTCCCACCATATTATGATGTTGCCCAAGTTTTGGGCTCGATATGAAATCAATAGGTGTAAGAAATTGGACAATTCAAGTTCAATGGCAGTTCTTTCCTAATTGGAGTGGTTGTTGTTTTGGGTAGTTCTAGAGATCGGATTTCACTCAAACTTAACCAAATGACTCCTCCCAACATATTATGATGTTGCCCAAGTTTTGGGCTCGATCCGAAATCAATAGGTGTAAGAAATTGGACAATTTATGTTCAAAGGCAGTTCGTTCCTAACCGGAGTGGTTGGTGTATTCCATAGTTCTAGAGATCGGATTTCACTCAAAACTAACAAAACGACTCATCCAACCATATTATGATGTTTCCCAAGTTTTGGGCCCGATCCGAAATCAATAGGTGTAAGAAATTGGACAATTCAAGTTCAAAGGCAGTTTGTTCCTAACTGGAGTGGTCGGTGTTTTGGGTATTTCTAGAGATTGGATTTCACTCAAACGTAACCAAATGACTCCTCCCACCATATTATGATGTTGCCCAAGTTTTGGGCTCGATCCAAAATCAATAGGTGTAAGAAATTGGACAATTCAAGATCAAAGGCAGTTCGTTCCTAATTGGATTGGTTGGTGTATTGGGTAGTTCTAGAGATCGGATTTCACTCAAACTTAACGAAACGACTCCTCCCACCATATTATGATGTTGCCCAAGTTTTGGGCTCGATCCAAAATTAATAGGTGTAAGAAATTGGACAATTCATGTTCTAAGGCAGTTCGTTCCTAATTGGGTGGGTATGTATTGGGTAGTTCTGGAGATCGGATTTCACTCAAACTTAAACAAATGAATCCTCCCACCATATTATGATGTTGCCCAAGTTTTGGGCTCGATCCGAAATCAATAGGTGTAAGAAATTGGACAATTCAAGTTCAAAGGCAGTTCGTTCCTAATTGGGGTGGTTGGTGTATTGGGTAGTTCTAGAGGTCGGATTTCTATCAAACTTAACCAAATGACTCGTCCCACCGTATTATGATGTTGCCCAAGTTTTGGGCTCGATCCGAAATCAATAGGTGTAAGAAATTCGACAATTCAAGTTCAAAGGCAGTTCGTTACTAATTGGAGTGGCTGGTGTTTTGGGCAGTTCTAGAGATCGGATTTCACTCAAACTTAACAAAATGACTCCTCCCACCATATTATGATGTTGCCCATGTTTTGGGCTTGATCCGAAATTAATAGGTGTAAGAAATTGGACAATTCAAGTTCAAAGGCAGTTCGTTCCTAATTGGGTGGGTTGGTGTATTGGGTACTTCTGGAGATCGGATTTCACTCAAACTCAACCAAATGACTCCTCCCACCATATTATGATGTTGCCCAAGTTTTGGGCTCGATCCGAAATAAATTGGGGTAATAAATTGGACAATTCAATTTCAAAGGCAGTTTGTTCCTAATCGGAGTGGTTGGTGTTTTGGGTAGTTCTAGAGATAGGATTTCACTCAAACTTAACCAAATGACTCCTCCCACCATATTATGATGTTGCCCAAGTTTTGGGCTCGATCCAAAATTAATAGGTGTAAGAAATTGGACAATTCATGTTCTAAGGCAGTTCGTTCCTAATTGGGTGGGTATGTATTGGGTAGTTCTGGAGATCGGATTTCACTCAAACTTAAACAAATGAATCCTCCCACCATATTATGATGTTGCCCAAGTTTTGGGCTCGATCCGAAATCAATAGGTGTAAGAAATTGGACAATTCAAGTTCAAAGGCAGTTCGTTCCTAATTGGGTTGGTTGGTGTATTGGGTAGTTCTAGAGGTCGGATTTCTATCAAACTTAACCAAATGACTCGTCCCACCGTATTATGATGTTGCCCAAGTTTTGGGCTCGATCCGAAATCAATAGGTGTAAGAAATTGGACAATTTATGTTCAAAGGCAGTTCGTTCCTAACCGGAGTGGTTGGTGTATTCCATAGTTCTAGAGATCGGATTTCACTCAAAACTAACAAAACGACTCATCCAACCATATTATGATGTTTCCCAAGTTTTGGGCCCGATCCGAAATCAATAGGTGTAAGAAATTGGACAATTCAAGTTCAAAGGCAGTTTGTTCCTAACTGGAGTGGTCGGTGTTTTGGGTATTTCTAGAGATTGGATTTCACTCAAACGTAACCAAATGACTCCTCCCACCATATTATGATGTTGCCCAAGTTTTGGGCTCGATCCAAAATCAATAGGTGTAAGAAATTGGACAATTCAAGATCAAAGGCAGTTCGTTCCTAATTGGATTGGTTGGTGTATTGGGTAGTTCTAGAGATCGGATTTCACTCAAACTTAACGAAACGACTCCTCCCACCATATTATGATGTTGCCCAAGTTTTGGGCTCGATCCAAAATTAATAGGTGTAAGAAATTGGACAATTCATGTTCTAAGGCAGTTCGTTCCTAATTGGGTGGGTATGTATTGGGTAGTTCTGGAGATCGGATTTCACTCAAACTTAAACAAATGAATCCTCCCACCATATTATGATGTTGCCCAAGTTTTGGGCTCGATCCGAAATCAATAGGTGTAAGAAATTGGACAATTCAAGTTCAAAGGCAGTTCGTTCCTAATTGGGGTGGTTGGTGTATTGGGTAGTTCTAGAGGTCGGATTTCTATCAAACTTAACCAAATGACTCGTCCCACCGTATTATGATGTTGCCCAAGTTTTGGGCTCGATCCGAAATCAATAGGTGTAAGAAATTCGACAATTCAAGTTCAAAGGCAGTTCGTTACTAATTGGAGTGGCTGGTGTTTTGGGCAGTTCTAGAGATCGGATTTCACTCAAACTTAACAAAATGACTCCTCCCACCATATTATGATGTTGCCCATGTTTTGGGCTTGATCCGAAATTAATAGGTGTAAGAAATTGGACAATTCAAGTTCAAAGGCAGTTCGTTCCTAATTGGGTGGGTTGGTGTATTGGGTACTTCTGGAGATCGGATTTCACTCAAACTCAACCAAATGACTCCTCCCACCATATTATGATGTTGCCCAAGTTTTGGGCTCGATCCGAAATAAATTGGGGTAATAAATTGGACAATTCAATTTCAAAGGCAGTTTGTTCCTAATCGGAGTGGTTGGTGTTTTGGGTAGTTCTAGAGATAGGATTTCACTCAAACTTAACCAAATGACTCCTCCCACCATATTATGATGTTGCCCAAGTTTTGGGCTCGATCCAAAATTAATAGGTGTAAGAAATTGGACAATTCATGTTCTAAGGCAGTTCGTTCCTAATTGGGTGGGTATGTATTGGGTAGTTCTGGAGATCGGATTTCACTCAAACTTAAACAAATGAATCCTCCCACCATATTATGATGTTGCCCAAGTTTTGGGCTCGATCCGAAATCAATAGGTGTAAGAAATTGGACAATTCAAGTTCAAAGGCAGTTCGTTCCTAATTGGGTTGGTTGGTGTATTGGGTAGTTCTAGAGGTCGGATTTCTATCAAACTTAACCAAATGACTCGTCCCACCGTATTATGATGTTGCCCAAGTTTTGGGCTCGATCCGAAATCAATAGGTGTAAGAAATTGGACAATTTATGTTCAAAGGCAGTTCGTTCCTAACCGGAGTGGTTGGTGTATTCCATAGTTCTAGAGATCGGATTTCACTCAAAACTAACAAAACGACTCATCCAACCATATTATGATGTTTCCCAAGTTTTGGGCCCGATCCGAAATCAATAGGTGTAAGAAATTGGACAATTCAAGTTCAAAGGCAGTTTGTTCCTAACTGGAGTGGTCGGTGTTTTGGGTATTTCTAGAGATTGGATTTCACTCAAACGTAACCAAATGACTCCTCCCACCATATTATGATGTTGCCCAAGTTTTGGGCTCGATCCAAAATCAATAGGTGTAAGAAATTGGACAATTCAAGATCAAAGGCAGTTCGTTCCTAATTGGATTGGTTGGTGTATTGGGTAGTTCTAGAGATCGGATTTCACTCAAACTTAACGAAACGACTCCTCCCACCATATTATGATGTTGCCCAAGTTTTGGGCTCGATCCAAAATTAATAGGTGTAAGAAATTGGACAATTCATGTTCTAAGGCAGTTCGTTCCTAATTGGGTGGGTATGTATTGGGTAGTTCTGGAGATCGGATTTCACTCAAACTTAAACAAATGAATCCTCCCACCATATTATGATGTTGCCCAAGTTTTGGGCTCGATCCGAAATCAATAGGTGTAAGAAATTGGACAATTCAAGTTCAAAGGCAGTTCGTTCCTAATTGGGGTGGTTGGTGTATTGGGTAGTTCTAGAGGTCGGATTTCTATCAAACTTAACCAAATGACTCGTCCCACCGTATTATGATGTTGCCCAAGTTTTGGGCTCGATCCGAAATCAATAGGTGTAAGAAATTCGACAATTCAAGTTCAAAGGCAGTTCGTTACTAATTGGAGTGGCTGGTGTTTTGGGCAGTTCTAGAGATCGGATTTCACTCAAACTTAACAAAATGACTCCTCCCACCATATTATGATGTTGCCCATGTTTTGGGCTTGATCCGAAATTAATAGGTGTAAGAAATTGGACAATTCAAGTTCAAAGGCAGTTCGTTCCTAATTGGGTGGGTTGGTGTATTGGGTACTTCTGGAGATCGGATTTCACTCAAACTCAACCAAATGACTCCTCCCACCATATTATGATGTTGCCCAAGTTTTGGGCTCGATCCGAAATAAATTGGGGTAATAAATTGGACAATTCAATTTCAAAGGCAGTTTGTTCCTAATCGGAGTGGTTGGTGTTTTGGGTAGTTCTAGAGATAGGATTTCACTCAAACTTAACCAAATGACTCCTCCCACCATATTATGATGTTGCCCAAGTTTTAGGCTCGATCCGAAATCAATGGGTGTAAGAAATTGGACAATTTATGTTCAAAGGCAGTTCGTTCCTAATCGGAGTGGTTGGTGTATTCCATAGTTCTATAGATCGGATTTCACTCAAAACTAACCAAATGACTCCTCCCACCATATTATGATGTTGCCCAAATTTTGGGCTCGATCCGATATCAATAGGTGTAAGAAATTGGACAATTTATGTTCAAAGGCAGTTCGTTCCTAATCGGAGTGGTTGGTGTATTCCATAGTTCTAGAGATCGGATTTCACTCAAACTCAACCAAATGACTCCGCCCACCATATTATGATGTTGCCCAACTTTTGGCCTCGATCTGAAATCAATAGGTGTAAGAAATTGGACAACTAAAGTGCAAAGGCAGTTCGTTCCTAATTGGAGTAGTTGGTGTTTTGGGTAGTTCTAGAGATCGGATTTCACTCAAACTTAACCAAATGACACCTCCCACCACATTATGATATTGCCCAAGTTTTGGGCTCGATCCGGAATCAATAGGTGTACGAAATTGGACAATTTATCTTCTAAGGCAGTTCGTTCCTAATCGGAGTGGTTGGTGTATTCCATAGTTCTAGAGATCGGATTTCACTCAAAACTAACCAAATGACTCCTCCCACCATATTATGGTGTTTCCCAAGTTTTGGGCTCGATCCGAAATCAATAGGTGTAAGAAATTGGACAATTCAACTTCAAAGGCAGTTCGTTCCTAATTGGAGTGGTTGGTGTTTTGGGTAGTTCTAGAGATCGGATTTCACTCAAACTCAACCAAACGACTCCTCCCACCATATTATGATGTTCCCCAAGGTCTGGGCTCGATCCGAAATTAATAGGTGTAAGAAATTGGACAATTCAAGTTCAAAGGCAGTTCGTTCCTAATCGGAGTGGTTGGTGTATTCCATAGTTCTAGAGATCGGATTTCCCTCAAACTTAACCAAATGACTAACCCCAGCATATTATGATGTTGCTTAAGTTTTGGGCTCGATCCGAAATCAATAGGTGTAAGAAATTGGACAATTTATGTTCAAAGGGAGTTCGTTCCTAATCGAAGGGGTTGGTGTATTCCATAGTTCTAGAAATCGGATATCACTCAAAACTAACCAAATGCCTCCTCCCACAATATTATGATGTTGCCCAAGTTTTGGGCTCGATCCGAAATGAATAAGTGTAAGAAGTTGGACAATTCATGTTCAAAGGCAGTTCGTTCCAAATTGGATGGGTTGGTGTATTGGGTAGTTCTGGAGATCGGATTTCCCTCAAACTTAACCAAATGACTCCTCCCACCAGATTATGATGTTTCCCAAGTTTTGGTCTCCATCCGAAATCAATAGGTGTTAGAAATTGGACAATTCAAGTTCACAGGCAGTTCGTTCCTAATTGGAGTGGTTGGTGATTTGGGTAGTTCTAGAGATCGGATTTCACTCAAACTTAACCAAATGACTCGTCCCACCATATTATGATGTTGCCCAAGTTTTGGCCTCGATCTGAAAGCGATAGGTGTAAGAAATTGGACACTTAATCTTCTAATGCAGTTCGTTCCAAATCGGAGTGGTTGGTGTATTCCATAGTTCTAGAGATCGGATTTCACTTAAACTCAACCAAATGACTCCGCCTACCATATTATGAAGTTACCCAGCTGTTGGCCTCGATCCGAAATCAATAGGTGTAAGAAATTGGACAATTCAAGTTCAAAGGCAGTTCGTTCCTAATTGGAGTGGTTGGTGTTTTGGGTAGTTCTAGAGATAGGATTTCACTCAAACTTAACCAAATGACTCCTCCCACCATATTATGATGTTGCCCAAGTTTTAGGCTCGATCCGAAATCAATAGGTGTAAGAAATTGGACAATTTATGTTCAAAGGCAGTTCGTTCCAAATCGGAGTGGTTGGTGTATTCCATAGTTCTAGAGATCGGATTTCACTTAAACTCAACCAAATGACTCCGCCTACCATATTATGAAGTTACCCAGCTGTTGGCCTCGATCCGAAATCAATAGGTGTAAGAAATTGGACAATTCAAGTTCAAAGGCAGTTCGTTCCTAATTGGAGTGGTTGGTGTTTTGGGTAGTTCTAGAGATAGGATTTCACTCAAACTTAACCAAATGACTCCTCCCACCATATTATGATGTTGCCCAAGTTTTAGGCTCGATCCGAAATCAATAGGTGTAAGAAATTGGACAATTTATGTTCAAAGGCAGTTCGTTCCTAATCGGAGTGGTTGGTGTATTCCATAGTTCTAGAGATCGGATTTCACTCCAAATCAACCAAATGACTCCTCCCACCATATTATGATGTTGCCCAAGTTCTGGGCTCGATCCGAAATCAATAGGTGTAAGAAATTGGACAATTTATGTTCAAAGGCAGTTCGTTCCTAATCGGAGTGGTTGGTGTATTCCATAGTTCTATAGATCGGATTTCACTCAAACTTAACCAAATGACTCATCCCGGCATATTATGATGTTGCCCAAGTTTTGGGCTCGATCCGAAATCCATAGGTGTAAGAAATTGGAGAATTTATGTTCAAATGCAGTTCGTTCCTAATTGGAGTGGTTGGCGTGTTGGGTAGTTCTAGAGATCGGATTTCACTCAAACTGAACCAAATGACTCCTCCCACCATATTATGATGTTGCCCAAGTTCTGGGCTCGATCCGAAATCAATAGGTGTAAGAAATTGGACAATTTATGTTCAAAGGCAGTTCGTTCCTAATCGGAGTGGTTGGTGTATTCCATAGTTCTAGAGATCGGATTTCACTCAAACTTAACCAAATGACTCATCCCGGCATATTATGATGTTGCCCAAGTTTTGGGCTCGATCCGAAATCCATAGGTGTAAGAAATTGGAGAATTTATGTTCAAAGGCAGTTCGTTCCTAATTAGAGTGGTTTGTGTTTTTGGTAGTTCTAGAGATCGGATTTCACTCAAACTCAACCAAATGACTCCTCCCACCATATTATGATGTTGCCCAAGTTCTAGGCTCGATCCGAAATCAATAGGTGTAAGAAATTGGACAATTCAAGTTCGAAGGAAGTTCGTTCCTAATTGGAGTAGTTGGTGTTTTGGGTAGTTCTAGAGTTCGGATTTGACTCAAACGTAACCAAATGACTCCTCCCACCATATTATGATGTTGCCCAAGTTTTGGGCTCGATTAGAGATCAATACGTGTAAGAAATTGGACAATTCAAGTTCAACGGCAGTTCGTTCCGAATTTTAGTGGTAGGAGTTTTGGGTCGTTCTAGGGATTGGATTTCAATCAAACTTAACCAAATGACTCCTCCCACCACATTATGATGTTGCCCAAGTTTTGGGCTCGATCCGAAATCAATTGGTGTAAGAAATTGGACAATTCAAGTTCAACGGCAGTTCGTTCCTACTTGGGGTGGTTGGTGTATTGGGTAGTTCTAGAGATCGGATTTCACTCAAAATTAACCAAATGACTCCTCCCCCCGTATTATGATGTTGCCCAACTTTGGGGCTCGATCAGAAATCAATAGGTGTAAGTAATAGGACAATTCAAGTTCAAAGGCAGTTCGTTCCTAATCGGAGTGGTTGGTGTATTCCATAGTTCTAGAGATCGGATTTCACTCAAACTCAACCAAATGACAATTCCCACCATGTTTTGAGCTCGATCCGAAATCAGTAGGTTTAAGAAATTGGACAATTCAAGTTCAAAGGCAATTCGTTCCTAATCGGAGTGGTTGGTGTTTTGGGTAGTTCTAGAGATCGGATTTCAGTCAAACTTAACCAAATGACTCCTCCCGCCACATTATGATGTTGCCCAAGTTCTGGGCTCGATCCGAAATCGATAGGGGTAAGAAATTGGACAATTCAAGTTCAAAGGCAGTTCGTTCGTAATTGGAGTGGTTGGTGTTTTGGGTAGTTCTAGAGATCGGATTTCACTCAAACAAAACCAAATGACTCCTCCCACCATATTATGATGTTGCCCAAGTTTTGGGCTCGAACCGAAATCAATAGGTGTAAAAAATTGGACAATTTATCTTCGAAGGCAGTTCGTTCCTAATCGGAGTGATTGTTGTACTCCATAGTTCTAGAGGTCAGATTTCACTCAAACTTGACCAAATGACTCCTCCGACCATATTATGATGTTGCCCAAGTTTTGGGCTCGATCCGAAATGAATAGGTGTAAGAAATTGGACAAGTCAAGTTCAAAGGCAATTCGTTCCTAATTGGAGGGGTTGGTGTTTTGGGTAGTTCTAGAGATCGGATTTCACTCAAACTCAACCAAATGACTCCTCCCACCATATTATGAGGTTGCCCAAGTTTTGGGCTCGATCCGAAATCAATAGGTGTAACAAATTGGACAATTCAAGGTCTAAGGCAGTTCGTTCCCACTTGGAGTGGTTGGTGTTTTGGGTAGTTCAAGAGATCGGATTTCACTCAAACTTAACCAAATCACTCCTCCCACCATATTATGATGTTGCCCAAGTTTTGGGCTCGATCCGAAATCAATAGTTGTAAGAAATTGGACAATTCAAGTTCAAAGGCAGTTCGTTCCTAATTGGAGTGGTTGGTGTTTTGGGTAGTTCTGGAGTTTGGATTTCGTTCAAACTCAACCAAATGACTCCTCCCACTATATTATGATGTTGCCCAAGTTTTGGGCTCGATCCGAAATCGATAGGGGTAAGAAATTGGACAATTCAAGTTCAAAGGCAGTTCATTCCTATTTGGAGTGTTTGTTGTTTTGGGTTGTGCTAGAGGTTGGATTTCGCTCAAACCTAACCAAATGACTCCTCCCACCATATTATGATGTTGCCCAAGTTTTGGGCTCGATCCGAAATCAATAGGTGTAAGAAATTAGACAATTCAAGTTCAAAGGCAGTTCGTTCCTAATTGGAGTGGTTGGTGTTTTGGGTAGTTCTAGAGATCGGATTTCACTCAAACTTAACCAAATGACTCCTCCCACCATATTATGTTGTTGCAAAAGTTTTGGGCTCGATCCGAAATCGATAGGGGTAAGATATTGGACAATTCAAGTTCAAAGGCAGTTCGTTCGTAATTGGAGTGGTTGGTGTTTTGGGTAGTTCTTGAGATCGGATTTCACTCAAACAAAACCAAATGAGTCCTCCCCCCATATTATGATGTTGCCCAAGTTTTGGGCTCGAACCGAAATCAATAGGTGTAAAAAATTGGACAATTTATCTTCGAAGGCAGTTCGTTCCTAATCGGAGTGGTTGTTGTACTCCATAGTTCTAGAGGTCAGATTTCACTCAAACTTGACCAAATGACTCCTCCGACGATATTATGATGTTGCCCAAGTTTTGGGCTCGATCCGAAATGAATAGGTGTAAGAAATTGGACAATTCAAGTTCAAAGGCAATTCGTTCCTAATTGGAGGGGTTGGTGTTTTGGGTAGTTCTAGAGATCGGATTTCACTCAAACTCAACCAAATGACTCCTCCCACCATATTATGATGTTGCCCAAGTTTTTGGCTCGATCCGAAATCGAAATGGGTAAGAAATTGGACAATTCAAGTTCAAAGGCAGTTCGTTCCTAATTTGAGTGGTTGGTGTTTTGGGTAGTTCTAGAGATCGGATTTCACTCAAACAAAACCAAATGACTCCTCCCACCATATTATGATGTTGCCCAAGTGTTGGGCTCGATCCGAAATCGATCGGTGTATTAAATTGGACAATATATGTTCAAAGGCAGTTCGTTCCTAATCGGAGTGGTTGGTGTATTCCGTAGTTCTAGAGATCGGATTTCACTCAAATTTAACCAAATGACTCCTCCCACCATATTTTGATGTTGCCCAAGTTTTGGGCTCGATTCGAAATCAATAGGTGTAAGAAATTGGACAATTTATGTTCAAAGGCACCTCGTTCCTAATCGGAGTGGTTGGTGTATTCCACAGTTCTAGAGATCGGATTTCACTCAAAAATAACCAGATGACTCCTCCCACCATATTATGATGTTGCCCAAGTTTTGGGCTCGATACGAAATCGATAGTGGTAAGAAATTGGACAATTCAAGTTCGAAGGCAATTCGTTCCTAATTGGAGTGGTTGGTGTTTTGGGTAGTTCTAGAGATCGGTTTTCACCCAAACTTAACCAAATGACTCCTCCCACCATATTATGATGTTGCCCAAGTTTTGGGCTCGATCCGAAATCAATAGGTGTAAGAAATTGGACAATTTATGTTCAAAGGCAGTTCATTCCTAATCGGAGTGGTTTGTGTATTCCATAGTTCTAGAGATCGGATTTCACTCAAAACTATCCAAATGACTCCTCCCACCGTATTATGATGTTGCCCAAGTTTTGGGCTGGATCCGAAATCGATAGTGGTAAGAAATTGGACAATTCAAGTTCAAAGGCAGTTCGTTCCTAATTGGAGTGGTTGGTGTTTTGGGTAGTTCTCGAGGTCGGATTTCGCTCAAAGTTAACCAAATGACTCCTCCCACCATAGTATGATGTTGCCCAAGTTTTGGGCTCGATCCGAAATCGATAGGGGTAAGAAATTGGACAAGTCAAGTTCAAAGGCAGTTCGTTCCTAATTGGAGTGGTTGGTGTTTTGGGTAGTTCTGGAGATCGGATTTCGCTCAAACTCAACCAAATGACTCCTCCCACCATATTATGAGGTTGCCCAACTTTTGGGCTCGATCCGAAATCAATAGGTGTAAGAAATTGGACAATTCAAGTTCAAAGGCAGTTCGTTCCTAATTGGAGTGGTTGGTGTATTCCATAGTTCTAGAGACCGGATTTCACTCAAAACTAACCAGATGACTCCTCCCACCATATTGGACAATTGACGTTCAAAGGCAGTTCGTTCCTAATTGGGGTGGTTGGTGTGTTGTGTAGTTCTAGAGATCGGATTGCACTCAAAATTAACCAAATCACTCCTCCCACCATATTATGATGTTGCCCAAGTTTTGGGCTCGATCTGAAATCAATAGGTGTAAGAAATTGGACAATTCAAGTTCAAAGGCAGTTCGTTCCTGATTGGAGAGGTTGGTGTTTTGGGTAGTTGTAGAGATCAGATTTCACTCAAACTCAACCAAATGACTCCTCCCACCATATTATGAAGTTGCCCAATTTTTAGGCTCGATCCGAAATCAACAGGTGTAAGAAATTGGACAATTTATGTTGAAAGGCAGTTCATTCCTAATCGGAGTGGTTGGTGTATTACCTGGTTCTAGAGATCGGATTTCACTCAAAACTAACCAAACGACTCCTCCCACCATATTATGATGTTGCCCAAGTTTTGGGCTCGATCCGAAATCAATAGGTGTAAGAAATTGGACAAATTGTCTTCTAATGCAGTTCGTTCCTAATCGGAGTGGTTGGTGTATTCCACAGTTCTAGAGATCGGATTTCACTCAAAACTAACCAGATGACTCCTCCCACCATATTATGATGTTGCCCAAGTTTTGGGCTCGATCCGAAATCAGTAGGTGTAAAAAATTGGACAATTCATGTTCAAAGGCAGTTCGTTCCAAATTGGGGTGGTTGGTGTGTTGGGTAGTTCTAGAGATCGGATTGCACTCAAAATTAATCAAATGACTCCTCCCACCATATTATGATGTTGCCCAAGTTTTGGGCTCAATCCGAAATCAATAGGTGTAAGAAATTGGACAATTTATGTACAAAGGCAATTCGTTCTTAATCGGAGTGGTTGGTGTATTCCATAATTCTAGAGATTGGATTTCACTCAAAACTAACCAAATGACTCCTCCCACCATATTATGATGTTGCCCAAGTTTTAAGCTCGATCTGAAATCAATAGGTGTAAAAAATTGAACAATTCAACTTCGAAGGCAGTTCGTTCCTAATTGGAGTGGTTGGTGTTTTGGGTAGTTCTAGAGATCGGATTTCACTCAAACTCAACCAAATGACTCCTCCCACCATATTATGTTGTTGCCCATGTTTTGGGCTCGATCCGAAATCAATAGGTGTAAGAAATTGGACAAGTCAAGTTCAAAGGCAGTTCGTTAGTAATTGGAGTGGCTGGTGTTTTGGGAAGTTCTAGAGATCGGATTTCACTCAAACTTAACCAAATGACTCCTCCCACCATATTATGATGTTGCCCAAGTTTTGGGCTCGATCCGAAATCAATAGGTGTTAGAAATTGGACAATTCAAATTGAAAGGCAGTTCGTTCCTAATCAAAGTGGTTGGTGTATTCCATAGTTCTGGAGATCGGATTTCGTTCAAAGCTAACCAAATGACTCCTCCCACCTTATTATTAGGTTGCCCAAGTTTTGGGCTCGATCCGAATTCAATAGGTGTAAGAAATTGGACAATTCAAGTTCAAAGGCAGTTCGTTCCTATTTGGAGTGGTTGGTGTTTTGGGTAGTTCTAGAGATCGGATTTCACTTAAACTTAACCAAATGACTCCTCCCACCGTTTTATGATGTGGCCCAAGTTTTGGGCTCGATCCGAAATCAATAGGTGTAAGAAATTGGACAATTCAAGTTCAAAGGCAATTCGTTCCGACTTGGAGTGGTTGGTGTTTTGGGCAGTTCTGGAGATCGGATTTCACTCAAACTCAAGCAAATGACTCCTCCCACCATATTATGATGTTGCCCAAGTTTTGGGCTCGATCCGAAATCAATAGGTGTAAGAAATTGGACAATTCTAGGGATCGGTGTTTTGGGTTGTTCTAGGGATCGGATTTCCCTCACACTTTACCAAATGACTCCTCCCCCCATATTATGATGTTGCCTAAGTTTTGGCCTCGATCCGAAATCAATAGGTGTAAGAAGTTGGACAATTCATGTTCAAAGAAACTTCGTTCCTCATTGGAGTGGTTGGTGTTCTGGGTAGTTCTAGAGATCGGATTTTACTCAAACTTAACCAAAAGACTCCTCCCACCATATTATAATATTGCCCAAGTTTTGGGCTCGATCCGAAATCAATAGGTGTAAGAAATCGGATAATTCAAGTTCAAAGGCAGTTCGTTCGTAATTGGAGTGGTTGGTGTTTTGGGTAGTTCTAACAATTCGATTTCACTCAAACTTAACCAAATGACTCCTCCCACCATATTATGATGTTGCCCAAGTTTTGGGCTCAATCCGAAATCAATAGGTGTATTCCATAGTTCTAGAGATCGGATTTCACTCAAAATTAACCGAATGACTCCTCCGACCATATTATGTTGTTGCCCAAGTTTTGGGGTTGATTCGAAATTAATAGGTGAAATAAATTGGACAATTCAAGTTCAATGGCAGTTCATTCCTAATTGGGGTGGTTGGTGTATTGGGTAATTCTAGAGATCCGATTGCACTCAAAATTAACCAAATGACTACTCCCACCATATTATGATGTTGCCCAAGTTTTGGGCTCAATCCGAAATCAATAGGTGTAAGAAATTGGACAATTTATGTTCAAAGGCAATTCGTTCCTGATCGGAGTGGTTGGTGTATCCCATAGTTCTAGAGATCGGATTTCACTCAAACTTAACCAAATGACTCCTCCCACCATATTATGATGTTGCCCAAGTTTTGGGCTCGATCCGAAATCAATAGGTGTAAGAAATTGGACAATTCAAGTTCAAAGGCAGTTCGTTCCTAATTGGAGTGGTTGGTGTTTTGGGTAGTTCTAGTGATCGGATTTCACTCAAACATTACCAAATGACTCCGCCCACCAGATTATGATGTTGCCCAAGTTTTGGGCTCGATCCGAAATCAATCGGTGTAAGAAATTGGACAATTCAAGTTGAAAGGAAGTTCGTTCCTAATTGGAGTGGTTGGTGTTTTGGGTAGTTCTAGGGCTCGGCTTTCACTCAAACTTTACCAAATGACTCCTCCCCCCATATTATGATGTTGCCCAAGTTTTGGGCTCGATCCGAAATCAATAGGTGTTAGAAATTGGACAATTCAAATTAAAAGGCAGTTCGTTCCTAATCAAAGTGGTTGGTGTATTCCATAGTTCTGGAGATCGGATTTCGTTCAAAACTAACCAAATGACTCCTCCCACCATATTCTGATGTTGCCCAAGTTTTGGGCTCTATCCGAAATCAATAGGTGTAAGAAATTGGACAATTCAAGTTCAAAGGCAGTTCGTTCCTAATTGGAGTGGTAGGTGTTTTGGGTAGTTCTAGGGATTGGATTTCACTCAAACATAACCAAATGACTCCTCCCACCATATTATGATGTTGCCCAAGTTTTGGGCTCGATCCGAAATCAATAGGTGTAAGAAATTGGACAATTCAAATTGAAAGGCAATTCGTTCCTAATTGGGGTGGTTGTTGTATTGGGTAGTTCTAGAGATCGGATTTCACTCAAAATTAACCAAATGACTCCTCCCACTATATTATGATGTTGCCCAAGTTTTGGGGTCGATCCGAAATCAATAGGTGTAAGAAATTGGACAATTCAAGTTCAAAGGCAGTTCGTTCCTAATTGGGTTGGTTGGTGTTTTGGGTAGTTCTAGCGATTGGATTTCACTCAAACTTAACAAAATGACTCCTCCCACCATATTATTAATTTGCCAAACTTTTGGGCTCGATCCGAAATCAATAGGTGCAATAAACTGGACAATTTATATTCAAGGGCGGTTCGTTCCTAATCGAAGTGGTTGGTGTATTCCGTAGTTCTAGAGATCGGATTTCACTCAAAACTAACCAAATGACTCCTCCTACCATATTTTGATGTTGCCCAAGTTCTGGGCTCGATCCGAAATCAATAGGTGTAAGAAATTGGACAATTCAATTTCAAAGGCAGTTCGTTCCATATTCGGGTGGTTGGTGAATTGGGTAGTTCTAGAGATCAAATTTCACTCAAAATTAACCAAATGACTCCTCCCACCATATCATGTTGTTGCCCAAGTTTTTGGCTTGATCCGAAATCAATAGGTGTAAGAAATTGGACAATTCAAGTTCAAAGGCAGTTGGTTCCTAGTTGGAGTGGTTGGTGTTTTGGGTAGTTCTAGAGATTAGATTTCTCTCAAACTTAACCAAATGACTCCTCCCACCATATTATGATGTTGCCCAAGTTTTGGGCTCGATCCGAAATGAATAGGTGTAAGAAATTGGACAATTCAAGTTCAAAGGAAGTTCGTTCCTAATTGGGGTGGTTGGTGTATTGGGTATTTCTAGACATCGGATTTCACTCAAACATAACCAAATAACTCCTCCCACTGTATTATGATGTTGCCCAAGTTTTGGGCTCGATCCGAAACCAATAGGTGTAAGAAATTGGACAATTCAAATTGAAAGGCAGTTCGTTCCTAATTGGGGTGGTTGGTGTATTGGGTAGTTCTAGAGATCGGATTTCACTCAAAATTAACCAAATGACTCCTCCCACTATATTATGATGTTGCCCAAGTTTTGGGGTCGATCCGAAATCAATAGGTGTAAGAAATTGGAAAATTTTAGTTCAAAGGCAGTTCGTTCCTAATTGGAGTGGTTGGGGTTTTGGGTAGTTCTTGAGTTTGGATTTCACTCAAACTTAACAAAATGACTCCTCCCACCATATTATGATGTTGCCCAAGTTTTGGGCTCGATCCGAAATCAATAGGTGTAAGAAATTGGACAATTCAATTTCTAAGGCAGTTCATTCCATATTCGGGTGGTTGGTGTATTGGGTAGTTCTAGAGATCAGATTTCACTCAAACTTAACCAAATGACTCCTCCCACCATATTATGATGTTGCCCAAGTTTTGGGCTCGATCCTAAATCAATAGGTGTAAGAAAATGGACAATTGAAGTTCACAGGAAGTTGGTTCCTAATTGGAGTGGTTGGTGTTTTGGGTAGTTCTAGAGATCGGATTTCACTCAAACTTAACCAAATGACTCCTCCCACCATATTATGATGTTGCCCAAGTTTTGGGCTCGATCCGAAATCAATAGGTTTAAGAAATTGGACAATTCAAGTTCAAAGGCAGTTCGTTCCTAATTGGGGTGGTTGGTGTATTGGGTAGTTCTAGAGATTGGATTTCACTCAAAATTAACCAAACACTACTACAAAAAGGGCAAAAGACGACCAGTAAACAACGACGGTAGATCAAAAAACCGTCGTTGTTTTTTAAAAGACGACGGTAATAGAAACCCGTCGTAGAAACATACTTTAAACACCTAAAAAACGGCACACGTATAGATATTTTGAAACCACGACGCACCAAATTCAAAAAGCGTCGTCTTATTACAAATGTGTTTTCAGAGTTAAAATATGAACCTAAAAACAACGACTTCATCTATGAAATCAACGCCGTAGAAAGTAAAGACGACGATATAAAAATAAGACGCCGTGTTAATTAATTAATAAACACGACCCAATTTTCTTAGTCAGCGAGGCATAAATTCAAAGGAATCTACGAGGATTAATTACAAAAAAAATCGCCGATTTAAATAAGTTACCACGACTGTAAATATAAATTTATCGACTTTTTAATTATACTATACTACGACGGTATCCATAACTCTACTGTCGCATAATTGTACTAACCACGACGGTTTGTTAAATTAACGACGTACAAATTTTATGCCATTATTCGTCTATCATTACCAGAATGAACTCTGGTCCTCATCATTATCGAACCAGAATGAACAAAGGCAATGTTTTAGAAGTGGATGATGTGCCAATTACTCTCACAAGGAGTTTGAGGGCAAGAAGCTTGTCTCAGACGCCAAGGAAGGTCTCAAGCTTGATGAGAGTGAAGACGAGGCAAAGAAGAAGGAAGAGTTGAAGGAGAAGTTTGAGGGACTCTGCAAGGTTGTGAAGGATGTTTTGGGTGACAGAGTGGAGAAGGTTGTGGTGTCTGACCGTCTGACCGTGCTGGACTGCCAACATGGAAAGAATCATGAAAGCTCAGGCCTTGAGGGATAACAGAGCGGCTGGGTACATGTCGAGCAAGAAGACCATGGAGATCAACCCAAAGAACCCCATCATGGAGGAGCTGAGAAAGAGGGCTGATGCAGACCTTGTTCTCCTTCTGTGCAGAAAGATAATTTTTTAGATGATGTGTGCGTGTTTGTGTCTTTCAGATACACAAACGCGCACACACATCAACATCCAAACTGAAAAATGAAAGCGAGATGAGACAGAGAGGTGATGTGCCTCCAGAGAATTTAGAAAAAGTTGAAACCCTAATTGAAAAATGAAGATGACAGAAAGACAGAAAACCCATTATTTATAAACAAATCTTATATACCACGTCGGTTTTTTAAATTATCGACGTTTATATATAACATACACGTCGTTTAAATTTAAAATAAGGTCGTATAAATTATTTAACAACGACGCTATATAAAAACGACGTTGTAATTTTTTGGAAAATTAATTTATTGTGTAATTAAAAACATTACACGTCGGTATGAGTAATTAAAACGACGTGGTATTAATTTTTCACGTCGTTATTATTGAATATAAGGTCGTTGGGTAAATTGGAAAATGACGATTCATCTTTTTTGAAGAAACATGCGTCGTGTAATTCGATTTAAAAACGTCGTTTCATTAAAATATACCGTCGTTGAAAGTAATATTATAGGGCAGTGTTAATAGCGTCGTTTTTATGAAATGGTTTTTTATTATTTTAAACTTTTCGCCTTCCTGACCCATACTTGCACTGTTTCCAAACCCGAGAAAAACTTTCAAGCTTTTCTCATTTTTCATTCTCCAAGAACTGTTTCAAACTTTCAAGCTTATCTCCTCTTCGTCTTCATCTCCTCTTCGTCTTCATCTCTGAATTAAAACACCAAACTCCAGAAGAAAGCTTTCATCGCAAGCAAAGGATAAGCATTTCTGGAATGATTTTTGTTCCTGTTTTGCATGCACATATCATTTTCGTTTTTTTACATTTTTTTACATTTTTTCTTTCCAAGTTTGATAAAATTTGCAGACAAAGACGAAAAGTTTCCAAGTTTGAACACTACTCTGGTTTTTTTACTTCAACTAAATAAGACGACGGTGGCTTGTTATTTACGTGGTTAGATTTATAGACCACGACGGTTCGTCAGTCACCCTCGCGTCGTGTGAAAGTGTTCGTCGTTGTTTTTTAAAATGATATCCTTTTTTTGTTTTTGATTTTTAAGGATATATTCATCGCATGTTTGATTTCTCTGAACAATGGTTTTTGTTTCGAAAATCTTTTTAATTATTTTTCTGCTGAAAATATTTTACGTTGTTCCTAATTTGTTTTTGTGGTATAGACGACGGTATATTAATATTTACGTCGTTTTATTTTCAATACCACGGCGAATTTTTATTATTAACGTCGTTGTAATATTTAATACTATGTTTTTGATTATATCATAAGACGTCGGTTTTTTATTATTGACGTCGTTGTAATATTTTATCACGTCGGTGATTAATTAACATCGTGTAAATTTATTATTACGTCGTTTGTTTTGTGCTTACGTCGTTTGAAATATTATAATACGTCGTAGTTTATAAATAATCGTCGTGGTTTTTCTTAATTTCACTGATATATTTTCACTTGCAGGTTTAATTTGTCTGTAACCATGGTTTCTCAATCCCAAAGTAAGGAGTCTGGCTTGAAAAAAAATGAATCCTTGAAGAAGGAGCTTAGAGTTGTAAATCCTCAAACCAAGGCCTCGAAGAAGATGAAGTTTGTTTCATCTTCTGAGACAGAACCAACCAGCACGGCAACTATTTCTGACGAGGCAAAGTCAGGTCGGGGTATGAGCACAATGCCCCGTGTTGTGCAGAGAAAAATTCAGAAAATCAAGCCTGTTGTTGAGTACAATGAAGAAGGGAAACCACGACGTTTAATTTTTCTATAACTTTGCTTTTTTCATTTTTTTCATTTTTTTTTCAATAAAGGAATTACCACGACGTTTAATTTTTCTACAATATCATTTATATATTTCTTTATTTCTTAAAACAGAAATCAGGGGAAGTAGAAAAGAGAGTAGAAGGAAAGATACTTGAGATAGTTGAACAGGTAAATTCTCATAACTTTGCTTTTTTCATTTTTTTTTTTCAATAAAGGAATTACCACGACGTTTAATGAATGTTACACGTCTGCAATTATTTAATTGAATGTTTAAATTGTTGTACAAGCTTAGATACCGTCGTAGTATATGAAATACCACGACGTTTATTATTTACCGTCATTTTATTAAATATACACGTCTGTAATTCTTAAATACCGTCGTTTGTTATTATTACCACGACGGTTTAATTTAATTTTTTTACTTTTTTTTTTTTGCCCTTTTTGTACTATGTCTTATATATATTTCTTTATTTCTTATAACAGAAATCTGGGGATGGTGAAAAGATTGAAGAAAAGAAAGATGAAAAGGTAAATTCTCTTAACTTTGCCTTTTTCATTTGTTTTTCAATTTTCAGACGTCTATATTTTCTTTCAACCGTCGTTTGTTTTAAATTTCCACGCCATTTTTTATTTAGTTGAATGTTTAAATTGTTGTACAATCTTTCTTATATATATATATATCTCTTTATTTATTAAAACAGCAATCCAGTGTTGGCGAAAAGAAAATTGAAAAGGTAAATTCATTAATTATGAATTTTGCATTTGAATTAGACGTCGGTTTTATTTAAACGACGAAATAAAGTATTCATTACGACGGTATATTTTTACCGTCGTGTAACTCATTTTAAGACGACGTTTTGTTATTTAAACCGTCGTTGTTATTTATTTACCACGTCACTTTATGTTGCTTTATTTGTTCAAACAGAGTACTGAAGTACCAGATTATTCAAAGCTGGAGTTACCATCTTCTTTACAATCCCTTTGTAGTTATGTTGAATCGACACTAAAGCCTCAGGAGAAGGCTATGAGCTTTACTATTGAGAAGGAGGTGTTTGGCATAGATCGTAACACCTTCGTCTTGCATGAAGATATTACCCAATTTGCTGGCATGGAAGAAATTGGGGCTACTGTCGTTGCAGTATATATGAGGTTTGTTCTTATCAAATATTCATTTGACACTCTCCTTTATGTTAAAAAAAAAAAAACACTCATGGTTTCAATTCATTTATTTAGGTGCCTATTTGATCATTTGAAGGCTGCAAATATGGTGAATATGGTTGGCTTTATCGACCCTGCTGTAGTTAGTGCCGACGCTGGTTCATTAACTGAAAGATCACGTCTCGTAGCCAATCGACTTCAAAAAACAGATGGTGAACAGATTTTCCTGATGCCTTACAATCCAGGGTTAGTCTCCAAACAAAAAACAGGATTTTGTTTGTATGATGCTCTGCATATAAAACTATTTAACCTTTATATTTATTTTGTGCAGCCGTCATTGGGTCTTGATCATTGTGAGAGCAAAGAAGGAGACCGTCTATTTTCTGGATCCACTGCCTGGAAATCGTGTTGTGGATGAGGACGGGAAAAACATAGTGAACTCTGCTCTAAAAATGTATAATACACACATAGGCAGAGTAGGCCGTAAAACACCTCTTTGGAAAACTCTGCCCGGCACTCCAAAGCAACCAAGCAGTGTAGAATGCGGGTATTATGTCATGCGCTTTATGAGAGACATCATAAAGGATACTTCCCTGGAATATGAGAAGACGGTAAGAAGAAAATTTTCAGATTTATTTTTATGTGGGTTTTTATATTATCAACGACGGTAAATTAAAAATACCGTCGTTGAATATATATACTACGTCGGTAAATGAATAATAGCGTCGTCTGTTTAATCTTTGCTTATGGACTGCAGTTTGCCAAAGGAAAGGATCAAACACCATACCCCCAAGCTGCCATTGAAGAAGTTAGGAAAGAATGGGCAGAGTTTGTGTGTGTTCATATGGAGTAGAGGAATTTTAGCATACTTAAACATTTTTATAAAATGTACAAATTTTGTTAGAATTAGACAAGTTTTTGTACAAAATTGGTTAGAATTAGCAAGTTTTTGTTGACGTCAACGTCCCTGTAAATTTGTTGAGGTTTTCATGTTGTGAAAAGCCCAAGATCATGCTGAACCAAATTTGTTGAGGTTTTTATGTTGTGAAAAACTGTAGTTTCTTCAAAAAGACGTTGTAGACACATAACAACGTCACAGTTTTTAAAAAAGCGACGTAAAAGGTTGTTCAAAAGACGCTCTTGGTTCTATAGACGACGTTGTTTTCCTGAAATTAGACGGCGAGAAGTTAAGAGTTGTGGTCGTGGAAAATGGTTTGTACGTCGTTTTATGTGTAAAAATGGTCATGGTTTAGAATTTAAACGACGTTTTGTTTTAAAATTAAGTCGTTTATAATAATTTAAAACGTCGTTAATTTATTAACGCCGACGTGGTTTGTGGGTTTTATTAATAATATTTTATTCCATTTAATTCAAATATTCATAATAAATTTAAAATAAATCCAAAAAATGCAACGTCAACTCCTATGAAGTCATTGCGATATTTTCTTCCCCCTTAAGCTTTAAAAAATTAAGTTTGAGTTATACAAATTTAAAATTACCACCAAAAAGAAAAATGTTTTCATGAGTCACAACATCACTTATACTTTAATGGTTTAGGGTTTAGGGTTTAGGGGGATAAAGGTTTATTTTTGGGGTTTAGGGTTTATGGTTAATATATATTAGGCCCTAAAACCATAAATCCTTTTCTATAATTATTTAAAAATATATATATAACGACGGTTTTATTGTTTTCCGTCGATGATTTACGAAGAGCGCATTTCTAAACCGTGGTTTCTTTAAAATGACGTTGTACACACATAACAACGTCATATGTTTTTAAAAAGCGACGTAAATTATTATTAAAACGACGCTATTGGTTATATAGACGACGTTGTTTTCTTGACATTAGACGGCGAGAGGTTAAGAGTTTAGGTCGTGGAAAATGGTTTGTACGTCGTTGTCTTTGTAAAACTGGCCATGGTTTGAACTTTAAACGACGTTTGTTGTTAAAATGTAGTCGTTTATTATTAGTTAAAACGTCGTTAATTTATTAACGCCGACGTGGTTTGTGGGTTTTATTAATAATATTTTATTCTATTTAATTCGAAATATTCATAATAAATTTAAAATAAATCCAAAAAATGCAACTTCAACTCCTATGAAGTCATTGCGATATTTTCTTCCCCCTTAAGCTTTAAAAAATTAAGTTTGAGTTATACAAATTTAAAATTACCACCAAAAAGAAAAATGTTTTCATGAGTCACAACATCACTTATACTTTAATGGTTTAGGGTTTAGGGTTTAGGGAGATAAAAGTTTATTTTTGGGGTTTAGGGTTTATGGTTAATATATATTAGGCAGTAAAACCATAAACCCTTTTCTAAAATTATTTAAACATATATATATAATTTAGGGTTTATATTTTATGGTTTAGGGTTTAGGGTATAGATGTAATAAGCGTCATGTTTATTTATATTGTTAACGACGGTTTTTTTGTTTTCCGTCGATGATTATCGAATGACGCATTTCTAAACCGTGGTTTCTTTAAAATGACGTTGTACACACATAACAACGTCATAGTTTTTACAAAGCGACGTAAAAGGGTTTACAAACCGTCGTATTATAAAGTTATAACGACGGTAAATAATTCATAACTGACGTAGTTATCACAATTGCCGAACGACTGTGTATTTTAATAAACCGACGTGGTTACTTTGGGGTTCTGAAAACGACGTCGTTCTCTTTTTAATACTCGCCGATATTCAGTTCTGTGGTAAAGGGTTTTGTGATTTTTTAATGTTGTCGACGGTATGGGTTAATGGATTTAATGTTTAATGTTTTCATGAATCAGGTTTAGGGTTTAATGTTGTCGGATCTTTTAATACTCTCTGTTATTATGAATCGGGAATGGATTTAATGTTTTCATGCTTAGTATATGTTGGTTTCGTGCTTAGTATTAATGTATATGTTGTGTTCTTAATACCCTACATAAAAATTAATGTATATGTTGTGTTCTGAATATATTCTGGGTTCTTGAAAATAAACTGGGATTTCGAAATCTTTTTTATGCATACGACGACGCTTGTTTTAACAAACCGTCGTCTATAAAAATATACCACGACGCTTGTTTTAACTACCGTCGTGGTTCAAGTTCGCTGGCGTCTGTTTCTTGCTAGAATTAGACGACGTTTTTTTTAAAACCCGTCGTCTATATATGTGTAATACGTCTGTTGTTGTTTAAAAACCGTCGTCTGTTTACTATATTATTTGCTGTTAAAACCTTATATAATCTGCTATAGTGATAGTCATTGCTTGTCTTTTCACCTTATATATGTTGTGTTCTGAATATATTTTGGGTTCTTGAAAATAAACTGGGATTTCGATATCTTTTTATGCATACGACGACGGTTTTTTTAACAAACCGTCGTTGTAAATATATACCACGACGCAGTTTTTAACTACCGTCGTGGTTCAAGTTCGCTGGCGTCTATTTCTTGCTAGCATTAGACGACGTTTTTTTAAAACCCGTCGTCTATATATGTGTAATACGTCTGTTGTTGTTTAAAAGCCGTCGTCTGTTTACTATATTATTTGCTATTAAAACCTTATATAATCTGCTATAGTGATAGTCATTGCTTGTCTTTTCACCTTATTATAGATAATAGGATATAGTGTCGGAGATGGATAAGTCATGGATGCACTCGGATAGAAGATCGAAGGCATATGAGTTAGGGGTGGAAGCATTTTTGCAATTTTCTGTAGAAAATCTTCTAACTACAACGCATATCCGTTGTCCATGTGTTAAATGTGCGAATTTGAAATTGTTCGGGGTTGGAATTATAAGGGATCACTTATACTTTAATGGAGTTGACCAAAGCTATAAGAATTGGACATTTCATGGAGAACCTTGGGAACCAATTGCAACTAGTAATGCTAGTAGAAATGTTGAAGAAGATGATGACCATAGTAGGTACAGTTTTGTGTCTGAAGAAATAGAGATGGATGATAATGATTTTGGTGATTTTGGATCCGATCCTTATGAGTTTGCTAATGTGATTGGGGATGGAGATCAACCATTGTACCCTGGTTGCAACAAGTACACCAAGTTATCGGCATTAGTGAAGTTGTATAATTTGAAGGCAAAACATGGGATGAGTGATGTATGTTTTACAGAATTATTGATACTTCAGGGCGAGTTGCTTCCAGAAGGAAATACAATACCGGCCTCTTTGTATGAGGCAAAAAAGACTTTGTGTGCATTGGGGCTGAGTTATGAGAAAATCCACGCATGCCCCAATGATTGCATCTTGTATAGGAAGGAGTATGAAGATTCAACTAATTGTCCTACTTGTGGTATCTCAAGGTGGAAGGAAACCAAAGATGGATTCTTGAAAGAGGGTGTGGCAGCGAAGGTGTTGTGGTATTTTCCTCCAATTCCAAGGTTTAAAAGGATGTTTCAATCACATGAGACAGCTAAGAATTTGACTTGGCATGCTGCTAGAAAATCAATTGACGGTCTGATGTCTCATCCGGCGGATTCCCCGTCTTGGAAACTTGTTGATGATAAATGGCCCGAGTTTGGTAATGAGCCGAGAAACTTGAGATTGGCTCTTTCATCTGATGGATTCAATCCCCACAGTTCTCTAAGTAGCAGATATAGTTGCTGGCCAGTTATCTTAGTTACATATAATCTCCCACCATGCCTGTGCATGAAACGAAAGTTCATGATGTTGACTTTATTGATTTCCGGTCCTAAACAACCTGGAAATGATATAGATGTCTACTTGGAGCCTTTGATTGATGATTTAAAATCTTTGTGGGATGGGATTAGAGGAGTGTATGATGCACACATAGGAGAATATTTTACACTCAGAGCTGCATTACTGTGGACCATTAATGATTTTCCCGCCTATGGAAACTTATCTGGTTGTGTTGTTAAAGGATATAAAGCTTGTCCAATATGTGGCGATGATACACCTAGTCACAGGTTGAAAAATGGCCACAAAATTTGTTACATTGGGCATAGAAAATGGTTACCAATTAATCATCCATATAGGAGGCAACGTGCAGCTTTTAATGGGAAACCTGAATATGGCACGCCTCTGGAGCCATTAAGGGGAGAAGAAGTGCTGCATATGGTTGAAGATATTAATTACATATGGGGATCGAAAAAAGGGGGAGGTGGAGGTGAAAATGATGGTGACAGAGTTTGTTGGAAGAAGAAGTCAAAATTCTTTGATCTTGAGTATTGGAAATACCTTCCAGTGAGGCATGTCCTCGATGTTATGCACATTGAGAAGAATGTTTGTGATAGTATCATTGGTACATTGCTGGAGATCCCTGGAAAAAATAAAGATAGGATTGCTGCTCGGTTAGATTTATTGAACATGGGGGTCAAAACTGATTTGCAAGATTCAAGACTTCTTGGCCTTAAATCACATGATTGTCATACCTTAATGCAACAATTGCTCCCTGTGGCAATTCGTTCTGTTTTGGAGAAGCCTGCAAGGTATGCAATAACTCGTTTGTGCTTCTTCTTCAATGCTATATGTGCAAAGACGGTTGATGTTTCCAAGCTAGATAAGTTGGAAGAAGATGTAGTAGTTACTTTGTGTTTGCTTGAAAAATACTTTCCACCTTCATTCTTCGATATCATGGTTCATCTAGTAGTACATCTTGTCAGAGAAGTTCGTCTATGTGGGCCAGTTAATTTTAGATGGATGTATCCGTTCGAAAGATATATGAAAGTTCTAAAGGGGTATGTTCAGAACCGTACTCATCCCGAAGGTTGCATTGCGGAGCGTTATATAGATGAAGAAGCTGTAGAATTTTGCACTGAACATTTATCTGATATTAGTACAATTGGAGTGCCATCAAGTCAGAAGATAGGAGTTTCAAAGCCATTATCAGGTTGCACAGTGAGCTTAGTTGATCGGGACCTGTTGAACCAAGCACATCTATATGTCTTGGAGAATACGGAGGAAGTTCTACCTTATATCGAGTATGAGTTTCTTTCCTTAAGTTTCCATTTTAAATTATTCCTTATGTTTATCTTATATGTTTGGGACTGTAATGCTTGAATTTTTCGTGTCATGTAGGGAACATATGATCCACATCAAGGCCGCTTATCCAAAATTTAGAAAGAGAACAAAGTGGCTGCAAGATAAGCACAATAGCACTTTCATTCAATGGCTACACTTCAAGGTATATGTTATTCAATAACATATTGGACTTTTAATTTTCTTCTTTCTATGTTAGATTGAATTAAGATATGATTAATTTGCAGGTTCAAAGTGAACTTGATGAGGGAGGCAATCATGGGGTATCAGAAAATTTAAGGTGGCTAGCAGCTGGTCCAAACATGGCAGTGCCATTATATAGGAGCTATCTTATTAAAGGTGTTAAATTTAACATCAAGGCACAAGATGATGTGCGGACAGTTCAAAATAGTTTAGTTTATTTACTTGCACATACCATGCAAGTTGCTAGTGCCAAGGATAAAAACCCAATTCTCTCAAATATGGGTTTTTATGGTGTCATTCAAGAAATTTGGGACCTTGACTACCAAAAGTTTACAATCCCAGTCTTTAGGTGTGATTGGATAGATAGTACTTCTGGCCTTGTAGTCGATGAACTTGGATTTACCCTTGTAGATTTGAGTAAAATTGGACATAGGAATGACAAATTTGTTTTGGCTTCTCAAGTCAAACAAGTATTTTTTGTTGACGACCCGATGCATCATGGTTGGTCGGTAGTGTTATTAGCGCCTAATAGAGAATATAATGATGATGTTATTGGTGATGATGTCTTAGGTGATGTGAGAATTGAGTGTGAGCCATTTACTAGAGGGATGCCAAATGTTGACACATTTGATGAACTAGTGGGTGAGTTTGGGAGTCAAAATATTCGAGATGGGTGTGAAGATATATGGATTGAATGATGCTCTTGTAATTTATGAAATTATTTATGCCCTAAACAGCACTACTGTATGACATTAATTTTGTAATAAATTGTAATGTGTTTTCTTCACTTTCATTATGCAGGTTTTGGACACAAAACAATCAGTACATAAAATACTGGTTCAGTATTATAAAACGACGGTCCTTATAAAACTGTGAAAAACAGACGTCTGTTGTCATAAAATTGTCAATAAAAAACGACGTTTTGGAGCACTCAACGACGGCATTGAATTTACCGACGTCTAAAAGTGAACTAAAAGTGAAAAAAGACGACGTTATTGTGAAACAGTTATTAACGATATCACGTCGGAGAAGGATAAAGAGCCGACATGTAATTACAAATAACACGACTTCAGTACAATAATACCGACGTCTAAAAGGACAGATATCGAACCTGAACGTTACAAAAGACGACGTCTTGGATGGATTAGACGACTATTATTTTATTAAAGACGACGTATAAATAGAGAAACACGGCTGTCTTTTACATGATCACGACGTTGTATATCACATACTACGTCGTTTATAGAAATAAATATGTCGTAAGTCATGAGCCTAACATATTTTCCACGTCGGTTATGTAAATATATAAGACATATTACATATTAATAACGTCGTATGTTATTTATTTAAAGACGTAGTATTTATTTAAATAACGTTGTTTATTACAACAACGACGGTGATTTACCTTAACCGCTATTTCCACGTCAATATTAATGGAAAAACTGAAGTAACAATACTATTTCACGACGGTTATATAAATATATTCGACGTTGTATGGTTTAATAACGTCTTATTTTATTTATTTAGAGACGTAGTGTTTTCTTTTACACGACGGATGTTGTATAAAATAGGTCGTCTATTATTCTCCAAGACAATTTTTTGGTTCATTTTTCAGTGTACAGACGTCGGTTTTTTTTGTAAATGACGTTATTTGTTAAAACAACGACGGTGATTTACCCTAACCGCTATTTCCACGTCAATATTAATGGAAAAAACGAAGTGGCAATACTATTGCACGACGCTTATATAAATATATTGGACGTTGTATGGTTTAATAACGTCAGATTTTATTTATTTAAAGACGTATTGTATTATTTTACACGACGTATGTTGTATAAAATAGGTCGTCTATTCTTCTCCAGGACAATTTTTTGGTTCATTTTTCGGTGTACAGACGTCGGTTTTTTTTGTAGATGACGTTGTTTATTATAACAACGACGGTAATTTACCCTAACCGCTATTTCCACGTCAATATTAATGGAAAAAACGAAGTGGCATTACTATTGCACGACGGTTATATAAATATATTAGACGTCGTATGATTTAATAACGTCATATTTTATTTATTTAAAGACGTATTGTATTATTTTACACGACGTATGTTGTATAAAATAGGTCGTCTATTCTTCTCCAGGACAATTTTTTGGTTCATTTTTCAGTGTACAGACGTCGGTTTTTTTTGTAAATGACGTGGATTGGTACAACAACGACGTTGATTTACCCTAACCGCTATTTCCACGTCAATATTAATAGAAAAAACGAAGTGCCATTACTATTGCACGACGTTTATATAAATATATTAGACGTCGTATGCTTTAGTAACGTCATATTTTATTTATTTAAAGACGTATTGTATTCTTTTACACGACGGTGGTTGTATAAAATAGGTCATCTATTCTTCTCGAGGACAATTTTTTGGTTCATTTTTCAGTATACAGACTTCGGTTGTATTTTTGTTAATGACGTTGTTTGTCATAACAACGACGGTGATTTCGCGTCGTGGTTTTACTTTTCAAAACACGTCGATCGATGTTACGACGGTTTCAAAACCAAATTCACGACGGTGAATTCCCGTCGTCTTTTGCCTTTTTTGTAGTAGTGAAATGACTCCTCCCACCGTATTATGGTGTTGCCCAAGTTTTCGGCTCCACCCGAAATCAATAGGAGTAAGAAATTGGACAATTAATGTTCAAACGCAGTTCGTTCCTAATCGGAGTGGTTGGTGTATTCCGTTGTTCTAGAGATCGGATTTCACTCAAAACTAACAAAATGACTCCTCCCACCATATTATGATGTTGCCCAAGTTTTGGGCTCGATCCGAAATCAATAGGTTTAAGAAATTGGACAATTCAAGTTCAAAGGGTGTTTGTTCCTAATCGGAGTGGTTGGTGTATTGGGTAGTTCTAGAGATCGGATTTCACTCAAAATTAACCAAATGACTCCTCCAACCATATTATGATGTTGCCCAAGTTTTGGGCTCGATCCGAAATCAATAGGTGTAAGAAATTCAACAATTCAAGTTCGAAGGCAGTTCGTTCCTAATTGGAGTGGTCGGTGCTTTGGGTAGTTCTAGAGATTGGATTTCACTCAAACTTAACCAAATTACTCCTCCCCCCATATTATGCTATTGCCCAAGTTTTGGGCTCGATCCGACATAAATAGGGGTAACAAATTGGACAATTCAAGTTCAAAGGCAGTTCGTTCCTAATTGAAGTGGTTGGTGTTTTGGGTAGTTCTAGAGATCGGATTTCACTCAAATTTAACCTAATGACTCCTCCCACCATATTATGATGTTGCCCAAGTTTTGGGCTCGTTACGAAATCAATAGGTGTAAGAAATTGGACAATTCAAGTTCAAAGGCAGTTCGTTCCAAATTGGAGTGGTTGGTGTTTTGGGTCGTTCTAGAGATCGGATTTCACTCAAACTTAACCAAATGACTCCTCCCACCATTTTATGATGTTGCCCAAGTTTTGGGCTCGATCCGAAATCAATAGGTGTAAGAAATTGGACAATTTATGTTCAAACGCAGTCCGTTTCTAATCGGAGTGGTTGGTGTATTCCGTTTTTCTAGAGATCGGATTTCACTCAAAACTAACAAAAAGACTCGTCCCACCATATTATGTTGTTGCCTGAGTTTTGGGCTCGATCCAAAATCAATAGGTTTCAAAAATTGGACAATTCAAGTTCAAAGGCTGTTCGTTCCTAATTGGAGTGGTTGGGGTTTTGGGTAGTTCTAGAGATCGGATTTCACTCAAATTTAACTAAACGACTCCTCCCACCATATTATGATGTTGCCCAAGTTTTGTGCTCGATCCGAAATAAATAGGCGTAAGAAATTGGACAATTCAAGTTCGAAGGCAGTTCGTTCCTAATTGGAGTGGTTGGTGTTTTGGGTAGTTCTAGAGAATGGATTTCACTCAAACTTAACCAAATGACTCCTCCCACCATATTATGATGTTGCCCAAGTTTTGGACTCGATCCGAAATAAATAGGGGTAAGAAATTGGACAATTCAAGTTCAAAGGCAGTTCGTTCCTAATTGGAGTGGTTGGTGTTTTGGGTAGTTCTAGAGATCGGACTTCACTCAAACCTAACCAAATGACTCCTCCCACCATATTGTGATGTTGCCCATGTTTTGGGATTGATCGGAAATCAAAAGGTGTAAGAAATTGGACAATTCAAGTTCAAAGGCAGTTCGTTCCTAATTGGAGTGGTTGGTGTTTTGGGTAGTTCTAGAGATCGGATTTCACTCAAATTTAACGAAATGATTCCTCCCACCATATTGTTTTGTTGCCCAAGTTTTGGGCTCGATCTGAAATCAATAGGTGTAAGAAATTGGACAATTCAAGTTCGAAGGCAGTTCGTTCCTAATTGGAGTGGTTGGTGTTTTGGGTAGTTCTAGAGATCGGATTTCACTCAAAGTTAACCAAATGACTCCTCCCACCATATTATGTTGTTGCCCAAGTTTTGGGCTCGATCCGAAATCAATAGGTGTAAGAAATTGGACAATTTATGTACAAAGGCAGTTCGTTCCTAATCGGAGTGCTTGTTGTATTCCATATTTCTAGAGATCGAATTTCACTCAAAACTAAAGAAATGAGTCATCCCACCATATTATGATGTTGCCCAAGTTTTTGGCTCGATCCGAAATCAATAGGTGTAAGAAATTCGACAATTCAAGTTCAAAGGCAGTTCGTTCCTAGTTGGAGTGGTTGGTGTTTTGGGTAGTTCCAGAGGTCGGATTTCACTCAAACTTAACGAAATGACTCCTCCCACCATATTATGATGTTGCCCAAGTTTTGGGCTCGATCCGAAATCAATAGCCGTAAGAAATTGGACAATTCCAGTTCAAAGGTAGTTCGTTCCAAATTGGAGTGGTTGGGGTAATTCATAGTTCTAGCGATTGGATTTTTCTCAAAACACACCAAATGACTCCTCCCACCGTATTATGTTGTTGCCCAAGTTTTGGGCTCGATCCGACATCAATAGGTGTAAGAAATTGGACAATTCAAGTTCAAAGGCAGTTCGTTCCAAATTGGATTGGTTGGTGTTTTGGGTAGTTCTAGAGATCGGATTTCACTCAAACTTAACCAAATGACTCCTCCCAACATATTATGGTGTTGCCCAAGTTTTGGGCTTGATCTGAAATCAATAGGTGTAAGAAATTGGACACTTTATGTCCAAAGGCAGTTTGTTACTAATCGGAGTGGTTGGTGTATTCCACAGTTTTACCAATCGGATTTCACTCAAAACTAACTAAATGACTCCTCCCACCATATTATGAAGTTGCCCAAGTTTTGGGCTCGATCCGAAATCAATAGGTGTAAGAAATTGGACAATTCATGTTCAAAGGCAGTTCGTTCCTAATTGGAGTGGTTGGTGTTTTGGGTAGTTATATAGATCAGATCTCACTCAAACTTAACCAAATGACTCCTCCCACCATATTATGTTGTTGCCCAAGTTCAGAGGCAGTTCATTCCTAATCGGAGTGGTTGGTGTATTCCATAGTTCTACAGATCGGATTTCACTCAAAACAAACCAAATGACTCCTCCCACCATATTATAATGTTGCCCAATTTTTGGGCTCGATCCGAAATCAATAGGTGTAAGAAATTGGACAGTTCAAGTTCAAAGGAAGTTCGTTCCTAATTGGAGTGGTTGGTGTTTTGGGTGGTTCTAGATAGAAGATTTCACTCAAACTTAACCAAATGACTCATCCTACCATATTATGATGTTGCCCACGTTTTGGGCTCGATACGAAATCAATAGGTGTAAGAAATTGGACAATTCATGTTCAAAGGCAGTTCGTTCGAAATTGGAGTGGTTGGTGTTTTGGGTAGTTCTAGAGATCGGATTTTATTCAAAATTAACCAAATGACTCCTCCCACCGTATTATGGTGTTGCCCAAGTTTTGGGCTCGATCCGAAATCAATAGGTGTAAGAAATTGGACAATTCAAGTTCAAAGGCAGTTCGCTCCTAATTGGGGTGGTTGGTGTATTCCATAGTTCTAGAGATCAGATTTCCCTCAAAATTAACCAAATCACTCCTCCCACCACATTATGATGTTTCCCAAGTTTTGGGCCCGATCCGAAATCAATAGGTGTAAGAAATTGGACAATTCAAGTTCAATGGCAGTTCGTTCCTTATTGGGGTGGTTGGTGTATTGGGTGGTTCTAGGGATCGGATTTCACTCAAACTTATCCAAATGACTCCTCCCACCATATTATGATGTTGCCCGAGTTTTGGGCTCGATCCGAAATCAATAGGTTTAAGAAATTTGAAAATTTATGTTCAACGGCAGTTCGTTCCTCATCGGAGTGGTTTGTGCATTCCGTAGTTCTAGAGATCTGATTACTCTCAAAACCAACCAAATGACTCCTCCCACCATATTTTGATGTTGCCCATGTTTTGGGCTCGATCCGAAATCAATAGGTGTAAGAAATTCGACAATTCAAGTTCAAAGGCAGTTCGTTCCTAATTGTAGTGGTTGGTGTTTTGGGTAGTTCTAGAGATCGGATTTCACTCAAACTTAACCAAATGGCTCGTCCTACCATATTATGATGTTGCCCAAGTTTTGGACTCGATCCGAAATCAATAGGTGTAAGAAATTGTACAATTCAAGTTCAAAGGCAGTTCGTTCCTAATTGGAGTGGTTGGTATTTTGGGTTGTTCTAGAGATCGGATTTCACTCAAACTTAACCAAACGACTCCTCCCACCATATTCTGATGTTTCCCAAGTTTTGGGCTCGATCCGAAATGAATAGGTTTAAGAAATTGGCCAATTCATGTTCGAAGGGAGTTCGTTCCTAATCGGAGTGGTTGGTGTATTCCATAGTTCTAGAGATCCGATTTCATTCAAAACTAACCAAATGACTCCTCCCACCATATTTTGATGTTACCCAAGTTATGGGCTCGATCCGAAATAAATAGGTGTAAGAAATTGGACAATTCAAGTTCAAAGACAGTACGTTCCTAATTGGAGTGGCTGGGGTTTTGGGTAGTTCTAGAGATCGGATTTCACTCAAAACTAACCAAATGACTCCTCCCACCATATTATGATGTTGCCCACGTTTTGGGCTCGATCCGAAATCAATAGGTGTAAGAAATTGGACAATTCAAGTTCAAAGGCAGCTCGTTCCTAATTGGAGTGGTTGGGGTTTTGGATAATTCTAGAGATCGGATTTCACTCAAACTCAACCAAATGACTCTTCCCACCTCATTATGTTGTTGTCCAAGTTTTGGGTTCGATCCGAAATCAATAGGTGTAAGAAATTGGACAATTCAAGTTCAAAGGCAGTTCGTTCCTAATTGGAGTGGTTGGTGTTTTGGGTAGTTCTAGCGATCGGATTTCACTCAAACCTAACCAAGTGACTCCTCCCACCATATTATCATGTGGCCCAAGTTTTCGGCTCGATCCGAAATCAATAGGTGTAAGAAATTGGACAATTTATGTTCAAAGGCAGTTCGTTCCTAATCGGAGTGGTTGGTGTATTCCGTAGTTCTAGAGATCGGATTTTACTCAAAACTAACCACATGACTCCTCCCACCATATTATGATGTTGCCCAAGTTTTGGGCTCGATCCGAAATCAATAGGTGTAAGAAATTGGACAATTCAAGTTCGAAGGCAGTTCGTTCCTAATTGGAGTGGTTGGTGTTTTGGGTAGTTCTAGAGATCGGATTTCACTCAAAGTTAATCAAATGACTCCTCCCACCATATTATGTTGTTGCCCAAGTTTTGGGCTCGATCCGAAATCAATAGGTGTAAGAAATTGGACAATTCAAGTTCAAAGGAACTTCGTTCCTAATTGGAGTGGTTGGTGTTTTGGGTAAATCTAGAGATCGGATATCATTCAAACTCAATCAAATGACTCTTCCCACGGTATTATGATGTTGCCCAAGTTTTGGGCTCGATCCGAAATCAATAAGTGTAAGAAATTGGACAATTCATGGTCAAAGGCAGTTCGTTCCTAATTGAAGTGGTTGGTGTTTTGGGTAGTTCTAGAGATCGGATTTCACTCAAACTTAACCAAACGACTCCTCCCACCATATTATGATGTTGCCCAAGTTTTGGGCTCGATCCGAAATCAATAGGTGTAAGAAATTGGACAATTCAAGTTCAAAGGTAGTTCGTTCCAAATTGGAGTGGTTGGGGTAATTCATAGTTCTAGCGAATGGATTTTTCTCAAAACACACCAAATGACTCCTCCCACCGTATTATGATGTTGCCCAAGTTTTGGGCTCGATCCGACATCAATAGGTGTAAGAAATTGGACAATTCAAGTTCAAAGGCAGTTCGTTCCAAATTGGATTGGTTGGTGTTTTGGGTAGTTCTAGAGATCGGATTTCACTCAAACTTAACCAAATGACTCCTCCCAACATATTATGGTGTTGCCCAAGTTTTGGGCACGATCCCAAATCAATAGGTGTAAGAAATTGGACAATTCAAGTTCAAAGGCAATTCGTTCCTAATTGGAGTGGTTGGTGTTTTGGGTAAATCTAGAGATCGGATATCATTCAAACTCAACCAAATGACTCTTCCCACCGTATTATGATGTTGCCCAAGTTTTGGGCTCGATCCGAAATCAATAAGTGTAAGAAATTGGACAATTCATGGTCAAAGGCAGTTCGTTCCTAATTGAAGTGGTTGGTGTTTTGGGTAGTTCTAGAGATCGGATTTCACTCAAACTTAACCAAACGACTCCTCCCACCATATTATGATGTTGCCCAAGTTTTGGGCTCGATCCGAAATCAATAGGTGTAAGAAATTGGACAATTCAAGTTCAAAGGAACTTCGTTCCTAATTGGAGTGGTTGGTGTTTTCGGTAATTCTAGAGATCGGATTTCACTCAAACTCAACCAAATGACTCTTCATACCATATTATGATATTGCCCAAGTTTTGGGCTCGATCCGAAATCGATAGGTGTAAGAAATTGGACAATTCAAGTTCGAGGGCAGTTCGTTCCTAATTGAAGTGGTTGGTGTTTTGGGTAGTTCTAGAGATCGGATTTCACTCAAAGTTAACCAAATGACTCCTCCCACCATATTATGTTGTTGCCCTAGTTTTGGGCTCGATCCGAAATCAATGGGTTTAAGAAATTGGACAATTCATGTTCAAAGGCAGTTCGTTCCTAATCGGAGTGCTTGGTGTATTCCATAGTTCTAGAGATCGGATTTCACTCAAACTTAACCAAATGACTCCTCCCACCATATTATGATGTTGCTCAAGTTTTTGGCTCGATCCGAAATCAATAGGTGTAAGAAATTGTACAATTCAAGTTCATAGGCAGTTCGTTCCTAATTGGAGTGGTTGGTGTTTTGGGTAGTTCTGGAGATCGGATATCACTCAAACTTAACCAATTGACTCCTCCCACCATATTATGTTGTTGCCCCAGCTTTCGGATCGATCCGAAATCAATAGGTTTGAGAAATTGGACAATTCAAGTTCAAAGGCAGTTCGTTCCTAATTGGGGTGGTTGGTGTATTGGGTAGTTCTAGAGATCGGATTTCACTCAAAATTAACCAAATGACTACTCCCACCAAATTATGATGTTGCCCAAGTTTTGGGCACGATCCGAAATGAATAGGTGTAAGAAATTGGCCATTTCAAGTTCAAAGGGAGTTCGTTCCAAATTGGAGTAGTTGGTGTTTTGGGTAGTTCTAGAGATCGGATTTCACTCAAACTTAACCAAACGACTCCTCCCACCATATTCTGATGTTGCCCAAGTTTTGGTCTCGATCCGAAATCATTAGGTGCAAGAAATTGGACAATTCAAGTTCAAAGGCAGTTCGTTCCTAATTGAAGTGGTTGGTGTTTTGGCTAATTCAAGAGATCGGATTTCACTCAAACTCAACCAAATGACTCTTCCCACGATATTATGATATTGCCCAAGTTTTGGGCTCGATCCGAAATCAATGGGTATAAGAAATTGTACAATTCAAGTTCAAAGGCAATTCGTTCCTAATTGGAGTGGTTGGTGTTTTGGGTAGTTCTAGTGATCGGATTTCACTCAAACTTAACCAAATGACTCCTCCCACCATATTATGTTGTTGCCCCAGTTTTGGGCTCGATCCGAAATCAATGGGATTAAGAAATTGGACAATTCAAGTTCAAAGGCAGTTCGTTCCTAATGGGAGTGGTTGGTGTATTCCATAGTTCTAGAGATCGGATTTCACCCAAACTTAACCAAATGACTCCTACCACCATATTATAATGTTGCCCAAGTTTTGGGCTCGATCCGAATTCAATAGGTGTAAGAAATTGGACAATTCAAGTTGAAAGGCAGTACGTTCCTAATTGGAGTGGTTGGTGCTTTGGGTAGTTCTGGAGATCGGATTTCACTCAAACTTAACCAAATGACTCCTCCAACCATATTATGATGTTGCCCAAGTTTTGGGCTCGATTCGAAATCAATAGGTGTAAGAAATTGGACAGTTTATGTTCAAACGCAGTTCGTTCCTAATCGGAGTGGTTGGTGTATTCCATAGTTCTAGAGATCGGATTTCACTCAAAACTAACCACATGACTCCTCCCACCGTATTATGATGTTGCCCAAGTTGTGGGCTCGATCCGAAATCAATAGGTGTCAGAAATTGTACAATTCAAGTTCAAAGGCAGTTCGTTCCTAATTGGAGTGGTTGGTGTTTCGGGTAGTTCTGCAGATCGGATTTCACTCAAACTTAACCAAATGACTCCTCCCACCATATTATGATGTTGCCCAACTTTTGCGCTCGATCCGAAATCAGTAGGTGTTAGAAATTGAACAATTCAAGTTCAGAGGCAGTTCGTTCCAAATCGGAGTGGTTGGTGTATTCCATAGTTCTAGAGATCGGATTTCACTCAAAACTATCCACATGACTCCTCCCACCATATTATGATGTTGCCCAAGTTGTGGGCTTGATCCGAAATCAATAGGTGTAAGAAATTGTACAATTCAAGTTCAAAGGCAGTTCGTTCCTAATTGGAGTGGTTGGTGTTTTGGGTAAATCTAGAGATCGGATTTCACTCAAACTTAACCAAATCACTCCTGCCACCATATTATGATGTTGCCCATGTTTTGGGCACGATTCAAAATCAATAGATGAAAGAAATTGGACATTTCAAGTTCAAAGGAAGTTCGTCCTTAATTGGAGTGGTTGGTGTTTTGGGTAGTTCTAGAGATCGGATTTCACTCAAACTTAACCAAATGACTCCTCCTACAATATTATGATGTTGCCCAAGTTTTGGGCTCGATCCGAAACAAATAGGTGTAAGAAATTGTACAATTCAGGTTCAAAGGCAGTTCGTTCCTAATTGGAGTGGTCGGGGTATTGGGTAGTTCTATAGATCGGATTTCACTCAACTTAACCAAATGACTCCTCCCACCATATTATGAGGTTGCCCAAGTTTTGGGCTCGATCCAAAATAAATAGGTGTAAGAAATTGGACAATTCAAGTTCAAAGGCTGTTCGTTCCTAATTGGAGTGGTTGGTGTTTTGGGTAGTTCTAAAGATCGGATTTCACCCAAACTTAACCGAATGACTCCTCCCACCATATTATGACGTTGCCCAAGTTCTGGCCTCGATCCGAAATAAATAGGGGTAAGAAATTGGAGAATTCAAGTTCAAAGGCAGTTCGTTACTAATTGGAGTGGTTGGTGTTTTGGGTAGTTCTAGAGATCGGATTTCACTCAAACTTAATCAAACGACTACTCCCACCATATTATGATGTTGCCCAAGTTTTGGGCTCGATCCGAAATCGATAGGTGTAAGAAATTGGACAATTCAAGTTCAAAGGCTGTTCGTTCCAAATTGGGTTGGTTTGGTGTATTGGGTAGCTCTAGACATCGGATTTCACTCAAACTTAACCAAATGACTCCTCCCACCATATTATGATGTTGCCCAAGTTCTGGGCTCGATCCGAAATAAAAAGGGGTAAGAAATTGGAAAATTCAAGTTCAAAGGCAATTCTTTCCTCGTTGGAGTGGTTGGTGTTTTGGATAGTTCTAGAGATCGGATTTCCCTTAATCTTAACCAAATGACTCCTCCTGCCATATTATGGTGTTGCCCAAGTTTTGGGCTCGGTCCGAAATCATTAGGTTCAAGAAATTGGACAATTTATGTTCAAAGGCAGTTCGTTACTAATCGGAGTGGTTGGTGTATTCCATAGTTCTAGAGATCGGATTTCACTCAAAACTAACCAAATGACGCCTCCCACCATATTGTGATGTTGCCCAAGTTTTGGGCTCGATGCGAAATCAATAGGTGTAAGAAATTGGACAATTCAAGTTCAAAGGCGGTTCTTTTGTAATTGGAGTGGTTGGTGTTTTGGGTAGTTCTAGACATCGGATTTCACTCAAACTTAACCAAATGACTCCTCCCACCATATTATGATGTTGCCCAAGTTTTGGCTCGATCCGTAATAAATAGGTGTAAGAAATTGGATAATTCAAGTTCAAAGGCAGTTCGCTCCTAATTGGAGTGGTTGGTGTATTCCATAGTTCTAGAGATCGGATTTCACTCAAAACTAACCAAATGACTCCTCCCACCACATTGTGATGTTGCCCAAGTTTTGGGCTGGATCGGAAATCAGTAGGTGTAAGAAATTGGACAATTCAAGTTCAAAGGCAGTTCGTTCCTAACTGTGGTGGTAGGTGTTTTGGGCAGTTCTACGGATTGGATTTCACTCAAACATAACCAAATGACTCCTCCCGCCATATTATGATGTTGCCCAAGTTTTGGGCTCGATCCTAAATCAGCAGGCGTAAAACATTGGAAAATTTATGTTCAAAGGCAGTTTGTTCCTAATCGGAGTGGTTGGTGTATTTCGTAGTTCTAGAGATCTGATTTAACTCAAACTTTTCCAAATGACTCCTCAAACCATATTATTATGTTGGCCAAGCTTTTGGGTCGATCCGAAATCAATAGGTGTAAGAAATTGGACAATTCAAGTTCAAAGGCAGTTCGTTTCTAATTCGGGTGGTTATTGTATTGGGTAGTTCTAGAGATCGGATTTCACTCAAAATGAACCCAGTGACTCCTCCCACCATATTATGATGTTGCCCAAGTTTTGGGCTCAATCCGAAATCAATAGGTGTAAGAAATTAGACAATTCAAGTTCAAAGGCAGTTCGTTTCTAATTCGGGTGGTTGGTGTATTCGGTAGTTCTAGAGATCGGATTTCACTCAAAATGAACCCAGTGACTCCTCCCACTATATTAAGATGATGCCCAAGTTTTGGGGTCGATCCGAAATCAATAGGTGTAAGAAATTGGAAAATTCAAGTTCGAAGGCAGTTTGTTCCGAATTGGAGGGGTTGGTGTTTTGGGTAGTTCTAGAGATCGGATTTCACTCAAACTTAACCAAATGACTCCTCCCACCACATTATGATCTTGCCCAAGTTTTGGGCTCGATCCGAAATCAATAGGTGCAAGAAATCGGACAATTCAGAAATTGGACAATTCAAGTTCATAGGTAGTTCTTTCCTAATTGGAGTGCTTGGTGGTTTGGGTAGTTCTTTCCTAATGGGAAGAGTCATTTATCTTCTAAGGCAGTTCGTTCCTAATCGGAGTGGTTGGTGTATTCCGTAGTTTTAGAGATCGGATTTCACTCAAAACTAGCCAAATGGCTCCTCCCACCATATTATGTTTTTGCCCAAGTTTTGGGCTCGATCCGAAATCAATAGGTGCAAGAAATTGGACAATTCATGTTGAAAGGCAGTTCGTTCCTAATCGGAGTCGTTGCTGTTTTGGGTAGTTCTAGAGGTCGGATTTCACTCAAACTTAACCAAATGACTCCTCCCATTATATTATGTTGTTGCCCAATTTGGGCTCGATCCGAAATCAATAGGTGTAAGAAATTGGACAATTCAAGTTCAAAGGCAGTTCGTTCCTAATTGGAGTGGTTGGTGTGTTGGGTAGTTCTAGTGATCGGATTTCACTCAAACAAAACGAAATGACTCTTCCCACCATATTATGATGTTCCCCAAGTTTTGGGCTCGATCCGAAATCAATAGGTGTAAGGAATTGGACAATTTATCTTGTAAGGCAGTTCGTTCCTAATCGGAGTGGTTGGTGTTTTCCATAGTTCTAGAGTTCAGATTTCACTCAAAACTGACCAAATGGGTCCTCCCACCACAGTATGATGATGCCCAAGTTTTGGGCTCGAACAGAAATCAACAGGTGCAAGAAATTGGACAATTCATGTTCAAAGGCAGTTCGTTCCTAATTGGAGTGGTTGGTGTTTTGGGAAGTTCTAGTGATCGGATTTCGCCCAAACAAAAGCAAATGACTCTTCCCACCATATTATGATGTTCCCCAAGTTTTGGGCTCGATCTGAAATCAATAGGTGTAAGGAATTGGACAATTTAGCTTCTAAGGCAGTTCGTTCCTAATCGGAGTGGTTGGAGTTTTCCATAGTTCTAGAGATCGGATTTCACTCAAACTCCACCAAATGACTCCTCCCACCATATTATGATGTTGCCCAAGTTTTCGGCTCGATCCGAAATCGAATAGGTGTAAGAAATTGGACAATTTCTCTTCTAATGCAGTTTGTTCCTAATCGGAGTGGTTGGTGTATTCCATAGTTCTGGATATCGGATTTCACTCAAACTCAACCAAAAGACCCCTCCCACCATATTATGATGTTGTCCAAGTTTTGGTCTCGATCCGAAATCAATAGGTGTAAGAAATCGGACAATTCAAGTTCAAAGGCAGTTCGTTCCTAATTGGGGTGGTTGGTGTTTTGGGTAGTTCTAGAAATCGGATTTTACTCAAACTTAATCAAATGACTCCTCCCACCATATTATGATGTTGCCCAAGTTTTGGTCTCGATCCGAAATCAATAGGTGTAAGAAATCGGACAATTCAAGTTCAAAGTCAGTTCGTTCCTAATTGGGGTGGTTGGTGTTTTGGGTAGTTCTAGAAATCGGATTCCACTCAAATTTAACCAAATGACTCCTCCCACCATATTATGATGTTGCCCAAGTTTTGGACTCGATCCGAAATCAATAGGTGTAAGAAATTGGACAATTTATGTTCAAAGGCAGTTCGTTCCTAATCGTAGTGGTTGGTGTATCCCATAGTTCTAGAGATCGGATTTCACTCAAAACTAACCAAATGACTCCTCCCACCATATTATGATGTTACCCAAGTTTTGGTCTCGATCCGAAATCAATAGGTGTAAGAAATTGGACAATTCAAGTTAAAAGGCAGTTCGTTCCTAATTGGAGTGGTTGGTGATTTGGGTAGTTCTAAAGATCGGATTTCAGTTAAAACTTAACCAAATGACTCCTCCCCACCATATTATTATGTTGCCCAAGTTTTGGGCTCAATCCGAAATCAATAGGTGTGAGAAATTGGACAATTCAAGTTCAATGGCAGTTCGTTCCTAATTGGAGTGGTTGGTGTTCTGGGTAGTTCTAGAGATCGGATTTCACTCAAACTTAACCAAATGACTCCTCCGAACATATTATGATGTTGCCCAAGTTTTGGGCTACATCCGAAATCAATAGGTGTAAGAAATTGGACAATTCAAGTTCAAAGGCTGTTCGTTCCTAATTGTGGTGGTTGGTGTTTTCGGTAGTTCTAGAGATTAGATTTCACTCAAACTTAACCAAATGAGTCCTCCCACCATATTATGATCTTGCCCAAGTTTTGGGCTCAATCCGAAATCAAGAGGCGTAAGAAATGGAAAATTCACGTTCAAAGGCAGTTGATTCCTAATTGGAGTGGTCGACGTTTTGGGTAGTTCTAGAGATCGGATTTGACTCAAACTTAACCAAATGACTCCTCCCACCATGTTGTGATGTTGCCCAACTTTTGGGCTCGATTCGAAATCAATAGGTGTTAGAAATTGGACAATTCAAGTTCAAAGGCAGTTCGTTCCTAATCGGAGTGGTTGGTATTTTGGGTAGTTCTAGAGATCGGATTTCACTCAAACTTAACCAAATGACTCCTCCCACCATATTATGATGTTGCCCAAGTTTTGGGCTCGATGCGAAATCAATAGGTGTAAGAAATTGGACATTTCAAATTCAAAGGCAGTTTGTTCCTAATTGGATTGGTTGGTGTTCTGGGTAGTTCTAGAGATCGGATTTCACTCAAACTTAACCAAATGACTCCTCGCACCACATTATGATGTTGCCCAAGTTTTGGGTTCGATCCGAAATCAATAGGTGTAAGAAATTGGACAATTCAAGTTCAAAGGCAGTTCGTTCCTAATCGGAGTGGTTGGTATTTTGGGTAGTTCTAGAGATCGGATTTCACTCAAACTTAACCAAATGACTCCTCCCACCATATTATGATGTTGCCCAAGTTTTGGGCTCGATGCGAAATCAATAGGTGTAAGAAATTGGACATTTCAAATTCAAAGGCAGTTTGTTCCTAATTGGATTGGTTGGTGTTCTGGGTAGTTCTAGTGATCGGATTTCACTCAAACTTAACCAAATGACTCCTCGCACCACATTATGATGTTGCCCAAGTTTTGGGTTCGATCCGAAATCAATATGTGTAAGAAATTGGACAATTCAAGTTCAAAGGCAGTTCGTTCCTAGTTGGAGTGGTTGGTGTTCTGGGCAGTTCTAGAGATCGGATTTCACTCAAACTTAACCAAATGACTCGTCCCACCATATTATGATGTTGCCCAAGTTTTGGGCTCGATCCGATATCAAGAGGTGTAAGAAATTGGACAATTGAAGTTCAAAGGCAGTTCGTTCCTAATTGGAGTGGTTGGTGTTTTGGGTAGTTCTGGAGATTGGATTTCACTCAGACTTAACCAAATGACTCGTCCCACCATATTACGATGTTGCCCAAGTTTTGGGCTCGATCCAAAATCAATGGGTGTAAGAAATTATACAATTTATGTTTAACGGCAGTTCGTTCCAAATCGGAGTAGTTGGTGTATTCCATAGCTCTAGAGATTGGATTTCACTCAAAACTCACCAAATGACTCCTCCCACCAAATTATGATGTTGCCCAAGTTTTGGGCTCGATAAGAAATCATTAGGTGTAAGAAATTGGACAATTCAAGTTGAAAGGCAGTTCATTCCTAATTGGAGTGGTTGGGGTTTCGGGTAGTTCTAGAGATTGGATTTCACTCAAACTTAACCAAATGACTCCTCCCACCGTATTGTCATGTTGCCCAACTTTTGGGCTCGATCCGAAATCAATAGGTGTTTGAAATTGGACAATTCAAGTTCGAAGGCAGTTCGTTACTAATCGGAGTGGTTGGTGTTTTGGGTAGTTCTGGAGATTGGATTTCACTCAGACTTTACCAAATGACTCGTCCCACCATATTACGATGTTGCCCAAGTTTTGGGCTCGATCCAAAATCAATACGTGTAAGAAATTGGACAATTTCTATTGAAAGGCAGTTCGTTCCTAATCGGAGTGGTTGGTGTATTCCATAGTTCTAGAGATCGGATTTCACTCAAAATTAACCAAATGATTCCTTCCACCATATTATGTTGTTGCCCAAGTTTTGGGCTCGATCCGAAATCAATAGGAGTAAGAAATTGGACAATTCAAGTTCAAAGGCAGTTCGTTCCTAATCGGAGTGGTTGGTGTATTCCATAGCCCTAGAGATCGGATTTCACTCAAAACTAACCAAATGACTCCTCCCACCATATTATGATGTTGCCCAAGTTTTGGGCTCGATCCGAAATCAATAGGTGTAAGAAATTCGACAATTCAAGTTCAAAGGCAGTTCGTTTCTAATTGGAGTGGTTGGTGTTTTGGGTAGTTCTAGAGATCGGATTTCACTCAAAGTTAACCAAATGACTCCTCCCACCATATTATGATGTTGCCCAAGTATTGGGCTCGATCCAAAATCGAGAGGTGTAAGAAATTGGACAATTCATGTTCAAAGGCAGTTCGTTCCTAGTTGGAGTGGTTGGTGTTTTGGGTAGTTCTTGCGATCAGATTTCACTCAAACTTAACCAAATGACTCCTCCCACCATATTATGATGTTGCCCAAGTTTTGTTCTCGATCCGAACTCGAGAGGTGTAAGAAATTGGACAATTCATGTTCAAAGGAAGTTCGTTCCTAATTGGGTGGGTTGGTGTATTGGGTAGTTCTGGAAATTGGATTTCACTCACACTTAACCAAATGACTACTCCCACCATATTATGATGTTGCCCAAGTTTTGGGCTCGATCCGAAATCAATAGGTGTAAGAAATTGGACAATTCAAGTTCAAAGGCTGTTCGTTCCAACTTGGAGTGGTTGGTGTTTTGGGTAGTTCTAGAGATTGGATTTCACTCAAACTTCACCAAATGACTCCTCCCACCATGTTATGATACTGCCCAAGTTTTGGGCTCGATCCGAAATAAATAGGTGTAAGAAATTCGACAATTCAAGTTCAAAGGCAGTTCGTTCCTAATTGGAGTGGTTGGGGTTTTGGGTAGTTTTAGAGATCGGATTTCACTCAAACTTAACCAAATGACTCCTCCCGCCATATTATGATGTTGCCCAAGTTTTGGGATCAATCCGAAATCAATAGGTGTAAGAAATTGGACAATTTATGCTCAAAGGCAGTTCGTTCCTAATCGGAGTGGTTGGTGTATTCCATAGTTCTAGAGATCGGATTTCACTCAAAACTAACCAAATGACTCCTACCACCATATTATGATATTGCCCAAGTTTTGGACTCGATCCGAAATCAATAGGTGTAAGAAATTGGACAATTCAAGTTCAACGGCAGTTCGTTCCTAATCGGAGTGGTTGGTTTATTCCATAGCTCTAGGGATCGGATTTCACTCAAAACTAACCAAATGACTCCTCCCACCATATTATGATGTTGCCCAAGTTTTGGGGTTGATCCGAAATCAATAGGTGCAAGAAATTGGACAATTCAAGTTCAAAGGCAGTTCGTTCCTAGTTGGAGTGGATGGTGTTTTGGGTAGTTCTAGAGATCGGATTTCACTCAAACCTAACCAAATGACTCCTCCCACCATATTATGATGTTGCCTAAGTTTTGGGCTCGATCTGAAATCGATAGGTGTAAGACATTGGACAATTGAAGTTCTAAGGCAGTTCGTTCCTAATTGGTGTTTCGGGTAGTTCTAGAGATCGGATTGCACTCAAACTTAACCGAATGACTCCTCCCACCATATTATGTTGTTGCCCATGTTTTGGGATCGATCCGAAATCAACAGGAGTAAGAAATTGGACAATTTAAGTTGAAAGGCAGTTCGTTCCTAATTGGAGTGGTTGGTATTTTGGGCAGTTCTAGAGATTGGATTTCCCTCATACTTAACCAAATGACTCCTCCCACCATATTATGATGTTGCCCAACTTTTGGGATCTAACCGAAATCAATAGGAGGAAGAAATTCGACAATTCAAGTTCAAAAGTAGTTCGTTCCTAATTGGAGTGGTTGGTGTTTTGGTTAGTTCTAGAGATCGGATTTCACTCAAACTTAACCAAATGACAACTCCCACCATATTATGATGTTGCCCAAGTTTTGGGCTCGATCCGAAATCAATAGGTGTAAGAAATTCGACAATTCAAGTTCAAAGGCAGTTCGTTCCTAATTGGAGTGGTTGCAGTTTTGGGTAGTTCTAGAGATCGGATTTCACTCAAACTAAACCAAATGATTCCTCCCACCATATTATGATGTTGCCCAAGTTTTGGGCTCGATCCGAAATCAATTGGTGTAAGAAATTGGACAATTTATGTTCAAAGGCAGATCGTTCGTAATCGGAGTGGTTGGTGTATTCCATAGTTCTAGAGATCGAATTTCACTAAAAACTAATCAAATGACTCCTCCCACCATATGACGATGTTTCCCAAGTTTTGGGCTCGATCCGAAATCAATAGGTGTAAGAAATTGGACAATTTATGTTCAAAGGCATATCGTTCCTAATCGGAGTGGTTGGTGTATTCCATAGCTCTAGAGATCGGATTTCACTGAAAGCTAACCAAATGACTCCTCCCACTATATTATGATGTTGCCCAAGTTTTGGGCTCGATCGGAAATCAATAGGTGTAAGAAATTTGACAATTCAAGTTGGAAGACAGTTCGTTCCTAATTGGAGGGGTTGGTGTATTCCATAGCTCTAGAGATTAGATTTCACTCAAAACTAGCCAAATGACTCCTCGCACCATATTATGTTGTTGCCCAAGTTTTGGGCTCGTTCCGAAACCGATAGGTGTAAGAAATTGGACAATTCAAGTTCAAAGGAAGTTCGTTCCTAATTGGAGTGGTTGGTGTTTTCGGTAGTTCTAGGGATCGGATTTCACTCAAACTTAACCAAATGACTCCTCCCACCATATTATGTTGTTGCCCAAGTGTTGGGCTAGATCCGAAATCAATAGGAGTAAGAAGTTGGACAATTATGCTCAAAGGCAGTTTGTTCCTAATCGGAGTGGTTGGTGTATTCCATAACTCTAGAGATCGGATTTCACTCAAAACTAACCAAATTACTCCTGCCACCATATTATGATGTTGCCCAAGTTTTGGGCTCGATCCGAAATCGAGAGGTGTAAGAAATTGGACAATTCATGTTCAAAAGGCAGTTCGTTCCTAATTGGATGGGTTGGTGTATTGGGTAGTTCTGGAAATCGGATTTCACTCAAACTTAACCAACCGACTACTCCCACCATATTATGATGTTGCCCAAGTTTTGGGCTCGATCCGAAATCAGTAGGTGTAAGAAATTGGACAATTCAGGTTCAAAGGCTGTTCGTTCCAAATAGGAGTGGTTGGTGTTTTATGTAGTTCTAGAGATTGGATTTCACTCAAACTTAACCAAATGACTCCTCCCACCATATTATGATACTGCCCAAGTTTTGGGCTCGATCCGAAATAAATAGGTGTAAGAAATTCGACAATTCAAGTTCAAAGGCAGTTCGTTCCTAATTGGAGTGGTTGGTGTTTTGGGTAGTTTTAGAGATCGGATTTCACTCAAACTTAACCAAATGACTCCTCCCAACATATTGTGATGTTCCCCAACTTTTGGGCACGATCCGAAATCAATAGTTGTTAGAAATTGTACAATTCAAGTTCAGAGGCAGTTCGTTCCTAATCGGAGTGGTTGTTGTTTTGGGTAGTTCTAGAGATCGGATTTCACTCAAACTAAACCAAATGACTCCTCCAGCCATATTTTGATGTTGCCCAAGTTTTGTGATCAATCTGAAATCAATAGGTGTAAGAAATTGGACAATTTATGCTCAGAGGCAGTTCGTTCCTAATCGGAGTGGTTGGTGTATTCCATAGTTCTAGAGATCTGATTTCACTCAAAACTAACCAAATCACTCCTCCCACCATATTTTGATGTTGCCCAAGTTTTGGACTCGATCCGAAATCAATAGGTGTAAGAAATTGGACAATTCAAGTTCAACGACAGTTCGTTCCTAATCGGAGTAGTTGGTGTATTCCACAGTTCTAGAGATCGGATTTCAGTCAAAACTAACCAAATGACTCCACCCACCATATTATGATGTTGCCCAAGTTTTGGGGCAGATCCGAAATCAATAGGTGTAAGAAATTGGACAATTCAAGTTCAAAGGCAGTTCGTTCCTAGTTGGAGTGGATGGTGTTTGGGGTAGTTCTAGAGATCGGATTTCACTCAAACTTAACCAAATGACTCCTCCCACCATATTATGATGTGGCCAAAGTTTTGGGCTCGATCCGACATCGATAGGTGTAAGACATTGGACAATTGAAGTTCAAAGGCAGTTTGTTCCTAATTGAAGTGGTTGGTATTTTGGGCAGTTCTAGAGATTGGATTTCCCTCACACTTAACCAAATGACTCCTCCCACCATATTATGATGTTGCCCAAGTTTTGGGATCTAACCGAAATCAATAGGAGTAAGAAATTCTACAATTCAAGTTCAAAGGCAGTTCGTTCCAAATTGGAGTGGTTGGTGTTTTGGGTAGTTCTAGGGATCGGATTTCACTCAAAGTTAACCAAATGACAACTCCCACCATATTATGATGTTGCCCAAGTTTTGGGCTCGATCCGAAATCAATAGGTGTAAGAAATTCGACAGTTCAAGTTCAAAGGCAGTTCGTAACTAATTGGAGTGGTTGGTGTTTTGGGTAGTTCTAGAGATCGTATTTCACTCAAACTTAACCAAACGAATCCTCCCACCATATTATGATGTTGCCCAAGTTTTGGACTCGATCCGAAATCAATTGGTGTATGAAATTGGACAATTTATGTTCAAAGGCAGATCGTTCCTAATCGGAGTGGTTGGTGTATTCCATAGCTCTAGAGATCGGATTTCACTCAAAGCTAACCAAATGACTCCTCCCACCATATTATGATGTTGCCCAAGTTTTATGCTCGATCCGAAATCAATAGGTGTAAGAAATTGGACAATTCAAGTTCAAAGGAAGTTCGTTCCTAATCGGAGTCATTGGTGTATTCCATAGTTCTAGATATCGGATTTCACTCAAAACTAACCAAATGACTCCTCCCACCATATTATGATGTTGCCCAAGTTTTGGGCTCGATCCGAAATCAATAGGTGTAAGAAATTGGACAATTCAAGTTCAAAGGCAGTTCGTTCCGAATTGGAGTGGTTGGTGTTTTGGGTAGTTCTAGAGATCGGATTTCACTCAAACTTAACCAAATGATTCCTCCCACCATATTATTATGTTGCCCAAGTTTTGGGCTCGATCCGAAATCAATAGGTGTATGAAATTGGACAATTTATGTTCAAAGGCAGTTCGTTCCTAATCGGAGTGGTTGGTGTATTCCATTGCCCTAGAGATCGGATTTCACTCAAAACTAGCCAAATGATTCCTCCCACCACATTATGATGTTGCCCAAGTTTTGGGCTCGATCCGAAATCAATAGGTGTAAGAAATTGGACAATTCAAGTTCAAAGGTAGTTCGTTCCAAGTTGGAGTGGTTGGTGTTTTGGGTAGTTCTAGAGATCGGATTTCACTCAAACTTAACCAAATGATTCCTCCAACCACATTATGATGTTGCCCAAGTTTTGGGCTCAATCCGAAATCAATAGTTGTATGAAATTGGACAATTTATGTTCAAAGGCAGTTCGTTCCTAATCGGAGTGGTTGGTGTATTCCATAGTTCTAGAGATCGGATTTCACTCAAAATTAACAAAACGACTCCTCCCACCATATTATGATGTTGCCCAATTTTGGGCTCGATCCGAAGGCAGTTCATTCCTAATTGGAGTGGTTGGTGTTTTGGGTAGTTCTAGAGGTCGGATTTCACTTTAACTTAACCTAATCACTCCTCCCACCATATTACGATGTTGCCCAAGTTTTGGGCTCGATCCGAAATCAATAGGTGTAAGAAATTGGACAATTCAAGTTGAAAGGCAGTACGTTCCTAATTGGAGTGGTTGGTGTGTTGGGTTGTTCTAGAGGTCAGATTTTACTCAAAACTAACCAAATGACTCCGCCCACCATATTATGATGTTGCCCAAGTTTTGGGCTCGATTCGAAATCAATAGGTGCAAGAAATTGGACAATTTATGTTCTAAGGCAGTTCGTTCCTAATCGGAGTGGTTGGTGTATTCCATAGTTCTGGAGAATGGATTTCACTCAAAACTAACCAAATGACTCCACCCACCATATTATGATGTTGCCCAAGTTTTGGGATCGATCCGAAATCAATAGGTGTAAGAAATTGGACAATTCAAGTTCAAAGGCAGTTCGTTCCTAATTGGAGTGGTTGGTGTTTTGGGAAGTTCTAGAGATCGGATTTCACTCAAACATAGCCAAATGACTCCTCCCACCATATTATGTTGTTGCCCAAGTTTTCGGCTCGATCCGAAATCAATAGGTGTAAGAAATTGGACAATTTAAATTCAAAGGCAATTCGTTCCTAATTGGAGTGGTTGGTGTTTTGGGTAGTTCTAGGGATCGGATTTCACTCCAAACTAACCAAATGACTCCTCCCACCATATTATGATGTTTCCCAGGTTTTGTGCTCGATCCGAAATCAAAAGGTGTAAGAAATTGGACAATTCAAGTTCAAAGGCAGTTCGTTTCTAATCGGAGTCTTTGGTGTATTCCATAGTTATAGAGATGGGATTTTACTCAAAACTAACCAAATGACTCCTCCCACCATATTATGATGTTGCCCAAGTTTTGGGCTCGATCCGAAATCAATAGGTGTAAGAAATTGGACAATTCAAGTTCAAAGGCAGTTCGTTCCTAATTGGAGGGGTTGGTGTTTTGGGTAGTTCAAGAGATCGGATAGCACTCAAACTTAACCAAATGACTCCTCCCACCGTATTATGATGTTGCCCAAGTTTTGGGCTCGATCCGAAATCAATAGGTGTAAGAAATTGGACAATTCATGTTCAAAGGCAGTTCGTTCCTAATTAGAGTGGTTGGTGTTTTGGGTTGTTCTAAAAATTGGATTTCACTGAGACTTAACCAATTCACTCCTCCCACCATATTATGATGTTGCCCAAGTTTTGGGCTCGATCCGAAATCAATAGGGGTTAGAAATTGTACAATTCAAAATCAAAGGCAGTTCGTTCCTAATTTCAGTGGTTGGTGTTTTGGGTAGTTCTAGAGATCGGATTTCACTCAAACGTAACCAAATGACTCCTCCCACCATATTATGATGTTGCGCAAGTTTTGGGCTGGATCCGAAGTCAATAGGTGTTAGAAATTGGACACTTCAAGTTCAAAGGCAGTTCGTTCCTAATTTGAGTGGATGGTGTTTTGGGTAGTTCTAGAGATCGGATTTCACTCAAACTTAGCCAAATGACTCCTCCCACCATATTATGATGTCGCCCAAGTTTTGGGATCGATCCGAAATAAATATGTGTAAGAAATTGGACAACTCAAGTTCAAAGGAAGTTCATTCCTAATCGGTGTGGTTGGTGTATTCCGTAGTTCTAGAGATTGGATTTCACTCAAAACTAGCCAAATGACTCCACCCACCATATTATGATGTTGCCCAAGTTTTGGGATCGATCCGAAATCAATAGGTGTAAGAAATTGGACAATTCATGTTCAAAGGCAATTCGTTCCAAATTGGGTGGGTTGGTGTATTGGGTAGTTCTAGAGATCGGATTTCACTCAAACTTAACCAAATGAATCCTCCCACCATATTATGATGTTGCCCAAGTTTTGGGCTCGATCCGAAATCAATAGGTGTAAGAAATTGGACAATTCATGTTCAAAGGCAGTTCGTTCCTAATTGGGGTGGTCGGTGTATTGGGTAGTTCTTGAGATCGGATTTCACTCAAACTTAACCAAATGACTCGTCCCACCGTATTATGACATTGCCCAAGTTTTGGGCTCGATCCGAAATAAATATGTGTAAGAAATTGGACAACTCAAGTTCAAAGGCAGTTCGTTCCTAATTGGAGTGGTTGGTGTTTTGGGTAGTTCTAGAGATTGGATTTCACTCAAACTTAACCAAATCACTCCTCCCACCATATTATGATGTTGCCCAAGTTTTGGGCTCGATCCGAAATCAAGAGGTGTAAGAAATTGGACAATTCAAGTTCAAAGGCAGTCGTTTCTAATTGGAGTGGTCGGTGTTTTGGGTAGTTCTAGAGATCGGATTTCACTCAAACTTAACCAAATGACTCCTAACACCATATTATTTTGTTGCCCAGGTTTTGGGCTCGATCCGAAATCAATAGGTTTAAGAAATTGGACAATTTATGTTGAACGGCAGTTCGTTCCTAATCGGGGTGGTAGGTGTATTCCATAGTTCTAGAGATCGCATTTCACTCAGAACTAACCAAATGACTCCTCCCACCATATTGTGACGTTGCCCACGTTTTGGGCTCGATCCGAAATCAATAGGTGTAAGAAATTGGACAATTCAAGTTCCAAGGCAGTTCGTTCCTAATTGGAGTGGTTGGTGTTTTGGGTAGTTCTAGAGATCGGATTTCACTCAAACTTAACCAAATGACTCCTCCCACCATATTAAGATGTTGCCCAAGTTTTGGGCTAGATCCGAAATCAATAGGTGCAAGAAATTTGACAATTCGAGTTCAAAGGCAGTACGTTCCTAATTGGAGTGGTTGGTGTTTTGGGTAGTTCTAGAGATCGGATTTCACTCAAAACTAACCAAAAGACTCCTTCCACCATATTATGGCGTTGCCCAAGTTTTGGGCTCGATCCGAAATCAATAGGTGTAAGAAATTGGACAATTTATGTTCAAAGGCAGTTCGTTCCTAATCGGAGTGGTTGGTGTATTCCATAGTTCTAGAGATCGGATTTCACTCATAACTAACCAAATGACTCCACCCACCATATTATGATGTTGCCCAAGTTTTGGGATCGATCCGAAATCTATAGGTGTAAGAAACTGGACAATTCAAGTTCAAAGGCAGTTCGTTCATAATTGGACTGGTTGGTGTTTTGGGTAGTTCTAGAGATCGGATTTCAGTCAAACTTGACCAAACGACTTCTCCCACCATATTATGATGTTGCCGACGTGTTGGGCTCGATCCGAAATCAATTGGTGTAAGAAATTGGACAATTCAAATTCAAAGGCAGTTCGTTCCTAATTGGAGTGGTTGGTGTTTTGGGTAGTTCTACAGTTGGATTTCACTCAAACTTAACCAAATGACTCCTCCCTCTATATTATCATGTTGCCCAAGTTTGGGGCTCGATCCGAAATTAATAGGTGTAAGAAATTGGACAATTTATCTTCTAAGGCAGGTCGTTCCTAATCGGAGTGGTTGTTGTATTCACTATGCCAAATTTCACTTTCAGCAACTACATAGGCATCGGTAAAATGAAAATCGATGCTATTAGAACATCAGGCATCGATTTTATAAATAACGATACTAAACAGGTACAAAGACATTAGTAGGAAGTTTTGGTTTTTTTTGACGATGCCTTTGATTCCCTTTAGCATCATCTCTCATAATTATAGATGCCTAAAGTGATTTGCCTTTTTTTTTTTTAAGAGGGACATTTTTTAAAAAAAAGCCACCGATGCCTAAAGGGTAGTCAACGCTAGTCCAAAATTTTTCACGCTCTCCCTCTCAAACTCTTGCCCTAACTTCCATCTCCCTCTCAATTTTTTCAATCCCTCTCAAACTCTCGCCCTAACTTCCATCTCTCTCTCAATTTTGTACTCTCCCTCTCAAACTCTCTCTTTCTTCTCTCTCCTCCATCACTGCTTCTTTCTCTCTCAGATGTTCCGACCATGGCCGGTGCTTTCCTCAGGACTAAAGCCCAGCCACCCCTGCCCATTCCTCAGCCGCGGCGAGCTTCAAAAGGTCGCCTTTGGTGCAAGAGAAACCTTTAAATTGTAGTAGTCTTTCTAGTTTCTCTACTGGACACCTTTGGTGTGATGCTAGAGAAACCTTTAAATTTTAGTAGAGTCTTTCTAGTTTCTCGTTTTTCTTCCTATATGTTCCCATAAATGTTAAATCTGCTTCTTCAGATTTCATGCTCAAAGAAAAAGTAGATATCTGGGATTTGGGTTGACAAAAGATTGAGTTTCGCAGCTCTTCGTCAGCAGTATTCTCTCGTTCCCTTTCTTTCTCTCAAATCTATTTTTAGGGTTTTTTTTTATAAAATGCGTGTTTTGATTATTGGGTTTGTTGCTTAAGATTATCATTGTTCACTAATAATGAACAACTCAAGTGACTGTTTTCTTCTTTTGGAGATGTTACAGATGGTATTTCTACGTTTCTTATTAATTTGCTCCGATTATTTATTTATTTTCTTCTGTAATTTGTGGAAATTACTGACTGATTTTTACCTTTGTGATGATTTTTTTTAACTGTATGTTTAGCTAGAATGGCTGTGGACCGTATAACTCAAAGACCCAAAGGATTCGGTTTTGTCACTTACAAGTCAGATGTTGAGGCACAAAAAGCTTTGAAGGCCATGAATGGCAGGGTAATTTCCTTCTTCCCTATGGTTAAAATTTTTAATTTTATTTTTATAAAAGGGCAGGCCTCCTTGCTGTGATAAAGAAGGGGTCAAGAAAGGACCTTGGACTCCTGAAGAAGATATCATTTTGGTCTATTACATTCAAGAACATGGTCCTGGAAATTGGAGGGTTGTTCCTACCAATACAGGTTTATTTTCTTTCTCTTCTGTTTCTTCAGTTGCTTTTCGTTTGAGTAAAAATATACTTGGTTTTCACTTGATGTGTCAGTTTTGTTAGCTTCTGTATACTTTTGAGATGAAAAGGAAGGATATTTCATTTTGGCGCTGCATTTAAATTATTAAAAGTATAGCCATTTTGGTATTTTGTTAGTTAAGCATTAGGGTGTGGTGATCGTACTATTTTGGCATTCTACTAACACATCTTTGTTCTGATTTGGTAAATTGACTCATATTATAATTGTTTTTGTGCCAAATTGCAGATCATATAGCCCTTATACTTGCATATTCTAATCTTTTATGTACTGAATATGTGTTTTTCATTGATCAAATTTCCTAGTCTTTGTTTTTGTCATATGTTTTTAAATTGTATTTTTTAGTGAACACCTTCAGTCTTGTTTTTCTCTTTTGAAGTTTTTGTTAAAATTTGTCCAGATGGTTGATGGGAGGCTGATTTTTGTTGAAGTTGCCCAGACTCAAAAACAGGAAGAGGATACCAAATCTAGATAATGACCTCATTTTTTCTCTATGTTACTTTTTAAGATTGAACACATATCAGATTACTATTGTATGCTCATCATTGCTTTGGTACTTCAAGTTTGAGAAATCTGAATACAGCTTCCTCTTGTAATGTTGTTTTTCCCATTAAAAAAGAAAAAAAAGGAAAAGAAATGATTCTGAATACAGCTTCCTTTTCTGATTTTAATTTTCCATTTTAATTTCTTTAATCCTCTTTCTTTGCTGCCAAGGATCAACGCCACTTCCCCATGACCACTGACTGCTCCGCATTTTGGTAAGAATTCTTTATTTTTCATTTCAGTTTTAATTTGTTTTGCTTTTTGGGGTCGAATCTATCTTGGTATTGGCAGAAATTTAGGTTTTTAAAACTAACTAAATGAGAATTTCAATTCTATATATGTTTAATATTGATTGCTGTTTAGTTTTTAGTTTTAGATTTGACTTTGGTTCATGTTTATTTATGATGAGTTATACGCTGAAGATCAGCAAGTAGTTGGTTGAGTCCCTCTTTATTTTGTTACAGGTTTGGTTTCTTATGAAAAAACATCTTGCAATTTGAAGATGACACAAACAGGGAAACACAAACTTCATTATCAATCTGATTACTGTGTAGTGTGTTTCCTTGAACATAAATGAGGCTACTTTCTAAGGTTAAGTACAGAAACCTTGCAAACACAAATAAGCTTTGATTTCTCAAAGCAAACACAAATAAGCTTTGATTTACCAAAATTTACTTGACTGTACTGAGAACAAAAAGAACAAAAAGAGGACCTATCAACCAATTTAATGAAGATTTTGTCACAACTTTATGTTGTTGATGGGCATTTGTTTATTTGTTTTGAATTATTTTGTTTGTTCTTATTCTTCTGTTGTTTACTTCTTGTGTCTAGAATTGACTTGTGTGTTCTTTTTGTTTTTGTGCCAAATTTGCATATGCTCTGTCTCTTTATATCTAAATGCATATCCTAATTCTTCTTATTATGTTTTTCTTCTTTTTGTTCTCACTTGATATGCTGAGGTCTGGTTGCATATGGTTCACCATTGACTCTTATCTTACTCTTAACATAAAAATTTGGCTTACTCTCTACTCCATCACATAATCATTTAATTCCTATTTGAAACATGATGTGGGATCCATTTAATGACTTCTTGTTATCTAATTAGATTGGTTGACAAATTCTGTTTTTTTGGTAGTTAGGTCTGTGTTAATATGAACCTTGTGTAATTTTTTTTCACAGCAATGTGCCTCTGTTTTTTTGGTAGTTAGGTCTGTGTCAATTGAGAAAAAATGCTAGTTGTGCTTGTCCAACTCTCTACCCCATCACATGATCATTTAATTGCTAGTTTAAACATGAAGTGGGATCCAATTAATGACTTCTTGTTATCTAATTAGATTGATTAACAAATGAGATTTTCTTGTTCACCAATATGATTTTGTAAATTTGCATATTGGTTCATTTGAAGTGACAACATATCTTATGCAAATTTAGTACCTTGCACTTTTTATGCTTATGTTCATATTTTGTGTTTACATTCTATGTGTTTTTTTTTTCCAGTATAGAGCTAAAAGGAAGGACACGTACACCCAAATGGAATTAGATAAGGTGCGAGAAGAATTGGCAAGTCATGTCCTAGAATGGCTTTTTGATTAAGCTAAACATTCCTTCATTTTACATGTCTTTCTAGCTAGTATTTTGCTTATGCATAGACAAGTACGGATAATTTGTGGTGTAGGGCTGGTAAATTTGTGATTTGGATGTGACAAGTATGGATCATTCAAGTATTTTGCTTATATATATATAGACAATTATGGATATATTTAAATTATTGTTGATATAATGTTTTTTTTTATGAGCAATGGCAAAACAACATGATTTGGAAATGAGGCCTTTCTTAAATACTATTATAGTAACTAAGTAAAGTGTGATGTGAAACAAGCAAAATACCTACCCTTTCCTTACATAAATGATGCCTATTGTTTATAACAACTTCAGTTTTCCAGAAATAATTGAAGTTGAAAGATAAAAACAACAAGACATCTATTATCACTGATGCCTAAAACGAGAAGTAGCATCAGCATTTATGTAACCACCAGCACTATTGGAGGCTTTTCACATCTGCAAAATAAAAAAAGCGATGATGTATAACATAATTCACAACACCATTATTTGTTTCTACGATGTTGTAATTGATAATATGCATCAGCATAATAGATATCACTGATGCTGTTAGACCTCTTTAGCCTCATCCCTTTCAAAACTACTGATGATGTTGGACCTCTTTAGCCTCCTCCCTTTTGAAAGTACTGATGCTGTTTCGAGTTTAGGCGTCAGAAGTCAACCTTTTTTTGGCACCCGGAAATCATTTAGGCATCGGAGTTTACTTGATATCCGATGTAGTAAGTAATAAACAGCGACGGAGAATATCTGTTGCCTATTACATAGGAATAGGCAACAGTCACCAATACCACGGTATTTATGTGTAATAGGCAACGGATTTTATCCGATGCTAAAGCCCTTTTTTGGCATAGTGATTCCACAGTTCTAGATATCGGACTTCACTCAAAACTAAACAAATGACTCCTCCCACCATGTTATGATGTTGCCCAAGTTTTGGGCTCAATCCGAAATCAATAGGTGTAAGAAATTGGACAATTCAAGTTCAAAGGCAGTTCGTTCCAAATTGGAGTGGTTGGTGTTTTGGGTAGTTCTAGAGATCGGATTTCACTCAAACTCAGCCAAATGACTCCTCGCACCATATTATGATGTTGCCCAAGTTTTGGGATCGATCCGAAATCAATAGGTGTAAGAAATTGGACAATTCAAGTTCAAAGGCAGTTTGTTCCTAATTGGAGTGGTTGGTGTTTCGGGTAGTTCTAGAGATCGGATTTCACTCAAACTGAACCAAATAACTCCTCCCACCATATTATGATGTTGCCCCAGTTTTGGGCTTGATCCTAAATCAATAGGTGTAAGATTTTGGACAATTCAAGTTCAAAGGCAGTTCGTTCCTAGTTGGAGTGGTTGGCGTTTTAGGTAGTTCTAGTGATCGGATTTCACTCAAACTTAACCAAATCACTCGTCCCACCATATTATGACCTTGCCCAGGTTTTGGGCTCGATCCGAAATCAATAGGTGTAAGAAATTGGACAATTTATCTTCTGAGGTAGTTCGTTCCTAATCGGAGTGGTTGGTGTATTCCACAGTTCTAGAGATCGGATTTCACTAAAAACTAAACAAATGACTCCGCCCACCATATTATCTTGTTGCCCAAGTTTTGGGCTCGATCCGAAATCAATAGGTGTAAGAAATCGGACAATTCAAGTTGAAAGCCAGTTCGTTCCTAATTGGAGTGGTTGGTGTTTTGGGTAGTTCTAGAGGTCGGATTTCACTCAAACTTAAGCAAATGACTCCTCCCACCATATTATGAGGTTGCCCAAGTTTTGGGCTCGATCGGAAATCAATAGGTGTAAGAAATTGGACAATACAAGTTCAAAGGCAGTTCGTTCCTAATTGGAGTGGTTGGTGTTTTGGGTAGTTCTAAGGATCGGATTTCACTCAAACATAACCAAATGAGTCCTCCCACCATATTATGATGTTGCCCAAGTTTTGGGCTCGATCCAAAATCAATAGGTGTAAGAAATTGGACAATTTATCTTCTAAGGCAGTTCGATCCTAATCGGAGTGGTTGGTGTATTCCATAGTTCTAGAGATCAGATTTCAATCAAAACAAAACAAATGACTCCTCCCACCATATTATGTTGTTGCCCAAGTTTTGGGCTCGATCCGAAATCAATAGGTGTAGGAAATTGGACAATTCAAGTTCAAAGGCAGTTCGTTCCTAATTGGAGTGGTTGGTGTTTTGGGTAGTTCAAAAGATCGGATTTCACTCAAACTTAACCAAATGACTTCTCCCACCATATGATGATGTTGCCCATGTTTTGGGCTCGATCCGAAATCAATAGTTGTAAGAAATTGTACAATTCAAGTTCAGAGGCAGTTCGTTCCTAATTGGAGTGGTTGGTGTTTTGGGTAGTTCAAGAGATCGGATTTCACTCAAACTTAACCAAATGACTTCTCCCACCATATGATGATGTTGCCCAAGTTTTGGGCTCGATCCGAAATCAATAGGAGTAAGAAATCGGACAATTCAAGTTCAAAGGCAGTTTGTTCCTAATTGGAGTGGTTGGTGTTTTGGGTTGTTCTAGAGATCGGATTTCACTCAAACTTAACCAAATGACTCCTCCCACCATATTATGATGTTGCCCAAGTTTTGGGCTCTATCCGAAATCAATAGGTGTAAGAAATTAGACAATTCAAGTTCAAGAGATCGGATTTCACCCAACCTTAACCAAATCACTCCTCCCACCATATTATGATGTTGACCAAGTTTTGGGCTCGGTCCGAAATCAATAGGTGTAAGAAATCGGACAATTCAAGTTCAAGGGCAGTTCGTTCCAAATTGGAGTGGTTGGTGTTTTGGGTAGTTCTAGGGATCGGATTTCACTCAAAACTAACCAAATGACTCCTCCCACCATATTATGATGTTGCCCAAATTTTGGGCTCGATCCGAAATCTGTAGGTGTAAGAAATTGTACAATTTATGTTCAACGGCAGTTCGTTCCTAATCAGAGTGGTTGGTGTATTCCATAGTTCTAGCGATCGGATTTCACTCAAAACTAACCAAATGACTCCGCCCACTATATTATGTTGTTGCCCAAGTTTTGGGCTCGATCCGAAATCAATAGGTGTAAGAAATTGGACAATTCAAGTTCAAAGGCAGTTCGTTCCAAGTTGGAGTGGTTGGTGTTATGGGTAATTCTAGAAATCGGATTTCACTCAAGCTTAACCAAATGACTCCTCCCACCATATTATGATGTTGCCCAAGTTTTGGGCTCGATCCGAAATCAATAGGTGGAAGAAATTGGACAATTTATGTTCAACGGCAGTTCGTTCCTGATCGGGGTGGTTGGTGTATTCAATAGTTCTAGAGATCGGATTTCACTCAAAACCAACCAACTAACTCCTCCCACCATATTATGATGTTGCCCATGTTTTGGGCTCGATCCGAAATCAATAGGTGTAAGAAATTGGACAAGTCAAGTTCAAAGGCAGTTCATTCCTAATCCGAGTGGTTGGTGTATTCCATAGTTCTAGAGATTGGATTTCACTGAAAACTAACCAAATGACTCCTCCCACCATATTATGATGTTGCCCAAGTTTTGGGCTCGATCCGAAATCAATAGGTGTAAGAAATTGGACAATTTATCTTCTGAGGTAGTTCGTCCTAATCGGAGTGGTTGGTGTATTCCATAGTTCTAGAGATCGGATTTCACTCAAAACTAAACAAATGACTCCTCCCACCATATTATGATGTTGCCCAAGTTTTGGGCTCGATCCGAAATCAATAGGTGTAAGAAATCGGACAATTCAAGTTGAAAGCCAGTTCGTTCCTAATTGGAGTGGTTGGTGTTTTGGGTTGTTCTAGAGGTCGGATTTCACTCAAACTTAACCAAAAGAGTCCTCCCACCATAATAAGAGGTTGCCCAAGTTTTGGGCTCGATCGGAAATCAATAGGTGTAAGAAATTGGACAATACAAGTTCAAAGGCAGTTCGTTCCTAATTGGAGTGGTTGGTGTTTTGGGTAGTTCTAGAGATCGGATTTCACTCAAACATAACCAAATGAGTCCTCCCACCATATTATGATGTTGCCCAAGTTTTGGGCTCGATCCAAAATCAATAGGTGTAAGAAATTGGACAATTTATCTTCTAAGGCAGTTCGTTCCTAATCGGAGTGGTTGGTGTATTCCATAGTTCTAGAGATCAGATTTCACTCAAAACTAAACAAATGACTCCTCCCACCATATTATGTTGTTGCCCAAGTTTTGGGCTCAATCCGAAATCAATAGGAGTAAGAAATCGGACAATTCAAGTTCAAAGGCAGTTCGTTCCTAATTGGAGTGGTTGGTGTTTTGGGTTGTTCTAGAGATCGGATTTCACTCAAACTGAACCAAATGACTCCTCCCACCATATTATGATGTTGCCCAAGTTTGGGGCTCTATCCGAAATCAATAGGTGTAAGAAATTGGACAATTCAAGTTCAAAGGCAGTTCGTTCCTAATTGGTGTGGTTGGTGTTTTGGGTTGTTCTAGAGATCGGATTTCACTCAAACTGAACCAAATGACTCCTCCCACCATATTATGATGTTGCCCAAGTTTTGGGCTCGATCCGAATTCAATAGGTGTAAGAAATTGGACAATTCAAGTTCAAAGGCAATTCGTTCCTAATTGGAGTGGTTGGCGTTTTGGGCAGTTCTAGAGATCGGATTTCACCCAACCTTAACCAAATCACTCCTCCCACCATATTATGATGTTGCCCAAGTTTTGGGCTCGGTCCGAAATCAATAGGTGTAGGAAATTGGACAATTCAAGTTCAAAGGCAGTTCGTTCCTAATTGGAGTGGTTGGTGTTTTGGGTAGTTCAAGATATCGGATTTCACTCAAACTTAACCAAATGACTTCTCCCACCATATGATGATGTTGCCCATGTTTTGGGCTCGATCCGAAAGCAATAGGTGTAAGAAATTGGACAATTCAAGTTCAAAGGCAGTTCGTTCATAATTGGAGTGGTTGGTGTGTTGGGTAGTTCTAGAGATCGGATTTCACTCAAAACTAACCAAATGACTCCTCCCACCACATTATGATGTTGCCCATGTTTTGGGCTCGATCCGAAATCAATAGGTGTAAGAAATCGGACAAGTCAAGTTCAAAGGCAGTTCGTTCCTAATTGGAATTGTTGGTGTTTTGGGTAGTTCTAGCGGTCGGATTTCACTCAAACTTAACCAAATGACTCCTCCCACCATATTATGAGGTTGCCCAAGTTTTGGGCTCGATCGGAAATCAATAGGTGTAAGAAATTGGACAATACAAGTTCAAAGGCAGTTCGTTCCTAATTGGAGTGGTTGGTGTTTTGGGTAGTTCCAGAGATCGGACTTAACTCAAATAGAACCAAATGAGTCCTCCCACCATATTATGATGTTGCCCAAGTTTTGGGCTCGAACCAAAATCAATAGGTGTAAGAAATTGGACAATTTATCATCTAAGGCAGTTCGTTCGTAACCGGAGTGGTTGGTGTATTCCATAGTTCTAGAGATCCGATTTCACTCAAAACTAAACAAATGACTCCTCCCACCATATTATGTTGTTGCCCAAGTTTTGGGCTCGATCCGAAATCAATAGGAGTAAGAAATCGGACAATTAAATTCAGAGGCAGTTCGTTCCTTATTGGAGTGGTTGGTGTTTTGGGTTGTTCTAGAGATCGGATTTCACTCAAACTTAACCAAATGACTCATCCCACCATATTATGATGTTGCCCAAGTTTTGGGCTCTATCCGAAATCAATAGGTGTAAGAAATTGGACAATTCAAGTTCAAAGGCAGTTCGTTCATAATTGGAGTGGTTGGTGTTTTGGGTAGTTCTAGAGATCGGATTTCACTCAAACTCAGCCAAATGACTCCTCCCACCATATTATGATGTTGCCCAAGTTTTGGGCTCGATCCGAAATCAATAGGTTTAAGAAATTGGATAATTCATGTTCAAAGGCAGTTCGTTCCTAATTGGGGTGGTTAGTGTATTGGGTAGTTCTAGAGATCGGATTTCACTCCAAATTAACCAAATGACTCTTCAAACCGTATTATGATGTTGCCCAGGTTTTGAGCTCGATTCGAAATCAATAGGTGCAAGAAATTGGACAATTCAAGTTTAAAGGCAGTTCGTTCCTAATTGGAGTGGTTGGGGTTTTGGGTAGTTCTAAAGACTGGATTTCACTCAAAATTAACCAAATGAGTCATCCGAACATATTATGATGTTGCCCAAGTTTTGGGCTCGATCCGAAATCAATAGGAGTAAGAAATTGGAAAATTCATGTTCAAAGGCAATTCGTTCCTAATCGGAGTGGTTGGTGTATTCCATAGTTCGAGAGATCGTATTTCACTCAAAACTAATAAAATGACTCCTCCCACCATATTATGAAGTTGCCCAAGTTTTGGGCTCGATCCGAAATCAATAGCTTTAAGAAATTGGACAATTCAAGTTCAAAGGCAGTTCGTTCCTAATTGGAGTGGTTGGTGTTTTGGGTAGTTCTAGATATCGGATTTCACTCAAACTTTACCAAATGACTCCTCCCATCATATTATGATGTTGCCCAAGTTTTGGGCTCGATCCGAAATACATAGGGGTAAGAAACTAGACAGTTCAAGTTCAAAGGCAATTCGTTCCTAATTGGAGTGGTTGGTGTTTTGGGTAGTGCTAGACATCGGATTTCACTCAAACTTAACAAAATGACTCCTCCCACCATATTATGATGTTGCCCATGTTTTGGGCTCGATCCGAAATCAATAGGTGTAAGAAATTGGACAATTTATGTTCAAAGGAAGTTCGTTCCTAATCGGAGTGGTTGGTGTATTCCATAGTTCTAGGGATTGGATTTCACTCAAAACTAACAAAATGACTCCTCCCACCATATTATGAAGTTACCCAAGTTTTGGGCTCGATCCGAAATCAATAGGTTTAAGAAATTGGACAATTCAAGTTCAAAGGCAGTTCGTTCCTAATTGGAGTGCTTGGTGTTTTGGGTAGTTCTAGAGATCGGATTTCACTCAAACTTAACCAAATGACTCCTCCCACAATATTATGATGTTTCCCAAGTTTTGGGTTCGATCCGAAATCAATAGGGTTAAGAAGTTGGACAATTCATGTTCAAAGGCAGTTCGTTCCTAATTGGGTGGGTTGGTGTATTGGGTAGTTCTGGAGATCGGATTTCACTCAAAGTTAACCAAATGAATCCTCCCACCATATTATGATGTTGCCCAAGTTTTGGGCTCGATCCGAAATCAATAGGTGTAAGAAATTGGACAATTCATGTTCAAAGCCAGTTCGTTCCTAATTGGAGTGGTTGGTGTTTTAGGTAGTTCAAGAGATCGGATTTCACTCAAACTTAACCAAATGACTCCTCCCACCATAGTATGATGTTGCCCAAGTTTTGGGCTCGATCCGAAATCAATAGGTGTAAGAAATTGGACAATTTATGTTCAAAGGCAGTTCGTTCCTAATCGGAGTGGTTGGTATATTCCATAGTTCTAGTGATCGGATTTCAATCAAAACTAACCAAATGCCTCCTCCCACCATATTATGATGTTGCTCAATTTTTGGGCTCGATCCGAAATCAATAGGTGTAAGAAATTGGACAATACAAGTTCAAAGGCAGTTCGTTCCTAATTGGAGTTGTTGGTGTTTTGGGTAGTTCTAGAGATCGGATTTCACTCAAACTTAACCAAATGTCTCCTCCCACCAGATTATGATGTTGCCCAAGTTTTGGGCTCGATCCGAAATGAATAGGTGTTAGAAATTGGACAATTCAAGTTTAAAGGCAGTTCGTTCCTAACTGGAGTGGTTGTTGTTTTCGGTAGTTCTAGAGATCGGATTTCACTTAAACTTATCCAAATGACTCCTCCCACCATATTATGATATTGCCCAAGTTTTGGGCTTGATCCGAAATCAAAAGGTGTAAGAAATTGGATAATTCAAGTTCAAAGGCAGTTCGTTCCTAACTGGAGTGGTTGGTGTTTTGGGTAGTTCTAGAGATTGGATTTGATTCAAACTTAACCAAATGACTCCTCCCTACATATTATGACGTTGCCCAAGTTTTGGGCTCAATCCGAAATTAATAGGTGTAAGAAATTGGACAATTTATGTTCAAAGGCAGTTCGTTCCTAATCAGAGTGGTTGGTGTATTCCATAGTTCTAGAGATCGTATTTCACTCAAAACTAACAAAATGACTCCTCCCACCATATTATGATGTTGCCCAAGTTTTGGGCTAGACCCGAAGTCAATAGGTTTAAGAAATTGGACAATCCAAGTTCAAAGGCAGTTCGTTCCTACTTGAGGTGGTTGGTCTTTTGGGTAGTTCTAGAGATCGGATTTCTCTCAAACTTAACCAAATGACTCCACCCACCATTTTATGTTGTTGCCCAAGTTTTGGGCTCGATCCGAAAAAAATAGGGGTAAGAAATTGGACAATTTAAGTTCAAAGGCAGTTCGTTCCTAATTGGAGTGGTTGGTGTTTTGGGTAGTTCTAAAGATCGTATTTCACTCAAACTTAACCAAATGACTCCTTCCACCTAATTATGATGTTGCCCATGTTTTGGGCTTGATCCGAAATAAATAGGGGTAAGAAATTGGACAATTGAAGTTCAAGGGCAGTTCGTTCCTAATTGGAGTGGTTGGTGTTTTGGGTAGTTCTAGAGATCGGATTTCACTCAAACTTAACCAAATGACTCTTCCCACCATATTATAATGTTGCCCAAGTTTCGGGCTTGATCCGAAATAAATAGGGGTAAGAAATTGGACAATTCAAGTTCGAAGGCAGTTCGTTCCTAATTGGAGTGGTTGGTGTTTTGGGTAGTTCTAGAGATCGGATTTCAGTCAAACTTAACCAAACGACTCCTCCCACCATATTATGATGTTGCCCAAGTTTTTGGCACGATCCGAAATCGATAGGTGTAAGAAATTGGACAATTCAAGTTCAAAGGCCGTTCGTTCCTAATTGGGGTGGTTTGGTGTATTGGGTAGTTCTAGACATCGGATTTTACTCAAACTTAACCAAATGACTCCTCCCACCATATTATGATGTTGCCCAAGTTTTGGGCTCGATCCAAAAACAATGGGTGTAAGAAATTGGACAATTAAATTTCAAAGGCAGTTCGTTCCTAATTGGAGTGGTTGGTGTTTTGGGTAGTTCTAGAGATCGGATTTGACTCAAACTTAACCAAATGACTCCTCCCACCATATTGTGATGTTGCCCAATTTTTGGGCTCGATTTGAAATCAATAGGTGTAAGAAATTGGACAATTTATGTTCAAAGGCAGTTCGTTCGTAATCGGAGTGGTTGGTGTATTCCATAGTTCTGGAGATCGGATTTCACTCAAAACTAACCAAATGACCCCTCCCACCATATTATGATGTTGCCCAAGTTTTGGGCTCGATCCGAAATCAGTACGTGTAAGAAATTGGACAATTCAAGTTCAAAGGCATTTCGTTCCTAATTGGAGTGGTTGGTGTTTTTGGTAGTTCTAGAGATCGGATTTCACTCAAACTTAACCAAATGACTCCTCCCACCATATTATGATGTTACCCTAGTTTTGGGCTCGATCCGAAATCAATAGGTGTAAGGAATTGGACAATCCATGTTCAAAGGCAGTTCGTTCCTAATCGGAGTGGTTGTTGTATTCCATAGTTCTAGAGATCGGATTTCACTCAAAATTAACCAAATGACTCCTCCCAACATATTATGATGTTGCCCAAGTTTTGGGCTCGATCCGAAATCAATAGGTGTAAGAAATTGGACAATTAATGTTCAAAGGCAGTTCGTTCCTAATCGGAGTGGTTGGTGTATTCCATAGTTCTAGAGATCGGATTTCACTCAAAACTAGCCAAATGACTCCTCCCACCATATTGTGTTGTTGCCCAAGTTTTGGGCTCGATCCGAAATCAATAGGTGTAAGAAATTGGACAATTCAAGTTCGAAGGCAGTTTGTTCCTAATTGGAGTGGTTGGTGTATTGGGTAGTTCTTGAGATCCGATTTCACTCAAACTTAACCAAATGACTCCGCCCACTATATTATGTTGTTGCCCAAGTTTTGGGCTCGATCCGAAATCAATAGGTGTAAGAAATTGGACAATTCAGGTTCAAAGGCAGTTCGTTCCAAGTTGGAGTGGTTGGTGTTATGGGTAATTCTAGAAATCGGATTTCACTCAAGCTTAACCAAATGACTCCTCCCACCATATTATGATGTTGCCCAAGTTTTGGGCTCGATCCGAAATCAATAGGTGGAAGAAATTGGACAATTTATGTTCAACGGCAGTTCGTTCCTGATCGGGGTGGTTGGTGTATTCAATAGTTCTAGAGATCGGATTTCACTCAAAACCAACCAACTGACTCCTCCCACCATATTATGATGTTGCCCATGTTTTGGGCTCGATCTGAAATCAATAGGTGTAAGAAATTGGATAATTCAAGTTTAAAGACAGTTCGTTCCTAATTGGAGTGGTTGGTGTTTTGGGTAGTTCTAGAGATCGGATTTGACTCAAACTTAACCAAACACTACAAGAAAAACCACCTTAGTTGACACTATATAGTTGATGTTTTTGTATAAACTGTCAACTATTGTGATATACCTTGACGTTTTTTAAAAAGTGTCAACTATGTACCGCATAACATTGACGTTTATTAAAAAGTGTCAAATAAACCATATGTTACTTGACATTTATGGGAAAACGTCAGGTTTTTATCGCATATTGGTGATGTTGATTAAAAAACGTCAAATAAAACCCAAGATTACCTGACGCTTTTTCTGCTAAAAAAAAGGAAAAAAGGAAAAATAAAGGCAACCTGACGCTTTGGGAACCCTTTAGAAAACTGAGGTCGTATATGAATCAATTTACTGTATTACATTTTCTGCCATAGTCTCTCTCTCTCTTCTAGATCCAGATCTAGATCTGATACGAACAGTCTCTCTCTCTCTCTTCTAGATCCAGATCTAGATCTGATACGAACAATCCTTTTCAGTTTCTATCCCTTCGTATTTTCTCTCACTTTCTTTCTATTCCCTTCGTACCCAACCAGCAAACTATCCTATCTCGTTAGCCAACCAGCCACCATTCTCCAGCCTCCATCCGTAGGGGGATGGGTTATCTACCCACGATACTAAACAACTTTGAGCTAGGACTTTTCTGGGAGACATCTCTTGCATCCTTTAGTTCTGCCATAATTTGGTAAGGTGACAAAAACAGCTATCACAAGGGCGTTGCTGGACCAAAGGCTATGACATCCCTTAGAGCAGTTCGGCGACATCGTCGAGGCCATTGTCACCAGATTATCGCACATATACTTTGAAGATCATCTTTCGTTTCAAAAGCTAAGATTTTTTCAATACCCATCTTTTTTCTATTTCTCTAACAGTCAAATATTTGATGAATTCGATCTAAATTTTGAATGGGTTTGTTTGGGTCAGATTTTTGTAATATTGAATTTGCAAGACCTGCTTGTACGGGACCAAAGCTGTTAGCTAATCTTTGCTCCTCTGGCTAGTTCGCTCACTTTCCCCTTTTATGGTATCTAATCTTCTTCGCAATCTACGTTTCTTATCACTTCCCTTTGTTTTACACACAGTTACTGCGTTTCTTATGCCTAATTTGCTTTGTTTTATACACAATTACTGCTTTTCTTTTGCCTAATTTACTTGAAAAGGGCTGCTTTGATAAATTTATGTATAATGAAACTGAAATCAGTTGCCCAATCCCTCATATGTGTCCATATACATAGGAAGCCCGACTCATTACATCGTGTCTAATGCTTACCAGCCTGGGCTTGTCTACCCTTTCTATGAATATTGTTGAGGCTTGAGAGTTATAATCAATCTGGGTAGACTAAGATCTTTGGGTGTGACTAGTCTTGGTGTTAGAAAGTGAGTTTGACTATGAGTTTTATGATTGCCCGAGCCCTTCTATATGCCTTCACTTCTTCCACAGTGGCCTCAAGGTATGCCACCAAGTTCCCACACAATTATATGTTGCAATTTGTTTCTTTCCTTATTTATTATTCTTTTAAGAAATGAAGGTTTCTATGTTGTTAAAGGTATTTTTTTTTATAAAGAATATTTACATTCAGACGGCTTCATGAATTATTGGCTGACTTGATTACCTACATTCCTTTTTCTGTGCATGGAAGATAAAGAAGTCTGTGGGTATGCAGGTAATGTTATCCACTTTCTGTGATTGAGTTCAAAACTTAATATCAATATAGAATTTCTTTATTTTATATTGATGTCACGTTTTGGTTGTATATGATCATGAACATTCTGAATATACTGGTCCTCATCTTTCTGGGAGGAAATTCTCGTCTTGATTATTGTGTTGTTGCTCACCATGCCCTTCAAATTCATTGGAGGGCATGTCCACTCTTTCGCTTTGGGATGAGGTATGTTATTCACTTGTTTTATTTGGAATTAACAACCTGTTTTGATGATTAAGCCAATGATTTTGTTTTCTTGCTTTTTTGGGAGCTGAATCTCTGTTTTGAGTCTCTTTGCTCTTAGTTTTCTCGTGGATTCCTTATCCACCTTCTATATCATGTTTCTTTTTTCTTTTTAATAGTATCTATGTGCATTATAGCTATATTAGCACTTTAGTGTAATGGACTTGATATTTGGAATGATAATTGGTGATGGTTCTTAATGGACTTGTTTTATATAGAGTTATTGCTTTTCTTATGCCTAATTGCTTTGTTTTATACACAATTACTGCTTTTCTTATGCCTAATTTTCTTGAAAAGGGCTGCTTTAATAAATTTTTGTATAAGGAAACTGAAATCAGTTGCCCAATAATACCTCATATGTGTATATCTACATAGGAAGCCCTGCTCATTACCTCCTCTCTCATGCTTACCATCTTGGGATACTTCTAATATAAACACAAGTTGTGATAGTTACAGAGTGTTTTCTATACTACAGATTTTTTTCTATACTCCTTGCATTGAAACTCTGAACTACTCATGGCTAGAAACATAATATTAAAAGATCATAGAAAATATACATGTTTACTAACAAAAATATATGCAATTCTATAGGTACTTTGTATTGTTACCCATTAAAGATATTGCTTACTTAGAGGCTAATCCAATTAGGTAGCTCAACCTGTGATATTCATGATTAATGGTTTGTAAATTAGATTATAACTGCAATATTGGCTTGTTATTAGTCCTAGTGTAGAGGAGGCTTTCTATTAGAGCTGTGACATAGACTATACAGGATTTTCAAGGTTTCTATTTGAACTATGGTATATATTTTCTAAACCCCATAATATAAGGAAACATATCTTTGTTGTTGGTAAGGGCTGCATCTCAAGGTTGAGCTATTTTTTGTAGTTGACTCAAGGTTGAGCTATTTTTTGTAGCAACATCCTGATTTTCTGTATATTTGTATATTCTTCTTTATGGATGGTGCTCATGACTTGTAAATCTTGTGAAGTAATCAGGATATGTATTTTAGTCTGATTACTATCTAGTTATTAATTGTTGTAGGTTTTAATAACTCATCGATCCATATGTTCATGTTTTGGCAGATTTGTATGAGTACGAAAGGCTCCAACCAAAGCAAGACTTAGACTTATGATGGGCGTTACTTGGAGATGTTACGGGGAAAGTAAAGTTTTTAGGTGACATTATTTGTAGAGAGCTGGGTTTATTTTAGTATGTTTAATTGTAAATGTATTTATACATTTAAGTATATGCTTGTATTTTAAATTATTATATATAGTTGTACTGTTCTAGTGGATTACAATTTCTAATTTGATTTTTATGCATTTCTTTTAATATTAAACTCTACATTGACAGCTTTTGTTGTCAATAAACATTTTTTTTATATTTATTAGATTTTTGTTCTTGACGGCTAATATCTATCAAGAAAGCTCAATTAAAACGTCAACAAACACATTAGTTGACACTTGGAAAGCGTCAGCAATGACCATAAGGTGACACATTTTGCCATCTTGTGACGGTTTTTATTTGTCAGGGAAAACCATTATTTGACGGATAAAAACCGTCAAGTATGTGGGTACACCTTTAGTGATTGGTATTCCTGATGCTTTTTAAGCCGTCAAGAATCTATTTACGTGACACTTTTTAACCGTCAGTAAAGGGTGTTTTTCTTGTAGTGAAATGACTCCTCCCACCATATTATGATGTTGCCCAAGTTTTGGGCTCGATCCGAAATCAATAGGTGTAAGAAATTGGACAATTTATGTTCAAAGACAGTTCGTTCATAATCGGAGTGGTTGGTGTATTCCATAGTTCTGGAGATCGGATTTCACTCAAACTAACCAAATGACTCCGCCCACCATATTATGATGTTGCCCAAGTTTTGGGCTCGATCCGAAATCAATAGGTTTAATAAATTGGACAATTCAAGTTCAAAGGCAGTTCGTTCCTAATTGGGGTGGTTGGTGTTTTGGGTAGTTCTAGAGATCGGATTTCACTCAAACTTAACCAAACGACTCCTCTCACCATATTATGATGTCGCCCAAGTTTTGGGCTCGATCCGAGATCGATAGGTGTAAGAAATTGGACAACTTAAGTTCAAAGGTAGTGCGTTCCTAATCAGACTGGTTGGTATATTCTATAGTTCCAGAGATCGGATTTCAATCAAAACTAACCAAATGACTCCTCCCACCATATTATGATGTTGCTCAATTTTTGGGCTCGATCCGAAATCAGTGGGTGTAAGAAATTGGACAATTCAAGTTCAAAGGCAGTTCGTTCCTAATTGGAGTGGTTGGTGTTTTGGGTAGTTCTAGAGATCGGACTTCCCTAAAACTTAACCAAATGACTCCTTCCACCAGATTATGATGTTGTCCAAGTTTTGGGCTCGATCCGAAATCAATAGGTGTTAGAAATTGGACAATTCAAGTTGAAAGGCAGTTCGTTCCTAATTGGAGTGGTTGGTGTTTTGGGTAGTTCTAGCGATCGGATTTCACTCAAACTTAACCAAATGACTACTCCCACCATATTATGATGTTGCCCAAGTTTTGGGATCGATCTGAAATAAATAGGGGTAAGAAATTGGACAATTCAAGTTCAAAGGCAGTTCGTTCCTAATTGGAGTGGTTGGTGTTTTGGGTAGTTCTAGAGATCGGATTTCACTCAAACTTAACCAAACGACTCCTCTCACCATATTATGATGTCGCCCAAGTTTTGGGCTCGATCCGAGATCGATAGGTGTAAGAAATTGGACAATTTAAGTTCAAAGGCCGTTCATTCCTAATTGGGGTGGTTTGGTGTATTGGGTAGTTCTAGACATCGGATTTCACTCAAACTTAACCAAATGACTCCTCCCACCATATTATGATGTTGCCCAAGTTCTGGCCTCGATCCGAAACAAATAGGGGTAAGAAATTGGACAATTCGTGTTCAAAGGCAGTTCGTTCCTCATTGGAGTGGTTGGTGTTTTGGGTAGTTCGAGAGATCGGATTTCCCTCAAACTTCACCAAAGGACTCCTCCCACCATATTATGATTTTGCCCAAGTTTTGGGCTCGATCCGAAATCAATAGGTGTAAGAAATTGGACAATTTATGTTCAAAGGCAGTTCGTTCCTAATCGGAGTGGTTGGTGTATTCCATAGTTCTGGAGATCGGATTTCACTCAAACTAACCAAATGACTCCTCCCACCATATTATGATGTTGCCCAAGTTTTGGGCTCGTTCCGAAATCAATAGGTTTAAGAAATTGGACAATTTATGTTCAAAGGCAGTTCGTTCCTAATCGGAGTGGTTGGTGTATTCCATAGTTCTAGAGATCGGATTTCACTCAAACTTAACCAAATGGCACCCCCCACCATATTATGATGTTGCCCAGGTTTTGGGCTCAATCCGAAATCAATAGGTGTAAGAGATTGGACAATTCAAGTTCAAAGGCAATTCTTTCCTAATTGGAGTGGTTGGTGTTTTGGGTAGTTCTAGAGATTGGATTTCACTCAAACTTAACGAAATGACTCCTCCCACCATGTTATGATGTTGCTCAAGTTTTGTGCTCGATCCGAAATCAATAGGGGTAAGAAATTGGAGAATTCAAGTTCACAGGCAGTTCGTTCGTCATTGGAGTGGTTGGTGTTTTGGGTAGTTCTAGAGATCGGATTTCCCTCGAACTTAACCAAATGACTCCTCCCACCATATTATGATGTTGCCCAAGTTTTGGGCTCGATCCGAAATCAATGGGTGTAAGAAATTGGACAATCCAAGTTCAAAGGCCGTTCGTTCCTAATTGGACTGGTTGGTGTTTTGGGTAGTTCTAGAGATCGGATTTCACTCAAACTTAACCAAATGACTCCTCCCACCATATTATAATGCTGCCCAAGTTTTGGGCTCGATCCGAAATCAATATGTGTAAGAAATTGTACAAATCAAGATCAAAGGCAGTTCGTTCCTAATTGGAGTGGTTGGTGTTTTGGGTAGTTCTACAGATTGGATTTCCCGCAAACTTAACCAAATGACTCCTCCCACCACATTATGATGTTGCCCCAGTTTTGGGCTCGATCCGAAATCAATAGGTGTACGAAATTGGACAATTCATGTTCAAAGGCAAATCTTTCTTAATTGGTGTGGTTGGTGTTTTGGGTAGTTCTAGAGATCGGATTTCACCCAAACTTAACCAAATGACTCCTCCCACCATATTATGATGTTGCCAAAGTTTTGGGCTCGATCCGAAATCAATAGGTGTAAGAAATTGGACAATTCAAGTTCAAAGGCCGTTCGTTCCTAATTGGAGTGGTTGGTGTTTTGGGTAGTTCTAGAGATCGGATTTCACTCAAACTTAACCAAACGACTACTCCCACCATATTATGATGTTGCCCAAGTTTTGGGCTCGATCCGAAATCAATGGGTGTAAGAAATTGGACAATTCAAGTTCAAAGGCAGTTCGTTCCTATTTGGAGTGGTTAGTGTATTGGGTAGTTCTAGTGATCGGATTTCACTCAAACTTAACCAAATGACTCCTCCCACCATATTATGACGTTGCCCAAGTTTTGGGCTCGATCCGAAATCAATAGGTGTAAGAAATTGAACAATTCAAGTTGAATGGCAATTCGTTCCTAATTGGGGTGGTTGGTGTGTTGGGTTGTTCTAGGGATTGGATTTCACTCAAAATTAACCAAATGACTCCTCCCACCATATTATGACGTTGCCCAAGTTTTGGGCTCGATCCGAAATCAATAGGTGTAAGAAATTGGACAATTTATGTTCATAGGCAGTTCGTTCCTAATCGGAGTGATTGTTGTATTCCATAGTTCTAGAGATCGGATTTCACTCAAAACTAACCAAATGACTCCTCCCACCATATTATTATGTTGCCCAAGTTTTGGGCTCGATCCGAAATCAATAGGTGTAAGAAATTGAACAATTTAAGTTGGAAGGCAGTTAGTTCCTAATTGGTGTGGTTGGTGTGTTCGGTAGTTCTAGAGATCGGATTTCACCCAAAATTATCCAAATGACTCCTCCCACCATATTATGATGTGGCCCAAGTTTTGGGCTCGATCCGAAATCAATAGGTGCAAGAAACTGGACAATTTATGTTGAAAGACGGTTCGTTCCTAATCGGAGTGGTTGGTGTATTCCATAGTTCTAGAGATCGGATTTCATTCAAAACTAACCAAATGACTCCTCCCACCATGTTATGATGTTGCCCAAGTTTTGGGCTCGATCTGAAATCAATAGTGTAAGAAATTGGACAATTCAAGTTCAAAGGCAGTTCCTTCCTAATCGGAGTGGTTGGTGTTTTGGGTAGTTCTAGAGATCGGATTTCACTCAAACTTAACCAAATGACTCCTCCCACCATATTATGACGTTGCCAAAGTTTTGGGCTCGATCCGAAATCAATAGGTGTAAGAAATTGGACAATTCAAGTTCAAAGGCAGTTCGTTTCTAATTGGAGTGGTTGGTGTTTTGGGTAGTTCTAGAGATCGTATTTCACTCAAACTTAACCAAATGACTCCTCCCACCATATTATGATGTTGCCCAAGTTTTGGGCTCGATCCGAAATCAATAGGGGTAAGAAATTGGACAATTCAAGTTCAAAGACAGTTCGTTTCTAATTGGAGTGGTTGGTGGTTTGGGTAGTTCTAGAGATCGGATTTCAGTCAAACTTAACCAAATGACTCCTCCCACCATATTATGATGTTGCCAAAGGTTTGGGCTCGATCCGAAATCAATAGGTGTAAGAAAATGGACAATTCAAGTTCAAAGGCCGTTCGTTCCTAATTGGAGCGGTTGGTGTTTTGGGTAGTTCTAGAGATCGGATTTCACTCAAACTGAACCAAATGACTCCTCCTACCATATTATGATGCTGCCCAAGTTTTGGGCTCGATCCGAAATCAATAGGTGCAAGAAATTGGACAATTCATGTTCAAAGGCAGTTCGTTCCTAATTGGAGTGGTTGGTGTTTTGGGTAGTTCTAGAGATCGGATTTCACTCAAACTTAACCAAATGACTCCTCCCACCATATTATGATGTTGCCCAAGTTTTGGGCTCGATCCGAAATCAAAAGGTGTAAGAAACTGGACAATTTAAGTTCAAAGGCAGTTCGTTCCTAATCGGAGTGGTTGGTGTATTCCATAGTTCTAGAGATCGGATTTCACTCAAACTTAACCAAATGACTCCTCGCACCATATTATGATGTTGCCCAGGTTTTAGGCTCGATCCGAAATCAATAGGGGTAAGAAATTGGACAATTCAAGTTCAAAGGCAAGTCTTTCCTAATTGGAGTGGTTGGTGTTTTGGGTAGTTCTAGAGATTGGATTTCCCTCAAAATTAACCAAATGACTACTCCCACCACATTACGATGTTGCCCCAGTTTTGGGCTCGATCCGAAATCAATAGGGGTAAGAAATTGGACAATTCAAGTTCAAAGACAGTTCGTTTCTAATTGGAGTGGTTGGTGGTTTGGGTAGTTCTAGAGATCGGATTTCAGTCAAACTTAACCAAATGACTCCTCCCACCATATTATGATGTTGCCAAAGGTTTGGGCTCGATCCGAAATCAATAGGTGTAAGAAAATGGACAATTCAAGTTCAAAGGCCGTTCGTTCCTAATTGGAGCGGTTGGTGTTTTGGGTAGTTCTAGAGATCGGATTTCACTCAAACTGAACCAAATGACTCCTCCTACCATATTATGATGCTGCCCAAGTTTTGGGCTCGATCCGAAATCAATAGGTGCAAGAAATTGGACAATTCATGTTCAAAGGCAGTTCGTTCCTAATTGGAGTGGTTGGTGTTTTGGGTAGTTCTAGAGATCGGATTTCACTCAAACTTAACCAAATGACTCCTCCCACCATATTATGATGTTGCCCAAGTTTTGGGCTCGATCCGAAATCAAAAGGTGTAAGAAACTGGACAATTTAAGTTCAAAGGCAGTTCGTTCCTAATCGGAGTGGTTGGTGTATTCCATAGTTCTAGAGATCGGATTTCACTCAAACTTAACCAAATGACTCCTCCCACCATATTATGGTGTTGCCCAGGTTTTAGGCTCGATCCGAAATCAATAGGGGTAAGAAATTGGACAATTCAAGTTCAAAGGCAAGTCTTTCCTAATTGGAGTGGTTGGTGTTTTGGGTAGTTCTAGAGATTGGATTTCCCTCAAAATTAACCAAATGACTACTCCCACCACATTACGATGTTGCCCCAGTTTTGGGCTCGATCCGAAATCAATAGGTGTAAGAAATTGGACAATTCAAGTTCAAAGGCAAATCTGTCCAAATTGGAGTGGTTGGTGTTTTGGGTAGTTCTGGAGATCGGATTTCCCTAAAACTTTACCAAATGACTCCTCCCCCAATATTATGATGCTGCCCAAGTTTTGGGCTCGATCCGAAATCAATATGTGTAAGAAATTGTACAATTCTAGATCAAAGGCAGTTCGTTCCTAATTGGAGTGGATGGTGTTTTGGGTAGTTCTAGAGATTGGATTTCACGCAAATTTAACCAAATGACTCCTCCCACTATATTATGATGTTGCCCCTGTTTTGGGCTCAATCCGAAATCAATAGGTGTAAGAAATTGGACAAATCAAGATCAAAGCCAGTTTCTTCCTAGTTGGAGTGGTTGGTGTTTTGGGTAGTTCTAGAGATTGGATTTCACTCAAACTCAACCAAATGACTCCTCCCTCCATATTATGATGTTGCCCCAGTTTTGGTCTCGATCCGAAATCAATAGGTGTAAGAAATTGGACAATTCAAGTTCAAAGGCAGTTCGTTTCTAACAGGAGTGGTTGGTGTTTTGGGTAGTTCTAGAGATCGGATTTCACTCAAACTTAACCAAATGACTCCTCCCACCATTTTATGATGCTGCCCAAGTTTTGGGCTCGATCCAAAATCAGTAAGTGTAAGAAATTGTACAATTCAAGATCAAAGGCAGTTCGTTCCTAATTGGAGTAGTTGGTGTTTTGGGTAGTTCTAGATATTGGATTTCACTCAAACTTAACCAAATGACTCCTCCCACCATATTATGAGGTTGCCCCAGTTTTGGGCTCGATCCGAAATCAAGAGATGTAAGAAATTGGACAATTCAAGTTCGAAGGCAATTCTTTCCTAATTGGAGTGGTTGGTGTTTTGGGAAGTTCTAGAGATCGGATTTCACTCAAACTTAACCAAATGACTCCTCCCACCATGTTATGATGTTGCCAAAGTTTTGGGCTCGATCCGAAATCAATATGTGTAAGAAATTGGACAATTCAAGTTTAAAGGAAGTTCGTTCCTAATTACAATGGTTGGTGTTTTAGGTAGTTCTAGAGATCGGATTTCACTCAAACTTAACCAAATGACTCCTCCCACCATATTATGTTGCTGCCCCAGTTTTTTGCTCGATCCAAAATCAATTGGTGTAAGAAATTGGACAATTCAAGTTCAAAGGTAGTTCGTTCCTAATTGGAGTGGTTGGTGTTTTGGGTAGTTCTAAAGATTGGATTTCACTCAAACATAACCAAATGACTCCTCCCACCATATTATGATGTTGCCCAAGTTTTGGGCTCGATCCGAAATCAATAGGTGTAAGAAATTGGACAATTCAAGTTCAAAGGCAGTTCGTTCTTGATTGGAGTGGTTGGTGTCTTGGGTAGTTCTAGAGATCGGATATCACTCAAACATAACCAACTGACTCCTCCCACCATATTATGATGTTGCCCAAGTTTTGGGCTCGATCCGAAATTAATAGGTGTAAGAAATTGGACAATTCAAGTTCAAAGGCAGTTCGTTCCTAATTGGAGTGGTGGGAGTTTTGGGTAGTTCTAAAGATCGGATTTCACTCAAACTTAACCAAATGACTCCTACAACCATATTATGATGTTGCCCAAGTTTTGTGCTTGCTCCGAAATCAATAGATGTAAGAAATTTGACAATTCATGTTCAAAGGCAGTTCGTTCCTAATTGGAGTTGTGGGTGTTTTGGGTAGTTCTAGAGATCGGATTTCACTCAAACTTAACCGAATGACTCCTACAACCATATTATGATGTTGCCCAAGTTTTGGGCTCGCTCCGAAATCAATAGATTTAAGAAATTGGACAATTCATGTTCAAAGGCAGTTCGTTCCTAATTGGAGTGGTGGGTGTTTTGGGTAGTTCTAGAGATCGGATTTCACTCAAACTCAACCAAATGACTCCTCCCACCATATTATGATGTTGCCGAAGTTTTTGGCTCGATCCGAAATCAATTGGTGTAAGAAATTGGACAATTCAAGTTCAAAGGCAGTTCATTCCTAATTGGAGTGGTTGGTGTTTAGGGTAGTTCTAGAGATCGGATCTCACTCAAACATAACCAAATGACTCCTCCCACCATATTATGATGTTGCCCACGTTTTGGGCTCGGTCCGAAATCAATAGGTGTAAGAAATTGGACAATTCACGTTCAAAGGCAGTTCGTTCCTAATTGGAGTCGTTGGTGTTTTGGGTAGTTCTAGAGATCGGATTTCACTCAAACTTAACCAAATGACTCCTCCCACCATATAATGATGTTGCCCAAATTTTGGGCTCGATCCGAAATCAATAGGTGTAAGAAATTGGACAATTCAAGTTCAAAGGCAGTTCGTTCCTAATTGGAGTGGTTGGTGTTTTGGGTAGTTCTAGAGATCGGATATCACTCAAACATAACCAAATGACTCCTCCCACCATATTATGATGTTGCCCAAGTTTTGGGGTCGATCCGAAATCAATAGGTGTAAGAAATTGCACAATTCAAGTTGAAAGGCAGTTCGTTCCTGATTGGAGTGGTGGGTGTTTTGGGTAGTTCTAGAGATCGGATTTTGTTAAGCTCATAATTTCATACATATACATGCCCAAATTTACTTACTTCTTTTGCTTAGTTTCCTATAATTTTGAGTTATTTGCCTCCCTTTGTGTGTTTTGTAGGCCAAAAGAGCAAGAGAGCATAATTCATGCAATTCAAGCATGTTAAGGCCTAATTTGGATGAAGGGAAGAAGAGCTTAAAGACAAACTCATTTTTTGCTACAGCCCCCTGCCAGTCCAGTTCCGTAGGTCATATTGCAAGCTTTGTTTCAGCAACCTACACAGCTCGGATGAGGCAGCATTCTTTATGAAAGTTGTTCCAATGGGTGTATACTATAATATATCCAACATTCAGCCCCATTGGATAAATATGGAGTCTTTCACCTAGCAAACACAGAACCATGCTCAGGATGGATTTTTGTCAGCGAGCAAAACGAGTTAACAATTTGTTTCGGCCTTAACTTCCTCCTCCGAGCTTGGATTGGGCCAATACTTGTGTGGTTTGATCATACACATTCTGAACTTCACAATGGACATCTTAAAGTCTTCAATTGATTCAGCCTAGCCCAATTCGTAAGCCCTTGAAGTTGCTGGTCATGCTGACATGAGGATGAGCTGGTTGGAAGCTTGGTCATGGTGAGCTAGGCATGAGCTATTGTAGCTAGTTGGAAGCTTGGTCATGGTGACATGAAGATGAGCTAGGGCTGCTGGTGGGATTTATTGGTGAAGTGCATTAACCAATTCTGATTTTCTAATCCAAGTGCATCAACCAAATCAGATTTTATAATACAAGTGTTGTATGCATTAGTCATATTGAATTCAGATTTTCACTTCCCCTAGGCCTATAAATAGGGATGTTCTCTAAGCTTGTAAACACACCCCAAGGGGGGGAGCTCTCAAACACTTCTCTAGAGCTCCCTTCCCTTCTCTCCCTCAAATTCTCTTAGTTTTGCTTTCTAGTTCTCAATTCTAGCTTTCCTTTTGCTTCTTAGTTGTAATTTATTTTTCTTTGTAATGCAAATTCTTTTCTTAAGTTTTCAAGTTTGATTAGTTTCCAAGTTTCAATTATGGTTAATGTTCTTATTCATTATGCTTATAAGTTAATATGCTAGTTTGAATGATTGATCACCATTTAGGCTTGCATGTTAGCTATCTTGGTTTGAATTAAGAGTATACACCATGCTTTAATTCGAATTGAACTATGAATAGGAAGAGTATGTATGGACATTCGACAACAGGGATTAGATACATGCTTGGTTGTTTAAATTGTTCTTCTATGCTTAATGGGTTCCTAATGCTTAATTTTAGGTTAGACAACAAATGATCAAATTAGGGAATTAGGAACACAAGGTTATGACCACACACCATGGCTTAAGCATACTTTAGCTAGAATCAATCCATTAATCTAATTGAACTTGGGAACTTATTTGCTTGAGTTATTTCCTTTTTTTCTTGTTGTATTTATTTCCTTTCTTTTTTCATTTCTGCTTTGTGTAGGGAAAATGAATTGAATCATTCAATCACCAATCCTCGTGGGATCGACCTCGCACTTACATACGCTATACTACCGAACGGCTCGTGCACTTGCGAGTATCACAAGTTGAGGATGCAACTGAATCCATTTTGGTGCAGCTGTATCTACACAACAAGTTTTTGGCGCCGTTGCCGGGGAATCGAATGCCCTAGTCTCCAAACCTGTGTTTTAACCTTCAAAACCACCCTTTGTTACTTTTGTTTACTTGCTTTCCGTTGCAATTTCAGTTTGTTCATTTCTTTCTATAATCACAAGCATTCTCACTTCAAAGTTCATTTTAATCTTGCTGCATTTGTTTTCAAACTCACTCTAAATTCTGTTTTAGATTTAACTTCCTAACTTCTTGAATTCGGTAATCTAAAGTACATAACTAATTTGAACTTCTCAATCTTCGTGGGTACGACCTCGTACTTGTCTTGCTATACTACTAATTGCCCCGTACAATTGCGAGTTAACATATTATTAACAACAAATTTTGGCGCCGTTGCCGGGGATCGGTAACATTGTTTGATTCTATTTGGCTTTCCTACTTTATTTTTTTTCTTAACTGGACAATTTCAAGTTTTAAAGTTAATGATGTTAATGGACAAGTTGTGTTTGTAGTCCAACAGAAAAGGACAATTGCCCAACAAGCAAGAGAACTGGGTTTAAGTCCCAGCTTACACAACCCATTGGTGCTTGTTGCTTTGAAGCATGGAATTGGACTTGTGTTGATTTTTCCTTTTCATTTTTAGTTTTTTTTAATATTTCGTAATCCTTTAATTCCGTTTCAAGTTTTTGTGTGTGTTTGTTTTAGCAATGTAAATAGCTCAATAAAAATGGAGAGAGATGGCAACTTCAAAGATAGGAAGTGTGGAGTAGTGGGAGAAGTCGCGACCTCCAAATGCATCACGCTCGACCTAATCGCTTCAAGGGGGAGCATTTCAATCCTTTCTCTTTACTTGTTATTATTTTAAATTTCTGTTTCTTTTTTTATAAAAATTTTAAAAAATAAAATATTTAAAAATTTAAAAAGATTTTTCATATGAGCTGACTTATGGTAACTCCAGTGAGCACTTCCGTCAATACAATGTCTAGGAGTTCTTTAGGCGACACCTTCGGTGTCTAAGAAGTTTGGGTTTTAAGCGGGACCATTGTGACCCCTCCATCCTTCCCGGATCCCCTGGCTGTGTTTTCTGAGGCCCTTAACTGGTCATCCGTGAGTTGCTTATATATTCATTTTTTTTTCTTTCTAAACCTTCTTCTTAACTTTTCCCCTTATCATTTACATGTTCTCAATCATCTTTACTTTGCTTTAACATTGAGGACAATGTTCAATTCAGGTATGGGGGGAAGGTTTTCAATTTCTATTTTCTTATCCATTTGTGTTTTCAATTTTCGTTCTCTTGTCACTAATTATTTTTTTTTTTTTAAGAATGTCATACAATCAATGCTATGGAGCTGCTATTTGAGGTTTTCATATCAGAATTTTGCACTTCACAAAGCTTTTTCTCTTAGAATTCTGGTGGCTAAAGTACCATGCTCAAATTCTTGAAGGAAAATAGTGGAGACTACCCTAGTGAGCTATATCGAGCCTAATTACTTTCTTGAGAGGGTTTAAAGTGTTCTATTTCTCATCCATACTTATTTTCTTCAATTCACTCTAATTGATCTCATCATTTCATTTTGATTGAATACTAAGGATGATTCTCTTTTGCAGATATCATGTGCTTGCTCTCATTCATGAATGAACTCATTGAAGTGATGCTAGGCTATGTGTGTATAACCATTCTATATGCTTTCTTTTCACCCTACCCATATGTGTGTTCCATTAGCCCTCTTGAAGCCAAACACTTAAAGCCTTTTTCTTCTATCACCCTCATCATTTCCCTACCTTTGTATCTCAATCTGAGATACTTGACCTATTGTAGCCATACCCTATAGCTTAGAAATATACCAAGGTGTGCCAAGATAAAGTTTGAAGCAAGGAAGTTGCTGCCATGTGCCTAAATGAAAGATGATGTGAATCGGATTTCACTCAAACTTAACCAAATGACTCCTCCCACCATATTATGTTGTTGCCCAAGTTTTGGGCTCGATCTGAAATCAATAGGTGTAAGAAATTGGACAATTCAAGTTCAAAGGCAGTTCGTTCCTAATTGGAGTGGTTGGTGTTTTGGGTAGTTCTAGAGACCGAATTTCACTCAAACATAACCAAATGACTCCTCCCACCATATTATGATGTTGCCCAAGTTTTGGCCTCGATATGAAATCAATAGGTTCAAGAAATTGGACAATTAAAGTTCAAAGGCTGTTCGTTCCTAATTGGAGTGGTTGGTGTTTTGGGTTGTTCTAGAAATCGGATTTCACTCAAACTTAACCAAATGACTCCTGCCACCATATTATGATGTTGCCCAAGTATTGGGAACGATCCGAAATAAATAGGGGTAAGAAATTGGACAATTCAAGTTCGAAGGCAGTTCGTTCCTAACTGGAGTGGTTGGTGTTTTGGGTAGTTCTAGAGATCGAATTTCACTCAAACTTAACCAAATGATTCCTCCCACCATATTAAGATGTTGCTCAAGTTTTGGGCTCGATCCAAAATCAATAGGTGTAAAAAATTGGACAATTCAAATTGAAAGGCAGTTCGTTCCTAATTCGGGTGGTTGGTGTGTTGGGTAGTTCTAGAGATCGGATTTCATTCAAACGTAACCAAATGACTCCTCCCACCATATTATGTTGTTGCCCAAGTTTTGGGCTTGATCCGAAATCAATAGGTTTAAGAAATTTGACAATTTATGTTCAATGGCAGTTCGTTCCTAATCGGAGTGGTTGGTGTATTCCATAGTTCTAGAGATAGGATTTCACCCAAAACAAACCAAATTACTCCTCCCACCATATTGTGATGTTGGCCAAGATTTGGGCTCGATCCGAAATTAATAGCCGTAAGAAATTGGACAATTCAAGTTCAAAGGCAGTTCGTTCCTAGTTGGGGTGGTTTGGTGTATTGGGTAGTTCTAGACATCGGATTTCACTCAAACTTAACCAAATTACTCCTCCCACCATATTATGATGTTGCCCAAGTTTTGGGCTTGGTCCGAAATCAATAGGTGTAAGAAATTGGATAATTCAAGTTCAAAGGCAGTTCGTTCCTAATTGGAGTGGTTGGTGTTTTGGGTAGTTGTTGTGAAATTATTGCAAGCGCACAATTCGCACAAGTAATATAGAAATAAGTAGAGTATCGTTCCCACGAAGACTGTAATTTCCTATTAATTACCAATTATGATTAATTCAAAAGTTTATCTGAACAATTGATTAAGAAGATTGATTGATTTAAGTAACCTAAAACAATTATGAAAAATAGCAATTTAATTAATGATAGAAAATCAAGATGATGAGACACTAGAGCATCCGATTTCACCATAACCAATTCCACTTAATTCTTATAGCCAATTAACCCTAATTACTATCCATGTTGACAGTTGGTTTCTCCTAATTCATTCGATATCCCCTCTCGGGCTCAACCAAAAGTATTCTTAATTAACAACCCATTCTCTCTCGAGCAACGGATTTAGGAAATCAAGAACCCATTAAATTCTGTGAGAACCTGCAAGAAAACTGCATGAGTCATGTTAGTCCCTCTCGGGCACTCATTCAAGACATGGTATTTGTTACAAGAAGCAAACACCAAACATCTCCTCTCAGTCTCCGCTTGGATCATCAAATCAATTAAATATTGGCCAGATATTCAAAGCATTAAGAACAGTAACAAATACTCAACATGGAATAGTAATAAGAAATTAATATAACTATAAAAATTAAGTATTCATGGTTAGGCTACATCGTAGCCCTAGCAAGGATAATTAGTTCATGACAAAAGAAAAGATAAACAAGAGAATTGTTGTCATAAAACCGATTTGGCAGATGGACTTTATCTTCCGAGTCTCCACAGGAACACCTTCGAAAGCTCCTCAAGTAGTGTAGCAGCAAATCCTTGGTTCTCTCTGATGTTTCTCTGGGTGTATGAAAGTTGGTGGAAAAGTATGGTATATGGGAGGATGGTCTGAAGAGATCCTTAGGGTGATCTTATATAGTGTAAAACAATTAAACCCTACTCTTAAAAGGTCTGGAAAAACTCTCCTAAAGCAAAACAAAATCCCAAACAATTAAGGAAACAAATTAGGAAAGAATCCTTCTTTGACTTGGAAACACGTCAGCCATCTTGCACGCACGTTTTGAGGTCGTTCCAATTCCTAGTAAATTCTGGAAAAATATGAGAAACGTAGCTTTATCTCTAAGCTTTCCAAGCATATATTACACACCACTAGGAAAAATCGGAAAGGTCTTCAAATCTTCAATCTTCCACCGCAGTGCAGTTTTGACGGAATTTCAACTTAGGCTGTCTTGACTTGCAAGTCTGGAGCATTTGGCTTGGTAGAAAATTATGAAACTTTGATACAATGATCTTCAATGTCTTAGCTTTCTTCTCCAATTGGCCTTGCGCTAAAATTCATTTGAAAAGTCGATTTTCAGTCGAAATCCTTCCAAGAGTGCAGAATAGCTGAAAATAAGGAAAGTAAGGTAATAATGCTATTTTAAATTAACTTTCCCTACAAAAACCAAATAAAAGAGATATAAAAATATAGTAAATAATGCACTTATCAAACTACCTCAAACCTATCTTTTGCTAGTCCTCGAGCAAAATTAGAAACAAAAAATAAAAACAAAACGAAAAACTAACTAAACCACTTTCGCAGGTAAACTCGATGGCACTTAGCATGTGCCACAAGCCGTTAAACCTCTAGGTGTCCCTAGTAGGAGGAGTTGTGTCTCCTGAGGGTTTACCAGTTACGATACCCACAAACGTTTAACTGCAAAACAAAGTCGTTAAAGGCACCACTTTAAACAAGCTAATAAAAACCAATGCATGCCAATCACATTTGCATCACTAAAGCTATGCCACTTTGAGTATAATTGCATCATAGTGTAACGTGTAATACCAAAAGTCATAACATCCAAGCTTAAAGATAACCACACTCGAATGCCATGGAATTATTTCGCCTTGACTCTATCCCTCACCGGATATCACTCTATTTTTTCTCTCGGAATCCTAGGCTTACACTCAAATGTCACATATGTGTATGAAGTTATGTAATGGAAATCAAATATTAACACATATGCTTAGCTTGAAGAATGGAAATTTCTGAAAATAATGTCTCATGAAAAGAATCAAATACTAAGAACTAGAGTACATACCTCACCTCCAAGCAAGATTTCCCAAAAGATCAGTTAGGTCTTCTACTCAGGTTGTAATGAAAGGCTAGGCTTGGGGTATGAAAGAAAGGAAAGGAATAACAAAAACTTAGGACATACCAAAGCATTATTCACGATCACATACATGGTCAGCTCCTTTTGACTTTTTGTAGTATTCAGCGTCCAGGAATTGTGCATATTTCCTACTCCATTTGGAGTGATTTTGAACTTTTACTCTTTTGAATTGCAAAATACTTTTTTTTTTCTTCTTCTTGCAATTTTGCACAAACACCTCGGTACACGCCAATTCTTTGGTGTAGAGCTCAACCTTCTTATTTTCATCACTTTGGCACATCCTAAGCTATAAGGTATGGCTTAGAAACGGGTTGTATAGGTCATAGATAATAAGGGTGGTGAAAGAAAGGCTAAGTGTTTGGTTACAAAGGGGCTAATGACGCACACAAAAGGGTAGGATGAAAGGTCTTTTAGAGGGTGAAAACATGCATAGCCTAACATCATATCTCATGGTCCATCCAACTTGGAAGCGACGTACCTACAAAAATAAGAGAATTCTTTAGTATCCAATACAAACCTAATGAGAGCAATCTAATTAAGAACAAAATCGAAGAGTGTTTAAGAGTAGAAACAATAAAACCCCTCTCAAGGAATGGCTTTTGGCTCAATATCTCACAAAGGTAGTCTCCACTAATATTCCATAGTCATTCGAGCATAGCAACCTTGTCCACCAAAACATTACGAGTATGGTATTGTGAAGTGCAAAGATTATAATGCAATAACCCTTCATGGCAACATGTTAGTAAAGCATTCATGATCAAAACATGACATATACATCTCTATTAGCAAGGAAAAGTGATAACTTTAACTAGAATTTATATTTCACAAAAACTGCTTCTTTTCAATTTCGACCTTAGATCAGTTTTCAACCATTATCCCTTAAAGTATTGCACAGATTTTGACAAGCCTTATATGCTCAGAAAATAGACAAACAAACGCACAACTTCTCTTTAGAAAAAAATACCAGAAAACAGCGTAGAACTTCATGAAAACTGATGTTGAAAACAGAAATCAGTACTGAATCGCAGAAAAATTCCAGATCCAGACCCCTGTTCAGAAAAATAGCTATAACTTGCAAACGAAAAGTCAGAAAATTACGGTCCTTATATGGCTGGATTCAGCACAAAAAACTGAAGAAGACAACGCGGGCCAAATCTTCAAATCCATTACAGATTAAAACAGTATTATCGAAACATAAACACCAATGTTTTGCATGACTCGAAAAAGACTAAAAACGAAAAAAAATTAAAATAAAACGAATGTTACCCACCTCAAACCTAAACCAAACATTGTCCTCAATGTTTAAAATGAAAATAAAAGTAAGGACAGAGAATAGTAAAAGTAATGAACGCGAGAAGCACACAAACGAAAAATTAAAAAGATAAGGAACGAAGGTACCTAGTTGGGTTGCCTCCCAACAAGCGCTTAGTTTAAAGTCAATAGCCCGACTTTCAGATGCGTTATTTGGGATTATTGAGGAGGACGTTGGTCTCATCCTTAAGAAATGCAGCTGCCATATGTGGTTTCAATCGATGGCCTTTGACTTTGAAGGTTGTATCGTCACGATCATTCTTGATATGCTTGTCATGCCACTTCTTTGTATGCTCCTTGTAAATTCTTGCACTTTCATAAGATTTATTTTGAAGTTCCTCTAACTCATTCCTTCCTGGGTCGTATGGTTTTGGTTCATCCAAGTACAAGGCAGGTTTGGCAACTCTTGGTTTGTCAGCTTTAGAGGTGGAGGCATGTACCAATGGATGGCTTGGAGTCTCCTTTTCCTCTGCTTTTCCGTGAAATGTTATTGGTTCAAAAACTTTGAATGTCACTTTTTCATTCCCAACTCTCACAGTTATTAAACCTTCTTCCACGTCAATCAGAGTCCGTCCAGTAATCAGGAATGGACGGCCCAAAATTAATTGTGTGTCAAAATCTTCTTCCATATTCAAAACCAAAAAATCTGCTGGGAATATGAGTGTATCAACCTTTACTAGAACATCTTCAATAATTCCGTCTGGGTATGTGATTGACCTGTCCGCCATCTGCAAAGAAACAGTGGTGGGTTTAATTTCACCAATACCAATCTTTTTAGCAACAGATAAAGGTAGTAAATTAATGCTAGAACCCAAATCACATAAAGCTTTTTCAAAGAAATTATTTCCAATAGTGCATGGAATTTTAAAACTCCCTCTATCTTTTTGTTTTGGTGGAAGCTTCCGTTGTAGGATGGCACTGCACTCTTCTGTCAGTTGGATTTTCTCGTGCTCTCCAAATTTCCTCTTCTTGGAGAGAATGTCTTTCATGAATTTCGCATAACTTGGCATTTGTTCCAAAGCTTCAGCAAAAGGAATGTTGATCTGCAACTTCCTAAACATCTCCAAAAATTTTGAAAATTGCCCATCAATTTTATTTTTCCTCAACCTCTGCGGAAAAGGGATTTGTGGGACATATGGCTTCAATGGAGGAGAAGGAATTGGTGTAGAATTTTCTTCTTCTTGGGATTTTTCTGTGGTGGTGATTGGCGGTGAAAATGCATATCCCACTTCCGCCGCAGACTTCTTGGCTTCTTTTTCTTTCTCTGATGCTTCTTTTTCCAAGTCGACCGCTGTATTCACTTGCTTCCCTTTATGAAGAGTGATTGCCTTTGCTTGTTCTTGATTTTTCGGGTTAACTTCGGATTGGCTTGGAAATACTCCTTGATTTCTTCCACTCAATACATTAGCTAGTTGGCCTACTTGCACCCCCAAATTCCGAATAGAAGCGCTCTGATTTTGAAATTGGGTTTTTGTTTCAGTCATAAATTGGGTGGTAGACGTAGTCAACTGAGTAAGCGCATCTTCCAAATTTACTTTCTTCTCTTGAGTTGGAAAGCCAGGTGGTGGTCTCTGCACATTCTGAGTATTGCTCCATGAAAAATTTGGATGGTTTCGCCAACCGGGGTTGTATGTATTGGAATAAGGATTATTCATTTGTCGATTAAATTCTCCAACCTGATTGACTTGCTCAACAGACGTGAATGGGTTCCCTGTGGTGCAATCTGAACTTGGATGAGGACCTGCACAAAAATCACAACCAAAATTAGTATTAGTGTTTATAGCATTAACACTCAAAGAATCAACTTTTTTAGTAAGGTTAGAAATTTGTGTTGCTAGCAAAGCTATAGCATCGACTTCCAAGACCCCAGCTGGCTTCGGATTCATTCTCTCACTCGGCCATTGGTAGTTGTTGGATGCCATGGTCTCCAATAATTCAAATGCTTCAGTAGCCGTTTTTGCCATTAAAGCCCCTCCAGCAGCTGCATCAACTAGTGTCCTGCTTGTTTGACTCAACCCATTGTAGAAAGTTTGAACTTGAATCCAGGTTGGTAGCTCATGGTGAGGGCACTTGCGCAACAAATCTTTGAATCGTTCCCAAGCTTCATATAAAGGCTCCTTATCATACTGAGCGAATGACATAATATCTTGTCGGAATTTTGCAGTTTTGGCTGGTGGGAAAAATTTAGCAAGGAATTTCTTGGATAAATCATCCCAAGTACGGATGGAGTCTTGTGGCTGTGACAGTAACCAAAGCTTGGCTTTATCCTTCAAGGAAAAGGGGAATAGCCTTAAACGAATCGCATCGTCAGATACCCCATTGAACTTGGATGTGTCACAAATCTCCAAAAATATCGCAAGATGTATATTTGGATCTTCATTCGGCAGACCACAAAATACGGATGAATTCTGTAGCATGGTGATCATGGCTGGCTTGATCTCAAAATTGTTGGCTGCAATAGAAGGACGTCGGATCGCTGAGGGAGTTGCCACTGGGGGGCCAAATTCCCTCACTGCTCTTTCTGCTTCCTCCGCCATATGTGTGGATGGTGGTTCCACCAAAGTGTGCTTTTTGTTTCCTTTGTTCCGCTTATGAAATGTATGTTCGATTTCTGGGTCAGGTGGTATGAGTTCTAGGGTACGAGAACGGTGCATACACGGATCAAAGTACCTGAAACAAAAAGAAGAAATTCAAATTAAACTCAGAATTAAAATATATTGATATTAAAAGAAAATAAAACAGTCCCCGGCAACGGCGCCAAAAACTTGTTGTGAAATTATTGCAAGCGCACAATTCGCACAAGTAATATAGAAATAAGTAGAGTATCGTTCCCACGAAGACTGTAATTTCCTATTAATTACCAATTATGATTAATTCAAAAGTTTATCTGAACAATTGATTAAGAAGATTGATTGATTTAAGTAACCTAAAACAATTATGAAAAATAGCAATTTAATTAATGATAGAAAATCAAGATGATGAGACACTAGAGCATCCGATTTCACCATAACCAATTCCACTTAATTCTTATAGCCAATTAACCCTAATTACTATCCATGTTGACAGTTGGTTTCTCCTAATTCATTCGATATCCCCTCTCGGGCTCAACCAAAAGTATTCTTAATTAACAACCCATTCTCTCTCGAGCAACGGATTTAGGAAATCAAGAACCCATTAAATTCTGTGAGAACCTGCAAGAAAACTGCATGAGTCATGTTAGTCCCTCTCGGGCACTCATTCAAGACATGGTATTTGTTACAAGAAGCAAACACCAAACATCTCCTCTCGGTCTCCGCTTGGATCATCAAATCAATTAAATATTGGCCAGATATTCAAAGCATTAAGAACAGTAACAAATACTCAACATGGAATAGTAATAAGAAATTAATATAACTATAAAAATTAAGTATTCATGGTTAGGCTACATCGTAGCCCTAGCAAGGATAATTAGTTCATGACAAAAGAAAAGATAAACAAGAGAATTGTTGTCATAAAACCGATTTGGCAGATGGACTTTATCTTCCGAGTCTCCACAGGAACACCTTCGAAAGCTCCTCAAGTAGTGTAGCAGCAAATCCTTGGTTCTCTCTGATGTTTCTCTGGGTGTATGAAAGTTGGTGGAAAAGTATGGTATATGGGAGGATGGTCTGAAGAGATCCTTAGGGTGATCTTATATAGTGTAAAAAAACTAAACCCTACTCTTAAAAGGTCTGGAAAAACTCTCCTAAAGCAAAACAAAATCCCAAACAATTAAGGAAACAAATTAGGAAAGAATCCTTCTTTGACTTGGAAACACGTCAGCCATCTTGCACGCACGTTTTGAGGTCGTTCCAATTCCTAGTAAATTCTGGAAAAATATGAGAAACGTAGCTTTATCTCTAAGCTTTCCAAGCATATATTACACACCACTAGGAAAAATCGGAAAGGTCTTCAAATCTTCAATCTTCCACAGCAGTGCAGTTTTGACGGAATTTCAACTTAGGCTGTCTTGACTTGCAAGTCTGGAGCATTTGGCTTGGTAGAAAATTATGAAACTTTGATACAATGATCTTCAATGTCTTAGCTTTCTTCTCCAATTGGCCTTGCGCTAAAATTCATTTGAAAAGTCGATTTTCAGTCGAAATCCTTCCAAGAGTGCAGAATAGCTGAAAATAAGGAAAGTAAGGTAATAATGCTATTTTAAATTAACTTTCCCTACAAAAACCAAATAAAAGAGATATAAAAATATAGTAAATAATGCACTTATCAGTAGTTCTAGAGATCAGATTTCACTCAAACTTAACCAAATGAATCCTCCCACCATATTATGATGTTGCCCAAGTTTTGGGCTCGATACGAAATCAATAGGTGTAAGAAATTGGACAATTCAAGTTCAAAGGCGGTTCGTTCCTAATTGGAGTGGTTGGTGTTTTGGGTAGTTCTAGAGACCGGATCTCACTCAAACTTTACCAAATGACACCTCTAACCATATTAGGATGTTGCCCAAGTTTTAGGCTCGATCTGAAATCAAAAGGTGTAAGAAATTGGACAATTTATGTTCAAAGGCAGTTCATTCCTAATCGGAGTGGTTGTTCAAAGGCGGTGCATTCCTAATTGGAGTGGTTGGTGTTTTGGGTAGTTCTAGAGATCGGATTTCACTCAAACTTAACCAATTGACTCCTCTCACCATATTATGATGTTGCCAAAGTTTTGGGCTCGATCCGAAATCTATGGGTGTAAGAAATTGGACATTTCAAGTTCAAAGGCAGTTCGTTCCAAATCGGAGTGGTTTGTGTATTCCATAGTTCTAGAGATCGGATTTCACTCAAACTTAACCAATTGACTCCTCTCACCATATTATGATGTTGCCAAGTTTTGGGCTCGATCCAAGATCAGTAGGTGTAAAAAATTGGACAATTCAAGTTCAAAGGCAGTTCGTTCCAAATTGGAGTGGTTGGTGTTTTGGGTTGTTCTAGAGATCGGATTTCATTCAAACTTAACCAAATGACTCCTCCCACCATATTATGATGTTGCCCAAGTTTTGGGCTCGATCCGAAATCTATAGGTGTAAGAACTTGGACAATTCAAGTTCAAAGGCAGTTCGTTCCTAATTGGAGTGGTTGGTGTTTTGGGTAGTTCTAGAGATCGGATTTCACTCAAACTTAACCAAATGACTCCTCTGATCAGTTCATAATTGTATATTATTTTGTACCCCTCTAGCTTATGATTTGGTTATGTTATTGAGTTAAACTTGTGCTTTTAATCCCTTTTTTGTTTATCATTCAGTTCATTGGGCCTTAGATAGCAATGGTGGCTTTGGATAGGAAAAGATCCAAAATGGTGCAAAAACGAGCAGACTGAGTTAGCAATTTGTTTCGGCCTTAACTTCCTCCTCCCAACATGTATTGGCCCAATTAATATGGGGTTGGAAAGAAGAGATTCTGAACTACAAGATGGACTGCTAAAACATATCAATTGACGAAGCCAAGCCCAATCCATGGGCCCATCAAAATGCACACCATACATTCCAGTCTATTTTCGGCAGTCAACTTGTAAGGCCCAAAACGTACACTTATACTGCTCAGATGGGAATGGATTCTTCATCAAAACTTTTCCAATGGGTGTCTATTATGACATATCCAAATTTGAGCCACATTGGATACATATTGAAATCTCAGGCCTTCATACACCAAGCCTGGTTCACCAGCATCTTTTATTTCCAGCAACCAAAAGAAATCCCACATGGGTTGGCAGCAAAAGGCAGCCAAAATTGAACACCCATGTGAAGAAAGCTTGAGGTGCAGCAAAAGAAGTATGGGATGGGATTGATTCCAACCACACTAACATAGACAAGATGAAGTGGGAGTTATGGGTTGTATTAAATGAGGAATGGTGGTGTTGGATTTCATCATGATGTTCCTCCCTCTTAACCCTATAAATAGAGGAGTCTTCAAGCTACAAACTCACTTCAGCCATCCTCCACACTTCCATCATTCCATCAACACATCCAGAAATCATCCTCATACATCCCCACAACCCCAAACACTCAAGCAATCAACCCAATACTCTAAACTGCCCCAAAATCACCAAAACAGCTCCAGAAAACCTCCCTTCCATTTCCCTACGAATTTCCTCTTTCTCAGCCATCACCACTCACTCAAACTCATCCCAAATCACCTCCATATCCTTCATACATCCTTCTAGACGTGGAGAAGCTCTTGGAGAAGCATTGGACACCACAAGAACTTCAGAAAAGGGTTTTTCTACTCTTATGGCATTCATTATGTTTTCCCATTTTTGTTTTAGTTTGTTTTCCATTATGAGTAGCTAAATCCATAACTAGGGCTTCGATGTAACCTAACATGAATATTCTGGGTTTATAAGTTTGAAGTTTGGAGTTTCAAGTTTGATTCATGATTCATGTTCTTATTCAATATGCTTATAAGTTAACATGCTTGTTTGAATGATTGATCACCATTAGAACTTGTTTGTTAACTATCTTGGTTTGAATTAAGAGTAGACACCATGCTTTAATTCGAATTGAACTATGAATAGGAAGAGTATGTATGGACATTCGACAACAGGGATTAGATACATGCTTGGTTGTTTAAATTGTTCTTCTATGCTTAATGGGTTCCTAATGCTTAATTTTAGGTTAGACAACAAATGATCAAATTAGGGAATTAGGAACACAAGGTTAGGACCAAACACCATGGCCTAATCATACTTTAGGTAGAATCAATCTTTGAATCTGAATTAGACTTGTTACTTGACTCCTTATAACCCAGAATTGAATTGTTATGGTGATTCGAATGCCCTAGTCTCCAAATCTGTTTTCCATCTCTTAAAACCACTCTTTGTTACATTTGTTTACTTGTTTTTGTTTGCAATTTCATTTTGCTTATTTTGTTCAACAATCACAACCACTCTTGCTTTAAATTCTGTTTTAGACATAACCTCCTACTTTCTTGAATTTGGTAAGCTAAGTACATAACTAGTTTTAACTTCTCAATCTTCGTGGGTACGACCTCGTACTTGTCTTGCTATACTACTAATTGCCCCGTACAATTGCGAGTTAACATAATAATTAACAACAAATTTTGGCGCCGTTGCCGGGGACTGAACGAAAGTTCTTCCCTGGTTTTGTGCCCAAGGTTACCCTATTCTTTTTAGTGTTTCTAATTAATCTAATTTTCTGTTTCAGGTAGTTTATGTCTAAAAAGCCATTACTTGAACAAGTGAGGTCTTCGTTCCAACGTTCTAGATCTTTGAACGCAGGACCATCGTTGCAACCCAGACGAGTGACCTCTGAAATTCAGAGTCGTCTAGAAAGAGAGTTGTCAACTGCAAAAGAGCAAGCTCTGGCCACATTTTCAAGTCTTGCTCTCCACACTGAACTTCCTGGTTCTTCACTTTCAAATTCGGAAGCAAGTTCAGACCAAGAAGAAGAAGAAGAGATGGCTGCCAATGAGTTCATGGGAGAACTTGATATCCCAACAATTCCAGCATCTCCTTCAAGCATTTTGCTGCCCACTGTAGCTCGAAATTATGAGCTTAAATCTTCTCATCTTAATATGCTGCCTTCCTTTTATGGTTTACCTAATGAAGATCCATTAACTCATATAAAGGATATTTTTAATGTTGTGAGTTCTTTTCCCTTGACAGGTGTGACAGAAGATCAACTTCGAATGAGAGTGTTTCCATACACTTTGAAGGATAAGGCGAAATATTGGTTGAATTCTTTGAAGCCTGGTTCACTCACTACATGGGCTGCCATTCAAAAGAAGTTCTTGGAGAAATACTTCTCCACGCAAAAGACCGACATGCTTAGGGATAAGATCTTGTTATTTGCACAGCAAGATGACGAGTCGTTTTGTGAAGCATGGGAGAGGTTCAATGGGATGCTCAATCAATGTCCTCATCATGGGATTCCATTGAAGCTTCAAATGCGTTTGTTTTATAAAGGACTAACCCCTTCTAGTCATAATATTGTCACGAATTTTGCAGGTGGTTCTTATAAAACCAAAACTCCAGAAGAAACGTACGAACTCTTTGAGGAGATAGCAATGGAGACCCAACATACGGATACAAGAGGTAAACGTGTTATTAGTGGTTCTAATGATGCTTCTAGTGTGCAGATTTCAAAACTGGAACAAAAGCTAGATGCTCTTCTTGCATTAAACTCAAGAAGCCCTCCGAAGGAAGTGTGTAGTATTTGCGAAACTCCTGACCATGCTACCATAGCTTGTCCACTTGGGGCTAGATATCCAGAATTTGTGCAAGAGCAAGCTAAGTTGGTAAATTCCTACAACCAAGGTCCAAGAAATGATCCATACTCTCAAAGTTATAATCCAGGTTGGAGGAATCATCCAAACTTTTCATGGAGGAATACTTAGAATCAAGCCAATCCCCCTTCATTCCAAAAGCCACAACAAACATCATCATTGGAGGATATAGTTAAGCAGATGGCAATCAACCAATCCAATTTCTAGCAAACTACACAAGCTGCCATTGCCAAATTGGAAGTTTAAATAGGCCAATTAGCTGCTGAAATAACTCAAAGAGCACCTGGGAAATGGCCAAGCCAAACCGAGATCAATCCAAAGAACCAAGAAGCCAAGGCCATTCATGTGCTCAGATCAGGTAAGATCATTGATAGTAAAGTTGATTCTAATCTTTCAAATGATGTTGTGATTGTAGAAGATGAAGAGGAGGAGACCACGGCTACAGAAGGGGAACATCTCAAAACTTCTCAATCTGCTCCTAATGCCAAATCAGATTCTCAGGAATCCAAACAATTCCAATTCCATAAGAGAGATGACAAATTTGTGCCACCACATCTTCAAGAAGATAGATACGTGCCACCCGCTCCATATGTTCCACCGATTCCATTTCCAGGCCGTCTTAAGAAAGCAAAGCAAGATAAGGCTTTTAAAGAGATTTATGATATTTTGAGTAAAGTTAATATCAATTTGCCTTTGCTTGATGTTATTGAACAGATTCCTGCATATGGAAAGTTCATCAAGGACTTGAAAACTCATAAGCTCAATTTCGCTCCAAATGAAGATGTAAAGCTTGACAAGAATGTAAGTGCTGTGTTGCAAAGGAAGCTTCCACCAAAACTAGTTGATCCTGGCAGCTTTGACATTCCCATTAACATTGGAGGCAAGAAGGTTGGAAGAGCCATGTTGGACTTGGGAGCAAGTGTCAACCTAATGCCATATTCATTGTATCAAAAGCTTGGCTTAGAAGGGATGAGGAAGACTTCAGTAGGACTTGAACTAGCTGATCATTCTATAAAATATCCAAAAGGTATTGTAGAAGATATTTTAGTTCAAGTTAATACACTAATTCTCCTTGCTGATTTTGTAGTGATGGACATGGAAGACAATCCAAATGGAGATCATGTTGATTGCATTCTCCTAGGCAGGCCATTCATGGCCACTGCAGACACAGTTATCAAAGTGAAAGATAGCACCCTTTCCATGAGTGTTCTGGGTGAAACTGTTGAATTTAAAATGCTTAATGCTCTATCTCAACCTTCTATCTCTCTTGATTCTTGCTTTTCAATTGATGTTGTGGATCATGAGGTTTCTTCCAAAATTTTGCAGAGAAAGTCTAATGATGCTCTAGAAGCTGTCTTAACACAAGAAGAGGAAGATCTTTGTGAACCGGAGTTCCAAGAAGTGGTGGCTGCCTTAGAAGTGTTTCAACCATACCCACCATCCTTTAGGCCACCACTCGAGCCTCTTGGACCATCATCCACGAAATTGGAGCCATCCATTATCACCCCACCAAAGCTAGAACTTAAACCACTGCCCAATCATCTTAAATATACTTATTTGGGTGCTAACGAAACTCTCCCTGTTATAATTGCTGCAGGTCTCACCTCACATGAAGAAGAGAGCTTAATTAACGTTCTAAAAGAGCATAAAACAGCCATTGCGTGGACCATAGCAGACATCAAAGGAATTAGTCCAAGCATGTGCATGCACCGGATTCTAATGGAAGAAGACAGCAAACCATCCCGTGATGCTCAAAGGAGGCTAAATCCCAACATGAAAGAGGTGGTTCGAGCTGAAGTTTTAAAGCTACTCGATGTAGGAATCATCTACCCAATTTCAGATTCTAAGTGGGTGAGCCCTGTACAAGTTGTTCCGAAGAAGTCCGGAATCACCGTTGTGAAGAATGAGAAGAATGAGATAGTTCCTACACGAACTATCACTGGTTGGAGAGTTTGCATTGATTACAGGAAGTTGAACACATCCACTAGAAAAGATCATTTCCCCTTGCCTTTTATTGATCAAATGCTTGAACGTTTATCTGGCCATGCTTACTATTGTTTTCTTGATGGTTTTTCAGGTTATAATCAAATTCCCATTGCTCCGGAAGACCAAGAGAAAACCACATTCACATGCCCATTTGGTATGTTTGCTTATAGAAGGATGCCATTCGGTTTGTGCAATGCCCCAGCAACTTTCCAAAGATGCATGATGTCAATCTTTTCAGATATGGTGGAACGATTCATTGAGGTATTTATGGATGATTTTTCAGTTTTTGGTTCCTCTTTTGATAATTGTCTTCACCACTTGTCTCTAGTGCTTAAAAGATGCCAGGAAACAAATCTGATTTTGAATTGGGAGAAGTGTCACTTCATGGTGAGACAAGGCATTGTGCTAGGCCATGTGATTTCAAGCAAGGGAATTGAAGTGGATAAAGCCAAGATCGATCTCATCTCAAATCTGCCACCCCCTACCTCTGTGAAAAGAATTAGAAGCTTTCTAGGTCATGCTGGATTCTATAGAAGGTTCATCAAAAATTTCTCAAGCATTACAAGGCCATTGTGTAATCTCCTTGCTAAGGATGCTGTTTTTGAGTTTAATGAAGCTTTCATGGAAGCCTTTACTACCTTGAAGAGGGAGCTAACTTCAGCCCCTATTATCATAGCTCCAGATTGGTCTTTACCATTTGAAATAATGTGTGATGCCTCTGACTTTGCTATTGGTGCAGTTTTAGGTCAAAAGAAGAACAAGCTCCCCCATGTGATTCATTATGTTAGCCGGACCTTGAATGATGCTCAAATCAACTACTCCACAACAGAGAAGGAGTTCCTTGCTGTGGTTTTTGCTTTAGAAAAATTTCGTTCTTATCTTGTTGGTTCTAAAGTAATTGTTTATTCTGACCATGCAGCTCTTAGATACTTGCTCACTAAGAAGGACGCCAAACAACGCTTGATTAGATGGATTCTCTTGCTGCAAGAGTTCGATTTGGAAATTCGAGACAAGAAGGGATGTGAGAATGTGGTAGCTGATCATTTGAGCAGAATTGTGGTTGAAGAAAAAGGAGAAGCTGTGCTACCCTTGAATGATACTTTCCCTGATGAACAACTATATGCTGCCCAAGTCAAAGAACCATGGTATGCTGATTTTGTTAATTATCTTGCTTGTGGTGTTCTTAGAAATGATCTAACTTCTCAGGACAAGAAGATGTTCTTTTCCATGGTGAAACATTATGTCTGGGATGAAACTTTCTTATTCAAGCATTGCCCGGATCAACTCATCAGAAGATGTGTTCCAGAAGAAGAGCAAGAAAGCATACTTAGGCATAGCCACGAATTGGCTTGTGGAGGTCACTTTGGAGCTAAGAAAACAGCACTTAAAATTCTCCAATCTGGTTTCTTTTGGCCCACTCTATTCAAAGATGCATTTAATTTTTGTGTTAAGTGTGATAGGTGTCAAAGGATGGGGAACATAAGTCGCAGGAAGGAAATGCCATTGAATAGCATACTTGTTGTGGAGCTCTTCGATGTGTGGGGTATTGATTTCATGGGACCATTCCCATCTTCCTTTGGTTGTACTTACATACTTGTTGCTGTTGATTATGTGTCTAAATGGGTGGAAGCCATAGCCACCAAAACCAATGATCATAAGGTGGTGCTCAAGTTCTTGAAGGATAATATTTTCACAAGGTTTGGTACTCCAAGGGCTGTCATTAGTGATGGAGGCAGCCACTTCTGTAACAAGCCATTCAAAGCACTCATGAAGAAGTACAACATCACCCATCGAGTCTCTACACCATATCATCCGCAAACTTCTGGTCAAGTGGAAATAAGCAATAGAGAAATTAAGCACATCCTGGAGAAGGTGGTGAACAATACAAGGAAAGATTGGGCAGCCAAGCTCAATGATTCATTATGGGCTTATAGGACTGCATATAAGACTCCCATTGGGATGAGCCCTTATCGTCTTGTGTTTGGGAAAGCCTGTCACCTGCCAATGGAGCTTGAACACAATGCTTTTTGGGCCATCAAGAAGTTAAATTTTGATCTAGACAAGGCAGGCCATGCAAGATAGTTTCAGCTCAATGAATTGGAAGAAATTAGACATGAGTCTTATGAGAATGCAAAGCTTTACAAAGAACGAACCAAGAGTTACCATGACAGAAACATTCAACGGAAAGAGTTCTCCAAAGGTATGTCAGTTCTTTTGTTTAACTCACGATTGCGTCTCTTTCCAGGAAAATTGAAGTCTAGATGGCAAGGCCCATTCACCGTGGTCAATGTTTCTCCCTATGGAGCTGTGGAGATTCAAAACCCTAAAGACGACTCAACTTTCAAAGTAAATGGACAACGTTTAAAGCCATTCTATGAGGGAATCTCAGCTGGCATTCAAACAGGCCATGTGGTGGATCAACTTCCCTTTGTACCATCAACTTAGCTGATCACATAATGTCTTGCCAAGACAGTAACTAAGGCGCTTCTTGGGAGGCAACCCATGTGTTCAAGAAGAAGGTGCTTGGTAGCAATCGACCTAATCGCATCAAGGGGGAGCATTTCTATCCTTTCTCTTTACTTGTTTTGTTTTTATTTTAGTCATTTTAAGTTTCTGTTTCTTTAAATAATTTTTTTTTCATATGAGCTAACTTTTGGTAACCCCAGTGAGCACCTCCGTCAATACAGTGTCTAGGAGTTCTTTAGGCGACACCTTCGATGTCTAAGAAGTTTGGGTTTTAAGCGGGACCATTGTGACCCCTCCAACCTTCCCGGATCCCCTGGCTGTGTTTTCTGAGGCCCTTAACTGGTCATCCGTGAGTTGCTTGTATATATATATATTTTTTTTCTTCTAAACTTTTTCTTAACTTTTCCCTTTATCATTTACTTGTTCTCAATCATCTTTACTTTGCTTGAACATTGAGGACAATGTTCAATTCAGGTCTGGGGGGAAGGTTTTCAAATTTCATTCATTTGTGTTTTCAATTTTCGTTCATTTGTCACTAATTTTATTTTTTTTTTAATGTCATACAATCGATGCTATGGAGCTGCAATTGAGGTTTCATATCAGAATTTTGCACTTCACAAAGCTTTGGTTCTTACAATTCTGGTGGCTAAAGTACCATGCTCAAATTCTCGAAGGAGAATAGTGGAGACTACCCTAGTGAGCTATATTGAGCCTATAGCTTAGAAATATACCAAGGTGTGCCAAGATAAAGTTTGAAGCAAGGAAGTTGCTGCCATGTGCCTAAATGAAAGATGGTGTGATTCTGTGCAATGAAGTTAATGAAGATGCAGATCAAATCAACGAAGATGAAAGTGTTTCGATTTGATCTAAGTGTAAAAAAAAGTATAAATAAATAAATAAATAAAGTCTATGCCAGGTGGTACCATGAAGTTTGCAGCCATGCCATTATAAGTCAATGCTACCTTGCAGATCAATGAAGAATGCAACCTTGGTATGTTCTTAAGTTACCTGTTTTTCCTTCCAATTCTTCCATTTCCCCTAACCTTACCTTTCATTACAAACCTTGTGAAAGACCTAGCTGATCTTTGAGGATGTATTCATGGGTGCTGGTAAGTATGTGTGTATCTCTATTCTTAGTATTTGATTCCCTTCATGAGATCTAACCAAATATTGTGCTTCTATTTCATATACTCACTTAAGCTTGTTTGAGAGAATAAAACCATTGGTTCTGAGTGATTGAGTGTTATCTGTGAGAATTAGAGTCGAAGCATGTTCTTTCCTCAAGGCTTGAGTGTGCTTGCTTTGAAACCGTGTGCCTTTGAGCTATAGCTTCCACATTACACACTGATTGATCACCTATATTGGCAACTCTATGGTGTTGGAGGTATGACTAAAGTTTTCTTTCGTTCTCATTAGTTGATTTCAAGTTTTACTAACCACTTTGTTTTGTAGAGTTAGTAAAGCGTTTGTGGGTATCGTTTCTGTTAAACCCTCAGGAGACACAACTCCTCCTACTAGGGATACCTAGAGGTTTAAAGGCTTGTTGCATGCGCTCAATGCAATCGAGTTACCTGCGGAAGTGGTTTAGTTAACTTCTTGTTTTGTTTTTAACTTTGTTTTGTGTTGTTTTGCTTGAGGACTAGCAAAATCTAGGTATGGAGGTATTTGATCAGTTCATAATTGTATATCATTTTGTACCCCTCTAGCTTATGATTTGGTTATGTTATTGAGTTAAACTTGTGCTTTTAATCCCTTTTCTGTTTATCATTCAGTTCATTGGGCCTTAGATAGCAATGGTGGCTTTGGATAGGAAAAGATGCAAAATGGTGCAAAAACGAGCAGACTGAGTTAGCAATTTGTTTCGGCCTTAAGTTCCTCCTCCCAACATGTATTGGCCCAATTAATATGGGGTTGGAAAGAAGAGATTCTGAACTGCAAGATGGACTGCTAAAACGTATCAATTGATGAATCCAAGCCCAATCCATGGGCCCATCAAAATGCACACCATACATTCAAGTCTATTTTCGGCAGTCAACTTACAAGGCCCAAACCGTACACTTATACTGCTCAGATGGGAATGCATTCTTCATCAAAGTTGTTCCAATGGGTGTCTATTATGACATATCCAAATTTGATCCCCATTGGATACATATTGAAATCTCAGGCCTTCATACACCAAGCCTGGTTCAGCAGCATCTTTTATTTCCAGCAACCAAAAGAAAACCCACATGGGTTGGCAGCAAAAGGCAGCCAAAATTGAACACCCATGTGAAGAAAGCTTGAGGTGCAGCAAAAGAAGTATGAGATGGGATTTATTCCAACCACACTAACATAGACAAGATGAAGTGGGAGTTATGGGTTGTATTAAATGAGGAATGGTGGTGTTGGATTTCATCATGATGTTCCTCCCTCTTAACCCTATAAATAGAGGAGTCTTCAAGCTACAAACTCACTTCAGCCATCCTCCACACTTCCATCATTCCATCAACACATCCAGAAATCATCCTCATACATCCCCACAACCCCAAACACTCAAGCAATCAACCCAATACTCTAAACTGCCCCAAAATCACCAAAACAGCTCCAGAAAACCTCCCTTCCATTTCCCTATGAATTTCCTCTTTCTCAGCCATCACCACTCACTCAAACTCATCCCAAATCACCTCCATATCCTTCATACATCCTTCTAGACGTGGAGAAGCTCTTGGAGAAGCATTGGACACCACAAGAACTTCAGAAAAGGGTTTTTCTACTCTTATGGCATTCATTATGTTTTCCCATTTCTGTTTTAGTTTCTTTTCTATTATGAGTAGCTAAATCCATAACTAGGGCTTCGATGTAACCTAACATGAATATTCTGGGTTTATAAATTTGAAGTTTGGAGTTTCAAGTTTGATTCATGATTCATGTTCTTATTCATTATGCTTATAAGTTAACATGCTTGTTTGAATGATTGATCACCATTAGAACTTGTTTGTTAACTATCCTGGTTTGAATTAAGAGTAGACACCATGCTTTAATTCGAATTGAACTATGAATAGGAAGAGTATGTATGGACATTCGACAACAGGGATTAGATACATGCTTGGTTGTTTAAATTGTTCTTCTATGCTTAATGGGTTCCTAATGCTTAATTTAAGGTTAGACAACAAATGATCAAATTAGGGAATTAGGAACACAAGGTTAGGACCAAACACCATGGCCTAATCATACTTTAGCTAGAATCAATCTTTGAATGTGAATTAGACTTGTTACTTGACTCCTTATAACTCAGAATTGAATTGTTATGGTGATTCGAATGCCCTAGTCTCCAAATCTGTTTTCCATCTCTTAAAACCACTCTTTGTTACATTTGTTTACTTGTTTTTGTTTGCAATTTCATTTTGCTTATTTTGTTCAACAATCACAACCACTCTTGCTTTAAATTCTGTTTTAAACATAACCTCCTACTTTCTTGAATTTGGTAAGCTAAGTACATAACTAGTTTTAACTTCTCAATCTTCGTGGGTACGACCTCGTACTTGTCTTGCTATACTACTAATTGCCCCGTACAATTGCGAGTTAACATAACAATTAACAACATCCTCCCACTATATTACGATGTTGCCCAAGTTTTGGGCTCGATCTGAAATCAATAGGTGTAAGAAATTGGACAATTCAAGTTCAAAGGCAGTTCGTTCCTAATTGGAGTGGTTGGTGTTTTGGGTAGTTCTAGAGATCGGATTTCACTCAAACTCAACCAAATGATTCCTCCCACCATATCATGATGTTCCCCCATTTTGGGCTCGATCCGAAATCGATAGGTTTAAGAAATTGGACAATTCAAGTTCAAAGGCAGTTCGTTCCTAATTGGAGTGGTTGGTGTTTTGGGTAGTTCTAGAGATCGGATTTCACTCAAACTTAACCAAATGACTCCTCTCACCATATTATGATGTTGCCCAAGTTTTGGGCTCGATCCGAAATCAATAGGTGCAAGAACTTGGACAATTCAAGTTCAAAGGCAGTTCGTTCCTAATTGGAGTGTTCGGTGTTTTATGTAGTTCTAGAGATCGGATTTCACTCAAACTTAACCAAATGACTCCTCCCACTATATTATGATGTTGCCCAAGTTTTGGGCTCGATCTGAAATCAATAGGTGTATGAAATTGGACAATTCAAGTTCGAAGGCAGTTCGTACCAAATTGGAGTGGTTGGTGTTTTCGGTAGTTCTAGAGACAGGATTTCACAAAAACTCAACCAAATCACTCCTCCCACCGTATTATGATGTTGCCCAAGTTTTAGGCTCGATCTGAAATCAAAAGGTGTAAGAAATTGGACAATTTATGTTCAAAGGCAGTTCATTCCTAATCGGAGTGGTTGGTGTATTCCATAGTTCTAGAGATCGGATTTCACTCAAAACTGACCAAATGACTCCTCCCACCATATTATGATGTTGCCCAAGTTTTAGGCTCAATCCGAAATCAATAGGTTTAAGAAATTGGACAATTCAAGTTCAAACGCAGTTCATTCCAAATTGGAGTGGTTGGTTTTTTGGGTAGTTCTAGAGATCGGATTTCACTCAAACTTGACCAAATGACTCCTCCCACTATATTATAACGTTGCCCAAGTTTTGGGCTCGATTTGAAATCAATAGGTGTAAGAAATTGGAGAATTCAAGTTCAAAGGCAGTTCGTTCCTAATTAGAGTGGTTGTTGTTTTGGGTAGTCCTAGGGATCGGATTTCACTCAAACTCAACCAAATGACTCCTCCCACCATATTATAATGTTGCCCAAGTTTTGGGCTCGATCCGAAATCAATTGGTGTAAGAAATTGGATAATTCAAGTTCAAAGGCAGTTCGTTCCTAATTGGAGTGGTTGGTGTTTTGGGTAGTTCTAGAGACCGGATTTCACTCAAACTTAACCAAATGACACCTTCCACCATATTATGTTGTTGCCCAAGTTTTAGGCTCGATCCGAAATCAATAGGTGTAACAAATTGGACAATTTATGTTCAAAGGCAGTTCGTTCCTAATCGAAGTGGTTGGTGTATTCCATAGTTCTAGAGATCGGATTTCACTCATAACTAACCAAATGACTCCTCCCACCATATTATGATGTTGCCCAAGTTTTGGGCTCGATCAGAAATCAATAGGTGTAAGAAATTGGACAATTCAAGTTCGAAGGCAGTTCGTTCCTAATTGGGGTGGTTGGTGTTTTGGGTAGTTCTAGAGATCGGATCTCACTCAAACACAACCAAATGACTCCTCCCACCATATTATGATGTTGCCAAGTTTTGGGCTCGATCCGAAATCAATAGGTGTAAGAACTTGGACAATTCAAGTTCAAAGGCAGTTCGTTCCTAATTGGAGTGGTTGGTGTTTTGGGTAGTTCTAAAGATCGGATTTCACTCAAACTCAACCAAATGACTCCTCCCGCTATATTATGATGTTGCCCAAGTTTTGGGCTCAATTTGAAATCAATAGGTGTAAGGAATTGGACAATTCAAGTTCAAAGGCAGTTCGTTCCTAATTGGAGTGGTTGGTGTTTTGGGTAGTTCTAGAGATCGGATTTCACTCAAACTCAACCAAATGACTCCTCCCACCATATTATGATGTTGCCCAAGTTTTTGGCTAGATCCGAAGTCAATAGGTGTAAGAAATTGGACAATTCAAGTTCAAAGGCAGTTTATTCCTAATTGGAGAGGTTGGTGTTTAGGGTAGTTCTAGAGATCGGATCTCACTCAAACATAACCAAATGACTACTCCCACCATATTATGATGTTGCCCACGTTTTGGGATCGATCCGAAATCAATAGGTGTAAGAAATTGGACAATTCAAGTTCAAATGAAGTTCGTTCCTAATTGGAGTGGTTCGTACTTTGGGTAGTTCTAGAGATCGGATTTCACTCAAACTTAACCAAATGACTTCTCAAACCATATAATGATGTTGCCCAAGTTTTGGGCTCGATCCGAAATCAATAGGTGTAAGAAATTGGACAATTCAAGTTCAAAGGCAGTTCGTTCCTAATTGTAATGGTTGGTGTTTAGGGTAGTTCTAGAAATTGGATATCACTCAAACATAACCAAATGACTCCTCCCACCATATTATGATGTTGCCCAAGTTTTGGGATCGATCCGAAATCAATAGGTGTAAGAAATTGGACAATTCAAGTTCGAAGGCATTTCATTCCTAATTGGAGTGGTTAGTGTTTTGGGTAGTTCTAGAGATCGGATTTCTCTCAAACTCAACCAAATGACTCCTCGCACCATATTATGATGTTGCCCAAGTTTTGGGCTCGATCCGAAATCAATAGGTGCAAGAACTTGGACAATTCAAGTTCAAAGGCAGTTCGTTCCTAATTGGAGTGGTTGGTGTTTTGGGTAGTTCTAGAGATCGGATTTCACTCAAACTTAACCAAATGACTCCTCCCACTATATTATGATGTTGCCCAAGTTTTGGGCTCGATCTGAAATCCATAGGTGTAAGAAATTGGACAATTCAAGTTCGAAGGCAGTTCGTTCCTAATTGGAGTGGTTGGTGTTTTGGGTAGTTCTAGAGATCGGATTTCACTCAAACTCAACCAAGCGACTCCTCCCACCGTATTGTGATGTTGCCCAAGTTTTGGGCTTGATCCGAAATCAATAGGTGTAAGAAATTGGACAATTCAAGTTCAAAGGCAGTTCATTCCTAATTGGAGTTGTCTGCCGCGCAAATCTCACGGCCTCGATTTCCGGGCCGATGGGACGTGCGTTGACACGCGGTTTCCTACTTTTGGGTGTGGTGCGTTTGTGCGCGGGCGTGCCAGCACGGTCTACCGTGCGTCGAGTTGTTGATGAGTATTGGATGGGTAAGTGGTGCGCCTGTTTGAACTCGTCTTCTAATCAAACGATTGTAGCCGAGAGAGGAACTGGTCTCGGCCGTTAGGTTCACGGCCTGAACTACAAGGCCGTTGAGTGATGGTGTTGGTGGTGGGTTTTGGGCGGTGCTCCGGCGCGCTGCTCAGGGAGTGACGGTCGTGTGATATATGGGGTGTGTGAACGGACAACAAGGGTGGTGCTCCGGCGCCTTGAAAACCAAGGGTCGTATGGTATATTGATGAATGAGTTTTCCTTAAAATCTAACACTACTCCTAGGAAAGCAAGTAAAGATATTGAAAGTGCATTACAGGAAAAGATAATTTGCTCCGTGGGAGGCTTTGTTTTTGGTGTTGAACCTTTTGAATGTAGGTTGAGCCTGGTATTTATAGGAAGAGTTCCTGGAGGAGTAATCGAGGTTGAAAATCTGCATGGTGGAGCCTGATTAGAGCAAGTGGGCAGTCTAATCGACATTTGGGATCGTGAAGTATGGTGGTGTGACCCCATAAATCCTGGTGAATCTCGGCCGCCGTTCTTGATCGTGGGTTCTGAGCTTCTGGTCGTGGAGACGCATTTATGGCCTGGATAGCTGGTGAGCTAACATCTCAAGCTGTCAGAATTCTTGTGAGAATGTCCACGTCTAATCACTCTGATTCTCATCACCAAATCCTGACTCCAGTCACTTCCCACCTTCCCTCATGCATTAAATGCTTATTTGTGGCCAGTGGGTTTGCTGCATTAAACAGGCACTACTTCATTAAATGAAGCCTGGGACCCTGTTGTCACATGATGATTTGCCTTTAATGCTTTGGCCGGAATTTGCCTGGCCTCGGCCTCGGCCTGCGCTTGAGGCTGAGATGATCATGCCTTAGCATTTCTTCTTTTGTCTTCAGGAGGGCGAAGTACCCTGGCGAAACGCTGCGTTTTGGTTTTTACGAGCAAGGGCCGGGGCCGAGAAAAGGGGTTCCCTCGGCCAGCTCATGGCCGTGATTTATTAGGCACAAACATTGCCCCCACATCCCTGGATTCTTCGGCCTCGGCATGGGTAGGGGCCGAATGGATTCCAAGGGATGGACCCTTCGCATTCTTCCTGAAGTGATTGACAACTGGGGCATTAAATGCGCAGGCCAGTCAGCGCATTTAATGCCTTGAGCACGTCGTGTAGGCCAACATTGCCCAGGGCGTCGCTTCGTTTTGTCGAGTGAAACGACGGTCTCTGGATTCTCGACGTGTCATCGCGCTCTTAAATCGCACGAGCCATCATTCTGCCCTGCTAATCGAAACGTCGGCCGCCACGCCTCTATCATAATTTCGCGTGCTCTGGGTGCGCTGTCAGGCCGTTTCATCTTTCGAGGTTCATACCTCTGCGTTTTGAACTCCAGCGCCAGTATAAAACCCAAACGCCTTCGCATTTTCCTTCAAACTCCCAAAACTCTGGGTTTATCTTCTTCGAAGGTTCATACTGGCTTTCCCCAGTTTTCTCAGCCTTTGTTCCTCAAATTTGAAACCCTTATTATTCAGTGAACTTCCTTCTTGCTTTAATCGCTCTGGAGCCCTTCTTCGATTCCTGGGCTTCGCCCTCCCTTATTCCAAACTGCCCTAATGATCCTCATTGCAGCTTCCTCAAAACCAGAGAACCAACCCTGCTGAGTCTCATGACTTGGCGATTTGGCCTGGTCCAGATGACTTGGCAGTTTGATGAGGGTGAGAGGACCTGGGATGATGAACTCGCCATGGCCGAATTTATGCCGCTGAGTACTCTGGTTACGTCCATGGCCAGAGTGACGGGCCCTTACCATGGTTGGAGTAGTGGCTCCTACCATACTCGGAATGACGACCGCTTACCATGTCCGGAGTGATGGCCGCTACCGCGGCCTGATCGACGGCCGCTGTTACTGCCGGAATTGCGACTGCTTACCACGTCTGGAGTGGCAGCAGCTTTCCGTGGCCGGAGTGATGGCCCTTGCTCCTTTCACGGCCTGGGGTGAAGCCCTGGTTTCAAGCTGGCCGTGGCTGATGACGATATAGGCGGCGGAGGTACTGCCTTGGGGGAAAGTGTCTGATTGTCTCGCAAGAAGACCATGGAGCCGAAGTGCGTAGATTTTAGGATGCGATTTTTCTTATGTGTGTTTGTTCTCGGCCATGACCTGGCCGTCTCCTTGTAATTGTGCCCCCTTTTTCTTTAAACCAAATGAATAAAATGAAGTATGATTTTCTTTAGTTCGCCTTTGTCGTGCTGCATACTCCACTTTGATATTTTGCAAATTTCATGACTTTTTCACGGCCGTCTCCCATAATGACGGGGTATATTTCTTCAAATATTGGCCGTTGATTGGCAGGTTGTGCCATTCCCCATCTCTATCCCTGAACTGAAATGCACCTCGGCCAAGAATTCGTTCGATAATGAACGGCCCTTCCCAATTGGGCGAAAATTTGCCGAACCGAGGATCCTTTGTCCTAATAGGAAGCACGGCTCGCCATACTAGGTCGCCTTCGGCGAAAGCCTTTTGCTTAACTCTTTTGTTATACGCCCTCGCCGCGATTTGCTTTTGTGCCTGCATTAGGTTATAGGCATCGAGTCTAGATTGCTCCAAATCTTCCAACTCCTGAGCCATGGCTTGTGCATAATTCCCCTTTTCATGCCCAGGCTGCTCAGCCACACGGAGAGACCGAACTTTTAACTCCATCGGGACGATGGCGTCGTGACCGTAGGTTATGGCGTAAGGAGATGTGCCCGTGGCCGACCGCTTTGAGGTTCGGTAAGCCCAAAGAGCTTCGGGGAGCAAGTCGTGCCACGCCCTAGGTTTTTCCTCGATCATCTTCTCCAGGATGCCCTTGATCACCTTGTTACTTGCTTCGGCCTGTCCGTTAGATTGAGGGTAGTAAGGTGTTGAGTGGATCAATTTGATCCCCATTTTCTCGGTGTACTCCCGTGTCTTGGCCGATGCGAATACCGGGCCGTTGTCGGCCGTGATAGTTTCTGGGATACCGAACCGATGAACGATGTGATTGTCAAAGAATTTGACCACCTGTGCACTGGATATTGACCGATAGGACTCGGCCTCGACCCACTTGGTGAAATAGTCGGTCGCCACCAGAATCCATGCGTGTTGGTTGGATGCGGCCGGATGGATTTTGCCGATGATGTCCATGGCCCACCCTCTGAACGGCCACAGTTTGGTCACCGGGTGGAAGGCTTCGGCCGGTACCCTTTGTATGGGGCTGTAGATTTGACACTTGATACATCCCTTCGCATATTCTATGCAATCTTTCAAAATGGTCGGCCAGTAATAGCCGTGCCTCCGAACCAACCACCTCATCTTGACCCTAGACTGATGAGCACCACAAATCCCCTCGTGGGATTCATTCATGATGACCTTGATGTCCTCGGCGCTGGGACATAGGAGTAATAAACCATCTGATCCCTTTCGATATAGCTCATTCTGATAAATCAAATAACACCGAGCTTGAGCTTGGAAACGTGTAGTCCTCTCATGGCTTCCAGAAGGGTTACGCAAATATTTCACTATGGGGTAGCGCCAGTCGGCCTCGGCCGTGTCGATCTCGTCGGTGATATCGGCCGAAGACACTTGCGCTGTCATTCCACGTTCGGTCAAAGCTGGCAAGGTACGCCTCTCGACCCTTATCACACGATCATGGTCGGTGTTCGGGATGTTTACGCCTGACGCTACCTGGGCCATCTCGTTGGCCTCGCCGTTTTCGGCACGCGGTACATGAACAAAGGAAATTCTAGAGAATCCGTCGGCCGTGTTGAGGGCCGTCACATAATACATGGCCAAATTCTCGCTCGTGCATTGGTATTCCCCAGTCAGTTGGTTAATCACCAGCTGAGAATCACCGTGGACCAAAACACGGGTTGCCTTCATTTCCTTCAAAATCTCGAGACCGATGATGAGCGCTTCGTACTCGGCCTGATTATTAGTGCATCTGAAGTCGAGTTGGAATGCGAACTGCCATTTTTTCCCTTGGGGAGATTCAATCACAACTCCGGCTCCTGACCTGGCTTCGGTACTGGAGCCGTCGAAGTGCATGGTCCAATAATTCTTTTCCATGTGGGCCATACCGATCTCAACCTCCAACTCCTCCTCTTGCCCCTGGGCCGGGTGATGAGCTAGGAAATCGGCCAATGCCTGACCCTTGACCGATTTCTGAGCTACGTATTGAAAGGTGAATTCGGACAGCGCCATCGTCCACTTCCCAATTCGGCCGCGTATGATCGGCCGAGTAAGCATATATTTGATGAGATCGGTCTTGGAGATGATTTGAACGACCGAAGGTAGCATATAATGCTGCAACTTGGTGGCCGCGAAATAAAGCGCGAGGCATAACTTTTCGATCGGCGAATAGTTTAATTCGGCCGTGTTGAGGGTGCGGCTTAGATAGTGCACCGCTTGCTCGCGCCCAGATTCGTTGTTCTGAGCCAGCAGACAGCCGATAGAAACCTCCGAAGCCGAAATGTAAAGCCTTAATGGTTTCCCTCTCTTCGGCGGCATAAGGACCGGCGGTTGGGACAAATATTTCTTGATGTCGTCGAGGGCCGCCTAATGCTCTGCTCCCCATACGAATCGTTCCGTGTCTTTTAGTTTGAGCAAGGGAGACAATGGCTGGATTTTTCCCGCCAGATTGGATATGAAACGCCGGAAAAAGTTCACCTTACCGAGGAAGGACTGGAGCTCCTTCTTAGTCCTCGGTGGAGGGGCCGCCATAATGGCCATAGCCTTATTTTTATCTACCTCGATCCTTCGTGTTTTGGGTAGTTCTGGAGATCGGATTTCACTCAAACATAACCAAATGACTCCTCCCACCATTTTATGATGTTGCCCAAGTTTTGGGCTTGATCGGAAATCAATAGGTGTACAAAATTGGACAATTCAAGTTCAAAGGCAGTTCGTTCCTAATTGGAGTGGTTGGTGTTTTGGGTAGTTCTAGAACTCGAATTTCACTCAAACTTAACCAAATGACTCCTCCCACCATTTTATGATGTTGCCCAAGTTTTTGGCTCGATCCGAAATAAATAGGTGAAAGAAATTGGAGAATTTATGTTCAGAGGCAGTTCGTTCCTAATCGAAGTGGTCGGTGTATTCCATAGTTCTAGAACTCGGATTTCACTCAAACTTAACCAAATGACTCCTCCCACCATATTATGATGTTGCCCAAGTTTTGGGCTCGATCTGAAATCAATAGGTGTAAGAAATTGGACAATTCAAGTTCAAAGGCAGTTCGTTCCTAATTGGAGTGGTTTGTGTTTTGGGTAGTTCTAGAGATCGGATTTCATTCAAACTTAACCAAATGACACCTCCCACCATATTATGATGTTGCCCAAGTTTTGGAATCGATCCGAAATCAATAGGTGCAAGAAAATGGACAATTTATGTTCAAAGGCAGTTCGTTCCTAATTGGAGTGGTTGGTGTTTTGGGTAGCTCTAGAACTCGGATTTCACTCAAACTTAACCAAATGACTCCTCCCACCATTTTATGATGTTGCCCAAGTTTTTGCCTCAATCCGAAATCAATAGGTGTAAGAAATTGGAGAATTTATGTTCAGAGGCAGTTCGTTCCTAATCGAAGTGGTCGGTGTATTCCATAGTTCTAGAGATTGGATTTCACTCAAAACAAACCAAATCACTCCTCCCACCATATTATAATGTTGCCCAAGTTTTGGGCTCGATCCGAAATCAATAGGTGTAAGAAATTGGACAATTCAAGTTCAAAGGCAGTTCGTTCCTAATTGGAGTGGTTTGTGTTTTGGGTAGTTCTAGAGATCGGATTTCACTTAAACTTAACCAAATGACACCTCCCACCATATTATGATGTTGCCCAAGTTTTGGGCTCGATCCGAAATCAATAGGTGTAGGAAACAGGACAATTTATGTTCAAAGGCAGTTCGTTCCTAGTCGGAGTGGTTGGTGTATTCCATAGTTCTAGAGATCGGATTTCACTCAAAACAAGCCAAATGACCCCTCCCACCATATTATGATGTTGCCCAAGTTTTGGGCTCGATCCGAAATCAATAGGTGTAAGAAATTGGGAAATTCATGTTCAACGGCAGTTCGTTCCTAATTGGAGTGGTTGGTGTTTTGGGTTGTTCTAGAGATCGGGTTTCACTCAAACTCAACCAAATGACTCCTCCCACCATATTATGATGTTGCCCAAGTTTTGGGCTCGAACCGAAATCAATAGGTGTAAGAAATTGGACAATTCAAGTTCAAAGGCAGTTCGTTCCTGATTGGAGTGGTTGGTGTTTTAGGTAGTTCTAGAGATCGGATTTCACTCAAACTCAACCAAATGACTCCTCCCACCATATTATGATGTTGCCCAAGTTTTGGGCTCGATCCAAAATCGATAGGTGTAAGAAATTGGACAACTGAAGTTCAAAGGCAGTTCGTTCCTAATTGGAGTGGTTGGTGTTTTGGGTAGTTCTAGAGATCGGATTTCACTCAAACTTAACCAAATGACACCCCCCACCATATTATGATGTTGCCCAGGTTTTGGGCTCGATCCGCAATCAATAGGTGTAAGAAATTGGACAATTCAAGTTCAAAGGTAATTCGTTCCTAATTGGAGTGGTTGGAGTTTTGGGTAGTTCTAGAGGTCGGATTTCACTCAAACTTAACCAAATGACTCCTCCCACCATATTATGATGTTGCCCAAGTTTTGGGCTCGATCTAAAATCAATAGGTGCAAGAAATTGGACAATTCAAGTTCGAAGTCTGTTCGTTCCTAATTGGAGTGGTTTGTGTTTTGGGTAGTTCTGGAGATCGGATTTCACTCAAACTTAACCAAATGACTCCTCCCACCATATTATGATGTTGCCCAAGTTTTGGGCTCGATACGAAATCAATAGGTGTAGGAAATTGGACAATTTATGTTAAAAGGAAGTTCGTTCGTAATCGAAGTGGTTGGTGTATTCCATAGTTCTAGAGATCGGATTTCACTCAAAACAAATCAAATGACTCCTCCCACCATATTATGTTGTTGCCCAAGTTTTGGTCTCGATCCGAAATCAATAGGTGTAAGAAATTGGACAATTCAAGTTCAAAGGCAGTTCGTTCCTAATTGGAGTGGTTGGTGTTTTGGGTAGTTCTAGACATCGGATTTCACTCAAACTTAACCAAATGACTCCTCCCACCGTATTATGATGTTGCCCAAGTTTTGGGCTCGATCCGAAATCAACAGGTGTAAGAAATTGGACAATTCAAGTTCGGAGGCAGTTCGTTCCTAATTGGAGTTGTTGGTGTTTTGGGTAGTTCTAGAGATCGGATTTCACTTAAACTTAACCAAATGACTCCTCCCACCATATTATGATGTTGCCCATGTTTTGGGCTCGATCCGAAATCAATAGGTGTAAGAAATTGGACAGTTCAAGTTCAAAGGCAGTTCGTTCCTAATTGGAGTGGTTGGTGTTTTGGGTAGTTCTGGAGATCGAATTTCACTCAAACTCAACCAAATGACTCCTCCCACCATATTATATTGTTGCCCAAGTTTTGAGCTCGATCCGAAATCAGTAGGTGTAAGAAATTGGACAATTTATGTTCCAAGGCAGTTCGTTCCTAATCGGAGTGGTTGGTGTATTCCACAGTTGTTGAGATCGGATTTCACTCAAAACTAACCAAGTGACTCCTCCCACCATATTATGATGTTGCCCAAGTTTTGGGCTCGATCCGAAATCAATAGGTGTAAGAAATTGGACAATTTAAGTTCAAGGGCAGTTCGTTCCTAATTGGCGTGGTGGGTGTATTCCTTAGTTCTAGAGATCGGATTTCACTCAAAAATAACCAAATGACTCCTCCCACCGTATTATGTTGTTGCCCAAGTTTTGTGCACGATCCGAAATCAATAGGTGTAAGAAATTGGACACTTTATGTTCAAAGGCATTTCGTTCCAAATCGGAGTGGTTTGTGTATTCCTTAGTTCTAGAGATTGGATTTCACTCAAAACTAACCAAATGACTCCTCCCACCATATTATGATGTTGCCCAAGTTTTGGGCTCGATCCGAAATCAATAAGTGTAAGAAATTGGACAATTCAAGTTCAAAGGCAGTTCGTTCCTAATTGGAGTGGTCAGTGCTTTGGGTAGTTCTAGAGATCGGATTTCACTCAAACTTAACCAAATTACTCCTCCCACCATATTATGATGTTGCCCAAGTTTTGGTCTCGATCCGAAATCAATAGGTGTAAGAAATTGGACAATTCAAGTTCAAAGGAAGTTCGTTCCAAATTGGAGTGGTTGGGGTAATTCGTAGTTCTAGCGATTGGATTTTACTCAAAACACACCAAATGACTCCTCCCACCATATTATGATGTTGCCCAAGTTTTGGGCTCAATCCGAAATCAATAGGTGTAAGAATTTGGACAATTCAAGTTCAAAGGCAGTTCGTTCCTAATTGGAGTGGTTGGTGTTTTGGGTAGTTCTAGACATCGGATTTCACTCAAACTTAACCAAATGACTCCTCCCACCATATTATGATGTTGCCCAAGTTTTGGGCTCGATCCGAAATCAATAGGTGTAATAAATTGGACAATTTATGTTCAAAGGCAGTTTGTTCATAATCGGAGTGGTGGGTGTATTCCATAGTTCTAGAGATCGGATTTCACTCAAAACTAACCAAATGACTCCTCCTACCATACTATGATGTTGCCCAAGTTTTGGGCTCGATCTGAAACCAATAGGTGTAAGAAATTGGACAATTCAAGTTCAAAGGCAGTTCGTTCCTAATTGGAGTGGTTGGTGTTTTGGGTAGTTCTAGAGATCGGATTTCACTCAAACTTAACCAAATGACTCCTCCCACCGTATTATGATGTTGCCCAAGTTTTGGGCTCGATCCGAAATCAACAGGTGTAAGAAATTGGACAATTCAAGTTCGGAGGCAGTTCGTTCCTAATTGGAGTGGTTGGTGTTTTTGGTCGTTCTAGAGATCGGATTTCACTCAAACTTAACCAAATGACTCCTCCCACCATATTATGATGTTGCCCATGTTTTGGGCTCGATCCGAAATCAATAGGTGTAAGAAATTGGACAGTTCAAGTTCAAAGGCAGTTCGTTCCTAATTGGAGTGGTTGGTGTTTTGGGTAGTTCTAGAGATCGGATTTCACTCAAACTTAACCAAATGACTCCTCCCACCGTATTATGATGTTGCCCAAGTTCTGTGCTCGATCCGAAATCAATAGGTGTAAAAAATTGGACACCTTATGTTCAAAGGCAGTTCGTTCCTAATCGGAGTGGTTGGTGTATGGAATAGTTCTAGAGATCGGATTTCACTCAAAACCAACGAAATGACTCCTCCCACCACATTATGATGTTGCCCACGTTTTGGGCTCGATCCGAAATCAATAAGTGTATCAAATTGGATAATTCAAGTTCAAAGGCAGTTTGTTCCTAATTGGAGTGGTTGGTTCTTTGGGTAGTTCTAGAGATCGGATTTCACTAAAACTTAACCAAATGACTCCTCCCACCGTATTATGTTGTTGCCCAAGTTTTGGGCTCTATCAGAAATCAATAGGTGTAAGAAATTGGACAATTCAAGGTCAGAGGCAGTTCGTTCCTAATTGGAGTGGTTGGTGTTTTGGGTAGTTCTAGACATCGGATTTCACTCAAACTTAACGAAATGACTCCTCCCACCATATTATGATGTTGCCCAAGTTTTGGGCTCGATACGAAATCAATAGGTGTAAGAAATTGGACAATTCAAGTTCAAAGGCAGTTCGTTCCTAATTGGAGTGGTTGGTGTTTTGGGTAGTTCTAGAGATCGGATTTGACTCAAACTTAACCAAATGACTCGTCCCACCATATAACGATGTTGCCCATGTTTTGGGCTCGATTCGAAATAAATAGGGGTAAGAAATTGGACAATTCAAGTTCAAAGGCAGTTCGTTCCTAATTGGAGTGGTTGGTGTTTTGGGTAGTTCTAGAGTTCGGATTTCACTCAAACTTAACCAAATGACTCCTCCCACCATATTGTGATGTTGCCCAAGTTTTGGGCTCGATCCGAAATAAATAGGGGTAAGAAATTATACAATTCAAGTTCAAGGGCCGTTCGTTCCTAATTGGTGTGGTTTCGTGTATTGGGTAGTTCTAGACATCGGATTTCACTCAAACTTAACCAAATGACTCCTCCCACCATATTATGATGTTTCCCAAGTTCTGGCCTCGATCCGAAATAAATAGGGGTAAGAAATTGGACAATTCAAGTTCAAAGGGGGTTCGTTCCTCATTGGAGTGCTTGGTGTTTTGGGTAGTTCTAGAGATCGGATTTCCCTCAAACTTATCCAAATGACTCCTCCCGCCATATTATGATATTGCCCAAGTTTTGGGCTCGATCCGAAATCAATAGGAGTAAGAAATTGGACAATTTATGTTCACAGGCAGTTCGTTCCTAGTCGGAGTGGTTGGTGTATTCCATAGTTCTAGAGATCGGATTTCACTCAAAACTAACCAAATGACTCCTCCCACCACATTGTGATGTTGCCCAAGTTTTGGGCTCAATCGGAAATCAGTAGGTGTAAGAAATTGGACAATTCAAGTTCAAAGGCAGTTTGTTCCTAATTGTGGTGGTGGGGGTTTTGGGTAGTTCTAAGGATTGGATTTCACTCAAACATAACCAAATGACTCCTCCCGCCATATTATGACGTTGCCCAAGTTTTGGGCTCCATCCGAAATCAACAGGTGTAAAAAATTGGAAAATTTATGTTCAAAGGCAGTTCGTTCCTAAACGGAGTGGTTGGTGTATTCCATAGTTCTAGAGATCGGATTTCACTCAAAACTAACCAAATGACTCCTCCCACCATATTATGTTGTTGCTCAAGTTTTGGGTCGATCCGAAATCAATAGGTGTAAGAAATTGGACAATTGAAGTTCGAAGGCAGTTTGTTCCTAATTGGAGTGGTTGGTATTTTGGATAGTTCTAGAGATCGGATTTCACTCAAACTTAACCAAATGACACCTACGACCATATTATGTTGTGGCCCAAGTTTTGGGCTTGATCCGAAATCAATAGGTGTATGAAATTGGACAATTCAAGTTCAAAGGCAGTTCGTTCCTAATTGGAGTGGTTGGTGTTTTGGGTAGTTCTAGGGGTCGAATTTTACTCAAACTTAACCAAATGACTCCTCCCACCATATTAAGATGTTGCCGAAGTTTTGGGCTAGATCCGAAATCAATAGGTGTAAGAAATTGGACAATTCAACTTCAAAGGCAGTTCGTTCCTATTTGCGGTGGTTGGTGTATTGGGTAGTTCTAGAGATCGGATTTCACTCAAAATTAATCAAACGACTCCTCCCACCATTTTAAGTTGTTGCCCAAGTTTTGGGCTCGATCCGAAATCAATAGGTGTAAGAAATCGTACAATTCAAGTTCAAAGGCACTTCTTTCCTAATTGGAGTGGTTGGTGTTTTGGGTAGTTCTAGAGATCGGATTTCACTCAAAGTTAACCAAATGACTCCTCCCACCAAATTATGGTGTTACCCAAGTTTTGGGCTCGATCTGAAATCAATAGGTGTAAAAAATTGGACAATTCAAGTTCAAAGGCAGTTCGTTCCTAATTGGAGTGGCTGGTGTTTTGGGTAGTTCTAGAGATCGGATTTCACTCAAACTAAACCAAATGACTGCTCCCACCATATTATGATGTTGCCTAAGTTTTGGGCTCGATCCGAAATCAATAGGTGTAAGAAATTGGACAATTTATCTTCAAAGGCAGTTCATTCGTAATCGTAGTGCTTGGTGTATTCCATAGTTCTAGAGATCGGATTTCACTCAAAACTAACCAAATGACTCCTCCCACCATATTATGATGTTGCCCAAGTTTTGGGTTCGATCTGAAATCAAAAGGTGTAAGAAATTGGACAATTCAAGTTCAAAGGCAGTTCGTTCCTAATCGAAGTGGTGGGTGTATTCCATAGTTCTAGAGATCGGATTTCATTCAAAACTAACCAAATGACTCCTCCCACCATATTATGATGTTGATCAAGTTTTGGGCTCGATCCGAAATCAATAGGTGTAAGAAATTGGACAATTCAAGTTCAAAGGCAGTTCGTTCCTAATTGGAGTGGTTGGTGTTTTAGGTAGTTCTAGAGATCGGATTTCACTCAAACTTAACCAAATGACTCCTCCCACCATATTATGTTGTTGCCCAAGTGTTGGGCTCGATCCGAAATCAATAGGAGTAAGAAATTGGACAATTCATGTTCAAAGGCAGTTTGTTCCTAATTGGAGTGGTTGGTGTTTTGGGTAGTTATAGAAATTGGATTTCACTCAGACTTAACCAAATGACTCCTCCCTCCATATTATGATGTTGCCCAAGTTTTGGGCTCGATCCGAAATAAATAGGTGTAAGAAATTGGACAATTCAAGTTCAAAGGCAGTTCGTTTCTAATTGGAGTGGTTGGTGGTTTGGGTAGTTCTAGAGATCGGATTTCACTCAAACTTAACCAAATGATTCCTCCCACCATATTATGATGTTGCCCAGGTTTTGGGCTCGATCCGAAATCAATAGGTGTAAGAAATTGGACAATTTATGTTCAAAGGCAGTTCGTTCCTAATCGGAGTGGTTGGTGTATTCCATAGCTCTAGGGATCGGATTTCACTCAAAACTAAATGACTCCTCCCACCATATTATGATGTTGCCCAAGTTTTGGGCTTGATCCGAAATGAATAGGTGTAAGAAATTGGACAATTCAAGTTCAAAGGCAGTTCGTTCCTAATTGGAGTGGTTGGGGTTTTGGGTAGGTCTAGAGATCGGATTTCACTCAAACTTAACCAAATGACTCCTCCCACCATATTATGATGTTGCCGCAGTTTTGGGCTCGATCCGAAATCAAAAGGTGTAAGAAATTGGACAATTCAAGTTCAAAGGGAGTTCGTTCCTAATTGGAGTGGTTGGTGTTTTGGGCAGTTTTAGAGATCAGATTTCACTCAAACTTAACCAAATGACTCCTCCCACCATATTATGATGTTGACCAACTTTTGGGCTCGATCCGAAATCAATAGGTGTAAGAAATTGGACAATTCAAGTTCAAAGGCAGTTCGTTCCTAATCGGAGTGGTTGGGGTTTTGGGTAGTTCTAGACATCTGATTTCATTCAAACTTAACCAAATGACTCCTCCCACCGTATTATGATGTTGCCCAAGTTTTGGGTTCGATCCGAAATCAATAGTTGCAAGAAATTGGACAATTTATGTTCAAGGGCTGTTCGTTCCTAATCGGAGTGGTTGGTGTATTCCATAGTTCTAGAGATCGGATTTCACTCAAAACTAACCAAATGGCTCCCCCCACCATATTAGGATGTTGCCCAAGTTTTGGGCTCGATCCGAAATCAATAGGTGTAAGAAATTGGACAATTTATGTTCAAAGGCAATTCGTTCCTAATCGCAGTGCTTGGTGTATTCCATAGTTCTGGAGATCTAATTTCCCTCAAAATTAACCAAATGACTCCTCCCACCATATTATGATGTTGCCCATGTTTTGGGCTCGATCCGAAATCAATAGGTGTAAGAAATTGGACAATTCAAGTTCAAAGGCAGTTCGTTCCAAGTTGGAGTGGTTGGTGTTTTGGGTAGTTCTAGGGATCGGATTTCACTCAAACTTAACCAAATGATTCCTCCCAGCATATTATGGTGTTGCCCAAGTTTTGGGCTCGATCCGAAATCAATATGTGTATGAAATTGGACAATTTATGTTCAAAGGCAGTTCCTTCCTAATCGGACTGGTTGGTGTATTCCATAGTTCTAGAGATCGGATTTCACTCAAAATTAACCAAACGACTCCTCCCACCATATTATGTTGTTGCCCAAGTTTTGGGCTCGATCCGAAATAAATAGGTGTAAGAAATTGGACAATTCAAATTCAAAGGAAGTTCGCTCCAAATTAGAGTGGTTGGTGTTTTGGGTAGTTCTAGAGATCTTATTTCACTCAAACTTAACCCAATGACTCCTCCCCCCATATTATGATGTCGCCCAAGTTTTGGGTTCGATCCGAAATCCATAGGTGTAAGAAATTGGATAATTCAATTTCGAAGGCAGTTCGTTCCTAATTGGAGTGGTTGGTTTTTTGGGTAGTTCTAGAGATCGGAATTCACTCAAACTTAACCAAATGACTCCTCCCACCGTATTATGATGTTTCCCAAGTTTTGGGCTCGATCCGAAATCAATATGTGTAATAAATTGGACAATTCAAGTTCAAAGGCAGTTCATTCCTAATTGGAGTGGTTGGTGTTTTGGGTAGTTCTAGAGATCGGATTTCACTCAAACTTAACCAAATGACTCCTCCCACCATATTATGATGTTGCCCAAGTGTTGGGCTCGATCCGAAATCAATAGGAGTAAGAAATTGGAGAATTCAACTTCAGAGGCAGTTCGTTCCTAATTGGGGTGGTTGGTGTATTGGGTAGTTCTAGAGATAGGATTTCACTCAAACATAACCAAATGACTCCTCCAACCATATTATGATGTTGCCCCAGTTTTGGGCTCGATCCGAAATCAATAGGTGTAAGAAATTGGACAATTTATGTTCAAAGGCAGTTCGTCCTAATCGGAGTGGATGGTGTATTCCATAGTTCTAGAGATCGGATTTCAATCACAACTATCCAAATGACTCCTCCCACCATATTATGATGTTGCCCGAGTTTTGGACTTGATCCGAAGTCAATATGTGTTAGAAATTGGACAATTCAAGTTCAAAGGCAGTTCATTCCTAATTGGAGTGGTTGGTGTTTTGGCTAGTTCTAGAGATCGAATTTCACTCAAACTTAACCAAACGATTCCTCCCACCATATTATGACGTTGGCCAAGTTTTGGGCTCGATCTGAAATCAATAGGTTTTAGAAATTGTTCAATTCAAGTTCAAAGGAAGTTTGTTCCTAGTTGGAGTAGTTGGTGTTTTGGGTAGTTTTATTGATCGGATTTCACTCAAACTTAACCAAATGACTCCTCCCACCATATTATGATGTTGCCCAAGTGTTGGGCTAGATCCGAAATCAATAGGTGTAAGAAATTGGACAATTCTATTTCAAAGGCAGTTCGTTCCTAATTGGAGTGGTTGGTGTTTTGGGTGGTTCTAGAGATCGGATTTCACTCAAACTTAACCAAATGACTCCTCCCACCATATTATGTTGTTGCCCAAGTTTTGGGCTCGACCCGAAATCAATTGGTGTAAGAAATTGGACATTTCAAGTTCAAAGGCAGTTCGTTCCTAATTGGAGTGGTTGGTGTTTTGGGAAGTTCTAGAGATCTGATTTCACTCAAAACTAACCAAATGACTCTTCCCACCATATTATGATGTTGCCCAAGTTTTGGGCTCGATCCGAAATCCATAATTTTAAGAAATTGGACAATTTCTGTTGAAAGGCAGTTCGTTCCTAATCGGAGTGGTTGGTGTATTCCTTAGTTCTACGGATTGGATTTCTCTAAAAGCTGACAACCCAGGTTTTGGGCTCGATCCGAAATCAAAAGGTGTAAGAAATTGGACAATTCAAGTTCAAAGGCAGTTCGTTCCTAGTTGGAGTGGTTGGTGTTTCGGGTAGTTCTAGAGATCGGATTTCACTCAAAACAAACCAAATGACTCCTCCCACCATATTATGATGTTGCCCAAGTTTTGGGCTCGATCCGAAATCAATAGGTGTAAGAAATTGGACAATTCAAGTTCAAAGGCAGTACGTTCCTAATGGGAGTGGTTGGTGTTTTTGGTAGTTGTAGAGATCGGATTTCACTCAAAACTAACCAAATGACTCCGCCCACCATATTACGATGTTGCCCAAGTTTTGGGCTCGATCCGAAATCAATAGGTGCAAGAAATTGGACAATTTATGTTCTAAGGCAGTTCGTTCCTAATTGGAGTGGTTGGTGTTTTGGATTTCACTCAAACTTAACCAAATGACTCATCCCACCATATTACGATGTTGCCCAAGTTTTGGGCTCGATCCGAATACAATAGGTTTAAGAAATTGGACAATATATGTTCAAAGGCAGTTCATTCCTAATCGGAGTCTTTGGTGTATTCCATAGTTCTAGAGATCGGAATTCACTCAAAACTAACCAAATGACTCCTCCAACCACATTATGATGTTGCCCAGGTTTTGGGCTCGATCCGAAATCAACAGGTGTAAGAAATTGGACAATAGTTCAAAGGCAGTTAGTTCCTAATTGGAGTGGTTTGTGTTTTGGATAGTTCTAGGGATCGGATTTTACTCATACTTAACCAAAAGACTCCTCCCACCATATTATGATGTTGCCCAAGTTTTGGGCTCGATCCGAAATCAATAGGTGTAAGAAATTGGACAATTTATGTTCAAAGGCTGTTCGTTCCAAATCGGGGTGGTTGGTGTGTTCCGTAGTTCTAGAGATCGGATTTCACTCGAATCTAACCAACTGACTCCTCCCACCATATTATGATGTTCCCCAAGTTTTGGGCTCGATCCGAAATCAATAGGTGTAAGAAATTGGGCAATTCAAGTTCAAAAGCAGTTCATTCCTAATTGGAGTGGTTGGTGTTTTGGGAAGTTCTAGAGATCGGATTTCACTTAAAGTTAACCAAATGAATCCTCCCACCATATTATGATGTTGCCCAAGTTTTGGGCTCGATCCGAAATCAATTGGTGTAAGAAATTGGACAATTCATGTTCAAAGGCAGTTCGTTCCTAATTGGGTGGGTTGGTGTATTGGGTAGTTCTAGAGATCGGATTTCACTCAAACTTAACCAAATGACTCCTCTCACCATATTATGATGTTGCCCAAGTTTTGGGCTTGATCCGAAATTAATAGGTGTAAGAAATTGGACAATTCAAGTTCAAAGGCAGTTCGTTCCTAATTGGGGTGGTTGGTGTATTGGGTAGTTCTAGACATCGGATTTCACTCAAACTCAACCAAATGACTCCTCCCACCATATTATGATGTTGCCCAAGCTTTGGGCTAGATCCGAAATAAATAGGGGTAAGAAATTGGACAATTCAAGTTTAAAGGCAGTTAGTTCCTAATTGGAGTGGTTGGTGTTTTCGGTAGTTCCAGAGATCGGATTTCACACAAAATTAACCAAGTGACTCCTCCCACCATATTATGATGTTGCCCAAGTTTTGGGCTCGATCCGAAATCAATAGGTGTAAGAAATTGGACAATTGAAGTTCATAGGCAGTTCGTTCCTAATTGGAGTGGTTGGTGTTTTGGGTAGTTCTAGAGATCGGATTTCACTCAAACTTAACCAAATGACTCCTCGCACCATATTATGTTGTTGTCCAAGTTTTGGGCTCGATCCGAAATCAATAGGTGTAAGAAATTGGACAATTTATGTTCAAAGGCAGTTCGTTCCTAATCGGAGTGGTTGGTGTATTCCGTAGTTCTAGAGATCGGATTTCACTCAAAACTAACAAAACGACTCCTCCAACCATATTATCATGTTTGCCAAGTTTTGGGCTCGATCCGAAATCAATAGGTGTAAGAAATTGGACAATTCATGTTCAAAGGCAGTTCGTTCCTAATTGGAGTGGTTGGGGTATTGTGTAATTCTAGATATCACTTTCCACTCAAACTTAACCAAATGACCCCTCCCACCGTATTATGATGTTGCCCAAGTTTTGGGCTCGATCTGAAATCAATAGGTGTAAGAAATTGGACAATTCAAGTTCAAAGGCAGTTCGTTCCTAATTGGAGTGGTTGGTGTTTTGGGTAGTTCTAGTGATCGGATTTCACTCAAACTTAACCAAATGACTCCTCCCAACGTATTATGATGTTGCCCAAGTGTTGCTGTCAATCCAAAATCAATAGGAGTAAGAAATTGGACAATTTATTTTCAAAGGAAGTTCGTTCCTAATCGGAGTGGTTGGTGTATTCCATAGTTCTAGAGATCGGATTTCACTCAAACTAACCAAATGACTCCGACCACCATATTATGATGTTGCCCAAGTTTTGGGATCGATCCGAAATCAATAGGTGTAAGAAATTGGACAATTCAAGTTTAAAGGCAGTTCGTTCCAAATTGGAGTGGTCGGGGTATTGTGTAATTCTATAGATCCCATTTCACTCAAACTTAACCAAATGACCCCTCCCACCGTATTATGATGTTGCCCAAGTTTTGGGCTCGATCCGAAATCAATCGGTGTAAGCAATTGGACAATTCAAGTTCTAAGGCAGTTCGTTCCTAATTGGAGTGGTTGGTGTTTTGGGCAGCTCTAGAGATTGGATTTCACCCAAACTTAACCAAATGACTCCTCCCACCATATTATGATGTTGCCCAAGTTTTGGGCTCGATCCGGAAACAATAGGTGTTAGAAATTGGACCATTCAAATTCAAAGCCAGTTCGTTCCTAATTTGAGTGGTTGGTGTTTTGGGTAGTTCTAGAGATCCGATTTCACTCAAACTTAACGAAATGACTCCTCCCAGCATATTATGTTGTTGCCCAAGTTTTGGGCTCGATCTGAAATCAATAGGTGTAAGAAATTGGACAAATCATGTTCAAAGGAAGTTCGTTCCTAATTGGGTGTGTTGGTGTATTGGGTAGTTCTAGAGATCGGATTTCAATCAAACTTAACCAATGAATCCTCCCACCATATTATGATGTTGCCTGAGTTTTGGGCTCGATCAGAAATCAATAGGTTTAAGAAATTGGACAATTCAAGTTCGAAGGCAGTTCAATCCTAATTGGGGTGGTTGGTGTATTGGGTAGTTCTAGAGATCGGATTTCACTCAAACTTAACCAAATGACTCGTCCCACCGTATTATGACGTTGCCCAGGTTTTGGGTTCGATCCGAAATAAATAGTTGTAAGAAATTGGACAAGTCAAGTTCAAAGGCAGTTCGTTCCTAATTGGGGTGGTTGGTGTATTGGGTAGTTCTAGACATCGGATTTCACTCAAACTCAACCAAATGACTCCTCCCACCATATTATGATGTTGCCCAAGCTTTGGGCTAGATCCGAAATAAATAGGGGTAAGAAATTGGACAATTCAAGTTCAAAGGCAGTTAGTTCCTAATTGGAGTGGTTGGTGTTTTCGGTAGTTCCAGAGATCGGATTTCACACAAAATTAACCAAGTGACTCCTCCCACCATATTATGATGTTGCCCAAGTTTTGGGCTCGATCCGAAATCAATAGGTGTAAGAAATTGGACAATTGAAGTTCATAGGCAGTTCGTTCCTAATTGGAGTGGTTGGTGTTTTGGGTAGTTCTAGAGATCGGATTTCACTCAAACTTAACCAAATGACTCCTCGCACCATATTATGTTGTTGTCCAAGTTTTGGGCTCGATCCGAAATCAATAGGTGTAAGAAATTGGACAATTTATGTTCAAAGGCAGTTCGTTCCTAATCGGAGTGGTTGGTGTATTCCGTAGTTCTAGAGATCGGATTTCACTCAAAACTAACAAAACGACTCCTCCAACCATATTATCATGTTTGCCAAGTTTTGGGCTCGATCCGAAATCAATAGGTGTAAGAAATTGGACAATTCATGTTCAAAGGCAGTTCGTTCCTAATTGGAGTGGTTGGGGTATTGTGTAATTCTAGATATCACTTTCCACTCAAACTTAACCAAATGACCCCTCCCACCGTATTATGATGTTGCCCAAGTTTTGGGCTCGATCTGAAATCAATAGGTGTAAGAAATTGGACAATTCAAGTTCAAAGGCAGTTCGTTCCTAATTGGAGTGGTTGGTGTTTTGGGTAGTTCTAGTGATCGGATTTCACTCAAACTTAACCAAATGACTCCTCCCAACGTATTATGATGTTGCCCAAGTGTTGCTGTCAATCCAAAATCAATAGGAGTAAGAAATTGGACAATTTATTTTCAAAGGAAGTTCGTTCCTAATCGGAGTGGTTGGTGTATTCCATAGTTCTAGAGATCGGATTTCACTCAAACTAACCAAATGACTCCGACCACCATATTATGATGTTGCCCAAGTTTTGGGATCGATCCGAAATCAATAGGTGTAAGAAATTGGACAATTCAAGTTTAAAGGCAGTTCGTTCCAAATTGGAGTGGTCGGGGTATTGTGTAATTCTATAGATCCCATTTCACTCAAACTTAACCAAATGACCCCTCCCACCGTATTATGATGTTGCCCAAGTTTTGGGCTCGATCCGAAATCAATCGGTGTAAGCAATTGGACAATTCAAGTTCTAAGGCAGTTCGTTCCTAATTGGAGTGGTTGGTGTTTTGGGTAGCTCTAGAGATTGGATTTCACCCAAACTTAACGAAATGACTCCTCCCACCATATTATGATGTTGCCCAAGTTTTGGGCTCGATCCGGAATCAATAGGTGTTAGAAATTGGACCATTCAAATTCAAAGCCAGTTCGTTCCTAATTTGAGTGGTTGGTGTTTTGGGTAGTTCTAGAGATCCGATTTCACTCAAACTTAACGAAATGACTCCTCCCAGCATATTATGTTGTTGCCCAAGTTTTGGGCTCGATCTGAAATCAATAGGTGTAAGAAATTGGACAAATCATGTTCAAAGGAAGTTCGTTCCTAATTGGGTGTGTTGGTGTATTGGGTAGTTCTAGAGATCGGATTTCAATCAAACTTAACCAAATGAATCCTCCCACCATATTATGATGTTGCCTGAGTTTTGGGCTCGATCAGAAATCAATAGGTGTAAGAAATTGGACAATTCAAGTTCGAAGGCAGTTCAATCCTAATTGGGGTGGTTGGTGTATTGGGTAGTTCTAGAGATCGGATTTCACTCAAACTTAACCAAATGACTCGTCCCACCGTATTATGACGTTGCCCAGGTTTTGGGTTCGATCCGAAATAAATAGTTGTAAGAAATTGGACAAGTCAAGTTCAAAGGCAGTTCGTTCCTAATTGGAATGGTTGGTGTTTTGGGTAGTTCTACAGATTGGATTTCACTCAAACTTAACCAAATGACTCCTCCCACCATATTCTGATGTGGCCCAAGTTTTGGGCTCGATCCGAAATCAATAGGTGTAAGAAATTGGACAATTCAAGTTCAAAGGCAGTTCGTTTCTAATTGGAGTGGTCGGTGTTTTGGGTAGTTCTAGAGATCGGATTTCACTCAAACTTAACCAAACGACTCCTAACACCATATTATGATGTTGCCAAAGTTTTGGGCTCAATCCGAAATCAATAGGTTTAAGAAATTGGACAATTTATGTTCAAAGGCAGTTCGTTCCTAATCGGGGTGGAAGGTGTATTCCATAGTTCTAGAGATCAGATTTCACTCAAAACTAACCAAATGACTGTTGAGCTCATAATTTCATACATATACATGCCCAATTTACTTACTTCTTTTTCTTAGTTTCTTATAATTTTGAGTTATTTGCCTCCCTTTGTGTGTTTTGTAGGCCAAAAGAGCAAGAGAGCATCATTCCTGCAATTCATGCATGTTAAGCCCTTCACAATGGACATCTTAAAGTCTTCATTTGATTCAGCCTAGCCCAAGTTGTAAGCCCTTGAAGTTGCTGGTCATGCTGACCTCAGGATGAGCTGGTTGGAAGCTTGGTCATGGTGAGCTAGGCATGAGCTATTGTAGCTGGTTGGAAGCTTGGTCATGGTGACATGAAGATGAGCTAGGGCTGCTGGTGGGATTTATTGGTGAAGTGCATCAACCAATTCAGATTTTATAATGCAAGTGTTGTATGCATTAGCCATATTGAATTCAGATTTATCACTCCCCTCTCCCTATAAATACCACATCCATTCCACATTCAAGACACAACAAATCCTGGGATTCACAACCCCACAATTCACTCCAGCCATCCTCAAACACTCTCAAAATCCCAAACACTCCAACATTCACTAAAACAACTCCAGCAAACCTCTCTTCCATTTCCCTACGAATTTCATCTTCCTTAGCCATCACCACTCACTCAAACTCATCCCAAATCATCTCCATATCCTTCATACATCTTTCTAGAAGTGGGGAAGCTCTTGGAGAAGCATTAGAAGTGGAGAAGCACTTGGAGAAGCCTTGGACACCACAAGAACTTCAGAAAAAGGGTTTTTCTACTCTTATTGCATTCATTATGTTTTCTCATTTCTGTTCAAGTCTCTTTTCCATTATGAGTAGCTAAATCCATAACTAGGGCTTCGATGTAACCTAACATGAATATTCTGGGTTTATAAGTTTGGAGTTTCAAGTTTGATTCATGATTCATGTTCTTATTCATTATGCTTATAAGTTAACATGCTTGTTTGAATGATTGATCACCATTAGAACTTGTTTGTTAACTATCTTGGTTTGAATTAAGAGTATACACCATGCTTTAATTCGAATTGAACTATGAATAGGAAGAGTATGTATGGACATTCGACAACAGGGATTAGATACATACTTGGTTGTTTAAAATGTTCTTCTATGCTTAATGGGTTCCTAATGCTTAATTTTAGGTTAGACAACAAATGATCAAATTAGGGAATTAGGAACACAAGGTTAGGACCAAACACCATGGCCTAATCATACTTTAGCTAGAATCAATCTTTGAATCTGAATTAGACTTGTTACTTGAATCTTTATAACCCAGAATTGAATTGTTATGGTGAATCGAATGCCCAAGTCTCCAAACCTGTGTTTTAACCTTCAAAACCACCCTTTGTTACTTTTGTTTACTTGCTTTCCGTTGCAATTTCAGTTTGTTCATTTCTTTCTATAATCACAAGCATTCTCACTTCAAAGTTCATTTTAATCTTGCTGCATTTGTTTTCAAACTCACTCTTGCTTTAAATTCTGTTTTAGATTTAACTTCCTAACTTCTTGAATTTGGTAATCTAAAGTACATAACTAATTTGAACTTCTCAGTCTTCGTGGGTACGACCTCGTACTTGTCTTGCTATACTACTAATTGCCCCGTACAATTGCGAGTTAACATATTATTAACAACAAATTTTGGCGCCGTTGCCGGGGACTGAACGAAAGTTCTTCCCTGGTTATGTGCCCAAGGTTACCCTATTCTTTTTAGTGTTTCTAATTAATCTAATTTTCTGTTTCAGATAGTTTATGTCTAACAGGCCATTCCTTGAACAAGTAAGGTCTTCGTTCCAACGTTCCAGATCTTTGAACGCAGGACCATCATTGCAACCAAATCGTGTGACCTCTGAAATTCAGAATCGTCTAGAAAGGGAGTTGTCAACTGCAAAAGAGCAAGCTCTTGCTACATTTACAAGTCTTGCTCTCCACACTGAACTTCCTGGTTCTTCACTTTCAAATTCGGAAGCAAGTTCAGACCAAGAAGAAGAAGAAATGATGGCTGCCATTGAGTTCATGGGAGAACTTGATATCCCAACAATTCCAGCATCTCCTTCAAGCATTTTGCTGCCCACTGTAGCTCGAAATTATGAGCTTAAATCTTCTCATCTTAATATGCTACCCTCCTTTTATGGTTTACCTAATGAAGATCCATTGACTCATATAAAGGATATTTTTAATGTTGTGAGTTCTTTTCCCTTGACAGGTGTGACAGAAGATCAACTTCGAATGAGAGTGTTTCCATACACTTTAAAGGATAAGGCGAAGTATTGGTTGAATTTTTTGAAGCCTGGTTCACTCACTACATGGTCTGCCATTCAAAAGAAGTTCCTGGAAAAATACTTCTCCACGCAAAAGACCGACATGCTTAGGGACAAGATCTTGTTATTTGCACAGCAAGATGATGAATCGTTTTGTGAAGCATGGGAGAGATTCAATGGGCTGCTCAACCAATGTCCTCATCATGGGATTCCATTGAAGCTTCAAATGCGTATGTTTTATAAAGGACTAACCCCTTCTAGTCATAATATAGTCACCAATTTTGCAGGTGGTTCTTTTAAAACCAAAACTCCAGAAGAAACGTACGAACTCTTTGAGGAGATAGCAATGGAGACCCAACATACGGATACAAGAGGTAAACGTGTTATTAGTGGTTCTAATGATGCTTCTAGTGTGCAGATTTCAAAACTGGAACAAAAGCTAGATGCTCTTCTTGCATTAAACTCAAGAAGCCCTCCGAAGGAAGTGTGTAGCATTTGTGAATCTCATGACCATGCTACCACAGCTTGTCCACTTGGGGCTGGATATCCAGAATTTGTGCAAGAGCAAGCTATGTTGGTAAATTCCTACAACCAAGGTCCAAGAAATGATCCATACTCTCAAAGTTATAATCCAGGTTGGAGGAATCATCCAAACTTTTCATGGAGAAATACCCAGAATCAAGCAAATCCCCCTTCATTCCAAAGGCCACAACAATCATCATCATCATTGGAAGATATAGTGAAGCAGATGGCAATCAACCAATCCAATTTTCAGCAAACAACACAAGCTGCCATCTCCAAATTGGAAGTCCAATTAGGCCAAATAGCTGCTGAAATAACTCAAAGAGTGCCTGGGAAATGGCCAAGCCAAACTGAGATCAATCCAAAGAACCCAGAAGCCAAGACCATTCATGTGCTCAGATCAGGTAAGATCATTGATAATAAAGATGATTCTAATCTTTCAAATGATGTTGTGATTGTAGAAGATAAAGACGAGGAGACTATGGCTACTGAAGGAGAACAACTCAAAACTTCTCAATCTGCTCCGAAGGCCAAATCAGATTCTCAGAAATCCGATCAATTCCAATTGCATAAAAGGGATGACAAATTTGTGCCACCACATCTTCAAGAAGATAGATACGTGCCACCCGCTCCATATGTTCCACAGATTCCATTTCCAGGCCGTCTTAAGAAAGCAAAGCAAGATAAGGCTTTTAAAGAGATTTATGATATTTTGAGTAAAGTTAATATCAATTTGCCTTTGCTTGATCTTATTGAACAGATTCCTGCATATGGAAAATTCATCAAGGACTTGAAAACTCACAAGCTCAATTTCGCTCCAAATGAAGGAGTAAAGCTCGACCAGAATGTAAGTGCTGTGTTGCAAAGGAAGCTTCCACCAAAACTAGATGATCCTGGCAGCTTTGACATTCCCATTAACATTGGAGGCAAGAAGGTTGGAAGAGCCATGTTGGACTTGGGAGCAAGCATCAATGTTTTGCCATATTCAGTTTATCAAGAGCTTGGCTTAGAAGGGATGAAGAAGACTTCAATGCGACTTGAACTAGCTGATCATTCTATAAAATATCCAAAAGGTATTGTAGAAGATATTCTAGTTCAAGTTAATACACTAATTCTCCCTGCTGATTTTGTAGTGATGGACATGGAAGACAATCCAAATGGAGATCGTGTTGATCCCATTCTCCTAGGCAGGCCATTCATGGCCACTGCAGACACAATCATCAAAGTGAAAGATAGCACCCTCTCCATGACTGTTTTGGGTGAAACTGTTGAATTTAAAATGCTTAATGCTCTATCTCAACCTTCTATCTCTCTTGATTCTTGCTTTTCAATTGATGTTGTGGATCATGAGGTTTCTTCCAAAATTTTGCAGAGAAAGTCTAATGATGCTCTAGAAGCTGTCTTAACACAAGAAGAGGAAGATCTTTGTGAACCGGAGTTCCAAGAAGTGGTGGCTGCCTTAGAAGTGTTTCCGCCATACCCACCATCCTTTAGGCCACCAATCGAGCCTCTTGGACCATCATCCACGAAATTGGAGCCATCCATTGTCATCCCACCAAAGCTAGAACTTAAACCTCTTCCCAATAATCTTAAATATACATATTTGGGTGCTAACGAAACTCTCCCTGTTATAATTGCTGCAGGTCTCTCCTCACATGAAGAAGAGAGCTTAATTAAAGTTCTAAAAGAGCATAAAACAGCCATTGGGTGGACCATAGCAGACATCAAAGGAATTAGTCCAAGCATGTCCATGCACCGGATTTTAATGGAAGAAGACAGCAAACCATCTCGTGATGCCCAAAGGAGGCTAAATCCCAACATGAAAGAGGTGGTTAGAGCTGAAGTTTTAAAGCTACTCGATGTAGGAATCATCTACCCAATTTCAGATTCTAAGTGGGTGAGCCCTGTGCAAGTTGTTCCAAAGAAGTCTGGAATCACCGTTGTGAAGAATGAGAAGAATGAGTTAGTTCCTACACGAACTGTCACTGGTTGGAGAGTTTGCATTGATTACAGGAAGTTGAACACATCCACTAGAAAAGATCATTGCCCCTTACCTTTTATTGATCAAATGCTTGAACGTTTATCTGGCCATGCTTACTATTGTTTTCTTGATGGTTTTTCAGGTTATAATCAAATTCCCATTGCTCCGGAAGACCAAGAGAAAACCACATTCACATGCCCATTTGGTACGTTTGCTTATAGAAGGATGCCATTCGGTTTGTGCAATGCCCCAGCAACTTTCCAAAGATGCATGATGTCAATCTTTTCAGATATGGTGGAACGATTCATTGAGGTATTTATGGATGATTTTTCAGTTTTTGGTTCCTCTTTTGATAATTGTCTTCACCACTTGTCTCTAGTGCTTAAAAGATGCCAGGAAACAAATCTGATTTTTAATTGGGAGAAGTGTCACTTCATGGTGAGACAAGGCATTGTGCTAGGCCATGTGATTTCAAGCAAGGGAATCGAAGTGGATAAAGCCAAGATCGATCTCATCTCAAATCTTCCACCCCCTACCTCTGTTAAAGGAATTAGAAGCTTTCTAGGTCATGCTGGATTCTATAGAAGGTTCATCAAAAATTTCTCAAGCATTACAAGGCCATTGTGTAATCTCCTTGCTAAGGATGCTGTTTTTGAGTTTAATGAAGCTTGCATGGAAGCTTTTTATACCTTGAAGAGGGAGCTAACTTCAGCCCCTATTATCATAGCTCCGGATTGGTCTTTACCATTTGAAATAATGTGTGATGCCTCTGACTTTGCTATTGGTGCAGTTTTAGGTCAAAAGAAGAACAAGCTGCCCCATGTGATTCATTATGCTAGCCGGACCTTGAATGATGCTCAAATCAACTACTCCACAACAGAGAAGGAGTTGCTTGATGTGGTTTTTGCTTTAGAAAAATTTCGTTCTTACCTTGTTGGTTCTAAAGTAATTGTTTATTCTGACCATGCAGCCCTTAGATACTTGCTCACTAAGAAGGATGCCAAACCACGCTTGATTAGATGGATTCTCTTGCTGCAAGAATTCGATTTGGAGATTCGAGATAAGAAGGGATGTGAGAATGTGGTAGCTGATCATTTGAGCAGAATTGTGGTTGAAGAAAAAGGAGGAGCTGTGCTACCCTTGAATGAGACTTTCCCTGATGAACAACTATATGCTGCCCAAGTCAAAGAGCCATGGTATGCTGATTTTGTTAATTATCTTGCTTGTGGTGTTCTTAGAAATGATCTAACTTCTCAGGATAAGAAGAAGTTCTTTTCCATGGTGAAACATTATGTATGGGATGAACCTTTCTTATTCAAGCATTGCCCAGATCAACTCATCAGAAGATGTGTTCCAGAAGAAGAGCAAGAAAGCATACTTAGGCATAGCCACGAATTGGCCTGTGGAGGTCACTTTGGAGCTAAGAAAACAGCACTTAAAATTCTGCAATCTGGTTTCTTTTGGCCCACTCTATTTAAAGATGCGTTTAATTTTTGTGTTAAGTGTGATAGGTGCCAAAGGATGGGGAACATAAGTCGCAGGAATGAAATGCCATTGAATAACATACTTGTTGTGGAGCTCTTCGATGTGTGGGGTATTGATTTCATGGGACCATTCCCATCTTCCTTTGGTTATACTTACATACTTGTTGCTGTTGATTATGTGTCTAAATGGGTGGAAGCCATAGCCACCAAAACCAATGATTATAAGGTGGTGCTGAAGTTCTTGAAGGATAATATTTTCACAAGGTTTGGTACTCCAAGGGCTGTCATTAGTGATGGAGGCAGCCACTTCTGTAACAAGCCATTCGAAGCACTCATGAAGAAGTACAACATCACCCATCGAGTCTCTACACCATATCATCCGCAAACTTCTGGTCAAGTGGAAATAAGCAATAGAGAAATTAAGCACATCCTGGAGAAGGTGGTGAACAATACAAGGAAAGATTGGGCAGCCAAGCTCAATGATGCATTATGGGCTTATAGGACTGCATATAAGACTCCCATTGGAATGAGCCCTTATCGTCTTGTGTTTGGGAAAGCTTGTCACCTGCCAATGGAGCTTGAACACAATGCTTTTTGGGCCATCAAGAAGTTGAATTTTGATCTAGACAAGGCAGGCCATGCAAGAAAGTTTCATCTCAATGAATTGGAAGAAATTAGACATGAGTCTTATGAGAATGCAAAGCTTTACAAAGAACGAACCAAGAGTTACCATGACAGAAACATTCAACGGGAGAGAGGGATCTATCATTCTACACAATTGAGAGAGCAGATTTTGGAGATTGGGAGCTAGGAGAAAGCCAAGGTGCAGCCAAGAAAAGTGGAGAAGAAGACTTCCACCATTGATGATCTTGAAGCTTTCATCATTTTCTGAAAATCTGTAAACTCTTTCTAATTTCATTTTGAATTTGTGTTTGAAATGATTATGAGGAACTAAACTCCATAGCTAGGGCTTAGGTTGAAGCCCTAAACATGATTACCTTATTGTTTTGATGCTTGAGTGTATGAATTTCTAGATATTGTTGATGAATTCCAATTCACCAAATTAATCTATCCTTGATGTATGTTCTTCTTTGATTGATCACCTTTGAAAGCATGCTTCTTGAGATTGTTGGGATTATGTGTATCTTCATGTTATCCTAAGCAATAAATGGATGAAGTAAGAATCATCCATGTGAATTGGTTTCTTGAATACCTAATGTAAACACCATGCTATTAGGGTTCTTGTGATGTTCATATTCTCTTTGAACTTAATGGGTTTTTCTTGAAATTGAATCAAAGTACTAAGCACACCTAGATTCGATTATAGGGAAGGCACAAGTATTGTAGCACTCATACTGCACTTTACGTACATTAGAGAGAATCAATGCGTCTTGAGCCACTCGTACGTAACTCGATTGCATTGAGCGTATGCAACAAGCCTTTAAACCTCTAGGCATCCCTAGTAGGAGGGGTTGTGTCTCCTGAGGGTTTAACAGATACGATACCCACAAACGTTTTACTGACTCTACAAAACAAAGTGGTTAGAAAACTTAATAGATTTGTTAGTCCTTAAGAAAAACAAAAAACAAAAACAAAACAAAAACAAAAACGTTAACCTTCCAACCGAACAGAAATTTTAAACTTCATAGACATGGCTCAACAAGGAACAAAACAAGCACTAAGGAAGTTCCAAACATTATTCAAGTGCTACCACAATCTCACAAAAATCATGCTCAAGGTGTGTGTGTGAAATAGCCATGAAGATACAACTCATGCTTCTCAAACAACGATATGAATTCCTGCAAGAATGAACACAAGTTTGCCAAGCTAAACCAAAATCAATAGGACTTTACTCATGGATGTAATGTAATGGTTAGAAAAGGAATGGATATTGGAACACAAAGTCTAAGGAACAAAGTAGAGCATATCATGTAAACAAGATCATTGACATTTGAAATGTAAGGCACATAAATTGAAAAGCTCACAATACCAGATTTTGCAATTGAATCACTTCACAATTTGATTTTGACATTTACACACTTTGTATAATATTTGGCCCAATTTTGCGGCTCTTTACCCTAGATCACCTTGATTTCTCCTTATATCACCCTAGGGTCGTGACTACATAGGCCACACTTCTTTTCTCTTTTTCTTCTGAATTTTTTTTTAATAGCTCATTTATTGCCTTGAATACAATCTGAAATACAATCATACTCTACATGTTCCCTAGATGGTAAGATGTTTAATGGATGATAAGGTGATAGAAAGAAATTGCTAAGTGTTTGAGCACAAAGGGGTTTACAATGGAATATGTATTGTATAGGTTGAAGGAGGAAAAAGAAAGAGGCTTAACAAAGATGGCCTAAATTATATCTTAGTTATAACTTAACATTCCAGTGAATCACACAAGCAAAAATGCATACAATTGGGTAAGACATGCAAGAGTTGTATAATCATGGCTAAAGTGCATAGAAAGCTCAAGCATAATTACGTGAGACTTAGCTAGCAAAAGAATAAGATTCAGACCTAACACAATGCTTATTAAATTCCTAAGAGCCATATTAGAAGTTAGACTCATGATTCATCATTGGTGTGGGAACGAAAACTGAAAATGACTTAAAGAAAAGAAACAGAAAAGAAAAACGTGAGGTTTCAAATTGCTGTTTTGCTCAATTTCAACATATAATCTGTTTTGACATGTAACTTTCAAACCACTTGGTCAAATTTAACGTTCTTTACGTCGTTGGATTCAGCATGAAACAATGAAGAACACAACGTGGACCAAACTTTCAAAACAGTAGCAGAAAAAAAAAAAATTAGCAATGAAGAAGCCTACGTTTTCAGACACAAACACAAAAGCTAAAAACTTTCCAGCACCCCCAAACTTAAATGAAGCATTGTCCTCAATGTTAAAGCAAAGTAAAGATGATTGAGAACATGTAAATGATAAGGGGAAAAGTTAAGAAGAAGGTTTAGAAAGAAAAAAAAAAGAATATATAAGCAACTCATGGATGACCAGTTAAGGGCCTCAGAAAACACAGCCAGGGGATCCGGGAAGGTTGGAGGGGTCACAATGGTCCCGCTTAAAACCCAAACTTCTTAGACACCGAAGGTGTCGCCTAAAGAACTCCTAGACACTATATTGACGGAAGTGCTCACTGGAGTTACCATAAGTCAGCTCATACGAAAAATCTTTTTAAAATTTTAAATTTTTATAAAAAAAAGAAACAGAAATTTAAAATAATAACAAGTAAAGAGAAAGGATTGAAATGCTTCCCCTTGAAGCGATTAGGTCGAGCGTGATGCATTTGGAGGTCGCGACTTCTGCCACTACTCCACACTTCCTATCTTTGAAGTTGTCATCTCTCTCCATTTTTATTGAGCTATTTACATTGCTAAAACAAACACACAAAATCCAATTCCATGCTTCAAAGCAACAAGCACCAATGGGTTGTGTAAGCTGGGACTTAAACCCAGTTCTCTTGCTTGTTGGGCAATTGTCCTTTTCTGTTGGACTACAAACACAACTTGTCCATTAACGTCATTAACTTTAAAACTTGAAATTGTTCAGTTAAGAAAAAAAATAAAGTAGGAAAGCCAAATAGAATCAAACAATGTTACCGATCCCCGGCAACGGCGCCAAAAACTTGTTGTGTAGATACAGCTGCACCAAAATGGATTAAGCTGCATCCTCAACTTGTGATACTCGCAAGTGCACGAGCCGTTCGGTAGTATAGCATATGTAAGTGCGAGGTCGATCCCACGAGGATTGGTGATTGAATGATCCAATTCATTTTCCCTACACAAAACAGAAATGAAAAAAAAAGGAAATGAAAGAAGGAAGAAAAAAAGAAAGTAACTCAAGCAAATAAGTTCCCAAGTTCAATTTAGATTAATGGATTGATTCTAGCTAAAGTATGATTAAGCCATGGTGTGTGGTCATAACCTTGTGTTCCTAATTCCCTAATTTGATCATTTATTGTCTAACCTAAAATTAAGCATTAGGAACCCATTAAGCATAGAAGAACATTTTAAACAACCAAGTATGTATCTAATCCCTGTTGTCGAATGTCCATACATACTCTTCCTATTCATAGTTCAATTCGAATTAAAGCATGGTGTATACTCTTAATTCAAACCAAGATAGCTAACATGCAAGCCTAAATGGTGATCAATCATTCAAACTAGCATATTAACTTATAAGCATAATGAATAAGAACAAAAACCATAATTGAAACTTGGAAACTAATTCAACTTGAAAACTTAAGAAAAGAATTTACATAACAAAGAAAAATAAATTACAACTAAGAAGCAAAAGGAAAGCTAGAATTGAGAACTAGAAAGCAAAATTAAGAGAATTTGAGGGAGTGAAGGGAAGGGAGCTCTAGAGAAGTGTTTGAGAGCTCCCCCCCTTGGGGTGTGTTTACAAGCTTAGAGAACTTCCCTATTTATAGGCCTAGGGGAAGTGAAAATCTGAATTCAATATGGCTAATGCATACAACACTTGTTTTATAAAATCTGAAATGGTTGATGCACTTGTATTAGAAAATCTAAATTGGGTGATGCACTTGTATTAGAAAATCTTGAATTGGTTGATGCACTTCACCAATAGATCCCACCAGCAGCCCTAGCTCATCTTCATGTCACCATGACCAAGCTTCCAACCAGAAATGATAGCTCATACCTAGCTCACCATGACCAAGCATCCAACCAGCACATGCTGAGGTCAGCATGACCAGCAACTTCAAGGGCTTACAACTTGGGCTTCTCTTAATCAAATTAGGACTTTAAGCACTCGAAATTGAAGTTCAGAATGTCTTCTTTCCAGCCATATGTTATTTGGGCCAATCCAAGGTCGGAGGAAGAAGTTAAGGCCGAAACAAATTGCTAACTCATTTTCCGCGCTGATAAGATCCATCCTGAGCATGGTTCTGTGTTTGCTAGGTAACGGACTCCAGATTTATCCAATGGGGCTGAAGTTTGGATATGTTCTAGTACACACCAATTAGAACAACTTTCATGAAGAATGTGGCCTCATTCGAGCTATGTAGGTTGTTGAAACAAAGCTTGCAATATGACCTACGGAACTGGACTGGCAGGGGGCTGTAGCCAAAATGAGTTTGTCTTTAAGCTCTTCATCCATTCATCCAAATTAGGCCTTAACATGCTTGAATTGCATGAATTATGCTCTCTGAAGCCATCATTATTACCTAAAGCTCAATGAACTGAAAGATAAACACAAAAAGGATTAAAAGCACAAGTTTAACTAAAAAACATAACCAAATCATAAGCTAGAAGGGTACAAAATGATATAGCTGCACCAAAATAGTTTCAGCTGGCATCCAAACTGGCCATGTGGTAGATCAACTTCCCTTCGTACCATCAACTTAGCTGATTGCACAATGTCTTGCCAAGACAGTAACTAAGGCGCTTCTTGGGAGGCAACCCATGTGTTCAAGAAGAAGGTGCTTGGTAGCAATCGACCTAATCGCATCAAGGGGAAGCATTTCAATCCTTTCTCTTTACTTGTTTTGTTTTTATTTTAGTCATTTTAAGTTTCTATTCCTTTTTATAAATAAATAAATATAAATAAAAAAAATTTAAAAAAAAAAAAAAAATTTCTTATAAGCTAACTTTTGGTAACCCCAGTGAGCACCTCCGTCAATACAGTGTCTAGGAGTTCTTTAGGCGACACCTTCGGTGTCTAAGAAGTTTGGGTTTTAAGCGGGACCATTGTGACCCCTCCAACCTTCCCGGATCCCCTGGCTGTGTTTTCTGAGGCCCTTAACTGGTCATCCATGAGTTGCTTATATATTCATTCTTTTATTTTTTTTATTTTTTCTCTAAACCTTTTTCTTAACTTTTCCCTTTATCATTTACTTGTTCTCAATCATCTTTACTTTGCTTTAACATTGAGGACAATGTTTAATTCAGGTCTGGGGGGAAGGTTTTCAAATTTCATTCATTTGTGTTTCAATTTTCGTTCATTTGTCATTATTTTTTTTTTTCTAAATGTCATACAATCGATGCTATGGAGCTGCCATTGAGGTTTTCATATCAGAATTTTGCACTTCACAAAGCTTTGGCTCTTAGAATTCTGGTGGCTAAAGTACCATGCTCAAATTCTTGAAGGAAAATAGTGGAGACTACCCTAGTGAGCTATATCGAGCCTAATTGCTTTCTTGAGAGGGTTTAAAGTGTTCTATTTCTCATCCATACTTATTTTCTTCAATTCACTCTAATTGATCTCATCATTTCATTTTGATCGAATACTAAGGATGATTCTCTTTTGCAGATATCATATGCTTGCTCTCATTCATGAATGAACTCATTGAAGTGATGCTAGGCTATGTGTGTATAACCATTCTATATGCTTTCTTTTCACCCTACCCATATGTGTGTTCCATTAGCCCTCTTGAAGCCAAACACTCAAAGCCTTTTCTTTTATCACCCTCATCATTTTCCCTACCTTTGTATCTCAATCTGAGATACTTAACCTCTTGTAGCCATACCCTATAACTTAGAAATATACCAAGGTGTGCCAAGATAAAGTTTGATGCAAGGAAGTTGCTGCCGTGTACCTAAATGAAATTTGGTGTGAGTCTGTGCAATAAAGTTAAAGAAGTTGCAAATCAAATCAGCAAAGATGAAAGTGTTTCAATATGATCTAAGTGTGAAAAATAAAGTCTATGCCAGGTGATACCATGAAGTTTGCTGCCATGCCAATCTAAATCAATGATGCCTTGCAGATTAATGAAGCATGCAACCTTGGTAAGTTCTTAAGTTATTTGTTTTTCCTTCCAATTCTTCCATTTCCCCTAAACCTTAGCCTTTCATTACAACATTGTGAAAGACCTAGCTGATCTTTGAGGATGTATTCATGGGTGCTGGTAAGTATGTGTGTATCTCTATTCTTAGTATTTAATTCCTTTCATGAGATCTAACCAAATTTGTGCTTCTATTTCATACACTCACTTATGCTTTCTTGAGAGAATTAAAACATAGGTTCTGAGTGATTGAGTGTTATCTGTGAGAATTAGAGTCGAAGCATGTTCTCTATTCAAGGTTTGAGTATGCTTGCTTTGAAACTGTGTGCCTTTGAGCTATAGCTTCCACTTGTACACACTGATTGATGACCTATCTTGGCAACTCTATGGTGTTGGAGGTATGACTAAAGTTTTCTTTCATTTTCATTAGTTGATTTCAAAGTTGTTTTTCTAACCATTTTGTTTTGTAGAGTTAGAAAAACGTCTGTGGGTATCGTATCTGTTAAACCCTCAGGAGACACAACTCCTCCTACTAGGGATGCCTAGAGGTTTAAAGGCTTGTTGCATACGCTCAATGCAATCAAGTTACCTACGAAAGTGGTCTAGTTAGTTTTGTTTTTAACTTTGTTTTGTGTTGTTTTGCTCGAGGACTAGCAAAATCTAGGTTTGGGGGTATTTGATCAGTTCATAATTGTATATCATTTTGTACCCTTCTAGCTTATGATTTGGTTATGTTTTTGAGTTAAACTTGTGCTTTTAATCCTTTTTGTGTTTATCTTTCAGCTTTAGGTAACAATGATGGCTTTGGATATGAAATGATGTAATCCATGTGTGTTAAAGCCTGATTTGGATAAAGGGATGAAGAGCTTAAAAGACAAACTCATTTTGGCTACAGCCCCCTGCCAGTCCAGTTCCGTAGGTCATATTGCAAGCTTTGTTTCAGCAACCTACACAGCTCGGATGAGGCAGCATTCTTCATGAAAGTTGTTCCAATGGGTGTGTACTATTACATTTCCAACATTCAGCCCCATTGGATAAATATAAAGTCTATTACCTAGCAAACACAGAGCCATGCTCAGGATGGATTTTATCAGCGCGCAAAATGAGTTAGCAATTTGTTTTGGCCTTAACTTCCTCCTCCGACCTTGGATTGGCCCAAATGATATATGGTTGGAAAGAAGACATTCTGAACTTCAATTTCGAGTGCTTAAAGTCCTAATTTGAGTAAGAGAAGCCCAAGTTGTAAGCCCTTGAAGTTGCTGGTCATGCTGACCTCAGCATGTGCTGGTTGGATGCTTGGTCATGGTGAGCTAGGTATGAGCTATCATTTCTGGTTGGAAGTTTGGTCATGGTGACATGAAGATGAGCTAGGGCTGCTGGTGGGATCTATTGGTGAAGTGCATCAACCAATTCAAGATTTTCTAATACAAGTGCATCACCCAATTTAGATTTTCTAATACAAGTGCATCAACCATTTCAGATTTTATAAAACAAGTGTTGTATGCATTAGCCATATTGAATTCAGATTTTCACTTCCCCTAGGCCTATAAATAGGGAAGTTCTCTAAGCTTGTAAACACACCCAAGGGGGGGAGCTCTCAAACACTTCTCTAGAGCTCCCTTCCCTTCTCTCCCTCAAATTCTCTTAGTTTCATTTTCTAGTTTTCAATTGTTGTAATGAAATATTTGTGCTGAAATTCTTCTTAAGTTTTCTTAGTTCCACTTAACTTTTCATTATGTAAATTCTTTTCTTTAGTTTCAAGTTTGATTAGTTTCCAAGTTTCAATTATGATTTTTGTTCTTATTCATTATGCTTATAAGTTAATATGCTAGTTTGAATGATTGATCACCATTTAGGCTTGCATGTTAGCTATCTTGGTTTGAATTAAGAGTAGACACCATGCTTTAATTCGAATTGAACTATGAATAGGAAGAGTATGTATGGACATTCGACAACAGGGATTAGATACATGCTTGGTTGTTTAAATTGTTCTTCTATGCTTAATGGGTTCCTAATGCTTAATTTTAGGTTAGACAACAAATGATCAAATTAGGGAATTAGGAACACAAGGTTATGACCACACACCATGGCTTAATCATACTTTAGCTAGAACCAATCCATTAATCTAATTGAACTTGGGAACTTATTTGCTTGAGTTAGTTATTTCTTTCTTCCTTGTTTTATTTATTTCCTTTCTTTTTCATTTCTGTTTTGTGTAGGGAAACTAAATTGGATCATTCAATCACCAATCCCTGTGGAATCGACCTCGCACTTACATACGCTAAACTACCAACGGTTCGTGCACTTGCGAGTATCACAAGTTGAGGATGCAACTGAATCCATTTTGGTGCAGCTGAAATCCACACAACAAACGACGCCAAAATTTGTTGTTAATAATATGTTAACTCGCAATTATACGGGGCAATTAGTAGTATAGCAAGACAAGTACGAGGTCGTACCCACGAAGACTGAGAAGTTCAAATTAGTTATGTACTTTAGATTACCAAATTCAAGAAGTTAGGAAGTTAAATCTAAAACAGAATTTAAAGCAAGAGTGAGTTTGAAAACAAATGCAGCAAGATTAAAATGAACTTTGAAGTGAGAATGCTTGTGATTATAGAAAGAAATGAACAAACTGAAATTGCAACGGAAAGCAAGTAAACAAAAGTAACAAAGGGTGGTTTTGAAGGTTAAAACACAGGTTTGGAGACTAGGGCATTCGATTCACCATAACAATTCAATTCTGGGTTATAAAGATTCAAGTAACAAGTCTAATTCAGATTCAAAGATTGATTCTAGCTAAAGTATGATTAGGCCATGGTGTTTGGTCCTAACCTTGTGTTCCTAATTCCCTAATTTGATCATTTGTTGTCTAACCTAAAATTAAGCATTAGGAACCCATTAAGCATAGAAGAACATTTTAAACAACCAAGTATGTATCTAATCCCTGTTGTCGAATGTCCATACATACTCTTCCTATTCATAGTTCAATTCGAATTAAAGCATGGTGTATACTCTTAATTCAAACCAAGATAGTTAACAAACAAGTTCTAATGGTGATCAATCATTCAAACAAGCATGTTAACTTATAAGCATAATGAATAAGAACATGAATCATGAATCAAACTTGAAACTCCAAACTTATAAACCCAGAATATTCATGTTAGGTTACATCGAAGCCCTAGTTATGGATTTAGCTACTCATAATGGAAAAGAGACTTGAACAGAAATGAGAAAACATAATGAATGCAATAAGAGTAGAAAAACCCTTTTTCTGAAGTTCTTGTGGTGTCCAAGGCTTCTCCAAGTGCTTCTCCACTTCTAATGCTTCTCCAAGAGCTTCCCCACTTCTAGAAAGATGTATGAAGGATATGGAGGTGATTTGGGATGAGTTTGAGTGAGTGGTGATGGCTAAGGAAGATGAAATTCGTAGGAAAATGGAAGAGAGGTTTGCTGGAGTTGTTTTAGTGAATGTTGGAGTGTTTGGGATTTTGAGAGTGTTTGAGGATGGCTGGAGTGAATTGTGGGGTTGTGAATCCCAGGATTTGTTGTGTCTAGAATGTGGAATGGATGTCGTATTTATAGGGAGAGGGGAGTGATAAATCTGAATTCAATATGGCTAATGCATACAACACTTGCATTATAAAATCTGAATTGGTTGATGCACTTCACCAATAAATCCCACCAGCAGCCCTAGCTCATCTTCATGTCACCATGACCAAGCTTCCAACCAGCTACAATAGCTCATGCCTAGCTCACCATGACCAAGCTTCCAACCAGCTCATCCTGAGGTCAGCATGACCAGCAACTTCAAGGGCTTACAACTTGGGCTAGGCTGAATCAAATGAAGACTTTAAGATGTCCATTGTGAAGGGCTTAACATGCATGAATTGCATGAATTATGCTCTCTTGCTCTTTTGGCCTACAAAACACACAAAGGGAGGCAAATAACTCAAAATTATAAGAAACTAAGCAAAAGAAGTAAGTAAATTGGGCATGTATATGTATGAAATTATGAGCTTAACACACCCCCAAACTTAGATTTTGCTAGTCCTCGAGCAAAACAAAAGAGAAACAAAGATAAAAACAAAACAAGAAGTTAACTAGACCACTTTCGTAGGTAACTCGATTGCATTGAGCGTATGCAACAAGCCTTTAAACCTCTAGGCATCCCTAGTAGGAGGAGTTGTGTCTCCTGAGGGTTTAACAGATACGATACCCACAAACGTTTTTCTAACTCTACAAAACAAAATGGTTAGAAAAACAACTTTGAAATCAACTAATGAAAATGAAAGAAAGTTTTAGTCATACCTCCAACACAATAGAGTTGCCAAGATAGGTCATCAATCAGTGTGTACAAGTGGAAGCTATAGCTCAAAGGCACACAGTTTCAAAGCAAGCATACTCAAACCTTGAATAGAGAACATGCTTCGACTCTAATTCTCACAGATAACACTCAATCACTCAGAACCTATGTTTTAATTCTCTCAAGAAAGCATAAGTGAGTGTATGAAATAGAAGCACAAATTTGGTTAGATCTCATGAAAGGAATTAAATACTAAGAATAGAGATACACACATACTTACCAGCACCCATGAATACATCCTCAAAGATCAGCTAGGTCTTTCACAATGTTGTAATGAAAGGCTAAGGTTTAGGGGAAATGGAAGAATTGGAAGGAAAAACAAATAACTTAAGAACATACCAAGGTTGCATGCTTCATTAATCTGCAAGGCATCATTGATTTAGATTGGCATGGCAGCAAACTTCATGGTATCACCTGGCATAGACTTTATTTTTCACACTTAGATCATATTGAAACACTTTCATCTTTGCTGATTTGATTTGCAACTTCTTTAACTTTATTGCACAGACTCACACCAAATTTCATTTAGGTACACGGCAGCAACTTCCTTGCATCAAACTTTATCTTGGCACACCTTGGTATATTTCTAAGTTATAGGGTATGGCTACAAGAGGTTAAGTATCTCAGATTGAGATACAAAGGTAGGGAAAATGATGAGGGTGATAAAAGAAAAGGCTTTGAGTGTTTGGCTTCAAGAGGGCTAATGGAACACACATATGGGTAGGGTGAAAAGAAAGCATATAGAATGGTTATACACACATAGCCTAGCATCACTTCAATGAGTTCATTCATGAATGAGAGCAAGCATATGATATCTGCAAAAGAGAATCATCCTTAGTATTCGATCAAAATGAAATGATGAGATCAATTAGAGTGAATTGAAGAAAATAAGTATGGATGAGAAATAGAACACTTTAAACCCTCTCAAGAAAGCAATTAGGCTCGATATAGCTCACTAGGGTAGTCTCCACTATTTTCCTTCAAGAATTTGAGCATGGTACTTTAGCCACCAGAATTCTAAGAGCCAAAGCTTTGTGAAGTGCAAAATTCTGATATGAAAACCTCAATGGCAGCTCCATAGCATCGATTGTATGACATTTAGAAAAAAAAATTAGTGACAAATGAACGAAAATTGAAACACAAATGAATGAAATTTGAAAACCTTCCCCCCAGACCTGAATTAAACATTGTCCTCAATGTTAAAGCAAAGTAAAGATGATTGAGAACAAGTAAATGATAAACGGAAAAGTTAAGAAAAAGGTTTAGAGAAAATAATAATAATAATAATAATAATAATAAATAATAAAAAATATACAAGCAACTCACGGATGACCAGTTAAGGGCCTCAGAAAACACAGCCAGGGGATCCTGGAAGGTTGGAGGGGTCACAATGGTCCCGCTTAAAACCCAAACTTCTTAGACACCGAAGGTGTCGCCTAAAGAACTCCTAGACACTGTATTGACGGAGGTGCTCACTGGGTTTACCAAAAGTTAGCTTATATGAAATTTTTATTTTTATTTTTATATTTATTTATTTATAAAAAGGAACAGAAACTTAAAATGACTAAAATAAAAACAAAACAAGTAAAGAGAAAGGATTGAAATGCTTCCCCTTGATGCGATTAGGTCGATTGCTACCAAGCACCTTCTTCTTGAACACATGGGTTGCCTCCCAAGAAGCGCCTTAGTTACTGTCTTGGCAAGACATTGTGCAATCAGCTAAGTTGATGGTACGAAGGGAAGTTGATCTACCACATGGCCAGTTTGGATGCCAGCTGAAACTCCCTCATAGAATGGCTTTAAACGTTGTCCATTTACTTTGAAAGTCGAGCCATCTTTAGGGTTTTGAATCTCCACAGCTCCATAGGGAGAAACATTGACCACGGTGAATGGGCCTTGCCATCTAGACTTCAATTTTCCTGGAAAGAGACGCAAACGTGAGTTAAACAAAAGAACTGACATACCTTTGGAGAACTCTTTCCGTTGAATGTTTCTGTCATGGTAACTCTTGGTTCGTTCTTTGTAAAGCTTTGCATTCTCATAAGACTCATGTCTAATTTCTTCCAATTCATTGAGATGAAACTTTCTTGCATGGCCTGCCTTGTCTAGATCAAAATTCAACTTCTTGATGGCCCAAAAAGCATTGTGTTCAAGCTCCATTGGCAGGTGACAAGCTTTCCCAAACACAAGACGATAAGGGCTCATTCCAATGGGAGTCTTATATGCAGTCCTATAAGCCCATAATGCATCATTGAGCTTGGCTGCCCAATCTTTCCTTGTATTGTTCACCACCTTCTCCAGGATGTGCTTAATTTCTCTATTGCTTATTTCCACTTGACCAGAAGTTTGCGGATGATATGGTGTAGAGACTCGATGGGTGATGTTGTACTTCTTCATGAGTGCTTCGAATGGCTTGTTACAGAAGTGGCTGCCTCCATCACTAATGACAGCCCTTGGAGTACCAAACCTTGTGAAAATATTATCCTTCAAGAACTTCAGCACCACCTTATAATCATTGGTTTTGGTGGCTATGGCTTCCACCCATTTAGACACATAATCAACAGCAACAAGTATGTAAGTATAACCAAAGGAAGATGGGAATGGTCCCATGAAATCAATACCCCACACATCGAAGAGCTCCACAACAAGTATGTTATTCAATGGCATTTCATTCCTGCGACTTATGTTCCCCATCCTTTGGCACCTATCACACTTAACACAAAAATTAAACGCATCTTTAAATAGAGTGGGCCAAAAGAAACCAGATTGCAGAATTTTAAGTGCTGTTTTCTTAGCTCCAAAGTGACCTCCACAGGCCAATTCGTGGCTATGCCTAAGTATGCTTTCTTGCTCTTCTTCTGGAACACATCTTCTGATGAGTTGATCCGGGCAATGCTTGAATAAGAAAGGTTCATCCCATACATAATGTTTCACCATGGAAAAGAACTTCTTCTTATCCTGAGAAGTTAGATCATTTCTAAGAACACCACAAGCAAGATAATTAACAAAATCAGCATACCATGGCTCTTTGACTTGGGCAGCATATAGTTGTTCATCAGGGAAAGTCTCATTCAAGGGTAGCACAGCTCCTCCTTTTTCTTCAACCACAATTCTGCTCAAATGATCAGCTACCACATTCTCACATCCCTTCTTATCTCGAATCTCCAAATCGAATTCTTGCAGCAAGAGAATCCATCTAATCAAGCGTGGTTTGGCATCCTTCTTAGTGAGCAAGTATCTAAGGGCTGCATGGTCAGAATAAACAATTACTTTAGAACCAACAAGGTAAGAACGAAATTTTTCTAAAGCAAAAACCACAGCAAGCAACTCCTTCTCTGTTGTGGAGTAGTTGATTTGAGCATCATTCAAGGTCCGGCTAGCATAATGAATCACATGGGGCAGCTTGTTCTTCTTTTGACCTAAAACTGCACCAATAGCAAAGTCAGAGGCATCACACATTATTTCAAATGGTAAAGACCAATCCGGAGCTATGATAATAGGGGCTGAAGTTAGCTCCCTCTTCAAGGTATAAAAAGCTTCCATGCAAGCTTCAGTAAACTCAAAAACAGCATCCTTAGCAAGGAGATTACACAATGGCCTTGTAATGCTTGAGAAATTTTTGATGAACCTTCTATAGAATCCAGCATGACCTAGAAAGCTTCTAATTCCTTTAACAGAGGTAGGGGGTGGAAGATTTGAGATGAGATCGATCTTGGCTTTATCCACTTCGATTCCCTTGCTTGAAATCACATGGCCTAGCACAATGCCTTGTCTCACCATGAAGTGACACTTCTCCCAATTCAAAATCAGATTTGTTTCCTGGCATCTTTTAAGCACTAGAGACAAGTGGTGAAGACAATTATCAAAAGAGGAACCAAAAACTGAAAAATCATCCATAAATACCTCAATGAATCGTTCCACCATATCTGAAAAGATTGACATCATGCATCCATGTGTGTAATCCATGTGTCACTGGCTTTGGATATGAAATGATGTAATCCATGTGTGTTAAAGCCTGATTTGGATAAAGGGATGAAGAGCTTAAAAGACAAACTCATTTTGGCTACAGCCCCCTGCCAGTCCAGTTCCGTAGGTCATATTGCAAGCTTTGTTTCAGCAACCTACATAGCTCGGATGAGGCAACATTCTTCATGAAAGTTGTTCCAATGGGTGTGTACTATAACATATCCACAATTCAGCCCCATTGGATAAATCCGGAGTCCGTCACCTAGCAAACACAGATCCATGCTCAGGATGGATTTTTGTCAGCGAGCAAACTGAGTTAGCAATTTGTTTCGGCCTTAACTTCCTCCTCCGAGCTTGGATTGGGCCAATACTTGTGTGGTTGGATCATACACATTCTGAAATTCACAATGGACATCTTAAAGTCTTCATTTGATTCAGCCTAGCCCAAGTTGTAAGCCCTTGAAGTTGCTGGTCATGCTGACCTCAGGATGAGCTGGTTGGAAGCTTGGTCATGGTGAGCTAGGCATGAGCTATTGTAGCTGGTTGGAAGCTTGGTCATGGTGACATGAAGATGAGCTAGGGCTGCTGGTGGGATTTATTGGTGAAGTGCATCAACCAATTCAGATTTTATAATGCAAGTGTTGTATGCATTAGTGAAGTGCATCAACCAATTCATCTTTTATAATGCAAGTGTTGTATGCATTAGCCATATTGAATTCAGATTTATCACTCCCCTCTCCCTATAAATACCACATCCATTCCACATTCAAGACACAACAAATCCTGGGATTCACAACCCCACAATTCACTCCAGCCATCCTCAAACACTCTCAAAATCCCAAACACTCCAACATTCACTAAAACAACTCCAGCAAACCTCTCTTCCATTTCCCTACAAATTTCATCTTCCTTAGCCATCACCACTCACTCAAACTCATCCCAAATCACCTCCATATCCTTCATACATCTTTCTAGAAGTGGGGAAGCTCTTGGAGAAGCATTAGAAGTGGAGAAGCACTTGGAGAAGCCTTGGACACCACAAGAACTTCAGAAAAAGGGTTTTTCTACTCTTATTGCATTCATTATGTTTTCTCATTTCTGTTCAAGTCTCTTTTCCATTATGAGTAGCTAAATCCATAACTAGGGCTTCGATGTAACCTAACATGAATATTCTGGGTTTATAAGTTTGGAGTTTCAAGTTTGATTCATGATTCATGTTCTTATTCATTATGCTTATAAGTTAACATGCTTGTTTGAATGATTGATCACCATTAGAACTTGTTTGTTAACTATCTTGGTTTGAATTAAGAGTATACACCATGCTTTAATTCGAATTGAACTATGAATAGGAAGAGTATGTATGGACATTCGACAACAGGGATTAGATACATACTTGGTTGTTTAAAATGTTCTTCTATGCTTAATGGGTTCCTAATGCTTAATTTTAGGTTAGACAACAAATGATCAAATTAGGGAATTAGGAACACAAGGTTAGGACCAAACACCATGACCTAATCATACTTTAGCTAGAATCAATCTTTGAATCTGAATTAGACTTGTTACTTGAATCTTTATAACCCAGAATTGAATTGTTATGGTGAATCGAATGCCCTAGTCTCCAAACCTGTGTTTTAACCTTCAAAACCACCCTTTGTTACTTTTGTTTACTTGCTTTCCGTTGCAATTTCAGTTTGTTCATTTCTTTCTATAATCACAAGCATTCTCACTTCAAAGTTCATTTTAATCTTGCTGCATTTGTTTTCAAACTCACTCTTGCTTTAAATTCTGTTTTAGATTTAACTTCCTAACTTCTTGAATTTGGTAATCTAAAGTACATAACTAATTTGAACTTCTCAGTCTTCGTGGGTACGACCTCATACTTGTCTTGCTATACTACTAATTGCCCCGTACAATTGCGAGTTAACATATTATTAACAACAATGACTCCTCCCACCATATTGTGACGTTGCCCACGTTTTGGGCTCGATCCAAAATCAATAGGTGCAAGAAATTGGACAATTCAAGTTCAAAGGGAGTTCGTTCCTAATTGGAGCGGTTGGTGTTTTGGGTAGTTCTAGAGATCGGATTTCACACAAAATTGACCAAGTGACTCCTCCCACCATATTATGATGTTGCCCAAGTTTTGGGCTCGATCCGAAATCAATAGGTGTAAGAAATTGGACAATTGAAGTTCAAAGGCAGTTCGTTCCTAATTGGAGTGGTTGGTGTTTTGGGCAGTTCTAGAGATCGGATTTCACTCAAACTTAATCAAATGACTCCACCCACCATATTATGATGTTGCCCAAGTTTTGGGCTCCATCCGAAATCAATAGCTGTAAGAAACTAGACAATTCAAGTTCAAAGGCAGCTCGATCCTAATTGGGGTGGTTGGGGTATTGTGTAATTCTAGAGATCAGATTTCACTCAAACTTAACCAAATGACCCCTCCCCCCATATGATGATGTTGCCCAAGTTTTGGGCTCCATCCGAAATCAATAGCTGTAAGAAAATAGACAATTCATGTTCAAAGGCAGTTCGTGCCTAATTTGAGTGGTTGGTGTTTTGGGTAGTTCTAGAGATCGGATTTCACTCAAACTTAATCAAATGACTCCTCCCACCATATTATGATGTTGCCCAAGTTTTGGGCTCAATCCGAAATCAATAGGTGTAAGAAATTGGACAATTCATGTTCAAAGGCAGTTCGTTCCTAATTGGGTGGGTTGGTGTATTGGGTAGTTCTAGTGATCGGATTTCACTCAAACTTAACCAAATGAATCCTCCCACCATATTATGACGTTGCCCAAGTTTTGGGCTCGATCCGAAATGAATAGGTGTAAGAAATTGGACAATTCAAGTTCAAAGGCAATTCGTTCCTAATTGGGGTGGTTGGTGTATTGGGTAGTTCTAGAGATCGGATTTCACTCAAACTTAACCAAATTACTCGTCGCACCGTATTATGATGTTTCCCAAGTTTTGGGCTCGGTCCGAAATCCATAGGTGTAAGAAATTGGACAATTCAAGTTCAAAGGCAGTTCGTTCCTAATTGGAGTGGTTGGTGTTGTGGGTAGTTCTAGAGATTGGATTTCACTCAAACTTAACCAAATGACTCCTCCCACCATATTATGATGTTGCCCAAGTTTTGGGCTCGATCCGAAATCAATAGGTGTAAGAAATTGGACAATTCATGTTCGAAGGCAGTTCGTTCCTAATTGGGTGGGTTGGTGTATTGGGTAGTTCTAGAGATCAGATTTTACTCAAACTTAACCAAATGAATCCTCCCACAATATTATGATGTTGCCCGAGTTTTGGGCTCGATCCGATATCAATAGGTGTAAGAAATTGGACAATTCAAGTTCAAAGGCAGTTAGTTCCTAATTGGGGTTGTTGGTGTATTGGGTAGTTCTAGAGATCGGATTTCACTCAAACTTAACCAAATGACTCGTCCCACCGTATTATGATGTTGCCAAAGTTTTGGGCTCGGTCCGAAATCAATAGGTGTAAGAAATTGGACAATTCAAGTTCAAAGGCAGTTCGTTCCTAATTGGAGTGGTTGGTGTTTTCAATAGTTCTAGAGATTGGATTTCACTCAAACTTAACCAAATGACTCATCCCGCCATATTATGATGTTGCCCAAGTTTTGGGCTCGATCCGAAATCAATAGGTGTAAGAAATTGGACAATTCAAGTTCAAAGGCAGTTCGTTTCTCATTGGAGTGGTTGCTGTTTTGGGTAGTTCTAGAGATCGGATTTCACTGAAACTTAAAAAAATGACTCCTCCCACCATATTATGATGTTGCTCAAGTTTTGGGCTCGATCCGAAATCAATAGGTTTAAGAAATTGGACAATTTGTGTTCAAAGGCAGTTCGTTCCTAATCGGAGTGGTAGTTTTATTCCATAGTTCTAGAGATCGGATTTCACTCAAAACTAACCAAATGACTCCTCCCACCATATTGCGACGTTACCCATGTTTTGGGCTCGATCCGAAATCAATAGGTGTAAGAAATTGGACAATGCAAGTTCAAAGGCAGTTCGTTCCAAATTGGAGTGGTTGGTGTTTTGGGTAGTTCTAGAGATCGGATTTCACTCAAACTTAACCAAATGACTCCTCGCACCATATTATGATGTTGCCCAAGTTTTGGGCTCAATCCGAAATCAATAGGTGTAAGAAATTGGACAATTCAAGTTCAAAGGAAGTTCGTTCCTAATTGGAGTGGTTGGTGTTTTGGGTAGTTCTAGAGATCGGATTTCACTCAAACCTAACCAAATGACTCCTCCCGCCATATTATGATGTTGCCACAGTTTTGGGCTTGATCCAAAATCAATAGTTGTTAGTAATTGGACAATTCAAGTTCAAAGGCAGTTCGTTCCAAATTGGAGTGGTTGGTGTTTTGGGTAGTTCTAGAGATCGGATTTCGCTCAAACTTAACCAAATGACTCCTCCCACCATATTATGATGTTGCCCAAGTTTTTGGCTCGATCCGAACTCAATAAGTGTAAGAAATTGGACAATTCAAGTTCAAAGGCAGTTCGTTCCTAATTGGGGTGGTTGGGGTATTGTGTAATTCTAGAGATCAGACTTCACTCAAACTTAACCAAATGACCCCTCCCACCGTATTATGATGTTGCCCAAGTTTTGGGCTCGATCCGAAATCAATAGGTGTAAGAAATTGGACAATTCAAGTTCAAAGGCAGTTCGTTCCTTATTGGAGTGGTTGGTGTTTTGGGTAGTTCTGGAGATTTGATTTCACTCAAACTTAAACGAATGACTCCTCCCACCACATTATGACGTTGCCCAAGTTTTGGGCTCGATCCGAAATCAGTAGGTGTAAGAAATTGGACAATTCAAGTTCAAAGGCAGTTCGTTCCTAATTGGGGTGGTTGGTGTATTAGGCAGTTCTAGAGATCGGATTTCGCTCAAACATAACCAAATGACTCCTCCCACCGTATTATGAAGTTGCCCAAGTTTTGGGCTCGATCCGAAATCAATAGGTGTAAGAAATTGGACAATTCAAGTTCAAAGGAAGTTCGTTCCTAATTGGAGTGGTTGGTGTTTTGGGTAGTTCTAGAGATCGGATTTCTCTCAAACTTAACCAAATGACTCCTCCCGCCATATTATCATGTTGCCACAGTTTTGGGCTTGATCCGAAATCAATAGTTGTTAGTAATTGGACAATTCAAGTTCAAAGGCAGTTCGTTCCAAATTGGAGTGGTTGGTGTTTTGGGTATTTCTTGGGATCGGATTTCACTCAAGCTTTACCAAATGACTCCTCCCACCATATTATGATGTTGCCCAAGTTTTGGGCTCGATCCGAAATCAATAGGTGTTAGAAATTGGACAATTCAAGTTCAACGGCAGTTCGTTCCTGATTGGAGTGGTTGGTGTTTTGGGTAGTTCTAGAGATCGGATTTCACTCAAATTTAACGAAATGATTCCCCCCACCATATTATGTTGTTGCCCAAGTTTTGGGCTCGATTCGAAATCAATGGCTTTAAGAAATTGGACAATTCAAGTTCAAAAGCAGTTCGTTCCTAATTGGTGTGGTTGGTGTTTTCGGTAGTTCTACAGATTGGATTTCACTCAAACTTAACCAAATGACTCCTCCCACAATATTATGATGTTGCCCAAGTTTTGGGCTCGATCCGAAATCAATAGGTGTAAGAAGTTGGACAATTCATGTTCAAAGGCGGTTCGTTCCTAATTGTGTGGGTTGGTGTATTGGGTAGTTCTGGAGATCGGATTTTACTCAAACTTAACCAAATGACTCCTCCCACCATTTTATGATGTTACCCAAGTTTTGGGCTCGTTCCGAAATCAATAGGTGTAAGAAATTGGACAATTCAAGTTCAAAGGAAGTTCGTCCCTAATTGGGGTGGTTGGTGTATTGGGTAGTTCTAGAGATCGGATTTCCCTCAAAATTAACCAAATGACTCCTCCCACGATATTATGATGTTGCCCAAGTTTTGGGCTCGATCCGAAATCAATAGGTGTAAGAAATTGGACAATTCAAGTTCAAAGGCAGTTCGTTCCTAATTCGGGTGGTTGGTGTATTGGGTTGTACTGGTGATTGGATCTCACTCAAAATTAACCAAATGACTCGTCCCACCATATTATGATGTTGCCCAAGTTTTGGGCTCGATCCGAAATCAATGTGTGTAAGAAATTGGACAATTCAAGATCAAAGGCAGTTCGTTCCAAATTGGATTGGTTGGTGTATTGGGTAGTTCTAGAGATCGTATTTCACTCAAACTTAACCGAATGACTCCTCCCACCATATTACGATGTTGCCCAAGTATTGGGCCCGATCCGAAATCAATAGGTGTAAGAAATTTGACAATTTATGTTCAAAGGCAGGTCATTCCTAATCGGAGTGGTTGGTGTACTCCATAGTTCTAGGGATCAGATTTCAATCAAAACTAACCAAATGACTCCTCCCACCATATTATGATGATGCCCAAGTTTTGGGCTCGACTCGAAATCAATGGGTTTAAGAAATTGGACAATTCAAGTTCAAAGGAAGTTCGTTCCTAATTGGGGAGGTTGGTGTATTGGGTAGTTCTAGAGATCGGATTTCACTCAAAATTAACAAAATGACTCCTCCCACCATATTATGATGTTGCCCAAGTTTTGGGCTAGATCCGAAATCAATATGTGTAAGAAATTGGACAATTCAAGATCAAAGGCAGTTCGTTCCAAATTGGATTGGTTGGTGTATTGGGTAGTTCTAGAGATCGTATTTCACTCAAACTTAACCAAATGACTCCTCCCACCATATTATGGTGTTGCCAAAGTTTTGGGCTCAATCCGAAATCAACAGGTGTAAGAAATTGGACAATTCATGTTCAAAGGAAGTTCGTTCCTAATTGGGTGGGTTGGTGTATTGGGTAGTTCTAGAGATCGTATTTCACTCAAAATTAACAAAACGACTCCTCCCACCATATTATGATGTTGCCCAAGTTTTGAGCTCGATCCGAAATCAATAGGTGTAAGAAATTGGACAATTCAAAATCAAAGGCAGTTCGGTGCTGATTGGATTGGTTGGTGTATTGGGTAGTTCTAGAGATCGGATTTCACTCAAACTTAACCAAATGACTCCTCCCACCATATTATGATGTTTCCCAAGTTTTGGGCTCGATCCGAAATCGATAGGTGTAAGAAATTGGACAATTCCTGTTCAAAGGCAGTTCGTTCCTAATTGGGTGGGTTGGTGTATTGCGTAGTTCTAGAGATCAGATTTCACTCAAACTTAACCAAATGAATCCTCCCACCATATTATGATGTTGACCAAGTTTTGGGCTCGATCCGAAATCAATAGGTGTAAGAAATTGGACAATTCAAGATCAAAGGCAGTTCGTTCCAAATTGGATTGGTTGGTGTATTGGGTAGTTCTAGAGATCGTATTTCACTCAAACTTAACCAAATGACTCCTCCCACCATATTATGATGTTGCCAAAGTTTTGGGCTCGATCCGAAATCAACAGGGGAAAGAAATTGGACAATTCATGTTCAAAGGAAGGTCGTTCCTAATTGGGTGGGTTGGTGTATTGGGTAGTTCTAGAGATCGGATTTCACTCGAATTTAACCAAATGAATCCTCCCACCATATTATGATGTTGCCCATGTTTTGGGCTCGATCCGAAATCAAAGGTGTAATTAATTTATCTTCTAATGCAGTTTGTTCCTAATCGGAGTGGTTGGTGTATTCCGTAGTTCTAGAGATCGGATTTCACTCAAACTCAACCAAATGACTCCTCCCTCCATATTATGATGTTGCCCAAGTTTTGGGCTCGATCCGAAATCAATAGGTGTAAGAAATTGGACAATTCAAGTTCAAAGGCAGTTCGTTCCTAATTGGATTGGTTGGTGTTTTGGGTAGTTCTAGAGATCGGATTTCACTCAAACATAACCAAATGACTCCTCCCCCCATATTATGATGTTGCCCAAGTTTTGGGCTCGATCCGAAATCAATAGGTGTAAGAAATTGGACAATTCAAGTTCAAAGGCAGTTCGTTCCTAATTGGAGTGGTTGGTGTTTTAGGTAGTTCTAGATATCGGATTTCACTCAAACTTAACCAAATGACTCCTCCCACCATATTACGATGTTGCCCAAGTATTGGGCCCGATCCGAAATCAATAGGTGTAAGAAATTTGACAATTTATGTTCAAAGGCAGGTCGTTCCTAATCGGAGTGGTTGGTGTACTCCATAGTTCTAGGGATCAGATTTCAATCAAAACTAACCAAATGACTCCTCCCACCATATTATGATGTTGCCCATGTTTTGAGCTCGATCCGAAATAAATAGGTTTAAGAAATTGGACAATTTATGTTCAAAGGCAGTTCGTTCCTAATCGGAGTGGTTGGTGTTTTGGGTAGTTCTAGAGATCGGATTTCACTCAAACTTAACCAAATGACTCCTCCCACTATTTATGATGTTGCCCAAGTTTTGGGCTCGATCCGAAATCAGTTGGTGCAAGAAATTGGACAATTCATGTTCAAAGGCAATTCGTTCCTAATTGGAGTGGTTGGTGTTTTGGGTAGTTCCAGAGATTGGATTTCACTCAAACATAACCAAATGACTCCTCCCACCATATTATGACGTTGCCCAAGTTTTGGGCTCGATCCGAAATTAATAGGTGTAAGAAATTGGACAATTTATGTTCAAAGGCAGTTCGATCCTAATCGCAGTGGTTGGTGCATTCCATAGTTCTAGAGATCGGATTTCACTCAATACTGACAAAATGACTCCTCCCACCATATTATGACGTTGCCCAAGTTTTGGGCTAGATCCGAAATCAATATGTGTAAGAAATTGGACAATTCAAGTTCAAAGGCAGATCGTTCCAAATTGGAGTGGTTGGTGTTTTGGGTAGTTCTAGAGATCGGATTTCACTCAAACTTAATCAAAGGACTCCTCCCACCGTATTATGATGTTGCCCAAGTTTTGGGCTCGATCCGAAATCAATAGGTGTAAGAAATTGGACAATTCAAGTTCAAAGGGAGTTCGTTCCTAATTGGGGTGGTTGGTGTATTGGGTAGTTCTAGAGATCGGATTTCACTCAAAACTAACAAAATGACTCCTCCCACCATATTATGATGTTGCCCAGGTTTTGGGCTCGATCCGAAACCAATAGGTGTAAGAAATTGGACAATTCATGTTCAAAGGAAGTTCGTTCCTAATTGGGTGGGTTTGTGTATTGGGTAGTTCTAGATATCGGATTTCACTCAAACTTAACCAAATGACTCCTCCCACCATATTAGGACGTTGCCCAAGTTTTGGGCTCGATCCGAAATCAATAGGTGTAAGAAATTGGACAATTCAAGATCAAAGGCAGTTCGTTCCAAATTGGATTGGTTGGTGTATTGGGTAGTTCTAGAGATCGTATTTCACTCAAACTTAACCAAATGACTCCTCCCACCATATTATGATGTTGCCAAAGTTTTGGGCTCGATCCGAAATCAACAGGGGAAAGAAATTGGACAATTCATGTTCAAAGGAAGGTCGTTCCTAATTGGGTGGGTTGGTGTATTGGGTAGTTCTAGAGATCGGATTTCACTCGAACTTAACCAAATGAATCCTCCCACCATATTATGATGTTGCCCAAGTTTTGGGCTCGATCCGAAATCAAAGGTGTAATTAATTTATCTTCTAATGCAGTTTGTTCCTAATCGGAGTGGTTGGTGTATTCCGTAGTTCTAGAGATCGGATTTCACTCAAACTCAACCAAATGACTCCTCCCTCCATATTATGATGTTGCCCAAGTTTTGGGCTCGATCCGAAATCAATAGGTGTAAGAAATTTGACAATTCAAGTTCAAAGGCAGTTCGTTCCTAATTGGATTGGTTGGTGTTTTGGGTAGTTCTAGAGATCGGATTTCACTCAAACATAACCAAATGACTCCTCCCCTCATATTATGATGTTGCCCAAGTTTTGGGCTCGATCCGAAATCAATAGGTGTAAGAAATTTCACAATTTATGTTCAAAGGCAGTTCGTTCCTAATCGGAGTGGTTAGTGTATTCCATAGTTCTAGAGATCGGATTTCACTCAAAACTAACTAAATGACTCCTCCCACCATATTATGATGTTGCCCAAGTTTTGGGCTCGATCCGATATCAATAGGTGTAAGAAATTGGAAAATTCAACTTCAAAGGCAGTTCGTTCCTAATTCGAGTGGTTGGTGTATTAGGTAGTTCTAGAGATCGTATTTCACTCAAACTTAACCAAATGACTCCACCCACTATATTATGTTGTTGCCCAAGTTTTGGGCTCGATCCGAAATCGGTATGGGTAAGAAATTGGACAATTCAAGTTCAAAGGCAGTTCGTTCCTAATTGGAGTGGTTGGTGTTTTGGGTAGTTCTAGAGATCGGATTTGACTCAAACTTAACCAAATGACTCCTCCCACCATACGATGATGTTGCCCAAGTTTTGGGCTCGATCCGAAATCAATAGGTATAAGAAATTGGACAATTCAAGTTCAAAGGCAGTTCGTTACTAATTGGAGTGGTTGGTGTTTTGGGTAGTTCCAGAGATCGGATTTCACTCAAACTTATCCAAATGACTCCTCCCACAATATTATGACGTTGCCCAAGTTTTGGGCTCGATCCGAAATCAATAGGTGTAAGAAATTGGACAATTTATCTTCTAAGGCAGTTCGTTCCTAATCGGACTGGTTGGTGTTTTCCATAGTTCTAGAGTTCGGATTTCACTCAAAGCAAACCAAACGACTCCTTCCACCATATTATGATGTTGCCCAAGTTTTGGGCTCGATCCGAACTCTGTAGGTGTAAGAAATTCGACAATTCAAGTTCAAAGGCAGTTCGTTCCTCGTTGGGGTGGTTGGTGTTTTAGGTAGTTCTAGAGATAGGATTTCACTCAAAGTTAACCAAATGACTCCTCCCACTATTTATGATGTTGCCCAAGTTTTGGGCTCGATCCGAAATCAGTTGGTGCAAGAAATTCGACAATTCATGTTCAAAGGCAATTCGTTCCTAATTGGAGTGGTTGGTGTTTTGGGTATTTCTAGAGATCGGATTTGAATCAAACTTAACCAAATGACTCCTCCCACCATATTATGATGTTGCCCAAGTTTTGGGCTCGATCCGAAGTCAATAGGTGTAAGACATTGGACAATTCAAGTTCAAAGGCAGTTCATTCCTGATTGGAGTGGTTGGTGTTTTGGGTAGTACTAGAGATCGGATTTCACTCAAACTTAACCAAATGACTCCTCCCACCATATTATGATGTTGCCCAAGTTTTGGGCTCGATCCGAAATCAATAGGTGTAAGAAATTGGACAATTTATCTTCTAATGCAGTTCGTTCCAAGTCGGAGTGGTTGGTGTATTCCATAGTTCTAGGGATCGGATTTCACTCAAACTTGACCAAATGACTCCTCCCACCATATTAGGATGTTGCCCAAGTTTTGGGCTCGATCCGAAATCAATAGGTGTAGAAAATTGGACAATTTATGTTCAAAGTCAGTTCATTCCTAATCAGAGTGGTTGGTGTATTCCATAGTTCTAGAGATCGGATTTCCCTCAAAACTGACCAAATGACTCCTCCCACCATATTATGATGTTGCCCAAGTTTTGGGCTCGATCCGAAATCAATAGGTGTAAGAAACTGGACAATTGAATTTCAAAGGCAGTTCATTCCTGATTGTAGTGGTTGGTGTTTTGGGTAGTTCTAGAGATCGGATTTCACTCAAACTTAACCAAATGACACCAAATGACTCCTCCCACCATATTATGATGTTGCCCAAGTTTTGTTCTCGATCCGAAATCAATAGGTGTAAGAAATTGGACAATTTATGTTCAAATACAGTTCGTTCCTAATTGGAGTGGTTGGTGTTTTGGGTAGTTCTAGAGATCGGATTTCACTCAAAACAAACCAAAATGACTCCTCCCACCCTATTATGATGTTGCCCAAGTTTTGGGCTCGATCCGAAATCAATAGGTGTAAGAAATTGGACAATTCAAGTTCAAAGGCAGTTCATTCCTGATTGGAGTGGTTGGTGTTTGGGGTAGTTCTAGAGATCGGATTTCACTCAAGCCTAACCAAATGACTCCTCCCACCATATTATGTTGTTGCCCAAGTTTTGGGGTCGATCCGAAATCAATAGGTGTAAGAAATTGGACAATTTATGTTCTAAGGCAGTTCGTTCCTAATTGGAGTGGTTGGTGTGTTCCATAGTTCTAGAGATCGGATTTCACTCAAAACAAACCAAATGACTCCTCCTGGTATTATGATGTTGCCCAAGTTTTGGACTCGATTGGAAATCAATAGGTGTAAGAAATTGGACAATTCAAGTTCAAAGGCAGTTCATTCCTGATTGGAGTGGTTGGTGTTTGGGGTAGTTCTAGAAATCGGATTTCACTCAAACTTAACCAAATGACTCCTCCCACCATATTATGATGTTGCCCAAGTTTTGGGCTCGATCCGAAATAATAGGTGTAAGAAATTGGACAATTCAAGTTGAAAGGCAGTTCGTTCCTAATTGGAGTTGTTGGTGTTTTGGGTAGTTCTAGAGATCGGATTTCACTCAAACTTATCCAAATGACTCCTCCCACCATATTATGATGTTGCCCAAGTTTTGGGCTCGATCCGATATCAATAGGTGTAAGAAATTGGACAATTTATGTTCCAAGACAGTTCGTTCCTAATCGGAGTGGTTGGTGTATTCCATAGTTCTAGAGATCGGATTTCACTCAAAACTGACCAAATGACTCCTCCCACCATATTATGATGTTGCCCAAGTTTTGGGCTCGATCCGAAATCAATAGGTGTAAGAAATTGGACAATTCAAGTTCAAAGGCAGTTCGTTCCTAATTGGAGTGGTTGGTGTTTTGGGTAGTTCTAGAGATCGGATTTCACTCAAAACTAACCAAATGACTCCTTCCACCATATTATGATGTTGCCCAAGTTTTGGGCTCGATCCGAAATCAATAGGTGTAAGAAATTGGACAATTCAAGTTCAAAGGCAGTTCGTTCCTCATTGGAGTGGTTGGTGTTTCACTACAAGAAAACATGCCTTTTGTGAGGAGGGGTAGTCGTCACTGAAACATGGAATTTCGTCACAGTTGAGTATATGTGACGCAATTTTAGCGTCACAGCTTTCGTCACATATACCCCGTCACCGATTCTCCCACGTGACGCTTTTTTCCTTCGTCACATATACCCTATATCTGTGACACATACCGCGTCACTATACGTTTGATTATGTGGCCGTCCGTTTGTCACTTCCTATAGCTATTAGTGATGCGTGATTTGGGTCACGGTTTAGCGGCATCTGTGAGAAGTAATTCCTCTCCTAAACTGGGTATAAAATGCTCCTTCCTATATAATACATGACCCTTTAGGCGTCACATATTTATGTAATGTGTGATGACGCGCGCATCACATATTTTTTTAATGTGTGACAATGCACACGTCACATAATTTTGTAGTATGTGACGATGTATACATAAAATGTCTTTTTATCTGTGACGATGTTGGCCTCACATATTTCTTCAGATTGTGATGAGGTCTGTATCACACATGTTCCATACCAAGGTACCTAATTATGAATAATATGTGCAAATCCAATCACAATTCTCTGTTCTCATCTTTTTCAATGTATAATATAAAAATAGATAATCGCATTTCCATTAATAAAAGTAGGTAATTACATTGTATGTTCCAAAATAAAGATCCCAAACTAAGTCTAGACTTTGTACAACCAAAAGTAAGTTTAGAGCAAGTGTGTTCCAAAATAAAGATCCCAAACTAATTCTAGACTTTGTACAACCAAAAGTAAGTGTAGAGCAACTGTGTTCCAAAATAAAGATCTCAAACTAATTCTAGACTTTGTACAACCAAAAGTAAGTCTAGAGAGTAAGTGTGTTCCAAAATAAAGATCCCAAACTAATTCTAGACTTGTACAACCAAAAGTAAGTCTAGAGAGCAAGTGTATGTTCCATATGGATATAATCCCTAAATCAGTTCTCATCAAGATTCTGGTTTGCTAGTTCATCATAATAGTCATCATCAGAATGGACACCATTACTACCTCTAGAGCTGGTGCTGGTCTGGACATGAGCTGGTTCTGAGCTGGTGCTGGTCGGATGTGATAAGTCCACCTCAAACAATACCTATATCAAACATGCATAAAAATTAGTGTAGAAACCTTTTTATATCTCTGTAAAAGTATGATATCTCGAATTTCCCAAGCAATCATTTCTTTGAAACTCATAGCAATAATTACTAAAATTACTTGATTGATCCCATGCATTAGTTTTCGAGCTGTTTTTCATATGTATCTCAACATAATGGAGCAGAACAATTGAAGGGAAGAATATTCTAGTTTAATTTCGAATGCAGCATTGTGTTTCATTTAGAAACAAGTGCAACAGTAACAGTTTTCAGTTTTCCTTAGAAGAAAATACCACTATAATGGAATTTTTATTTAGAATTATCTTGTACAAGTATAATTAGATTTTCAGTTTTCTTTATCATTTTTGAACAAGGAATAACCAAGTTTGACAATGGAATATTAGTTGCATTGCCAATACAGAAATATTAGTTGAATATTCAACTCACTGTCAATGAGTCCCGCATTTTCCCCTTATCATCAGTTGAAACCTTCTTCCATCCCAAGTGGCATACTGGTGTACTAGTCCGAACAATGTTGCCTATCTCGGAACTGAATAAAGCTCCCACTTTATCATCATTGGGGACTTGGTGTTTCAAGTCAAAGATAACTGGCATTTTCTTTCCATCATTGGCCTCCAAAATATCATGGAGGCCTTTCCCACATGACTTACCACGCTTATGCTTTTTTCCAGAGAAGTCATAGGAACTCTCTGTATAGCCAAAAACAAATGTAACATTATTATGAATTGGTTCAAAATGTAAGAATAACCAAATTATAAATAAAAAGAGAAAATAGATAACCTGCGCTACTAGATGCTGGTTCTTCAGGTGGTGTCTGTGGTGGTGGTGGTGGTGGTGGTGGTGGTGGTGTGATGCATGTGCATCACTTGGAGGAGGAGGTGTGCGATCCCTCAAACTCTTAACTCTCTTCACCCTCTTTCCTCGCTGCCCAGGAGTTGTCATCTATAAAATGAAATGATAAGAGTTAGAACAAAATTAATATCAGATATAATATTATAATAAAAGCATACCCAGTGCTAATAAACATAACATTCATAACATTATTACTCTAAAAGCTCACCAAAAACATCAATCTAAATCACTATATCCTTCACTTGTTACACTATTATCATAATTGCCAAGTTGCAATTCATAGTCGTCGTCGTCATGAGTTCCACCAGTAGATTGTGTAAAAGGTCAACCTTGATCACAGTGCAAGGGGTTCCCGAGGCCACCAAGGTAAATTCAAAATTGTATTCTGCAATTCATAGTCAAAATGTAAATTCAAAGAGACAAAATCACCATCATCAAAACAAATAGAAAGTCTGTTGATAGTGATTGCTAGAATATGATTTGGTTGTTTCATCTCTTTTCCTTTTCTATTTCTATTTCATGTTTGAGTCCAAATAGGTTAGTAGATGACAGAAAAAAAAATGGTGACTGAATGTAGACAATTAAGCTAAAAGCACGCAACTGGAATAGAAGTGTAGGTTTAAAGAAAATTGAGTTTTAACCATTATAAGGCACAGCTATAAATCTGTTTCAAAAGGGAAAATGGAGTTGGGCTACTTTGTAATCTGCCTAGAGTGAGTCAAGCCTATCATGGGCTGTGACACACGGGTGTAGTAATGACATGTTGTGTAGAAAAACATCATTTTATTCGAAAGAAACAATGTAATTGGTAAGCAGTGAACACCAGGGGATATCAAAGATAATTTAATCTCGATTGCCATTAGTTAATCCTCAAACTTAATCATGAGACAGCTTAAGCTAGAATGGCATTACCCTATGACTAACTGTAGATGATGTTGAGGAAAGAGATATATGAACTCTCTGTCTCTCTGCCTTTGGGTTTAAAACAAAGCTTCAAACCTTTTTTTTTTTTTGTATTTTTTGTATCAGAAAATATATTTGTTTCATGGGAAAGTTTATAATTAAGAAAAGAAAGAAAGGAGCAAAATTATTAAATCTGAAATGGAACTTTAATAAACTTAACTATTAATTTCTCTAAGTAGAAAAACAGAGAATTAATTCAAAAAATGGTGAATGCAAAGTCCAGGGCAACAACCAATTGAATATGACAACATTATCAAATATCAAATTGAATACTTGAGATATATAAGCCAAAATCTACACCACTGTCATTGAACATAAGAGTATGAAGTACTGAAAAAATTTGCCCAAATTCATAGAAAAGTCAAATTGTCAAAATACAAATGACAAAAGTCCTAGTCAATTGTAGAATTAATTCAATCAATTGTCAAGATGAGAAATTGGTCACTAACAATATAATCAGGACAATTCATATTGGTCCCCTATTTTATCAAATCGGTGAGCTGCTGTGGAGTAGATATAGTCATTTTCTTTTTACTTTTTTCAGTTAAGATGACAGACTTGTAGTTTGGTTTTGTTGTTAATGAGATTTGTATCAAGATGATGGTGGAATATTAGTTCACCAAGTCTTTGTAACGCAAGGATGCATACAAGTGTGTTAGTTGAAATGAGATATAAAGTCATGTCTGCACTTACAGATAAGACATTCTTCAGCACATATGCAATATTTAACATCAGGTAGAGGGTTCATAACATTGCTATAAACGGGTAACTTCACAGAAGAGGTATTGTGATAATCTGCATATGGGAATCATGTGCCAGAAAAAAAAGAACCACAAAGGTAAAGAACAGTACAGGTCAGTAGGCATTACATCAAAACACATTTATCATGAAAAAAAAAATGCAGAAGCTACAACAATGCAAAGGGAGCAGGAGCTGAAAACTTACCCCTCCAATGCGAGAGGACCAAGAAGCCTTTCTACAAATGGGTATAGGGTGATTTGGAACACAAAAAGACCAAAACCTACAAGTTATTGTCAAAATAAGTTATTCTAAAATTTCTCATCTAATCAAATTGTCAAAATACAATTTCTCATATTTGGCCATGTTCATATTACAAATTAAAGCATGAATCAAAACAACACAAACCAGAAAGTAAAAGAAACTTACCTCGAACAGAACGAAAACTAGCAAAATTGACCAAGAGCACTGCAACACCCAGAAGAAATTTCTATTTTACCTCAAATATACAGAAAAAGCCAACGAATAGATATCAAATAATAATCAATGATTGAACAGGGAAATAACAATCAACAATTTAACAATCAATGTAGAAAGTTCTATTTACCTGTGGGTTTTTTAGAGTGGGGGTCAAGGGGATGAGAGATTACAAGTGGAAGGAGGACTTAATTAGCTGTGGTCATTATCGAGGGAATAGATTGAAATGAGAATTTGTTGGTGATTGAATGTGGGAGACAATGGGTCACCCGAAGAGGGAGACACAGAGAGAGAGACAGAGAGAGAGAGAGAGAGAGAGAGAGGAGGAGTGGTCGTCGTCGCCGGTGGATTGTGGATGAGAGGGTAGCTAGTGATGACGATGAAGGGACTGAAGCTTTTTTTTTTTTTATGAGCAAGTGACTGAAGCTTTAGCTTTTCTTTCTTTTTCTTTTGGGCCATAAGTGACGCTGCCAATCTTCACCCAATAAAATTTCCGGGCCTCACTTTCATGGTCTGTGACGAATGTGCATTATTCGTCACATTTAGTAAAAAAATTGGGCGCCAAGATTTCCCGCTATTTAATTTGTGACAACACCAAAATTATAACGTGACGAACATGGAGCGACAATTTTGTTACATCTCTTCAAGACGTTTAGGTGACGACTTTCAAAATTTTCTCACTTATACAAGTCAAATGTGACGGAATTTTCAGCGCCACGTAAAAATTTGGTCACAGAAGGCCTGTTTTCTTGTAGTGTTTTAGGTAGTTCTAGAGATCGGACTTCACTCAAACATAACCAAATGACTCCTCCCACCATATCATGATGTTGCCCAAGTTTTGGGCTCGATCCGAAATCAATAGGTGTAAGAAATTGGACAATTTATCTTCTAAGGCAGTTCTTTCCTAATCGGAGTGGTTGGTGTATTCCATAGTTCTAGAGATCGGATTTCACTCAAAACCAACCAAATGACTCCTCCCACCATATTATGATGTTGCCCAAGTTTTGGGCTCGATCCAAAATCAATAGGTGTAAGAAATTGGACAATTCAAGTTCAAAGGCAGTTCGTTCCTAATCGGAGTGGTTGGTGTTTTCGGTAGTTCTAGAGATCGGATTTCACTCAAACTCAACCAAATGACTCCTCCCACCATATTATGATGTTGCCCAACTTTTGGGCTCGATCCGAAATCAACAGGTGTAAGAAATTGGACAATTTATATTCAAAGACAGTTCGTTCCTGATCGGAGTGGTTGGTGTATTCCATAGTTCAAGAGATCGGATTTCACTCAAACCTAAACGAACGACTCCTCCCACCATATTATGATGTTGCCCAAGTTTTGGGCTCGATCCGAAATCAATCGGTGTAAGGAATTGGACAATTAAAGTTCAAAGGCAGTTCGTCCCTAATTGTAGCGGTTGGTGTTTAGGGTAGTTCTAGAGATCATATTTCACTCAAACATAACCAAATGACTCCTCCCACCATATTATGATGTTGCCTAACTTTTGGGCTCGATCCGAAATCAATAGGTGTAAGAAATTGGACAATTTATGTTCAAAGGCAGTTCGTTCCCAATCGGAGTGGTGGGTGTATTCCATCGTTGTAGAGATCGGATTTCACTCAAAACTAACCAAATGACTCCTCCCACCATATTATGATGTTGCCCAAGTTTTGGGCTCGATCCGAAATCAATAGGTGTAAGAAATTGGACAATTTATCTTCTAAGGCAGTTCGTTCCTAATCGGAGTGGTTGGTGTATTCCGTAGTTCTAGAGATCGGATATCACTCAAAACTAACCAAATGACTCCTCCCACCATATTATGATGTTGCCCAGGTTTTCGGCTCGATCCGAAATGAATAGGTGTATGAAATTGGACAATTCAAGTTCAAAGGTAGTTCGTTCCTAATTGGAGTGGTTGGTGTTTTGGGTAGTTCTAGGGATCGGATTTCACTCAAAACAAACCAAACGACTCCTCCCACCATATTATGTTGTTGCCCAAGTTTTGGGATCGATCCGAAATCAATAGGCGTAAGAAATTGGACAATTCAAGTTCAAAGGCAGTTCGTTCCTAATCGGAGTGGTTGGTGTTTTGGGTAGTTCTAGAGATCAGATTTCACTCAAACTTGACCAAATGACACCTCCCACCATATTACGACGTTGCCGACGTTTTGGGCTCGATCCGAAATCAATAGGTATAAGAAAGTGGAAAATTTATCTTCTAAGGCAGTTCATTCCTAATCGGAGTGTTTGGTGTTTTGGGTAGTTCTAGAGATTGGATTTCACTCAAACATAACCAAATGACTCCTCCCACCATATTATGATGTTGCCCAAGTTTTGGGCTCGTTCCGAAATCATTAGGTGTAAGAAATTGGACAATTTATCTTCTAAGGCAGTTCGTTCCTAATCGGAGTGGTTGGTGTATTCCACAGTTCTAGAGATCGGATAATACTCAAAACTAACCATATGACTCCTCCCACCATATTATGATGGTGCCCAAGTTTAGGGCTCGATCCGAAATCAACAGGTGTATGAAATTGGACAATTTATCTTCTAAGGCAGTTCATTCCTAATCGGAGTGGTGGGTGTATTCCATAGGTCTAGAGATCGGATTTCACGCAAAACTAACCAAATGACTCCTCCCACCATATTAGGATGTTGCCCAAGTTTTGGCCTTGATCCGAAATCAATAGGTGTAAGAAATTGGACAATTCAAGTTCAAAGGCAGTTCGTTCCAAATTGGAGTGGTTGGTGTTTTTGGTAGTTCTAGAGGTCAGATTTGGCTCAAACTTAACCAACTGATTCCTCCCACCATATTATGATGTTGCCCAAGTTTTGGGCTCGATCCGAAATCAATAGGTGTAAGAAATTTGACAATTCATGTTCAAAGGCAGTTCATTCCTAATTGGAGTGGTTGGTGTTTTGGGTAGTTCTAGAGATCGGATTTCACTCAAACATAACCAAATGACTCCTCCCACCATATTATGATGTTGACCAAGTTTTGGGTCGATCTGAAATCAATAGGTGTATGAATTCGGACAAATTATCTTCTAAGGCAGTTCGTTGCTAATCTGAGTGGTTGGTGTATTCCATAGTTCTAGAGATTGGATTTCACTCAAACATAATCAAACGACTCCTCCCACCATATTATGTTGTTGCCCAGGTTTTGGGCTCGATTCGAAATCAATAGCTGTAAGAAATTGGACAATTCAAGTTCCAAGGTAGTTCGTTCCTAATTGGAGTGGTTGGTGTTTTGGGTAGTTCTAGACGTCGGATTTCACTCAAACTTAACCAAATGACTCCTCCCACCATATTATGATGTTGCCCAAGTTTTAGGCTCGATTCGAAATCAATTGGTGTAAGAAATTGGACAATTCAAGTTTAAAGGCAGTTCGTTCCTAATTAGAGGGGTTGGTGTTTTGGGTAGTTCTAGAGCTCGGATTTCGCTCAAACTAAACCAACTGACTCCTCCCACCATATTATGATGTTTCCCAAGTTTTGGGCTCGATCCGAAATCAATAGGTGTAAGAAATTGGACAATTTATCATCTAAGGCAGTTCGTTCCTAATCGGAGTGGTTTGTGTATTCCACAGTTCTAGGGATCGGATATCACTCAAAACTAACCAAATGACTCCTCCCACCATATAATGTTGTTGCCCAAGTTTTGGGCGGGATCCGAAATCAATAGGTGTAAGAAATTGGACAATTCAAGTTCAAAGGCAGTTCGTTCCTAATTGGAGTGGTTGGTGTTTTGGATAGTTCTAGAGCTCGGATTTCACTCAAACTAAACCAAGTGACTCCTCCCACCATATTATGATGTTTCCCAAGTTTTGGGCTCGATCCGAAATCAATAGGTGTAAGAAATTGGACAATTTATCTTCTAAGGCAGTTCTTTCCTAATCGGAGTGGTTGGTGTATTCCATAGTTCTAGAGATTGGATTTCACTCAAAACTAACCAAATGACTCCACCCACCATATGATGATGTTGCCCATGTTTTGGGCTCGATCCGAAAGCAATAGGTGTAAGAAATTGGACAATTCAAGTTCAAAGGAAATTCGTTCCTAATTCGAGTGGTTGGTGTTTTGGGTACTTCTAGGGATCGGATTTCACTCAAAATTTACCAAATGACTCCTCCCCCCATATTATGATGTTGGCCAAGTTTTGGCCTCGATCCGAAATCAATAGGTGTAAGAAATCGGACAATACAAGTTCAAAGGCAGTTCGTTTCTAATTGGAGTGGTTGGTGTTTTGGGTAGTTCTAGAGATCGGATTTTACTCAAACTTAACAAAAAGACTCCTCCCACCATATTATGATGTTGCCCAAGTTTTGGGCTCGATCCGAAATCAATAGGTGTAATAAATTGGACAATTCAAGTTCAAAGGCAGTTCGTCCCTAATTGGGTTGGTTGGTGTATTGGGTAGTTGTTGCTTCGATTCAGCTGCACCAAAATGGATTCAGCTGCATCCTCAACTTGTGATACTCGCAAGTGCACGAGCCGTTTGGTAGTATAGCATATGTAAGTGCGAGGTCGATCCCACGAGGATTGGTGATTGAATGATCCAATTCATTTCCCCTACATAAAACAGAAATGAAAAAGAAAATAAATAAAACAAGAAAAAAGGAAATAACTCAAGCAAATAAGTTTTTGGCGCCATTGCCGGGGATCGGTAACATTGTTTGATTCTATCTGCCTTTCCTACTTTATTTATTTATTTTTCTTAACTGCACAATTTCTTGTTTTAAAGTTAATGACGTTAATGGACAAGTTGTGTTTGTAGTCCAACAGAAAAGGACAATTGCCCAACAAGCAAGAGAACTGGGTTTAAGTCCCAGCTTACACAACCCATTGGTGCTTGTTGCTTTGAAGCATGGAATTGGATGGTGTTGATTTTCCTTTTTATTTTAGTTTTTATTTCCTAATCCTTTTAATTCCATTTCAAGTCTGTGTGTTTGTTTTAGCAATTTTGATAGCTTTATAAAAATGGAGAGAGATGGCAACTTCAATCATAAAAATGGGAAGTGTGGAGCAATGGGAGAAGTCGCGCCCTCCAAGTGCATCCATGCTCGACCTAATCGCTTCAAGGGGAAGCATTTCAATCCTTTCTCTTCTTTGATTTCTGTTTATTTCCGTAATGGTGATAAATAGGTGATAGAAAGTGCTGTTTGTGTTTTTCTTTGGTTTCTTGGTTTGTTTCTTTTAGTACAACAATTTATTTCGTTTGTTTGAGTTTGTTTAGAGTACTTAGTTCATTTTCATTTATGGTTTGTTGTTTCATTTTATCTTAATTTGTTTTTGTTTTTTATCTTAAAAATTTTAAAAAGAAAAGATTTTTCATATAAGCTAACTTTTGGTAACCCCAGTGAGCACCTTCGTCAATACAGTGTCTAGGAGTTCTTTAGGCGACACCTTCGGTGTCTAAGAAGTTTGGGTTTTAAGCGGGACCATTGTGACCCCTCCAACCTTCCCGGATCCCCTGGCTGTGTTTTCTGAGGCCCTTAACTGGTCATCCGTGAGTTGCTTGTATATTCGTGTGTTTTTAAATTAAGTTTTTTTTATATTTTCTTGTTATCTTTTCTATTGAGTATTTGTTTTTGTTTTTGTTTTGTTAAGTTAGTTTTTGTATTTTATTTACGTGGTATGGTTAGTTAGTTTATTTCTGAGTGTTAAAACACATTTTTATTTTATTTCAAACTCTGCATTAAAAAAAAACAAAAACAAACAAAAAAACAAAAAACAAAAAAAACAAAAAAACATCTTCTTCTTCTTCATCTTCTTTATCTTCATCTTCATCATCATCATGGCTTGCCTCTATTGTCTCGCACTTGTAGAATCTGCAGCAGCTCTACATGGTCCTCATTCTTTCTCTGCAGTGCTTCCACATGCTGATTGGCACAGTAAAGCCGCTTCTGCAAGTCCGCCACCATAGCCTTCAAGGCAGCCACCTCCTCGCTCAGCGTTGTACACTCCCGTGTCCTCGCCAGTAGGCGCAAGCCCAGATTTGTGGCCGAGACCGCTTGGAGCGCGGTATAAGTGTGGGACTCATCCACTGCCACCTTGTCAGACCTGTGTGCTATATGCCAATGATCTGCCGGTGTGAGCTTGCTGCCAATCATGCCTCCCAGCAGCACTGCTCTGTTCGGCCTTGCCTCAGCAAGTTCGGTATTGCCTCAGCAAAGTTTGAGGCCGTGCCGTGATGATATGTGGAGTTTGGGAAGACAGGAGTTGGAGAAGCCCTTGTCTGGGCATTCGGTGGTGCAAGTGAGAGCTCAAGGTTTAGATCATCAAGGTGAGTACATGAGGATGCCATTTGTTTTGCTTCTGAATTTTTTGATGTTTTTCCTTGAGTTTGCAGGAAGAAATGCTGGGTATCATCCGCTTGCAGAGGTGTGGTTTAAATAGACATATGCTGATGAGAGAGAGCCAACACCATTTCGGATTTCCCGGGCATGCTTGACCTAATCGCTTCAAGGGGGAGCACATTAACTTTCACTTTACTTTTCTTTTTTCCGTGTTTTCTGGTGTTTTGTGTTTTTGCCCGTTACTTTCATTTTCTAGAGCTTTGTGTTTTTGCTTTTCCCTTTCGGATATCATCTTTATTTTATTTTAGTTAGGGAACTGTGATTTCTTTTCCGTTTTCTTTTTCCTTCTGCAACTTTACTTTTATTTCCGAAATAAAATAACGAAATTACAAAAACAACCAAAATAAAATAAAAACAACAATTAGCAGTAGAAATCATTTCTTCACAGTGCTCGGTGTCTCGACCATTGGAGCTTTGAGTTTGGCCCTATGGCTGTCCTCTTCTGGATTTTCACGCACAGCCTCTTGGGGCTCATCACTTGAGCTCCCAAAGATCGCACTCTTAGCTTGAGTGTAACGTATCTCGCGATCTGCTTGCTTGTGTTTACCCGGTCGGTCTAGGTCCTCCAGCTGCTTTCGCATGTCGCGAGAATACAACTCTACCATCTTTGATAGGTTTTTATTCTCGTCCCGTAATACTTCTAGCTGGTGTCGATTCACCTCCACTATCCTTGCCCTCTCCCTTTTCAAGCTTTTTATAGCACTCTGACACTCTTCAACCATACTTCGCTCCGCCGCCAACTGACCCTTTAGCACCTCTACCTCATGGGACTTCGCAAGTAGGCGATGACCCAAACTTGCGACTGTTGCCGTACTCTGCACGCTCAGTGCCAGGGCATCGCTCACGACCCGGTTGTCATCCCTTGTCCCCAGCACACGTATATCTTTAGGAGTCACTAAATTTCTAGCCACTCCAATGGCAACATCGTTGTCCAGGAGTATTGAGTCAGTTACTGTCACAGGCCCCCGTGCGGAAGCAAAGTAGGGCATCCATACTGGTGCCGCTGCTTGGCCTCGTGTCTGAGTCGGTGGAGCTAGGTTGAGATCCAACGAAAAAGGGTAGGAAGAGGCCATTTGATTTCTCACTCTTTGTTCTTCTTTCTTTTCTGTTTTGTGTGTTTCTGAGTTTGTGTTTTTCACCCGTTCTTTTTACCTTTTTATAGACTTAGTCTGCTAAACCCTAGCCGCTGCGGTTCTGGGTTATGTGCGGCCCTTACGGCTTATCTCTATATATCGCCGCACCCATTTCCCAACCTCCCCTTAATTGCATTTTCACCTTTCACCACCTTCAAAGTGAAAAAGTCATCCCGCTTCACCCAAGAGGCCAATAATTCTGGCTTGGGGGATGTGAAAGCGGCCTCTGCGCGCCGACACGTCCCTCACCTCTTTTGCCCGTGACCTCACAGGAGCCGAGACATCAGGGACCACATTCTCTCTTTTCAAAAATCCCGTCTTTGCACTCCCAATTCACGTGTCATCTTAAAAATTAAAAATTAAAAAAAATAATAATAAAAAAACGTGTGGGCTTCGGATTTCATTGTGGGTCGGCTTTTCACCGTTGTATAGGTTTCAAAGTGAGTTAATTTTCTTTTGGGTTGGGCTTTCAATCGTTTGGGTTTTGGTTTGCATAAGACTGTTTAGGGCTTTCTGTTTCGTTTCTTTTGGTTGTTTGCTTTGTAATTTTTATTTTTGTAATTATTTTATTTTATTTTATTTTTTTTGTGTTTTTTTTGTGATTTATTGCTTTAATACCTTCATTTGTTATTTTTGACATTGCTTGTGCCTAAATTTTAAACATTGAGGACAATGCTCATTTCTAGGTTTGGGGGTATTGGAGTTTAACATGTAAATTTGGTTTTTCCTTAATTTAATTTTTTTTTATTTGCTTGTTTTTATTTTTATTTTATTTTGTTTAAGTCTTGCTTTTATTTTTAATTTTTATTTTGAGTCTTGTTTTATTTTGATTTTATTTCACTTTCCGAACACATTTGATGAGATTGTGATAAATGTTTGCATGACTTAAATGAAAATTGAATTTTATTTATTTATTATTATTATTTTTTATTGTAAAAAAAAAATAAAAATAAAAAATTAATTAATTTGGCATCGTTCTAGCATGATATGTTCGAAACCTTTTTTGCACTTGCCATTTGTTTCATAATTTTCCAATTAAAGGATTTGCATGACCCAAAGAATTGTATCAAGCATAAATTAGACTTATATAACCATATAATGTGAGCTTTTGAGCCGTGTGCTTCATTTCATGAGTGTTATACACATACTCTTATTTTCTTGTCATCAAAGTTGTTGTTTGATCTCATTATTCATTGATTTGGTTGAACACTTAAAAGTCATTCATTCTTTTGCAATTTGATTTCATGACATTTAAGAAATGATATTAAGGCCCTCTTTGGATCGTTTGTGCCTTTCAAGCTAACCTTATGCATGCTTAAGCATGATTCAGCTGCACCAAAATCGAAGCTAACATGCAAGCCTAAATGGTGATCAATCATTCAAACTAGCATATTAACTTATAAGCATAATGAATAAGAACAAAAACCATAATTGAAACTTGGAAACTAATTAAACTTGAATACTTAAGAAAGAATGTACATTACAATAAAAGTAAAGTGGAACTAAGAAAACTTGAAAGAAAATTTAGTAAACTCATTTTGTTACAACAATTGACAACTTGAAAGGAAACTAAGAGAATTTGAGGGAGAGAAGGGAAGGGAGCTCTAGAGAAGTGTTTGAGAGCTCCCCCCCTTGGGGTGTGATTTATGAAGCTTGAAGGCTTCTCTATTTATAGGGCTAAGAGGGAGGAACAACATGATGGATTCCCACACCATCCTTCATCTTTTGCTGCACCTCAAGCATCTTCACATGGGTTCAAAGGTGATCAGATGTGGCTGCCTTTGCTGCCAACCCATGTGGTTGCCTTTTGGTTGCCAACCCATGTGGTTGCCTTTTGGTTGCTGAAAAACGAGTTTTCTGAACCAGTCTTGGTGTAGGAAGGCCAGAGGTTTCAAAACGTATCCAATGGGGCTCAAATTTGGATATGTTATACTAGACAACCATTGGAACAACTTCTATGAAGAAAGTATTTCCATCGGACCAGTAGACGTGTGCGTTTTGGCCCTTGCAAGTTGGCAGCCGAACAGAGACTGGGATTGACTTCATTTCATCTTTTCTTTCCTTTTTGATTCACATGCATGCACATGCTTCCTCTTTCAATTAAAACCTGATTTCCAGCTCCAAAGTGATCTGTCAATTCAATTCCCATGTTCAAAGTCTGAAGCAAAATGCCTCTCATCATTCCTCATCCTTCTCTCTCTCCTTTCTCTTTGCTTCCCATGCATGCACATGCTTTCTCTATAATAACTCCAGCATGTACCAACTTGCTCCTTTAGAATTTCATAGCTGGAATGCCTCCCCACTTCACTCATTATGTTGGATCCAAAGTCAGTTGCAGCATGGGTGAGGCACATGGCTTAAAGGAGGAGACAAGGCTCAAAGCTGGCAGCTGCAAATCCTCCTGAGCATGGTTCAGTGTTGGACGGGCTAAGGACTCCAAATATGTTCAATTGGGCTGAATTTTGGATATGTTGTAGTAGACACCCATTGGAACAGGTTTCATGAAGATCTTCACCTCATTCGAGCCCCATAGCATGCTGATCCAAGGCCAAGAAGTTGACCTACGAAATTGGGCTGGAAAGGGGTTGTAGCCAAAATGTGTTTGTCTTTAAGCTCATATTCCTCATATGCCAATCAGCCCTTAACATGCATGGATTGCATCAAATGTTATCTCTTGCTATCTTAACCTACAAAACACACAAACATAGGTAAGTGACTCAAAATAAAGAGAAACTAAGCAAAATCACTAAGTAAAGAAGGCAATGCAAGTGTATGAAATTATGGACTTATCAAAACAGAAAATGAATTAAAAGCACAAGTTTAACTCAATAACATAACCAAATCATAAGCTAGAAGGGTACAAAATGATATACAATTATGAACCGATCAGTAGTTCTAGAGATCGGATTTCACTCAAAATTAACCAAATGACTCCTCCCACCATATTATGATGTTGCCCAAGTGTTGGGGCTCGATCCGAAATCAATAGGTGTAAGAAATTGGACAATTTATGTTCAAAGGCAGTTCGTTCCTAACCGGAGTGGTCGGTGTATTCCATTGTTCTGGGGATCGGATTTTAGTCAAAACTAACCAAATGACTCCTCCCACCATATTTTGATGTTGCCCAAGTTTTGGGCTCGATCCGAAATCAATAGGTGTAAGAAATTGGACAATTCAAGTTCAAAGGAAGTTCGTTCCTAATTGGGGTGGTTGATGTATTGGGTAGTTCTAGAGATCGGATTTCACTCAAAATTAACCAAATGACTCCTCCCACCATATTATGATGTTGTCCAAGTTTTGGGATCGATCCGAAATCAATAGTTGTAAAAAATTGGACAATTCATGTTCAAAGGCAGTTCATTCCTAATTGGAGTGGTTGGTGTTTTGGGTTGTTCTCGAAATTGGATTGCACTCAAACTTAACCAATGGACTCCTCCCACCGCATTATGATGTTGCCCAAGTTTTAGGCTCGATCCGAAATCAATAGGTGTAAGAAATTGGACAATTTATGTTCAAAGGCAGCTCGTTCCTAATCGGAGTGGTCGGTGTATTCCATAGTTCTGGAGATCGGATTTCACTCAAAACTAACCAAATGACTCCTCCCACCATATTATGATGTTGCCCATGTTTTGGGCTCGATCCGAAATCAATAGGTGTAAGAAATTGGACAATTTATGTTCAAAGGCAGTTCGTTCCTAATCGGAGTGGTTGGTGTATTCCGTAGTTCTATTGATCGGATTTCACTCAAAACTAACCAAATGACTCCTCCCACCATATTATGATGTTGCCCAAGTTTTGGGCTCGATCTGAAATCAATAGGTGTAAGAAATTGGACAATTCAAGTTCAAAGGAAATTCATTCCTAATTGGAGTGGTTGGTGTTTTGGGTAGTTCTAGAGATCGGATTTTACTCAAACTTAACAAAAAGACACCTCCCACCATATTATGATGTTGCCCAAGTTTTGGGCTCGATCCGAAATCAATAGGTGTAAGAAATTGGACAATTCAAGTTCAAAGGCAGTTCGTTCCTAATTGGGGTGGTTGGTGTATTGGGTAGTTCTAGAGATCGGATTTCACTCAAAATTAACCAAATGACTCCTCCCACCATATTATGATGTTGCCCAAGTGTTGGGCTCGATCCGAAATCAATAGGTGTAAGAAATTGGACAATTTATGTTCAAAGGCAGTTCGTTCCTAACCGGAGTGGTCGGTGTATTCCAGTGTTCTGGGGATCGGATTTTACTCAAAACTAACCAAATGACTCCTCCCACCATATTTTGATGTTGCCCAAGTTTTGGGCTCGATCCGAAATCAATAGGTGTAAGAAATTGGACAATTCAAGTTCAAAGGAAGTTCGTTCCTAATTGGGGTGGTTGGTGTATTGGGTAGTTCTAGAGATCGGACTTCACTCAAAATTAACCAAATGACTCCTCCCACCATATTATGATGTTGTCCAAGTTTTGGGCTCGATCCGCAATCAATAGTTGTAAAAAATTGGACAATTCATGTTCAAAGGCAGTTCATTCCTAATTGGAGTGGTTGGTGTTTTGGGTTGTTCTAGAAATTGGATTTCACTCAAACTTAACCAATGGACTCCTCCCACCGCATTATGATGTTGCCCAAGTTTTAGGCTCGATCCGAAATCAATAGGTGTAAGAAATTGGACAATTTATGTTCAAAGGAAGTTCGTTCCTAATCGGAGTGGTCGGTGTATTCCATAGTTCTGGAGATCGGATTTCACTCAAAACAAACCAAATGACTCCTCCCACCATATTATGATGTTGCCCATGTTTTGGGATCGATCCGAAATCAATAGTTGTAAAAAATTGGACAATTCATGTTCAAAGGCAGTTCATTCCTAATTGGAGTGGTTGGTGTTTTGGGTTGTTCTCGAAATTGGATTTCACTCAAACTTAACCAATGGACTCCTCCCACCGCATTATGATGTTGCCCAAGTTTTAGGCTCGATCCGAAATCAATAGGTGTAAGAAATTGGACAATTTATGTTCAAAGGCAGTTCGTTCCTAATCGGAGTGGTCGGTGTATTCCATAGTTCTGGAGATCGGATTTCACTCAAAACAAACCAAATGACTCCTCCCACCATATTATGATGTTGCCCATGTTTTGGGATCGATCCGAAATCAATAGTTGTAAAAAATTGGACAATTCATGTTCAAAGGCAGTTCATTCCTAATTGGAGTGGTTGGATTTTTGGGTTGTTCTAGAAATTGGATTTCACTCAAACTTAACCAATGGACTCCTCCCACCGCATTATGATGTTGCCCAAGTTTTAGGCTCGATCCGAAATCAATAGGTGTAAGAAATTGGACAATTTATGTTCAAAGGCAGTTCGTTCCTAATCGGAGTGGTCGGTGTATTCCATAGTTCTGGAGATCGGATTTCACTCAAAACAAACCAAATGACTCCTCCCACCATATTATGATGTTGCCCATGTTTTGGGCTCGATCCGAAATCAATAGGTGTAAGAAATTGGACAATTTATGTTCAAAGGCAGTTCGTTCCTAACCGGAGTGGTCGGTGTATTCCATAGTTCTGGGGATCGGATTTTACTCAAAACTAACCAAATGACTCCTCCCACCATATTATGATGTTGCCCAAGTTTTGGGCTCGATCCGAAATCAATAGGTGTAAGAAATTGGACAATTCAAGTTCAAAGGCAGTTCGTTCCTAATTGGGGTGGTTGGTGTATTGGGTAGTTCTAGAGATCGGATTTCACTCAAAATTAACCAAATGACTCCTCCCACCGTATTATGATGTTGCCCAAGTGTTGGGCTAGATCCGAAATCAATAGGTGTAAGAAATTGGACAATTTATGTTCAAAGGCAGTTCGTTCCGAACCGAAGTGGTCGGTGTATTCCAGTGTTCTGGGGATCGGATTTTACTCAAAACTAACCAAATGACTCCTCCCACCATATTTTGATGTTGCCCAAGTTTTGGGCTCGATCCGAAATCAAGAGGTGTAAGAAATTGGACAATTCAAGTTCAAAGGAAGTTCGTTCCTAATTGGGGTGGTTGGTGTATTGGGTAGTTCTAGAGATCGGATTTCACTCAAAATTAACCAAATGACTCCTCCCACCATATTATGATGTTGTCCAAGTTTTGGGCTCGATCCGAAATCAATAGTTGTAAAAAATTGGACAATTCATGTTCAAAGGCAGTTCATTCCTAATTGGAGTGGTTGGTGTTTTGGGTTGTTCTAGAAATTGGATTTCACTCAAACTTAACCAATGGACTCCTCCCACCGCATTATGATGTTGCCCAAGTTTTAGGCTCGATCCGAAATCAATAGGTGTAAGAAATTGGACAATTTATGTTCAAAGGCAGTTCGTTCCTAATCGGAGTGGTCGGTGTTTTGGGTAGTTCTAGAGATCCGATTTCACTCAAACTTAACCAAACGACTCCTCCCACCATATTATGATGTTGCCAAGGTTTTGGGCTCGATCCGAAATCAATAGGTGTAAGAAATTGGACAATTTGTGTTCAAAGGCAGTTCGTTCCAAATCGGAGTGGTTGGTGTATTCCATAGTTCTGGAGATCGGATTTCACTCAAAACTGACCAAATGAATCCTTCCACCATATTACGATGTTGCCCAAGTTTTGGGCTCGATCCGAAATCAATAGGTGTAAGAAATTGGACAATTTATGTTCAAAGGCAGTTCGTTCCTAACCGGAGTGGTCGGTGTATTCCATAGTTCTGGGGATCGGATTTTACTCAAAACTAACCAAATGACTCCTCCCACCATATTATGATGTTGCCCAAGTTTTGGGCTCGATCCGAAATCAATAGGTGTAAGAAATTGGACAATTCAAGTTCAAAGGCAGTTCGTTCCTAATTGGGGTGGTTGGTGTATTGGGTAGTTCTAGAGATCGGATTTCACTCAAAATTAACCAAATGACTCCTCCCACCGTATTATGATGTTGCCCAAGTGTTGGGCTAGATCCGAAATCAATAGGTGTAAGAAATTGGACAATTTATGTTCAAAGGCAGTTCGTTCCGAACCGAAGTGGTCGGTGTATTCCAGTGTTCTGGGGATCGGATTTTACTCAAAACTAACCAAATGACTCCTCCCACCATATTTTGATGTTGCCCAAGTTTTGGGCTCGATCCGAAATCAATAGGTGTAAGAAATTGGACAATTCAAGTTCAAAGGAAGTTCGTTCCTAATTGGGGTGGTTGGTGTATTGGGTAGTTCTAGAGATCGGATTTCACTCAAAATTAACCAAATGACTCCTCCCACCATATTATGATGTTGTCCAAGTTTTGGGCTCGATCCGAAATCAATAGTTGTAAAAAATTGGACAATTCATGTTCAAAGGCAGTTCATTCCTAATTGGAGTGGTTGGTGTTTTGGGTTGTTCTAGAAATTGGATTTCACTCAAACTTAACCAATGGACTCCTCCCACCGCATTATGATGTTGCCCAAGTTTTAGGCTCGATCCGAAATCAATAGGTGTAAGAAATTGGACAATTTATGTTCAAAGGCAGTTCGTTCCTAATCGGAGTGGTCGGTGTTTTGGGTAGTTCTAGAGATCCGATTTCACTCAAACTTAACCAAACGACTCCTCCCACCATATTATGATGTTGCCAAGGTTTTGGGCTCGATCCGAAATCAATAGGTGTAAGAAATTGGACAATTTGTGTTCAAAGGCAGTTCGTTCCAAATCGGAGTGGTTGGTGTATTCCATAGTTCTGGAGATCGGATTTCACTCAAAACTGACCAAATGAATCCTTCCACCATATTACGATGTTGCCCAAGTTTTGGGCTCGATCCGAAATCAATAGGTGTAAGAAATTGGACAATTTATTTTCAAAGCCAGTTCGTTCCTGATCGGAGTGGTTGGTGTATTCCATAGTTCTAGACATCGGATTTCACTCAAACTTAACCAAACGACTACTCCCACCATATTATGTTGTTGCCCAAGTTTTGGGCTCGATCCGAAATCAATAGGTGTAAGAAATTGGACAATTCAAACTCAAAGGCAGTTTTTTCCGAATTGGAGTGGTTGGTGTTTTGGGTAGTTCTACAGATTGGATTTCTCTCAAACTTAACCAAATCACTCCTCCCACCATATTATGGTGTTGCCCAAGTTTTGGGCTTGATCCGAAATCAAAGGGTGTAAGAAATTGGACAATTTACGTTCCAAGGCAGTTCGTTCCTAATCGGAGTGGTTGGTGTATTCCATAGTTCTAGAGATCGGATTTCACTCAAACTTAACCAAATGACTCCTCCCACCATATTATGGTGTTGCCCAAGTTTTGGGCTTGATCCGAAATCAATGGGTGTAAGAAATTGGACAATTTACGTTCCAAGGCAGTTCGTTCCTAATCGGAGTGGTTGGTGTATTCTATAGTTCTGGAGATCATATTTCACTCAAAACTAACCAAATGACTCCTCCCACCATATTATGATGTTGCCCACGTTTTGGGCTCGATCCAAAATCAAAAGGTGTAAGAAATTGGACAATTCAAGTTCAAAGGCACTTCGTTCCTAACCGGAGTGGTCGGTGTATTACAAAGTTCTAGAGATCGGATTTCACTCAAACTTAACCAAATGACTCCTCCCACCGTATTATGATGTTGCCGAAATTTTGGGCTCGATCCGAAATCAATGGGTGTTAGAAATTGGACAATTTATGTTCAAAGCCAGTTCGTTCCTAATCGGAGTGGTTGGTGTATTCCATAGTTCTACAGATCGGATTTCACTAAAACTTAACCGAATGACTCCTCCCACCATATTATGATGTTCCCTAGGTTTTGGGCTTGATCCAAAATCAATAGGAGTAAGAAATTGGACAATTCATGTTCAAAGGCAGTTCGTTCCTAATCGGAGTGGTTGGTGTATTCCGTAGTTCTAGAGATCGGATTTCACTCAAACTTAACCAAAGGACACCTCCCACCATATTATGATGTTGCCCAGGTTTTGGGGTCGATCCGAAATCAATAGGTGTAAGAAATTGGACAATTTGTGTTCAAAGGCAGTTCGTTCCTAATCGGAGTGGTTGGTGTATTCCATAGTTCTAGAGATCGGATTTCACTCAAAACTAACCAAATGACTCCTCCCACCATATTATGATGTTGCCCAAGTTTTGGGCTCGATCCGAAATCAATAGGTGTAAGAAATTGGACAATTTATGTTCAAAGGCGGTTCGTTCCTAGTCGGAGTGGTTGGTGTATTGGGTAGTTCTAGAGATCGGATTTCACTCAAACTTAACCAAATGACTACTCCCACCATATTATGATGTTGCCCAAGTTTTGGGCTCGATCCCAAATCAATAGGTGTAAGAAATTGGACAATTCAATTTCAAAGGCAGTTCGTTCCTAATTGGAGTGGTTGGTGTTTTGGGTAGTTCTAGGGATCGGATTTCACTCAGACTTAGCCAAATGACTCCTCCAATCGTATTATGATGTTGACCAAGTTTTGGGCTCGATCCGAAGTCAATAGGTGTAAGAAATTGGACAATTCAAGTTCAAAGGCAGTTCGTTCCTAATTGGAGTGGTTGGTGTTTTGGGTAGTTCTAGATATCCGATTTCACTTAAACTTAACCAAATGACTCCTCCCACCATATTATGATGTTGCCCAGGTTTTGGGCTCGATCCGAAATCAATAGGTGTAAGAAATTGGACAATTTGTGTTCAAAGGCAGTTCGTTCCTAATCGGAATGGTTGGTGTATTCCATAGTTCTAGAGATCGGATTTCACTCAAACTTAACCAAATGACTCCTCCCACCATATTATGATGTTGCCCAAGTTTTGGGCTCGATCCGAAATCAATAGGTGTAAGAAATTGGACTATTCAAGTTCAAAGGCAGTTCGTTCCTAATTGGAGTGGTTGGTGTTTTGGGTAGTTCTACAGATCCGATTTCACTCAAACTTACCCAAATGACTCCTCCCACTATATTATGATGTTGCCCAGGTTTTGGGCTCGATCCGAAATCAATAGGTGTAGGAAATTGGACAATTTGTGTTCAAAGGCAGTTCGTTCATAATCAGAGTGGTTGGTGTATTCCATAGTTCTAGATATCGGATTTCACTCAAAACTGACCGAATGAATCCTCCCACCATATTATGATGTTGCCCAAGTTTTGGGCTCGATCCGAAATCTATTGGTGTAAGAAATTGGACAATTTATGTTCAAAGGCGGTTCGTTCCTAATCGGAGTGGTTGGTGTATTCCATAGTTCTAGAGATCGGATTTCACTCAAACTTAACCAAATGACTCCTCCCGCCATATTATGATGTTTCCCAAGTTTTGGGCTCGATCCGAAATCAATAGGTGTAAGAAATTGGACTATTTAAGTTCAAAGGCAGTTCGTTCCTAATTAGAGTGGTTGGTGTTTTGGGTAGTTCTAGAGATCCGATTTCCCTCAAACTTAACCAAATGACTCTTCCCACTATATTATGATGTTGCTCAGGTTTTGAGCTCGATCCGAAATCAATAGGTGTAATAAATTGGACAATTCAAGTTCAAAGGCAGTTCGTTCCTAATTGGAGTGGTTGGTGTTTTGGGTAGTTCTAGGGATCGGATTTCACTCAGACTTAACCAAATGACTCCTCCAATCGTATTATGATGTTGACCAAGTTTTGGGCTCGATCCGAAGTCAATAGGTGTAAGAAATTGGACAATTCAAGTTCAAAGGCAGTTCGTTCCTAATTGGAGTGGTGGGTGTTTTGGGTTGTTCCAGAGATCGGATGTTGTTAATTATTATGTTAACTCGCAATTGTACGGGGAAATTAGTAGTATAGCAAGACAAGTACGAGGTCGTACCCACGAACACTGAGAAGTTAAAACTAGTTATGTACTTAGCTTACCAAATTCAAGAAAGTAGGAGGTTATGTCTAAAACAGAATTTAAAGCAAGAGTGGTTGTGATTGTTGAACAAAATAAGCAAAATGAAATTGCAAACAAAAACAAGTAAACAAATGTAACAAAGAGTGGTTTTAAGAGATGGAAAACAGATTTGGAGACTAGGGCATTCGAATCACCATAACAATTCAATTCTGGGTTATAAGGAGTCAAGTAAGAAGTCTAATTCAGATTCAAAGATTGATTCAAGCTAAAGTATGATTAGGCCATGGTGTTTGGTCCTAACCTTGTGTTCCTAATTCCCTAATTTGATCATTTGTTGTCTAACCTAAAATTAAGCATTAGGAACCCATTAAGCATAGAAGAACAATTTAAACAACCAAGCATGTATCTAATCCCTGTTGTCGAATGTCCATACATACTCTTCCTATTCATAGTTCAATTCGAATTAAAGCATGATGTCTACTCTTAATTCAAACCAAGATAGTTAACAAACAAGTTCTAATGGTGATCAATCATTCAAACAAGCATGTTAACTTATAAGCATAATGAATAAGAACATGAATCATGAATCAAACTTGAAACTCCAAACTTCAAACTTATAAACCCATAATATTCATGTTAGGTTACATCGAAGCCCTAGTTATGGATTTAGGCCATGGTGTTTGGTCCTAACCTTTTGCTGCCAACCCATGTGGGTTTTCTTTTGGTTGCTGGAAATAAAAGATGCTGCTGAACCAGGCTTGGTGTATGAAGGCTTGAGATTTCAATATGTATCCAATGGGGCTCAAATTTGGATATGTCATAATAGAAACCTATTGGAACAACTTTGGTGAAGAATGCATTCCCATCTGAGCAGTATAAGTGTACGTTTTGGGCCTTGCAAGTTGACTGCCGAAAATAGACTGGAATGTATGGTGTGCATTTGATGGGCCCATGGATTGGGCTTGGCTTCATCAATTGATACGTTTTAGCAGTCCATCTTGCAGTTCAGAATCTCTTCTTTCCAACCACATATTAATTGGGCCAATACATGTTGGGAGGAGAAAGTTAAGGCCGAAACAAATTGCTAACTCAGTCTGCTCGTTTTTGCACCATTTTGCATCTTTTCCTATCCAAAGCCACCATTGCTATCTAAGGCCCAATGAACTGAATGATAAACAGAAAAGGGATTAAAAGCACAAGTTTAACTCAATAACATAACCAAATCATAAGCTAGAGGGGTACAAAATGATATACAATTATGAACTGATCAAATACCCCCATACCTAGATTTTGCTAGTCCTCGAGCAAAACAACACAAAACAAAGTTAAAAACAAAACAAGAAGTTAACTAAACCACTTCCGCAGGTAACTCGATTGCATTGAGCGCATGCAACAACCCTTTAAACCTCTAGGCATCCCTAGTAGGAGGAGTTGTGTCTCCTGAGGGTTTAACAGAAACGATACCCACAAACGCATTACTAACTCTACAAAACAAAGTGGTTAGTAAAACTTGAAATCAACTAATGAGAACGAAAGAAAACTTTAGTCATACCTCCAACACCATAGAGTTGCCAAGATAGGTGATCAATCAGTGTGTAATGTGGAAGCTATAGCTCAAAGGCACACGGTTTCAAAGCAAGCACACTCAAACCTTGAATAAAGAACATGCTTCGACTCTAATTCTCACAGATAACACTCAATCACTCAGAACCAGTGGTTTTATTCTCTCAAACAAGCTTAAGTGAGTATATGAAATAGAAGCACAATATTTGGTTAGATCTCATGAAGGGAATCAAATACTAAGAATAGAGATACACACATACTTACCAGCACCCATGAATGCATCCTCAAAGATCAGCTAGGTCTTTCACAAGGTTGTAATGAAAGGTAAGGTTAGGGGAAATGGAAGAATTGGAAGGAAAAACAAGTAACTTAAGAACATACTAAGGTTGCATTCTTCATTGATCTGCAAGGTAGCATTGACTTATAATGGCATGGCTACAAACTTCATGGTACCACCTGGCATAGACTTTATTTATTTATTTATTTATTTATTTTTTTACACTTAGATCAAATCGAAACACTTTCATCTTCGTTGATTTGATCTGCATCTTCATTAACTTCATTGCACAGATTCACACCATCTTTCATTTAGGCACATGGCAGCAACTTTCTTGCTTCAAACTTTATCTTGGCACACCTTGGTATATTTCTAAGCTATAGGGTATGGCTATAATAGGTCAAGTATCTCAGATTGAGATACAAAGGTAGGGAAATGATGAGGGTGATAGAAGAAACGGCTTTAAGTGTTTGGCTTCAAGAGGGTTGATGGAACACACATATAGGTAGGGTGAAAAGAAAGCACATCGAATGGTTATGCACACATAGCCTAGCATCACTTCAATGAGTTCATTCACGAATGAGAGCAAGCACATATTATGATGTTGCCCAAGTTTTGGGGTGGTTGGTGTTTTGGGTAGTTCTAGAGATCGGATTTCACTCAAACTTCACCAAAAGACTCCTCCCGACATATTATGATGTTGCCCAAGTTTTGGGCTTGATCCGAAATCAATAGGTGTAAGAAATTGGACAATTCAAGTTCAAAGGCAGTTCGTTCCTAATTGGGGTGGTCGGTGTATTGGTTAGTTCTAGAGATCGGATTTCACTCAAAATTAACCAAATGATTCCTCCCACCATATTACGATGTTGCCCAAGTTTTGGGCTCGATCCGAAATCAATAGGTGTAAGAAATTGGACAATTCATGTTCAAAGGCAGTTCGTTCCTAATCGGAGTGGTTGGTGTATTACATAGTTCTAGAGATCTGATTTCACTCAAAACTAACCAAACGACTTCGCCCACCATATTATGATGTTGCCCAAGTGTTGGGCTCGATCCGAAATCAATAGGTGTAAGAAATTGGACAATTCAAGTTCAAGGGCAGTTCGTTCCTAATTGGAGTGGTTGGTGTTTTGGGTAGTTCCAGAGATCGGATTTCACTCAAACTTAACCAAATGACTCCTCCCACCATATTATGATGTTGCCCAAGTTTTGGGCTCGATCCAAAATCAATAGGTGTACGAAATTGGACAATTCAAGTTCAAAGGCAGTTCGTTCCAAATTGGAGTGGTTGGTGTTTTGGGCAGTTCTAGAGATTGGATTTCACTCAAACTTAACCAAATGCATCCTCCACCATATTATGATGTTGCCCAAGTTTTGGGCTCGATCAGGAATCAATAGGTGTAAAAATTGGACAATTCAAGTTCAAGGGCAGTTCGTTCCCAATTGGAGTGGTTGGTCTTTTGGGTAGTTCTAGAGATCGGATTTCACTCAAACTGAACCAAATGACTCCTCCCACCATATTGTGATGTTGCCCAAGTTTTGGGCTCGATCCAAAATAAATAGGGGTAAGAAATCGGACAATTCAAGTTCGGAGGAAGTTCGTTCCTAATTGGAGTGGTTGGTGTTTTAGGTACTTCTAGAGATCGGCTTTCACTCAAACTAAACCAAATGACTCCTCCCACCATATTATCATGTTGCCCAAGTGTTGGGCTCGATCCGAAATCAATAGGTGTAAGAAATTGGACAATTCAAGTTCAAGGGCAGTTCGTTCCTAATTGGAGTGGTTGGTGTTCTGGGTAGTTCCAAAGATCGGATTTCACTCAAACTTAACCAAATGACTCCTCCCACCATATTATGATGTTGCCCAAGTTTTGGGCTCGATCCAAAATCAATAGGTGTAAGAAATTGGACAATTCAAGTTCAAAGGCAGTTCGTTCCAAATTGGAGTGGTTGGTGTTTTGGGCAGTTCTAGAGATTGGATTTCACTCAAACTTAACCAAATAACTCCTCCCACCATATTATGATGTTGCCCAAGTTTTGGGCTCGATCAGGAATCAATAGGTGTAAGAAATTGGACAATTCAAGTTCAAGGGCAGTTCGTTCCTAATTGGAGTGGTTGGTGTTTTGGGTAGTTCTAGAGATCGGATTTCACTCAAACTGAACCAAATGACTCCTCCCACCATATTGTGATGTTGCCCAAGTTTTGGGCTCGATCCGAAATAAATAGGGGTAAGAAATCGGACAATTCAAGTTCGGAGGAAGTTCGTTCCTAATTGGAGTGGTTGGTGTTTTAGGTACTTCTAGAGATCGTATTTCACTCAAACTAAACCAAATGACTCCTCCCACCATATTATCATGTTGCCCAAGTGTTGGGCTCGATCCGAAATCAATAGGTGTAAGAAATTGGACAATTCAAGTTCAAGGGCAGTTCGTTCCTAATTGGAGTGGTTGGTGTTCTGGGTAGTTCCAGAGATCGGATTTCACTCAAACTTAACCAAATGACTCCTCCGACCATATTATGATGTTGCCCAAGTTTTGGGCTCGTTCCAAAATCAATAGGTGTAAGAAATTGGACAATTCAAGTTCAAAGACAGTTCGTTCCAAATTGGAGTGGTTGGTGTTTTGGGCAGTTCTAGAGATTGGATTTCACTCAAACTTAACCAAATGACTCCTCCCACCATATTATGATGTTGCCCAAGTTTTGGGCTCTATCAGGAATCAATAGGTGTAAGAAATTGGACCATTGAAGTTCAAGGGCAGTTCGTTTCTAATTGGAGTGGTTGGTGTTTTGGGTAGTTCTAGAGATCGGATTTCACTCAAACTGAACCAAATGACTCCTCCCACCATATTGTGATGTTGCCCAAGTTTTGGGCTCGATCCGAAATAAATAGGGGTAAGAAATCGGACAATTCAAGTTCGCAGGAAGTTCATTCCTCATTGGAGTGGTTGGTGTTTTAGGTACTTCTAGAGATCGGATTTTACTCAAACTAAACCAAATGACTCCTCCCACCATATTATGATGTTGCCCATGTGTTGGGCTTGATCGGAAATCAATAGGTGTAAGAAATTGGAAAATTCAAGTTCAAGGGAAGTTCGTTCCTAATTGGAGTGGTTGGTGTTCTGGGTAGTTCCAGAGATCGGATTTCACTCAAACTTAACCAAATGACTCCTCCCACGATATTATGATGTTGCCCAAGTTTTGGGCTCGATCCAAAATCAATAGGTGTAAGAAATTGGACAATTCAAGTTCAAAGGCAGTTCGTTCCAAATTGGAGTGGTTGGTGTTTTGGGCAGTTCTAGAGATTGCATTTCACTCAAACTTAACCAAATGACTCCTCCCCCCATATTATGATGTTGCCCAAGTTTTGGGCTCTATCAGGAATCAATAGGTGTAAGAAATTGGACCATTGAAGTTCAAGGGCAGTTCGTTTCTAATTGGAGTGGTTGGTGTTTTGGGTAGTTCTAGAGATCGGATTTCACTCAAACTGAACCAAATGACTCCTCCCACCATATTGTGATGTTGCCCAAGTTTTGGGCTCGATCCGAAATAAATAGGGGTAAGAAATCGGACAATTCAAGTTCGCAGGAAGTTCATTCCTCATTGGAGTGGTTGGTGTTTTAGGTACTTCTAGAGATCGGATTTTACTCAAACTAAACCAAATGACTCCTCCCACCATATTATGATGTTGCCCATGTGTTGGGCTTGATCCGAAATCAATAGGTGTAAGAAATTGGAAAATTCAAGTTCAAGGGCAGTTCGTTCCTAATTGGAGTGGTTGGTGTTCTGGGTAGTTCCAGAGATCGGATTTCACTCAAACTTAACCAAATGACTCCTCCCACGATATTATGATGTTGCCCAAGTTTTGGGCTCGATCCAAAATCAATAGGTGTAAGAAATTGGACAATTCAAGTTCAAAGGCAGTTCGTTCCAAATTGGAGTGGTTGGTGTTTTGGGCAGTTCTAGAGATTGCATTTCACTCAAACTTAACCAAATGACTCCTCCCCCCATATTATGATGTTGCCCAAGTTTTGGGCTCGATCAGGAATCAATAAGTGTAAGAAATTGGACAATTCAAGTTCAAGGGCAGTTCGTTCGTAATTGGAGTGGTTGGTGTTTTGGGTAGTTCCAGAGATCGGATTTCACTGAAACTTAACCAAATGACTCCTCCCACCATATTACGATGTTGCCCAAGTTTTGGGCTCGATCCAAAATCAATAGGTGTAAGAAATTGGACAATTCAAGTTTAAAGGCAGTTCGTGTAGGACTTTCAAAACATTTTTCCAAAGTTCATTTGAATATTAAACATGCATTTAATCAAATTAATCGCAGCGGAAGTCTATGGTGGTTGTTTAAATTCAAAAACAAAACTTCTTCCAAGTATCTTAAGCCATGAACATTGATATGTTTTTCATAAATGAAAATTCAAGAGAAAGGATAAGATCTAATTACCCTTGAAGCAATTATATGAACCAATTTGTGTTTGGTCTTCTCTTGATGATTTCCTCTTTGTTGATCTTCTCTTTGATCTTTGATCTTTGCTCCTTGATCTTTCTCCTCCATGTGAGCCACAAAAGTATATGGCCTCTAAGTCTCCACACTAATGGAACCTTGAGATGAGAAGAAGTATCTTGAGAATACTTGGATGCTAGTGCAAGATGCTCAAGATTGATTTCAATCTAAACCACTTTGAAAGATGAAAGTGTTTCACTCTTGAAAACTCTCTTTTTCTCTCTTTGATCTCCCAAACCCATTTGGTTGATATTGGATTGTGTTTTTGTGTTAATGAGCTTATGGAAACAATTCCCATACACATTCACTTAACCATTTTCGGCCAAACCCCATTGGGCTTCCAAAATTGGGCCTTATGACACTTAAACCATAATATTTAGGTGTCTTAAGCCCTTGGGCTTGATACCCAACCATTTGGACTTTCCTTAATTATTACTGAGGCCCAAATACGTTTTTACACGTAGTAAATCATCCACATCAAATCAATCAAATTGATTTCCTCATTCTCATTTGTATTACTCAAAGTTAACCATTTAAGGTGTGCGATCCATTAGGTTCTAATTAGCAAGGCAGTGGGAAAATATTAGAACTCTTTCTAACCAACTGGAATTAAAACCCCTTTTTAATTCTTCCTTTATTTGGATCGATCATAATCAATCCTAGGACTTCCACAAGCCAAGAGTGACATCTAGCAATATATCAAGGCTACCCAAGCTAACCAGAATAGATGAAGAACCTATTCAGTTGGAATTGCAATGCAATACGGTCCTTCTCTTATACAATGTTTCAAATCATATTATTAGGGTACGGATTGATTATGTCAAACCCCTAATATGATTTATAACCTCATGTGATTCAAAAGAACATGATTAAGAACAACTTTCTAAATCAAGCTCAAAATACTTTGGCCAAAGATTTACTGAATCACATCTTGAAACATTCTCCTTCTTTATCGAAAGTAGAGATTCCTTATTGTACATTCACATGCCCCTATGATAAATTAAGAGATCCCAACAACACTTAAGACAAATCTTTTACGGCTTGCCTTTAAGAGCTATCAAAGATCAATAACGCATCATAGGACAACCATGATGCCTCAGGTCTAAGGACTAATTTGCATTATTGCAACTATGAGTTCTCATTTGACATGTAGATAAATACTCCATACGAGAACTACGGTTGATCGCGTTCAGTGTACTCATTCACTAATGAGCACCCACTTACTTGTATTAGTGTCAACTACACAAATGGTTTGAGACTAACCATCCTCCCAATTGAGCATACATAATATGTGCTAATCTTGATGGTTTATCAATGCCCATTTGATAACCTATGATTAGGAACATTTGGGATGCTACAATTAGAGATTAAAGGTCTCATGAATCTAATCTTCTTTAGATTACTTTATCTCTTATTTAGCATACCCTGGACATTTGTTTCTTTACACGATGTAAAAGATAACAAATTAAGTTTGCCCTTTATATATCATATACGAAATGTATTATAAGGAGATTACATCAAATGTATTGGCTCTTAGGGCACATTTCTAACAATCTCCCACTTGCACTAGAGCCACATAGCCATGTATCTCATACCCATTATCTCTGTTTGTCTATCTAGTTGTGACTGTGACATAGGCTTAGTGCGTGGATCTGTTACGTTGTTTGCAGATGCCCCATCTAATGGTAACATTTTTCTATGTGTTTGGATCTCTGATGAGACCTAGGTTCCTTGGCTTGAGCTATCGCCCCATTGTCATCACACAGTAAAGGTACTTGTGACATTATGGTTAGAACCACATTTAGTTCGGTAATGAACCTTTTATCCAAACAGATTTTATTGTAGCTTCTAAAGCGACAATGTAATCAACTTCAGTTATTCTCTAACTAACTACGTGTCCATTCAAAATGAAGACATACCCTTAGGTGGATTTGCAATTGTTGATATTAGATACATTATCCAAATTAGTAAATGCTTCCACTTGCTACTCTGATGTTCCTACCAGATGAGGAACATGTCCTTAGTCCTTCTTAAGTATTTAAGAACATACTTGACTGCTCCCAATTGATCTAATCATGGGCTTGATTTATATCTTCTAGTTATACTCGTATAACCAATATCATGTCTTGTACATGCTATGACATATATGAGAATCCCTATTGCATATGCATAAGAGATTTTACTCATCTGCTGTATCTCATAATGAGTTTTTGGACACATGCTCTTAGAAAAGTGAAGTCCATGTCGTACTGGAAGTAAACTTTTCTTAGACTGTTCCATATGAAATCTCCTTAGCATCTTATCAGCATACAAGGATTGAGATAATCCAATTATACTCTTAGATCTATCAGGATAAATCTTTATTCCTAGTATGTAAGATGCTTCTCTAAAATCTTTCATTGAGAATGATTTAATGAGTCACAGCTTCACTGAAGATATCATTCCTATATAGTTTCCGATAAGTAGTATGTCATATACATACATTACTAGGAATACCACCAAACTCCCACTGACCTTTTTGTACACTAATTGGTCATCCATGTTTTGTATGAAGTCAAACGATTTGACAACTTCATCAAATAGGATGTTTCAACTCCAAGAACCTTGCATCAACCCATAAATGGATCTATGTAGCTTGCATACCTTATGCTTATCAACTTTAGAAATGAAGCCTTCAGGTCGATCTATATATAGTTCTTCCTGAAGGTGGCCATTCAGAAAAGCCGCCTTCACATCCATTTTGACAAATCCCATAATCATGGTATGCAGCTATTGCAAGCCAAATCCGAATAGACTTTGTCATAGTGACAGGAGAGAAGGTTTCTTCATAGTCCATCCCTTCTCTTTGCTTGTAGCATTTTGCTATTAGCCTTGCTTTGTAGGTTTCTACTATCCCATCTGAGCCTATCTTCCTCTTAAAGATCCATTTATTCCCTATTGGTACAATACCAGGAGGAGGATCACTAGAGTCCAGACTTAGTTGGTATACATAGAATCCATTTCAGATTTCATGGCTCCAAGCCATTTCTATGAGTCAATGTCTGACATTGCCTCATTGTAGTTCAAAGGGTCTTCGATATCCTTACAATCACTTAGGAGATTCAACTTTCCTTTGTTGTCATGAAGGAAACTATAATACCTTTTAGGCATTCTCCTAACCCTACTTGAACTACGTGGAGTCTGTGTTACAACAGGTTGTGGATCTGGGACTGCATTTAGTTATCCGCATCTTGCCTTTTGACATATGCTGGACAACCCCAAATCTTAATCTAATCAAGACTTGGTTTCTTCCCAAATCACATTTCAAATGGAGTTTGGGGAACGGATTTTGGAAGGCACTTTATTTAGCAAATGAATTGCAGTTTCAAGTGCATATCCTTAAAAGGATATAGGTAAATCAGTACAGCTCATGAAACTCATTTTAGAAACTCCAGTACGTTGTGGAATTCCTGGTGGAGTCCATCGTGATAAGATGCCATGTTCCTTAAGGTAATCAAGAAACTCTGTGCTTAAGTATTCACATCCTCAATCGAATCTAAGGATTTTAATACTCTTGCCTGTTTGGTTTTCAACTTCATTTCTGAATTCCTGAAACTTTTTAAAATTCAGATTTATGCTTCATTAAGTATAAATACCCTAACCATGAATGATCATCGGTAAAGGTAATGAAGTATGAATAACCGCCCTCTGTGTTTGTATACAAAAATCCACAAACATCTTAGTGAATTAATCCCAACAGTTCTGTAACTCTTTCTCCTTTACCAGTGAAAGGAGACTTGGTCATTTTGCCATGCAGACAAAATTCACAAGTAGGCATAGGAACATGATCAAGTGATCCAAAAGGTTCCAGCGTTTTCCATCCGGTGAATTCTATCTTGGCTAATGCCTCCAAGTTTAAGGTGTCACAATTTAGTTGATGTATCCACATCTCTAGGCCTCTCAGGTCTAGTTGCATCTTTATCCATATACAGTTAATGCTACCATTCATTTCTAAAATGAAAAGAGACCATCAATCAAAATTGCATAAGCAACGATTTGATTGATATGTGAAATAGAACAAAGCATTTTGTCAAACAAAACATCAAATCCATCTCTTAAATAATAGAGACGGATATTAAGTTCTTTACACATCTAGAAATGAAATAACAATTATTTCAAATTCAGGTCTTCTTCGGATGGTAGTTTGAGATGTTAGGTGCCTATTGCATTGGCAACTACATTAGTGCTATTTCCCACGGTTAGCACCATTTCTCATTTTCCAAGTCTTCTACTCCCACTAGTCCATGCACACAATTGCATATATGTTGACTAGCTCCTGAATCAACTATTCAGTTTAGAAGCTTTAACTGTAATTACTAATTTTAGAACAAGAGAGTGACCTTCTAAAGGTTTTTCTCTCGAGGCTTGCAAGACATCTCTTGCAATTTCTCTTCCAATGTCCATCCTTGCCACAGTGAAAACAAGTACCTTTCAGTTACTTGTCTTTCTTTTGTATTCTTTCTTCCTTGGGTTTTTAGAAAATCTTTGTTTCTTATTTCCTTTATCCTTACCTTTTGTTTGGATTTGGAAAAAGAAGAACCCTTCTAAAATTTGCAACTATCCTCTTTAACCCTTTATCTTTTGAGATATTCATTTAAGCTACTATAGCTATATTGAGTAGCTCATATAGGGTATCATTCATCTTTCCCATATTATAGTTCATAACATATTGGGATTAACTAATGATAGGGATGAAAGAAAGAATCTTGTTGAACTTCAACATCAAAGAAAAATCCATATTTTCCAATATCATAAGTAATTATATTACTTTGAGATCATGTTGATTAACCGGGAACCCACTTACCATTCTTGTCATAACAAGTTCACATATGGTAATGTAAGCTAGGAGTAGCTTCACCTTTTCATGGATGCCAACATGTAACTTTTACCTTAGTTGTCATCTAACACATGCTTCTTATAAGCCTTTATCTCCTCATCAATGGCATATGGACCAAGAGGGGTATGTGGTGGGGTTTTTCTTATACACAACTAATCTCATCCAATTATAGGACAAGTTGGTGTTTGTGCAATCAAACCGGATAGTTCGTGTCATCTTGGACGTTTGAGTCAAGTATCTTCGAGATTGGGTTTGTGATGGTTAATTTGAAATTCTGCAAAAACGTAAATAGATTTTAATTTAGATTAATCTTCTACCAAGGACTTAGGGTCTTTAAGTCATGATGGTAGCTCCCACTATTTTTGGCAAATTTCATATCCCTCCTGAAATCCGAGAGTTTCCGTTGAAACTCTTAGTGGGGATGGGAGTCTCACTTTCACATAGTTTTCCTCAACCTAACAGTTTGTTGGATTGCTATGATACTAATGAGAGGATACTCTTATCCAATCACATCATTAATGTGAATACCCATCACTATGGCCTCTAGAGAACTAGACCTCAACCTAACAGTTTGTTGGTTTCGTTCGTTTTAGTTAAGTTATTCCCACCATGCTTGTGGGTATAGGGTTTCAAGTATGACCTCAACCTAACAGTTTGTTGGCCACACTCGTTATCTATTCGCACTACATCAAGTATGTGTAATAGGCTTCCCTTGGATGGTTACAAGTACTGGATGTTGCCTCACTGAGGTCCAACAAGGTGTAAATGTGCCACCCAATAAGAGACTACCACGGTGGAAGGCCACAAAATAGCATTCAAAGTGCCATTTCGCTTATCAACTTAATATTGCTTTGAGGGTAGTTAAATTGGTCTCATTTTAATCCAATTTTAATCCTGTTAAAATTACCTATCTAATCTCATTAAATGGTTCCCAATGCAACATATCAGTAGCACATAATATTCCCACTAAATATTTTAGAAACCATTTGCTTGAGATAGTGAGAATACATGGTGCTACTAATTGGTTAATTATTGTCATTACCGAACATTCCAATTGCATTGGGCTTGTAGGATGATTATGGACTTTCTTGTTGATCCAACACGAGCCACCATGTTGGATCATGGTCTTGGATGGTGATTCATTTTAATTACGCGCGCATAAAAATAAATTAGGCATGAAAGCCATTTCATTATTACATAGCCAATCAAAATCGAATACATATCCAATAAGCGGCCAATCACATAGCTCAATTGTTTGGTCTAAGTCCATAACCATCCTTTAATTATTTAAACGCTTTAAACAATTAAACTAGCAATGTAAAAACATGCTCTTGGGTTGCATACATATATATGGGTTTAATTCAAGTGGTAACCATATTTAAATAAAATAAATTTACCATGGAGTGAAAACATTTTACTACAATAGTAAATGTAATTGTAGAAACCTTTTAGGCATAGTTACACTTATCATATATTGTAACTATATCCAAAACTATTCAACAATTAATAATGGATCCAAAGTTGATCCACTAGGGTGTGGGGTTAAAGCATGCATTTGTAAAATACAAAGTGGTGATCATGATTTTTCCAACAAGGTGAGTAATCATGAATGTGACTAGGTAGGCCAACCACACTCACCAAAGTAATCAAAATTAATTTTAGTGTGGTAGGTAAATAATTAGTGATAGGAATAATTTGATCAACTTTTGCATTTTATATCAAATCACCATCATTTACATCTAGATAGCCCCACACACTCACCAAAGTAATCAAAATTAATTTTAGTGTGGTAGGTAAATAATTAGTTATAGGAATAATTTGATCAACTTTTGCATTTTATATCAAATCACCAACATTTACATCTAGATAGTCCCCACACACTCACCAAAATAATCTTATTAATTTTAGTGTGGTGGGTAAATGTTTATTGAGTGGAAACATTTTTGAAAAACTTTTAATTTAATAATAAAACATCATCATCATCTTTTGACCTATCTTGGTGGAAAATTCCACTAAACACAATCATCAAAATTAGTCACATAACTTATGGATCAAAAAGATCCCATAACAAGAACATCAAGAACACCAAGAACATGCATATGAACTAATATGAATGTTCATGCAATTTCCGGAAAAATCCATATTCCATTTTAACTATCTCATGCTCTTAATATCATATATTTCATGAAGTTAAAATCATGGGGGTTTTAATGCAACTATGCTCTAATGTTTATACATACATATATGAATACAAAGAGAGCATCAATCATCAAAACATAAATCCGGAAATTCAAAATCCCAAACAACCCCTTTCACTCCATTTGATTTTTATTCAATCAAATCAAAATAAATCAAGTATAACTATTATACTTTTAAATGAATTCACAACCCATATATGCATCTCTAAACCCCAAATATCAAGTTCATGACCTATGGCTCTGATACCAATTGTAGGAATTTCAAAACATTTTTCCAAAGTTCATTTGAATATTAAACATGCATTTAATCAAATTAATCGCAACGGAAGTCTATGGTGGTTGTTTAAATTCAAAAACAAAACTTCTTCCAAGTATCTTAAGCCATGAACATTGATATGTTTTTCATAAATGAAAATTCAAGAGAAAGGATAAGATCTAATTACCCTTGAAGCAATTATATGAACCAATTTGTGTTTGGTCTTCTCTTGATGATTTCCTCTTTGTTGATCTTCTCTTTGATCTTTGATCTTTGCTCCTTGATCTTTCTCCTCCATGTGAGCCACAAAAGTATATGGCCTCTAAGTCTCCACACTAATGGAACCTTGAGATGAGAAGAAGTATCTTGAGAATACTTGGATGCTAGTGCAAGATGCTCAAGATTGATTTCAATCTAAACCACTTTGAAAGATGAAAGTGTTTCACTCTTGAAAACTCTCTTTTTCTCTCTTTGATCTCCCAAACCCATTTGGTTGATATTGGATTGTGTTTTTGTGTTAATGAGCTTATGGAAACAATTCCCATACACATTCACTTAACCATTTTCGGCCAAACCCCATTGGGCTTCCAAAATTGGGCCTTATGACACTTAAACCATAATATTTAGGTGTCTTAAGCCCTTGGGCTTGATACCCAACCATTTGGACTTTCCTTAATTATTACCGAGGCCCAAATACGTTTTTACACGTAGTAAATCATCCACATCAAATCAATCAAATTGATTTCCTCATTCTCATTTGTATTACTCAAAGTTAACCATTTAAGGTGTGCGATCCATTAGGTTCTAATTAGCAAGGCAGTGGGAAAATATTAGAACTCTTTCTAACCAACTGGAATTAAAACCCCTTTTTAATTCTTCCTTTATTTGGATCGATCACAATCAATCCTAGGACTTCCACAAGCCAAGAGTGACATCTAGCAATATATCAAGGCTACCCAAGCTAACCAGAATAGATGAAGAACCTATTTAGTTGGAATTGCAATGCAATACGGTCCTTCTCTTATACAATGTTTCAAATCATATTATTAGGGTACGGATTGATTATGTTAAACCCCTAATATGATTTATTACCTCATGTGATTCAAAAGAACATGATTAAGAACAACTTTCTAAATCAAGCTCAAAATACTTTGGCCAAAGATTTACTGAATCACATCTTGAAACATTCTCCTTCTTTATCGAAAGTAGAGATTCCTTATTGTACATTCACATGCCCCTATGATAAATTAAGAGATCCCAACAACACTTAAGACAAATCTTTTACGGCTTGCCTTTAAGAGCTATCAAAGATCAATAACGCATCATAGGACAACCATGATGCCTCAGGTCTAAGGACTAATTTGCATTATTGCAACTATGAGTTCTCATTTGACATGTAGATAAATACTCCATACGAGAACTACGGTTGATCGCGTTCAGTGTACTCATTCACTAATGAGCACCCACTTACTTGTATTAGTGTCAACTACACAAATGGTTTGAGACTAACCATCCTCCCAATTGAGCATACATAATATGTGCTAATCTTGATGGTTTATCAATGCCCATTTGATAACCTATGATTAGGAACATTTGGGATGCTACAATTAGAGATTAAAGGTCTCATGAATCTAATCTTCTTTAGATTACTTTATCTCTTATTTAGCATACCCTGGACATTTGTTTCTTTACATGATGTAAAAGATAACAAATTAAGTTTGCCCTTTATATATCATATACGAAATGTATTCTAAAGAGATTACATTAAATGTATTGGCTCTTAGGGCACATTTCTAACAGTTCGTTCCAAATTGAAGTGGTTGGTGTTTTGGGTTGTTCTAGAAATTGGATTTCACTCAAACTTAACCAAATGACTCCTCCCACCATATTATGATGTTGCCCAAGTTTTGGGCTCGATCAGGAATCAATAGGTGTAAGAAATTGGACAATTCAAGTTCAAGGGCAGTTCGTTCCTAATTGGAGTGGTTGGTGTTTTAGGTAGTTCTAGAGATCGGATTTCACTCAAAGTTAACCAAATGATTCCTCCCACCATATTATGATGTTGCCCAAGTTTTGGGCTCGATCCGAAATCAATAGGTGTAAGAAATTGGACAATTCATGTAAAAAGGCAGTTCGTTCCTAATTGGGTGCGTTGGTGTATTGGGTAGTTCTAGAGATCGGATTTCACTCAAACTTAACCAAATGCCTCCTCCCACCATATTATATTGTTGCCCAAGTTTTGGGCACGATCCGAAATCAATAGGTGTAAGAAATTGGACAATTTATGTTCAAACGCAGTTCGTTCCTAATTGGAGTGGTTGGTGTTTTGGGTAGTTCTGGAGATTGGATTTCACTCAAACTTTACCAAATGCCTTTGAACTTGAATTGTCCAATTTCTTACACCTATCTAGAGAGATTCCACTAGTGAGGGTCTTGTGGAGGAGTCACGATGTGGAAGAGGCCACTTGGGGACCTGAAGAACAGGTGCTGGCTCAGTATACTTACCTCTTCGAGTGACAGGTACGTAAATTTCGAGGACGAAATTTTCATAAGGGGGGTAGATTGTAACAACCCAAACCTTAATTATTATTTAACTATTAATTTAATGAAGGAAAAGACTAAACTACCCTCGGAATAATTTATTAGGTTTTAAGTTGACTTTTTGACCGAGAAAGAATTTGGAAAATCCATTTGTACCATTGCATAGAGCACGACAAAACGAGTCCGTAGACACGTAATGGGCTCAATTCCGAGTCGTATTGAAGATAATACGATCAAAATACGAAAAAGGGCAAAATTGAAATTTTGTAAAAAAAAAATCAGATTTTAAAATCAGACCCTCCCTTTCTCTCTCCTCACTCTCTCTTCTTTCTCGCGACATCTCCCCCCCCTCTGGTTTTCCAGCCGACATCACCCCTCCTCCCAGCCACCACCAGCGACGCCGGCCAGCCCAGATCAGACTGGCGACTCCCCAGCCTCCTTGCTCGACGTCCTCCCCCGCCGCCTGCCGCCACGAATCGCTGGAGAGAACCAGAAAATCGCGGCAGATTTTCTCCAATTTTCAAATCCCTCAAACTCCCTCCTCCGGCCACCAAATCGGACGAATTAGGTATGGTTTTTCGACTGATTTTCATGCTCTAGCTGATGGTTGGGTAGGATTGGAGAGATTTTGAGGATTAAGAGGTTAATTTTCGAGTTAAGTTTCTGCCGAGCTTAGGATGCCGGAATCAGTCACTTCCGGTCACTTTTTGGCCTTAGTCCAAGAACAAAAGTGGTTGCAAATTTGGTTTTTTACCTAGACTAGGAGTTTGGGCCGGCGGTTTAGAGATTTTCCGGTCGCCGGAAATTGTTAGGCACACCCACGCGCGGCCGGCGCGTGGGCGGCGCGTGGGCCAGGCAGCAGGGGCCATTCTTGGTCCCAGAACGATCCTCGTGTCCTCACGAGCGCGTAGGTTTTCGCGGATCTCAATTCGGATAACGTTTGAACCCCGAACGGATCTCGCATAGTGTGCATTTTTCGGGTTCAATACGTTCGGACCGTTGGATCATAGCCAAACTGGAGGATGTTGATCGAGGTATTTGAATGATTGTGTAGGATTCGACGGATCGTCAATCGGAGTCCCGGATACTCCGAAAAAGCCAACCCTAGGACTAGGTTTACGGAAAATCATTCATTAGTCCGATCGTACAATTGTGAGCAATCCGACCATCCGATCGAGATCAAACTCTTGGGACAAGTGTCCTAGGCCTATTGGAACCTCTAGGAACGATCGGATCGGAATTCTGAGGTCGTGGACCCCACGGGGTCCCGAGTTGACTTTTGGGAATTTTATCGCTTTTGAGTCCCTAGGTACTTTTAAATCGTGTCCACTGAGAGGAAAGTGAGTGTGGACATAGGAATGACCTTTAAAGTGATGCACGCATTTTTAGGAGCCGGGGGTCAGGGTTTTTAATTTAATATTATATTACTGAGCAGAGTTTTTAATAAAATATTATGATGGTTATACAGGCACCCGGGCACCAGGTGACCCGCAGGAGGGACCTTCAAAGGGTCCAGCTAGCTCAGAGTATCTGTGAGTGGACTGTTTGTTTTATAAACGTTTTATGCATTTTAATTTCATTATTTGATCTTGAATAAGTTTTACTGAATACAGCTTTCCTAGCATGACTTGATAGATTTAAATATTTCTGTTTATTTATGTGCTGCCTAGTGGAACATTTAAAAAGGGATTTGGAAAGTTAGAACTGAGGTATTATCAGATTAAATGGCAGCAGGATTTAAGGAATAGTTTTATAAGTAGTTTTATAAACTTTAATCTTTTTCAAGAATTATATATATATATATATATATATATATATATATATATATATATACATTTATTTTAAGCCACCATAGGTACCCAAGGTTGCCTTCAGTATAATAAATGTTGCCTCGGAAATAAAGTTGCCTTCGGAATAAAATTATGTTGCCTTCGGTTATATTGATGTCGACGGACATCCAGTTGCCTTCGGGTAAGTCAGCATGCTAGACACCGCCCCACGATTTTCGGGGACGCCCAAACCGTGGGTGTGAGGAATGCGGATCAGGCCGACCAAGTGTCCCCTGAATTCTGCTAGGATTGCGGATCAGGCCGACTAAGTGTCCCCTGAATTCTGCTAGGATTGCGGATCAGGCCGACCAAGTGTCCCCTGAATTCTGCTAGGATTGCGGCTCGGGTTGACTTTGTGTTTCCCGAGGTCTGCTAGGACGTGTCACTCCGGTGGCACGAGAATGGAATTGACGGATTATAAAGGAATTGACGGAAATTAAAGGAATTGACGGATTATAAGGAATTGACGGATTACTAAATGGGTACACCTAGGTGGTAGATTTAAAAGTTGATTTCAATGCTTTCAAGGATTTAACGTTTTAATCAAGTGTGTGATTGTTTATATATATATATATATATATATATATATATATATATATATATATATATATATACACGCTTGCATTGATTTCTGTACGTAAATTTATATAAGACTTAATGTTTGATTAAGTGTATGATTGGCTCTTAGATATAAATAGAAATGCATTGATTTTAGTACGAGTATAAATAAGAAAATGATATAGTTTTATAACTGTTTTTACAGAGGGGTTAGTATGTTCTAATACTATTTTCTAACGCTTTGTTTTTGTCCACTCACCCTTTTAATGTTTTGCGCCCCCAGGCAGTAAGCGTGCACAATGAGCCACCACCGGGCCGAGTTCATCTTCCGCCACCTTCCTTGACAAAGTAGGGTTTTGTTTAATTATTTTATATTTGTAACCTAATCTGTGTAGAGCTCTGATATTGCCCTAGAACACTTGTCTAACTGTTAGTATGTAAATTTTTGTATGCTGGCAGTTGGTGTATATTATTTTATATGCATGTCTGACAGGTGTAAGTTTGGGATTGGTCTAATTGCAGGGGAGACTCTGCTAATTTTTCGGCAGAAGTCAAACCCCAGTTTTATGTTGAAAGTGGACTGGAAAGGGCAATTAGGTCACTTGTGCCCGGCACTTGCCAGGTGTCGGACACAAACAGGGTCCGGCTCGGATTCCAAAGTGGAATTTGGGTCGGGTCCTGTCATCCGATCTCTAGAACTATGGACTACACCAACCACTCCGATTAGGAACGAACCGTCTTTGAACATAAATTGTCCAGTTTCTTGCACCTATTGATTTCGGATTGTGCCCAAAACTTGGGCAACATCATAATATGGTGGGAGGAGTCATTTGGTTAAGTTTGAGTGAAATTGGATCTCTAGAACTACCTAATACACCACCTGAGCTTTCAGGGCCGCCACCTCCTCACTCAGTGCTCCGCACTCTCATGTTCTCGCCAGTAGGCGCATTCCCAAATATGTGGCCGAGACCGCGTTGAGCACGGTTAAATTGTGGGACTCGTCCACTGCCATCTTGTCGGACCTCTGCGCCACATGCAGATGATCTGCAACTGTAAGTCTGCTGACAGTCATGCCTTCCGGCAATACTGCCCTCCACGACACCACCTCAGAGAAGTTTGAGGCCGAGCCATGATGGTATGAGGAGTTTGGGAAGATAGGGTTTTAAGGAGCCCTTATCTCTGCATTTGGTGGTGCGAGCGACAACTCAAGGTTAAGGTCATCAATGAGCATATCTGAGGATGCCATTGATTTTTATATCTGGACTATTTGATGGTTTTTCTTGAGTTTGCAGGATGAAATGCAGGGTACTCCTCCTTTCAACCGAGAAGTGGTTTAAATAGACTTATGCTCATAAGGGGGCCGACACCACTTTGCATTTCCAGAGCAATTTGCGGTTGCGTCAAATTAAAAGGGAAGCATTTCTGCTTTCACTTTACTTTCTTTTCCTTCCTGTTTTCTGGTGCATTGTGTTTTGATTTCTTTTTAGTTTGTCGTCTTTGTTTTATTTTAGTTGGGGAACTGTGATTTGTTCTTTTTCGTTTGTCGCATTCCCTTTATTCCAGTTTGGGAAGTGCGTTTTGTTTTTCTTCTTTGTCTTTTGCAACTTTCTTTTCTTTTATTTCATTTCCGAAAACGAAAAAAAAAAATACACGGAAAGGGCAAAGACAAACAGGCACACCAATAATACACTAGAATTATTCTTTCACAGTGCTCGGTGTCTCGACCATGGGACCTTTGAGTTTGGCCCTATGGCTGTCCTCTTCTGGGTTTTCACGCACAGCCTCTTGGGGCTCATCACTCGAGCTCCCAAAGATTGCACTCTTAGCTTGAGCGTACCCACTCTCGCGATCTGTTTTCTAGCGCTTACCCGGTCGGTCTAGGTCCTCCAGCTACTTTCTCATGTCATGGGCGTAAACACTTACCATCTTTGAGAGATTTTTGTTCTCTTCCCGCAACGCCTCCAGCTGGTGTCGATTCACCTCCACTATCCTTGCCCTTTCCCTTTTTAAGCTTTTAATAATACTCTGGCACTCTTTCACCATACTTCGCTCTGCCGCCAACTGACCTCTCAGCACCTCTACCTCATGGGACTTCGCAAGTAGGCGATGACCCACACTTGCGATTGTTGCGGTGCTTTGCACGCTTAGTGCCAGAGCATCGCTCACGACCCGGTTGTCATCCCTTGCTCCCAGCACCCGTATATCCTTGGGAGTCACTAGATTTCTAGCAACTCCAAGGGCAACATCGTTGTCCAGCAGTATCGAGTCATTCACTGTCACGTGCCCCCGTGCAGAGGCAAAGTAGGGCATCCACACTGGTGCCACTGCTTGGCCCCGAGTCTGAGTCGGTGGAGCTAGGTTGAGATCCAACGAGAATGGGTAGGAAGACGCCATTTCAACTCTTACTTTCTTTTGTCTTTCTTTTCTCTTTTGTGTGTTTCTGAGTTTGTGTGTTCTTCCCCAACTCTTTCTCTTCTTCTTTTATAGAGTTAGTTTTTACGTAACCCTAGCCACTGCGCTTCTGCGTTTTGCGCGGCCCTTACGGCCTATCCCCTTAGGTCACCTCACCTAGTCCCCAACCCCTTTAATTACAGTTCTGCCTTTCAGCGCTTTTGAGAAACGAAAGTCGTCACGCCTTCCTATGAAGCCAATAATTCTGGCTTGGGAACATGAGAGAGACCTCTGCTTGTCGACACGTCTCTCACTTTGTATCCCGTGACTCACAGGTGCCGAGACATCAGGGCCCACTTTTTCTATTTTTCTGAGTTCTCGCTCTTTGTGCTTCTGACTTGGTTTCTTTGTTTTATATACTTTCTTCGCTTTTGGGCTTTCGTTTGGGTTGGGCTTTCATTTGGTTTGTGCGTTTCATTGGGTTGGATTTCTGCATATGTAAGACTGTTGTTAGGGCTTACTGTTTTATTTGTTTCTGTTTGGTTTCGTTTTTGTTTTTGTTTTTGCAACCGTGTTGTAGTTGTTTTTCTTGTTTGTTCTTGTATTTACTTGCTTTATTCCCTTTAATTCTTGTTATAACGTTGTTGATGCCTGAATTCTTTAACATTGAGGACAATGTTTGTTTCTAAGTTTGGGAAGGGATAGCAAGTCTTTTTCGTTTCACTTAAATTCTTACTTTCTTTTATTTTGTTTTCTTTTATGTTTTGAGTCTTTTTGTTCTTAAGTCACTTTCCGGACATATATGATGAGATTGTGATGAATGTTTAAATGACTTGATTGAAAATGCTTTAAAAAATAATAATAATAATAATAATAATTTATTATTCACTAAATGGCATCGTTCTAGCATGATATGTTTGAAACCCTCTATGCACTTGCCATTTGTTTCATAATTCTCCAGTTGAGGGACTTGCATGATCCAAAGAATTGTATCAAGCATGAATTAGACTTGTATAACCATAAATAATGTGAGCTTTGAGCCTTTTGCTTCAATTCATGAGTGTTATACACGTATTCTTTTTTTTTCTTGTCATCCGAGTTGTTGTTTGATTTCATTATTCATTGACTTGGTTGAGCACTTAAAAGACATTCATTATTTTGCAATTTGATTACATGACATTTGAGAAATGATATTAAGGCCCTCTTTGGACCGTTTGTGCCTTTCAAGCTAACCCTATGCATGCTTAAGCATGATCTTCCATTGTTAACCACCTTGAGCCTATATGTATGCCTTTTCTTTCAAGTAACCAATTATTACTTCTAGCCTTAGCCTGAAAAACAAGAATTTACCTTTCTAAGGAACTAGTGAGCTTTAATTTAGATGTGTTTTTCATGCTAAGTTTGGGAAGGGTTATTACATTTCGAAAAAAAAAAAAAAAGAAAAAAAAAAAGAGAAGAGTACTTCACTCAAAGGGTGAAAGAAAAGAGAAAAGTTGTGGTTAAGTGGCAATGGTTTCAAATTCAATTCCATGTTTCTTGGTTGTTCGAATGGAAGGAAGGAGTGTGAATCAAATTTTTGTGGAGGTATAAGGCTTTGTGGTCTAATTGATCACACCCAAAAAAAAAAAAATGAATGAAAATCTCAAGCGTGATGTTTCAAAGTCTTTTAGTCAACGATTATATGCTCTTACATTGTGAGTTCCTTGGACTTTGTTGTATCCTTATCCTTCATTTCTTACTCATCTTACACCCTTAGCCCCATTACAACCTATAATAAAGACCTAAATTGATCCTAAATGTCATGTGGTTGAATTGTACACATTCTGTTTTTAAGTGTTTGGCATCCTTCTTGAGATCATATTCATGCATGTTTTTCATCTTGCCAATTGTGAGTTAAGTCCCGTATGGTTTAACTCTATTCTCATATTTACTACTGAGTGATGCATTGTACCCCTCTTCCGAGTGATTCATTTGTGAGAGGACAACTTTTGTGAGATTTGAAGTTACATTTGTGCTTGGTATGATTTTTGAAGTTGTGTGAAAACTGAAATTGGAGAATGAGTTCCATTTGGCCATCACACTACTACACTTTGAACATGTTGTGTTCTGAACTTTGCTGCCTTGTGAATAATGTCTAAACTGAGTTTTTCTTGTGAAAACTTTTAAGTCATTTGCATAAGTCGCTCTCTCTTTGGAAAGTGTTCGGAAAGTTTTGTTTCGAATCTTGTTTTAGTTTCTGTTTTGCTCGAGGACTAGCAAAAGATAAGTTTGGGAAGTTTGTTCGGTTCATTTTTACACAAGATTTTTCATGTTATTCACCCACTATTTTGAGTTAGTTCTTGACATTTTATAGCTTTTTACTTCCTTTTTGTGTTTTCTTAGATTTTACCTTGGTTGGGATGAAAATGAGCTAAAAGTGCATTATTAGTTATAAATTCTGTTTTTGTTCATTTTCGTAGGTCAACTTCTTGGCCTGGGATCAACATGCTCTGGTGCTCGGATGAGGTCATGATCTTCATGAGACTTGTTCCAATGGATGTTAACTACAACATATCCAAATTTGAGCTCCATTGGACAAGTATTGCCTATCCAACCAATCCAGCATGTTACCACAGCTCTGGAAATCCGGATTTGGCCAGCTTTTACCTCCTTTGTGTCATCTTAATTTCTTGTTACCATAACTCTTGGTAACAAGGAATTACCTTTATAAATGAGATATTTTCTGAAGCTTTTGGCATCTTTGTGAAGTCAAAGCTTCATCATGGCAAGGGGACAATGGGCAAAGGCTTTAGAGGAAAGAATGAGTTTTATATTAAAAGTGTGAGCTGGAAATGATGGGCAAAGGAGCAAAGGGAAGTGCAATCTGAAGTGGGAGAGGTTTTGAGCGTGGGTAGCTATCCATTCTATGATTCTACACATTGAGAGCAGATTTTGGAGAGCTTGGAGCTAGGAGAAAGCCAAGGTGCAGCCAAACAAAGTGGAGAAGAAAGCTTCCACCATTGATGACCTTGAAGCTTTCATCATTTTCTCAAAATCTGTAAACTCTTTCTAATTTTATTTTGAATTTGTATTTGGAATAAGTATGAGAGAATCAATGCGTCTTGAGCCACGACCCATGGTCTTGATTGCGAACATTTTCATCAACACGTTTAGAGTTCATCACTTGAGTATTCATGAACTTGGGTAGAATTGTTTAGGGTGGATTCCGAAACCCTAGTGTTTGTTACATTTTTAATTCCACTCTTTGATATTTCATCTCTACTTTTCTCATTTAAATTCAAAGTCCATTTACTTTCATACAATAGAAATAGGTCACTTGAAACAAATCAAACCCCCCCCCCCCCCCCCCCCCAATGTGTGTGTGAGTTGTGTGTTCGACACGTGGTGTGTCTTTGTTACTGAATTTATTTGTTTCCGTAATTTTTTTGGACTTTTGGTCCGCGATGTGTTCTTCCATTTTTTGTGCTGATTCCAACCGTATAAAGAACGTGAAATTTGGATAAACGGTTGGAAAGTTATAGGCAAAACACTGGACAGAGGTCGAAACTGAAAAAACAGAGAAACGAATCTGCCCAAAAACGACCGGTTGTTACTGTTCAGGCGACCGGTCTTCACTGTTCATGGCACTGTTTACAACACTGTTCACGGGTGATAAATAAGTGATAAAATGGTGATAGAAAATGCTGTTTGTGTTTCTCTTTAGTTTTCTTGTGTTGTTCCATTTCTTTTACACTTCTTTACTCATTTATAGTTTCCATTTTGCATTTGTGCATTTGTGGTGTGTTAAATAAGTGTTCTTTACGTACTCAAATTAGAACTTATAGGAAGCCGACAAGTTCTTCGTGGGATCGACCCCGTACTTACATAATCTATACTTCGATAGATTTGTGCACTTACGGGTATTTTTAATTGGTTGTTTGCACATTAATTTGTGTCCTTTTAGGAATGCAACAGGCAACATCATAATATGGTGGGAGGAGTCATTTGGTTAAGCTTGAGTGAAATCCGATCTCTAGAACTATGGAATACACCAACCACTCCGATTAGGAACTAAATGCCTTTGAACATAAATTGTCCAATTTTTTACACCTATTGATTTCGGATAGAGCCCAAAACTTGGGCAACATCATAATATGGTGGGAGGAGTCATTTGTTTAAGTTTGAGTGAAATCCGATGTCTAGAACTACCCAATACACGAATCACCCCAATTAGGAACGAACTGCCTTTGAACTTGAATTGTCCAATTTCTTACACCTATTCATTTCGGATTGAGCCCAAAACTTGGGCAACATCATAATATGGTGGGAGGAGTCATTTGTTTAAGTTTGAGTCAAATCCGATGTCCAGAACTACCCAATACACCAACCACCCCAATTAGGAACGACCTGCCTTTGAACTGGAATTGTCCAATTTCTTACACCTATTGATTTCGGATCGAGCCCAAAACTTGGGCAACGTCAAAATATGGTGGGAGGAGTCATTTGGTTAAGTTTGAGTGAAATCCGATCTCTAGAACTACCCAAAACACCAACCACTCCAATTAGGAACGAACTGCCTTCGAACTTGAATTGTCCAATTTCTTACACCTATTGATTTCGGATCGAGCCAAAAACTTGGGCAACATCATAATATGGTGGGAGGAGTCATTTGGTTAAGCTTGAGTGAAATCCGATCTCTAGAACTATGGAATACACCAACCACTCCGACTAGGAACGAACTGCCTTTGAACATAAATTGTCCAATTTTTTACACCTATTGATTTCGGATCGAGCCCAAAACTTGGGCAACATCACAATGTGGTGGGAGGAGTCATGTGGTTAGTTTTGAGTGAAATCCGATCTCTAGAACTATGGAATACACCAACCACTCCGATTAGGAACGAACTGCCTTTGAACTTGAATTATCCAATTTCTTACACCTATTGATTTCGGATTGAGACCAAAACTTGGGAAACATCACAATATGGTGGGAGGAGTCATTTGGTTAGTTTTGAGTGAAATCCGATCTCTAGAACTATGGAATACACCAACCACTCCGATTAGGAACGAACTGCTTTTGAACATAAATTGTCCAATTTCTTGAACCTAATGATTTCCGATCGAGCCCAAAACTTGGGCAACATCATAATATGGCGGGAGGAGTCATTTGGTTAAGTTTGAGGGAAATCCGATCTCTAAAACAACCCAAAACACCAACCACTCCAACGAGGAACGAACTGCCTTTGAACTTGAATTGTCCAACTTCTTACCCGTATTTATTTCGGATCGAGGCCAGAACTTTGGCAACATCATAATTTGGTGGGAGGAATCAGTTGGTTAGTTTTGAGTGAAATCCGATCTCTAGAACTATGGAATACACCAACCACTCCGATTAGGAACGAACTGCCATTGAACATAAGTTGTCCAATTTCTTACACCGATTGATTTCGGATCAAGTCTAAAACTGGGGCAACATCGTAATGAGGTGGGAGGAGTCATTTGGTTAGTTTTGAGTGAAATCCTATCTCTAGAACTATGGAATACACCAACCACTCTGATTAGGAACGAACTGCCTATGAACTTGAATTGTCCAATTTCTTTCAACTATTGATTTCGGATCGAGCCCAAAACTTGGGCAACATCATAATATGGTGGGAGGAGTCATTTGGTTAAGTTTGAGTGAAATCCGATCTCTAGAACAACCCAAAACACCAACCACTCCAATTAGGAACGAACTGCCTTTGAACTTGAATTGTCCAATTTCTTACACCTATTGATTTCGGATCGAGCCCAAAACTGGGGCAACATCATAATATGGTGGGACGAGTCATTTGGTTAAGTTTGAGTGAAATCCGATCTCTGGAACTACCCAGAACACCAACCACTCCAATTAGGAACGAACTGCCTTTGAACTTGAATTGTCCAATTTCTTACACCTATTGATTTCGGATCGAACCCAAAACTTGGGCAACATCATAATATGGTGGGACGAGTCATTTGGTTAGGTTAGAGTGAAATCCGATCCCTAGAACTACGAAAAACCCCAATCACTCCAATTAGGAACGAACTGCCTTTGAACTTGAATTGTCCAATTTCTTACCCCTATTTATTTCGGATCGTGCCCAAAACTTGGGCAACATCATAAGATGGTGGGAGGAGTCATTTGGTTAAGTTTGAGTGAAATTCGACCTCTAGAGCTACCCAAAACACCAACCACTCCAATTAGGAACGAACTGCCTTTGAACTTGAAATGTCCAATTTCTTACACCTATTGATTTCGGATCGAGCCCAAAACTTCGGCAACATCATAATATGGTGGGAGGAGTCATTTGGTTAGTTTTGAGTGAAATCCGATCTCTAGAAATATGGAATACAACAATCACTCCGATTAGGAACGAACTGCCTTTGAACATAAATTGTCCAATTTCTTACATCGATTGATTTCGGATAGAGCCCAAAACTTGGGCAACATCATAATATGGTGGGAGGAGTCATTTGGTTAAGTTTGAGTGAAATCCGATCTCTAGAACTACCCAAAACACCAACCACTCCAATTTCGAACGAACTGCCTGTGAACTTGAATTGTCCAATTTCTTACACCTATTGATTTCGGATCGAGCCCAAAACTGGGGCAACGTCCTAATATGGTGGGAGGAGTCATTTGGTTAAGTTTGAGTTAAATCCGATCTCTAGAACTACCCAAAACACCAACCACTCCAATTAGGAACGAACTGCCTTTGAACTTGAATTGTCCAATTTCTTACACCTTTTGATTTCGTTTCGAGCCAATAACTTGGGCAACATCATAATATGGTGGGAGGAGTCATTTGGCTAGTTTTGAGTGAAATCCGATCTCTAGAACTATGGAATACACCAACCACTCCGATTAGGAACGAACTGCCTTTGAATATAAATTGCCCAATTTCTTACACCTATTGATTTCGGATCGAGCCCAAAACTGGGGCAACATCATAATATGGTGGGACGAGTCATTTGGTTAAGTTTGAGTGAAATCCGATCTCTAGAAAAACCAAAAACACCAACCACTCCAATTAGGAACGAACTACCTTTGAACTTGAAATGTCCAATTTCTTACACCTATTGATTTCGGATCGAGCCCAAAACTTCGGCAACATCATAATATGGTGGGAGGAGTCATTTGGTTAGTTTTGAGTGAAATCCGATCTCTAGAAATATGGAATACAACAATCACTCCGATTAGTAACGAACTGCCTTTGAACATAAATTGTCCAATTTCTTACACCGATTGATTTCGGATAGAGCCCAAAACTGGGCCAACATCATAATATGGTGGGAGGAGTCATTTGGTTAAGTTTGAGTTAAATCCGATCTCTAAAACTTCCCAAAACACCAACCACTCCAATTAGGAACGAACTGCCTTTGAACTTGAATTGTCCATTTTCTTACACCTATTGATTTGGGATTGAGCCCAAAACTTGGGCAACATCATAATATGGTGGGAGGAGTCATTTGGTTAAGTTTGAGTGAAATCCGATCTCTAGAACTACCCAAAACACCAACCATTCCAGTTAGGAACGAACTGCTTTCGAACTTGAATTGTCCAATTTCTTACACCTATTGATTTCGGATCGAGCCCAAAACTGGGCCGACATCATAATATGGTGGGAGGAGTCATTTGGTTAAGTTTGACTGAAATCCGATCTCTAAAACTACCCAAAACACCAACCACTCCAATTAGGAACGAACTGCCTTTGAACTTGAATTGTCCATTTTCTTACACCTATTGATTTGGGATTGAGCCCAAAACTTGGGCAACATCATAATATGGTGGGAGGAGTCATTTGGTTAAGTTTGAGTGAAATCCGATCTCTGGAACTACCCAGAACACCAACCACTCCAATTAGGAACGAACTGCCTTTGAACTTGAATTGTCCAATTTCTTACACCTATTGATTTCGGATCGAACCCAAAACTTGGGCAACATCATAATATGGTGGGACGAGTCATTTGGTTAGGTTAGAGTGAAATCCGATCCCTAGAACTACGAAAAATCCCAATCACTCCAATTAGGAACGAACTGCCTTTGAACTTGAATTGTCCAATTTCTTACCCCTATTTATTTCGGATCGTGCCCAAAACTTGGGCAACATCATAAGATGGTGGGAGGAGTCATTTGGTTAAGTTTGAGTGAAATTCGACCTCTAGAGCTACCCAAAACACCAACCACTCCAATTTGGAACGAACTTCCTTTGAAGTTGAATTGTACAATTTCTTACACCTATTGATTTTGGATCGACCCCAAAACTTGGGCAACATCATAATATAGTGGGAGGAGTCATTTAGTTAAGTTTGAGTGAAATCCGATGTCTAGAACTACCCAATACACCAAACCACCCCAACAAGGAACGAACTGCCTTCGAACTTGAATTGTCCAATTTCTTACACCTATTGACTTCGGATCGAGCCCAAAACTTGGGCAACATCATAATACGGTGGGAGGAGTCGTTTGGTTAATTTTGAGTGAAATCCGATGTCTAGAACTACCCAATACACCAACCACTCCAATTAGGAACGAACTGCCTTTCAACTTGAGTTGTCCAATTTTTTACACCTATTGATTTTGGATCGAGCCCAAAACTTGGGAAACATCATAATATGGCGGGAGGAGTCATTTCGTTAAGTTTGAGTGAAATCCGATCTCTAGAACTACCCAAAACAATAACCACTCCAATTAGGAACGAACTGCCTTTGAACTTGAATTGTCCAATTTCTTACACCTATTCATTTCAGGTCGAGCCCAAAACTTGGACAACATCATAATATGGTGGGAGGAGTCATTTGGTTAAGTTTGAGTGAAATCCGACCTCTAGAACTACCCAAAACACCAACCACTCCAACTAGGAACGAACTGCCTTTGAACTTGAATTGTCCAATTTCTTAAACCTGTTGATTTTGGATCGAGCCCAAAACTTGGGCAACAACATAATATGGTGGGAGGAGTGATTTTGTTAGTTTTGAGTGAAATCCGATCTCTAGAACTATGGAATACACCAACCACTCCGATTAGGAACGAACTGCCTTCGAACAAGAATTGTCCAATTTATTACACCTATTGATTTCGGATCGAGCCCTACACTTGAGCAACATCATAATATGGTGGGAGGAGTCATTTGGTTAAATTTGAGTGAAATCCGATCTCTAGAACTACCGAAAACACCAACCATTCCAATTAGGAACGAACTGCCTATGAACTTGAATTGTCCAATTTCTTAAACCTATTGATTTCGGATCGAACCCAAAACTTGGGCAACATCATAATATGGTGGGAGCAGTCATTTTGTTAGTTTTGAGTGAAATCCGATCTCTGGAACTATGGAATACACCAACCACTCCGATTAGGAACAAACTGCATTTGAACACGAATTGTCCAATTTCTTACAACTATTGATTTCGGATCGAGCCCAAAACATGGGCAACATCATAATATGGTGGGAGGAGTCATTTGGTTAAGTTTGAGTAAAATCCGATCTCTAGAACTACCCAAAACACCAGCCACACCAATGAGGAACGAACTGCCTTTGAACTTGAATTTTCCAATTTCTTACACCTTTTGATTTCGGATCGAGCCCAAAACTTGGGCAACATCATAATATGGGGGGAGGAGTCATTTGGTTAAGTTTGAGTAAAATCCGATCTCTAGAACTACCCAAAACACCAGCCACACCAATGAGGAACGAACTGCCTTCGAACTTGAATTTTCCAATTTCTTACACCTTTTGATTTCGGATCGACCCCAAAACTTGGGCAACATCATAATATGGTGGGAGGAGTCATTTGGTTAAGTTTGAGTGAAATCCGATCTCTAGAACTCCCCAATACACCAAGCACTCCAATTAGGAACGAACTTCCTTTGAACTTGAATTGTCCAATTTCTTAAACCTATTGATTTCGGATCGAGCCCAAAACTTGGGAAGCATGACAATATGGTGGGAGGAGTCGTTTGGCTAGTTGGAGTGAAATCCGATCTCTAGAACTATGGAATACACCAACCACTCCGATTAGGAACGAACTGCCTTCGAACAAGAATTGTCCAATTTCTTACACCTATTGATTTCGGATCTAGCCCTACACTTGAGCAACATCATAATATGGTGGGAGGAGTCATTTGGTTAAATTTGAGTGAAATCCGATATCTAAAACTACCGAAAACACCAACCATTCCAATTAGGAACGAACTGCCTATGAACTTGAATTGTCCAATTTCTTAAACCTATTGATTTCGAATCGAACCCAAAACTTGGGCAACATCATAATATGGTGGGAGCAGTCATTTTGTTAGTTTTGAGTGAAATCCGATCTCTAGAACTATGGAATACACCAACCACTCCGATTAGGAACGAACTGCATTTGAACACGAATTGTCCAATTTTTTACAACTATTGATTTCGGATCGAGCCCAAAACATGGGCAACATCATAATATGGTGGGAGGAGTCATTTGGTTAAGTTTGAGTGAAATCCGATCTCTAGAACTCCCCAATACACCAAGCACTCCAATTAGGAACGAACTTCCTTTGAACTTGAATTGTCCAATTTCTTAAACCTATTGATTTCGGATCGAGCCCAAAACTTGGGAAGCATGACAATATGATGGGAGGAGTCGTTTGGCAAGTTGGAGTGAAATCCGATCTCTAGAACTATGGAATACACCAACCACTCCGATTAGGAACGAACTGCCTTCGAACAAGAATTGTCCAATTTCTTACACCTATTGATTTCGGATCGAGCCCTACACTTGAGCAACATCATAATATGTTGGGAGGAGTCATTTGGTTAATTTTGAGTGAAATCCAATCTCTAGAACTACCCAAAACACCAACCACTCCAATTAGGAACGAACTGCCTTTGAACTTGAATTGTCCAATTTCCTACACCTATTCATTTCGGATCGAGCCCAAAACTTGGGCAACATCATAATACGGTGGGAGGAGTCATTTGGTTAAGTTTCAGTGAAATCCGATCTCCAGAACTACCCATTACACCAACCCACTCCAATTATGAACGAACTGCCTTTGAAATTGAATTGTCCAAATTCTTAAACCTATTGATTTCGGATCGAGCCCAAAACTTGGGCAACATCATAATATGGAGGGAGGAGTCATTTTGTTAGTTTTGAGTGAAATCCGATCTCCAGAACTATGGAATACACCACCCACTCCGATTAGGAACGAACTCACTTTGAACATAAATTGTCCAATTCCTTACACCTTTTGATTTCGGATCGACCCCAAAACTTGGGCAACATCATAATATGGTGGGAGGAGTCATTTGGTTAAGTTTGAAGGAAATCCGATCTCTAGAACTACCCAAAACACCAACCACTCCAATGAGGAACGAACTGCCTTTGAACTTGAATTGTCCAATTTCTTAAACCTATTGATTTTGGATCGAGCCCAAAACTTGGGCAACAACATAATACGGTGGGAGGAGTCATTTGGTTAAGTTTGAGTAAAATCCGATCTCCGGAACTACCCAATACACCATCCCACCCATTTAGGAACGAACTGCCTTTGAACTTGAATTGTCCAAATTCTTAAACCTATCGATTTCGGATCGAGCCCAAAACTTGGGCAACATCATAATATGGAGGGAGGAGTCATTTTGTTAGTTTTGAGTGAAATCTGATCTCTAGAACTACCCAAAACACCACCCACTGCGATTAGGAACGAACTGACTTTGAACATAAATTGTCCAATTTCTTACACCTATTGATTTCGGATCGAGCCCAAAACTTGGGCAACATCATAATATGGTATGAGGAGTCATTGGGTTAAGTTGGAGTGAAATCCGATCTCGAGATCTACCCAAAACACCAAACACTCCAATTTGGAACGAACTGCCTTTGAACTTGAATTGTCCAATTTCTTACACCTATTGAATTGGGATCGAGCCCAAAACATGGGCAGCATCATAATATGGTGGGGGGAGTCATTTTGTTAAGTTTGAGGGAAATCCGATATCTAGAACTACCAAAAACACCAGCCACACCAATGAGGAACGAACTGCCTTTGAACTTGAATTGTCCAATTTCTGACCCCTATTTATTTCGGATCGAGCCCAGAACTTGGGCAACATCATAACGTGGTGGGAGGAGTCA